>NC_044910.1:20838499-22038499 GCF_001633185.2 Quercus lobata | reverse complement strand
TTGAGACTACCTAATCAACCATAGGCTGTGTCCTCACCAGTGTGCGCCCAACCTTTTAGGATCCTGGGTAGCGTCGATGCTCTTAACGAGAAGATGGGTTTGAGACTAACCTGGCACGATGTCGTCCATATGTACGAGTGCCACTCACTTGCTGACTCGGGGTATTACCTTAAGTCCAGGTCCAACATAGTTAGGCTCGTATCGTGTCTTTCCAAGTCCAATAAGGGCATGAAGGACGACTACTTAATCGCCTTTGGGGAATGGTACGACGGTCTTCACTGCCCAACTCGGGAGGGAAAGCCAGGTGGGATACCCTAGGGTTAGGTCCCTTAGCACGGGATTTAGTTCTTTTAGCTTTGCCATCCTTCCCTTTAATATTTTATTTTCCTTTGATGATGGGTTTTGTTGGTTTGACCATGATTTGTTCCTCGGCTGTTTTTGCAGACAAAAGTCACGTAGCGCCCCGCCTCAACTTGGTCAACGTCGCTTACCTCAACAAAGTCCTCAGATCCGAGGTGTTTGTGAGTGAGGATAGGCAGCTAAGAGCGGTCCACCTCATCTTGGACTTTGAACCAATCTCAGACAACTTCCAGAAAGTGGGCCACGCGATCAGGGCAGGCAACCCCCGGTTATGTCGAATAGATGTCTCTATTCCTGGGTTCCTGGCCTATGAGGACATTTTGCCAGTTGAGCTGCCATCTCAATGTGCCTTCCCTAAAGCAGCAGTTCCAAGGGAATAGACTGCTTCCTCACGCTTATCACTCAAGGAGGAAATAGATCAATTTCGACTCGAGGAAAAAGAAGAGGTGCAAGTAGATCCCGTGGAGATCCTAGATTTTGAGGGTGAGTTTGACAGATCCTCAATAGCTTGCTCCCCCTCTATTGATAATCGCCGAGGTAGATAGCAGTTCCGAGGAGGAAGACTCAATGGTTCTGAATCTGAGAAAGGGCTTAAGGGATCTTATGGCTGGGCGGAATAAGGGATCGTCATCCAAGAAGGCCCTTAAGTCACAACTTCCCCTTACTCTCCCCCCTCCCCCTCCTTCTCCTATAACCACAATTGGCCTGCTCCCCTACCCTAACTTGAAGAAGAAAAGGAAGGAGTAGGAATTGGAGGAAGGTGAGGTGGTCCCTCAGAAGGAGGCCAAGCACCAGAAGACAACCAAAGACAAGCGTGCCTCCTCTGTGGACAGTAGGGAGGACCCAAATATGGCCGAGGTGCGCCAACAACAACATACTTGGGCTCTTCGATTGGAGCTAGATGGTGCTACCATCCCATGGAACTCCTCCATGAGGGAGTTCTAGAAAGGGCACTCCTCCTACATTGCTAAAGCCTTAGAGTAGCCCCTACTCCTACCGAAAGACATGGAGGCTCTAAAGTGTATGAGGCAGCCAGACCTCTTTATGTCCCTAAAGAAGGATCTTGCCATGGTAAGTTCACCATCATATCTTTTAGTTAAATGTTAAGGTGCCCTTTCAATTCTCTCCTCCTTTTCTTTTATTTATTTATTTTTTATTTTTTTTACATGGGATTCCTTTGTTGTTTTTGTACAGGCTGTCCAAGAGGTTTTCGTAGCTGAGGAATGGGTCAAGGACACTTTGAAAGAGGCCAGGGTTGAGGTCATCCTCTAGGCTGAGGCTAACAAGTCTTTGCGAGCCATGAAGCAAGAAAATCAAGAGCTGGCCACCAAACTGACTGCTGAGGAGAGGGCGAGGAGGAGCGCTGAGGTTGGATTGAAGAATGTCTAGGACCAGGCTGAAGATCAACGCAGAAAGCTCTATCTTACTGAGATAGAGCTGGCCACACAGAAGCAACTAGTCCTAGACCTCAAAGCTGAACTTGAGAAAGCCAAAGTTGTCGCTTGGATGACCAAGGAAGTTACTGAGGCCTCAAGGCAAGCATTTTACAACCTCGGGGTAGAAGAAACTGAGATCTGACTGGCTGAGGAGCTAGCCGAGATATGTAGGGACTACTGCAAGGAGACCTGGATGGAGGCCCTCAACCTTGCAGGGGTCCCTTCTGCCTCAGAGTGGAGGCAGGCTAAGAGTGTTTACTATTCTCCCGACATCCGCAAGGTCCTAGTTGCCCTCCCATCTCCCTCTGCCCTTGCCCTAGAATCCTTCGAGCAACCCCTGACTGTTCAGGCCATTCTTCCCCCCTCTAAGGCTTCTAAAGGATCCAGCCAAGCTAGTGATCAAGGCTAAGGAGCCGAGGTGGCCAAGGATAAAGGCAAGGGAAAGGAGGTTAAGCCTCCCTCAGAGGCTAAGGATGCTGCTAAGGCCAAGGCCAAGGATGCCGTCGAAGCCAAGGATGCCGTCGAGGCCAAGGATGCCGCCGAGGCCAAGGATGCTATAGTCAAAGCAAAGGAGCCTGAGGACAAATCCAAAGAGGCTGACCCTAAGGCCAAAGGTGCTCCTACCTCTCAGCCAAGTAAGAAAGATGACCCTCCTCCTCCTCCAGCCAAGGCCTAGCTAGTGCAGATAGCATCAAATTTTTGGTGCGACAAAGTTTAGGTTTCACTCAGCAACATATATCATGTGTGCACAAATGTAAAAACAATCCAAGATTGATCAAGCAAATTAACAAGAACAAGGATAGATTAGCCTCCTATTTTTCAGCCTTGATAGCAAAACATCTTGTAGCTAGAAGAAAAAGGGGTCCAACAAGTGATTCCTCTTCTTCTTCATCATCTTGATCTTCTTCTTTTGTAGTGGAAGTTTGTCATTATGTATAATGTACCTTTCCTTTATTTAATGAAAAAGGGCTACACTTTTCACTTTATGAATCTTTCCTTTCTCTGTAATATTTATTTTATGATTGGTGTAGTTGTCATTTTTCTCTCCAATGGGACTTAAAACTGATGATGTTGTTGACAGTAGCGAATTATTGCCACCCTGACTTTACCAAAGCCAACAGTAGTGCATTACTGCTAACTTAGACGATTTAAACTTGTTTAAATAATAAGGAAAATGACCATGTGCTTGTACTGAGAATTGTGCAACCAATAGAGAAGGCTAAATCTTTATAGAGATGAGCAAAACACTTAGTAGAAAATAAACAGATATTGACTTGTCCGAGGGGTGTGATTTGAGGAGCCAGACATAGCCCTTGTTTTGCCCAATATCTAGGCAAATAACCAAGAACACTAACTTACCCAGGGCAAGTGATCCGAGGAGCCAGGAATAACCTGGGGTCTGTTTTAACACTTAGAAAAATAAATAGAGAGTATTAATTTACCCAAGGTATATGGTTCGAAGAGTTAGGCATAACTAATGTTCTGTTCAACACTTAGAAAGGTGTCAAGAAGCATTAATTTACCCAAAGTATGTGGTCTGAGGGACCAAGCATAACTAAGGTTTTGTTTAACACTTAGAAAGATGTCATTAAATATTAATTTACCCAAAGCATGTAGTCCGGGGAGCCAAGCATGACTAAGGTTCTGCTTAATACTTAGAAGGATGTCACAAAGTGTTAATTTACCCAAAGCATGTGGTCCGAAGAGTCAGGCATGACTAAGGTTTTGTTTAACACTTAAAAAGATATCATTAAGTATTAATTTACCCAAAACATGTGGTCCAAGGAGCTAGGCATGACTAAGGTTCTATTTAATACTTAGAATGATGTCACAAAGTGTTAATTTACCCAAAACATATGGCCCGAGAAACCAGACATGACTAAGATTTTGTTTAACACTTAGAAAGATGTCATTAAGTATTAATTTACCCGAAACATATGGTCTGGAGAGCCAGGCATGACTAAGGTTCTGTTTAATACTTACAAGGATGTCACAGAGCGTTAATTTACCTAAAGCACGTGGTTCGAGGAGCCAGACATGACTAAGGTTTTGTTTAACACTTAGAAAGATGTTATTAAGTATTAATTTACCCAAAACATATGGTCCGAGGAGCCAGGCACGACTAATGTTCTATTTAATACTTAGAAGGATGTCACAGAGTGTTAATTTACCCAAAGCATGTGGTCTGAAGAGTCAGGCATGACTAAGGTTCTGTTTAACACTTAGAAATATGTCATTAAGTATTAATTTACCTAAAACATTTGGTCCGGGGAGCCAGACATGACTAAATTTTTGTTTAATACTTAGAAGGATGTCACAAAGTGTTAATTTACTCAAAGCATGTGGTCCGAGGAGTCAGGCATGACTAAAGTTTTGTTTAACACTTAGAAAGATATTATTAAATATTAATTTACCCAAAACATGTGTTTCGGGGAGCCAAGCATAACTAAGATTCTGTTTAATACTTAGAAGGATGTCACAAAATGTTAATTTACTCAAAGCATGTGATCCAAGGAGCCAAGCATGACTAAGGTTCTGTTTAAAATTTAGAAAGATGCCATTAAAATATTAATTTACCCAAGGTATATGGTCCGAAGAGCTAGATATGACCAAAGTTCTGTTTGATATCCAAATAAATAATAGGGAATACAACGCATAACATAATAAACGAGAATATGACAAGGAATGTCTTCATTAATAATAAGACATTCTGAGGTTGTTTACATTCTAGGGGCGTGATACAGCATTTTCATCTAGATAATATGCACCTATTCTTGCCACCAATGTAATGCGATATGGCCCTTCCTAGTTAGGCCTTAACTTTCCCCATACTGGGTTTGTTGCAGTACCCAAAACCTTTCTTAACACCAAGTCTCCAAGTGCTAACGGCCTTAGTTTCATGTTGCCATCATATCCTTTCTTGAGCTTGTGTTGATAATATGCCATCTGGACCACAGCATTTTCTCTTCGCTCTTCAACTAAGTCTAAGCTCTTCCCTAACAACCCATCATTGTTGCTCAGATTGAAAGAACACGTTCTCAGCGTTGGGAACCTAGTCTCCAGAAGGATAACAACCTCGGCACCATAAATCATTGAAAATGGTGTCTCCCCTATTAACCTACGAGGTGCGGTTTGATATGTCCAAAGGACTTGTGACAACTCTTCCACCTATTTTCCCTTTGCATCGTCCAATCTCTTATTGAGTCCATTCACTATGACCTTGTTGACAGCCTTGGCCTATCTATTCCCTTATGGATAAGCTGAGGTGGAATACCTATCATAATTCACAGGTCACAACAGTACCTCCTGAAGACTTTGCTATTAAATTAAAGACCATTGTCCAAGATGAAGGTTTAAGGGATCCCGAATCGAGTGACAATATTTTTCCAAACAAATCTCTTGGCATTCATGTCCCTGATATTTGCTAATGGTTCAGCTTCAACCTACTTGGTGAAGTAATCTGTGTCGACTAGCAAGTATCTCTTATTCCCTACTGCCCTAGGGAAAGGACCTACAATGTCCAAGCCCTATTGAGCAAATGGCCAAGGGTTGGACAGGGGATTAAAGACTCCCCCCTACTGATGAATATTTGGTGTAAATCTTTGGCATTGGTCACACTTTTTCACATATTCTTATGCTTCATTCTGCATATTCGGTCACTATCTGTGAGACAAAGACATGCCTCTTGTGTGACTTTCACAAATCCCTTCATGTAACTCCTCAAGGAGTAACTTTAATGCTTCTGGGTGTATGCACAGTAAGTATAGCCCCAAAAAAAGAGCGTTTGTACAATATTTGGTCCTCGGATAGCCAAAATCGATGAGCTTTTCTTCGCACCTTGTTAGCTTCTGATTTCTCCTCGAGCAAGATATCTTCCTTGAGGAATAGTACTATAGGGTCCATCCAGCTAGGCCCCACCCTAATTTGATGGATATGAACCATTTCTCCCTTCACCTTAGTATGCTTACACAAGTCTTCAACAAGGATGACTCGAGGTAAACCCTGTGTTGAGGAGGTTGTAAGAGTGGCTAGAGAGTTAACATGCATGTTCCTAGGGATATGCAACAAGCTGAAAGACTCAAATCCTGACTGCAAGTGCCTAACCTGATTCAAATTTTCTTGCATCCTCACATCCCTGGCTTCTAACTCCCTTCTCACTTGGCCTACGACTAATCTTGAATTCGAATATATCTCCACTACCTTTCTACCCATTTTTTGAACCATGGCTATCCCTACCAATAGAGTTTCATACTCAGCCTCGTTGTTTGCAGCCAAGAAGCCCAATTTTAAGGATTTCTCAATAGTGATATTCTCAGGTGATACCAGAACTAACCCTACTTCGGATCCCCTTTGGTTTGCTACTCCATCAACATATACCCTCCAGGATAAAGGCCTTTGTAGAGAGACCATGCCAACTGATTTTCCATCCATGCCCTTTTTTTTCCACTTTCTCTTCTAATGGGGATTCAGCGAACTTGGCCACCAAATCAGTGATGATTTGACCCTTGACAAAGGTTTGAGGCATGTACTTGATGTCGAAAGCGTCAAGGATTGTACCCCATTTGGCAATCCTTCCTGTGAAGTCAGCATTCCAGAGTAGTGATCGAAGTGGAAGTTGGGTTAAAATAACAATCGTGTGGGATTGGAAATAGTGGGGGAGTTTACGTGTAGCATGTACCATTGCCAAAATGGCTTTCTCCAATGGTAGATAACGAACCTCTACTTCATGCAACGACTTACTTACTTAGTAAATTGGCCTTTGCACACCATTGTCAACTCACACCAGCACCAAGCTTACAACATGAAAAGCTACAATAATGTAAGCAAACAAGACCTCGTCCACCTCGGAGCTAGACATGACAGGTGGTCGAGAAAGGAACTCCTTAAGATGTTGGAAGGCCGAGGCACACTCCTCGATCCACTCAAATCCCTTCCACTTATTTAACAATTGGAAGAAGGGTCTGCATCTGTCCATTGATCGAGAGATGAATCGGTTTAAGGTGGCAGTCATTCCTGTTAGCTTTTGTACCTCTTTAGAATTCCGAGGTGGTTGTAGACCGTTAATTGCCTTAACTTGATTAGGGTTGACCTCAATTCCGTGATAAATGATCATATAGCCCAGAAATTTACCTGATCCCACACCAAAGGAGCACTTGGAAGCATTAAAGCGCAGCTTGTGTCTCCTCAATATTTTAAAAATATCCCCGAGGTCTCCCACATGCTCAGATACCACCTTAATCTTTA
Organism: Quercus lobata; assembly: GCF_001633185.2. Lineage (NCBI taxonomy): Eukaryota > Viridiplantae > Streptophyta > Magnoliopsida > Fagales > Fagaceae > Quercus > Quercus lobata. Next base: position 22,031,459 of record NC_044910.1, on the reverse strand, counting down.
TCACCATATCATTTATATAGACCTCAATATTCTTGCCCAATTGTGGTTCAAACATTCTAGTTATCATCCTCTGATAGGTAGACCCTGCATTCTTCAAACCAAAAGGCATCACCTTATAGTAGTAATTTCCAGTAGGAGTGACAAAAGCTATCTTCTCCTGATCACCCAAGGCTAGTGGTATTTGATGGTGTCCTTAAAAGGTATCTAAAAATCTCATCTAAGGATGGCCTACAGTTCCTTTTATGAGCTAGTCTATCCGAGGCATAGGGAAATGGTCTTTTGGACAGGCCTTATTTAAATATGTGAAGTCCATACACACTCGCCACTACCCATTTTTCTTCTTCACCACTACAGTATTGGCCAGCCACTCAGGGTAAAATACCTCCTTAATAGCCCCAACCTGCTTAACTTTCATCACCTCGTCTTTGATAGCATTAGAATGGTCTTTAGATGAGCGTCGAGGTGGTTTCTTTTTGGGGGTGACAAATGGATTGACATTCAAATGATGAAAAATGAAGCTTGAATCCACCCCCGGAGCTTTGTAAGCACTCTACACGAACACGTCAACGTTCCTTCTAAGAAACTCTATCAGCTCTTCCTTCTCCTGAGGAGGCAGCTGAGCCCCGACTTGAAAAAACTTCTCTAGATCATCACCTACAATAATTTTCTCTAAATCCTCACACTTTACCCCCTCAGCTGTCCCATTCGAAGGCGACATCGGAGTCCTTGATTGTTATAAATCCTTATCAGTAGAGGCCGAAGACCCAATCTCAAGTTAATGCATAATTGCGACTACCAAGCATTGTCTAGCCACAAACTAGCTCCTAACCAATTCCTCAATCTGATCCCCGGACGGATACTTCACTTTCAAGTGGATGGTGAAAAAAACAGCCCCAAAGGCATGAAGCCAAGGTCGTGCTACAATGGTTGTGTAGGGAGAATAAGCATCCACCACAATGAAATCTACCTCAACCACCTCTGAGCCTGCCTGTACTGGTAGTCTAATCTGACCCATCGAAACAACAACTTTCCCATCAAAGCCCACCAAAGGTGAATCATAACTTGTCAAATCCTCCAGTTTCAGGTTCAGCTCCTTATACAAATCAGGATACATAATCTCATCCCCACTACCCTGATCCACCAGCACCCTCTTCATATCATACCCCCTATCCTGAGGGTGACCACTAGGGCGTCATCATGTGGTTGTATGGTTCCAGCATTATCATCGTCCGAGAAGTTCAACGTTGGTCAGATCTCCACCCTAGCCCTTTTTGGTTCATGTTCAGGGTCCTCGGCAGGTAGTCGAGCCACGAACATAACCCTAGAAAGATGAGAACTAGTCCTCCCTGGTGTAGCGAGGATGACATTAATTGTGCCCAAAGGGGCTCTCAAAGAAGCATCTTTCCGAAGTTCCGGTCCAGCCTGGCCCATTTGCCCGTTGGGATGATACAAGAATTGTTTCAACCTTCCTTCCCGGACCAGCTAATCCAGATGATCCCTCAGTGGTGTGTCCTTGGTCTTAGGTAGTGAAGACTTTGGTTGTGCCTCATAGGGTCTCCTCTTATCTTGTTTGGCCATTTGAAGTATGACTCATTCTTGATCTTTTCCAAGACCTGATGTACTGGTTCTCAGAACACCGTGTTAACCATCTAAAGAGATATAGACCCAGATTGCCTAGCAAAATCCCTTTGGGGTCTGTTATTTTTGTAGCAGTTCGACCTAAAATCCCTTATCTCTTGAGGGACAACCTTTGCCTTTCCCTTCCCTTGCTGCTAGTCTTACTCGACCCGCTTGTATTCATCAATACGATCCATAAGCCGACGCATACTCCTTAACGACTTCTTGGTCAAGTACTTTCTCAAATCATGCTCGGCAAGCAGGCCGACCTTAAATGTCCTTATATTGATGTCATTGAAATCCCCTTCGATCTCATTGAACATCTCCCGGTATCTGTTCGAGTATGTTTTCAAGATCTCCCCTTCTTGCATGGACATGGATAATAGGGAATCCAAGGCCCAAGAAACCCTACTGCATGTGATAAAATGAGATCCAAACGCTCGGGTGAGCTCCTTGAAGGAATCAACGGAACCTGCACCTAGGCCATTAAACCACCTCATCGCCATAGGCCCTAAACTAGAGGGAAACATCTTGCACATCAAGGCCTCATTCTTGGAGTGCACAACCATTCTCTGGTTGAAGTGGCTTACGTGCTCCACAGAGTCTGTTCGACCATTGTACATGGTGAACATGGGCTGGGTGAATCGCCAAGGAAGTCTCCCTCCCTCAATTCTACACGTGAAAGGTGATCTAGAAATTTAGTTGAGCGCTTTGCTCATCGCATCATTTCCCAAGCCTTTGGAAGATGAATTACTGTTTCTGCATTCATTATGGTAGTCCTCATCATACGAGAAAGACTCACTAAGAGGGGTCCTTGATCTGTACCTATAACTACCATCCTCTTCATTATCATAAGAGAAGTCAGAATCAGAGGAAGTTCACCTTCGCCATTCGTGGTGCAACTTCCTCATTAAGTGATCAATCTCCAGCTACATGGCTTTGGTATTTTTCTCCTTAGAAAGGTGACTCCCGCCTCGAGGCTGGCTCCTGCTAGTATGGGTGGTATGCACACTAACCTCCCGATCCCTCCTGCGTTCAAGATTAACGAAATGATCTTGATGTTGGGACCCAACAGATTCCTCTAGATTCGGACCTAAAACTACCATAGTTGGAAGTAAAACTCACTACCGCACCAGAAATCCCCATAAATGGCGCCAATTGTATTGACGCGACTTGAGTCCCTAGCCCAAAGTATAAATGAACTTAGGCCCAAAAAGCCCTACACAATGAATTTGTAGAGAGTGGGTTGAAAAACTAGGTTTTAATGAATCAAACAACAAGTAAAATGGATTCGGATGACATGAAAATGAAGATAGACTAGTTTATTCTAAATAAAATCGTCCGAGGAGATCAGCTCTTATATATTTCTCTCAAGATTGATTATAAGTTCAGTCCTTGATTACTACAGTGTCCTTCTCTTAATTTCTCGATTCCTTTTCTTTATTGCCTTCTTCCTATTTTATACTCCCACTTTGCCTTCATCTCTGTCCTCCACTTGTAGGTTAGATTGTTGGTGCTCATCCTTGTCACATCAGCACCTTCTTGAAGTCTCTGGAAAATAGCTGTAAGACTGGAAACTACTATTCAGGCATCACTTCCTCATTAATGCGGTCAAAAAGTTAGCTGCATAGCATTTAATGGGGTGACAACAGCTTTCTCTTAGATATTTCCCAGCTCCCATTCCTTCTATACGTTCATAATGCATGTCCTTCTCAATAGAACCTCCTGGAATGTCACCCTAGATGATAGGACACACATTTTGATCTTTGTTTCGCCTAGCTGAGGGGATATTCCTCCTTGGCCCATCCCTCCTAGCCTTTACAGTCGTAGCTTGTTTGTGAAGTTCAAAGTCTTACTTCTTCCTCACTATTGATCTATTTTCGGATCACTATGCCTCCTCGAACAAGGCCCAAGGCCCAATATATATTTGGGCTCGCGTCCCCACAAGTACATATTAAAATTTATTAGTTACTCCAAGAGTACAGTGAGAATGGTGCTCAATCTTTTTACATTTATGGTAGACCTTATCATAAATTTAATTAGTGAGATTTATCATGAATGTGAAAGGTATAAGTGTCATATTATACTCTGAAAGCACTTAATAATTACTCTGGCAAATTTTTCTCCTACATAAAATAGGCTAATTGGCGAGCCTAATATTTGATTTCACAAGCTTGAGTTTATGATCCTTAATAAAATCAAATTTCATGAATTTGTAAATCAAATATGACTTGCAAGTCAAGGTTTATGACCTGCAATTACTCAGGTTGTACTTGTACATCCAATGAATTTTTACTATATACCAATAGGACTTTATGATGATTTCATGGTCTCTCTCTCTCCTCACTGGTTGGATCTCACAATCATTTTCCTTTTATACACAAATTGTGTAATTAAGTAGAAAATGCCAAAGAGATTGTTTATTTGCAAGACAAAGAAGCAAGTGGGCTTGTTATCAGGACAACACCTAATTCCGTACCTCTTTTTTACAAAAAAACTAGTCAATGGGTTCGTAGATACTTGAAATCCACATCTATTTTGAAGCAAGATAAATGGTTTGGTTGGACAAAGTAAGCCTTCAAAGCCCATTGTACCAAAAAACGAGATAATGGCCAAGCAAATTTTCAAAAACCCAGCTCATCATCCTTTTCTGTTTTGATACCAGATAGAAATTCTACTTTAACTTCTATCTACTTTAACCTAATTTAAATGGATATGTGTGAAGCTCTTTCATGGGAACTTAAAAATTAGCCCTTATTTCCTGTACCCCACAAACACTTATATATGTGAAGTGACCATCACACCAAGGATATGTGATGGTCATCACCCTCTTCTAAATAGAAACTACTACACATAATCACTCTCATTAATACCCTATTTATATTAGGTTTACACTCTACTAAGTTGGGGCATTAAAGTCGTTTAATATAATATTGGAACTGGCTAGGTAGGAGAGTTGGTTGTTGGTTTGTCCCAAATGACATAGGGTCTTGCTACTCTAGTATATGGGGAGTCCATCTTAGCTTGCCCCTTGCCCTTGAGTTAAAGGGCACCTCCATCCACCAAGGGTAGGTAGCTCTCAATTGTAATGTAAACTTACATTTTTGACATACAAAATGTGTATAATGTTGTACACATTTGCAAATATTATACAATATTGTAAACTTTTTGCAAAAATATATAACATTGTGCATTTTTTGTGTGTCTACTAATATATAAGTTTATATTGCTACTAAAATATAAGCTAAGAATTTTTCTTTATAATGTGATCAAAATATTCACGCACAATACCATCAAATATATATATATATATATATATATTTATATATTCAAATCCAAACTCACTGTTGGTTTGAGATGCAGTCGGAGACTCAGTCGATGCTGCAGAAAACATCATCGAAGACGCTCAAGTGAATCTTTAATTGCTGTAAGACAGTAGATATTACTCACTAAGCCATTGTTTATTATTTCAAGACTATCAAATGACCAAACAAAGATGTGAAAAATAGCTCCGAACATTCTGGCCTTTAGAGCCATTTCACATTTGCTTTGTGCGTGGACTACTTAGAAAGAGAAATATAAAAACAAATTCATTTAGAGAAAATTTCAAATTGGAAAACAGATCATTACCATTAATTCTTAAATCTTCAAAATGATGGTATTTTTTAATCACATAAAAGTCCAGTTGAAACAGGAAAATCCTCTATTAGTTTTAGATATTAAAAATACTGTTTTGAAATATAGAAATTTTGAGATTGATCTTTGCCTAAAGATCCTTTTTTTTTAATGCACTTCTTTTTGTTTTTTAATCCTTAATCATCCAATTTTTCTTTCTATTTGTAAAGGGAAAAAATGGTGCGTGTAAAGCAACCAAAGCATTCCTCACTAAATGAAGGAATTTGGTTTCCTCTTTCTAAATCAATTGCATCTTTCAAAAGCAGTGCGGTGTTTCAGGCAGCACCAACATGGTATTTGACAACGTTTTCGACGGCTCCATTTCCAAGTTACAACAAAGACATAGAATAATAAATAGAAGACAGAAAAACATAATATATAAAAGCAACCACCTTTTTCCATGGTCATATTGTTTATAAAACTTTGTTTGCTTCGTTCATCAAGCAACCTTTGATTAGATTACTCTAAATCATATAAGTCTCCCAGCAAAACACTAAAATCTATTTCAAGTTATGAATGTTTATATTTAGAATTTACTTTATGAACTAGATTTTTTTTTTTTAATCCTGGCATAGTTAGTCCTATCATGCATTAGAAGAGAGGGAACTCATCTAGAAAATCTCCATCCATCCAGCTTGAAGGAATTTCAAATTCTTGATTGTCCTGCCCAGAGTCTTCACCCAATTCACCATTTTCAATACCTTGTTGTGTCGAGTTGTGCTCCAAAATTGGTCCTTCAACTAGAAATCCACCAATGCTATCATTTGTATAATTCTTGTTAGTCCCCATCACTGCCAAACTCCCCCTTGAAATCCCACTACTTGGAAGTTCCCCTACAATGGTACAATAATTTGCATTGTTGTCCCCTTGAACACCAGTAAAATCATGACCAAAGTCAGGAATTAATGTTTGAGACTCAAGGTTTTGGATTCCACCAAGAGGGAAAGAGATTGAGTTTTGATTCTGGCAATGGTTGGTAACATTTCTGTCTTGATGAAATTGAAAATTTTGTAATGACTCCATCTGTTGAAACCCCCCATAGCCAATAGCACTATCAACAGTTTTTGTCAACATTGCATTTCCATCGAAGACCTCAGTCATTGGAAATTCTCCATTAAGGTAACCACTTATGAATCCATCACTCTCTAAGCCACTTTCAACATTCATTGACTCATGAAGGAAATTAGGGTTTTGATAGTTAGGATTTTGGTAGACATTGGGGGGGAAATTAGGGCTTTGAAATTGAACCTGATTAATATGTTTATTAGTATCCCTCCATGCCAAGTGCCCATCTGAAACACCATTAATGGGCAATTCGAAATTATTGCCCACACTTAAATTTTCATGGGTTCCATCCTCTTTACCAATTCTAGGTAATCCATGAGTAGCATTAAGATAGGAGGAGCTAGGGTTCTGATGCAGGACTTGGTTGGTGGTGTTGTAGTTCTGCGGAAACTCAACAAGATGGTTCTTTCTGGCTGTAAAGGATTGAAGCAGTTCAAATGGTTTCTTCATTGAGTTGGGTTGAGAGCTACTTGAACTTCCAAACTGTAGGTAGTATCTGGGGGTATTTCTAGTATTTGTTTTCTTCAAAAGAACGTCCTTAACTGGAGTCTTCTTTATCAACTTCGAAGCACCCTTGCCAATTGGAAGCCTTGCACTTTCAGTTATGTCTTTGACATTGTAGTTGCTCAAATCAAAATTGGTAACTGCTCTCACTCCTTTCAATCTTATGCTTGCAACATCATAGGCTTTAGCTGCTTCTTCTTCAGTATCTAATTTTTTGTACATATAGCAAGATATATCAGTCATAGTTTTGGTTAGGCCATTAAATATGAGGTAACTAGTTCTTAGATTAAAAAAATGTATGATAAACTTTTGACATGTTACACTAAACCCTCTTGTACATTAAACTAAAACATTATATATGAAAAAAACAATATATATATATATATATATGGATTGAGTTCAAGTTACACCTAGTATAACTCTAAGCAATATTACACCAATCAATAATTTTTAATTGGATGTGAATTTTGACAAATCAACTGTTGGATTACATTATTTTTGTATATTCACCATGCTTGCAAAATTTCAAGATGATCAAAGATTAATAGTCATGTCATCTATCAATTGTATAAATTCGAGTTTTTGTAGTTTAAAATAATACATAAAATATGAGTTTATGGATTAAATAGTAAATAATATCCAATTGGTATGAAAATTGGCATATATGTTTAAAACATATAGAATATGTAATCCAACGGCGGAATTTTCAAAATATAAATTCATTAACAAGTTATTGGGTGGTGTAACATTATTTAGAGTTACACTAGGTGTAATTTGAACCCAACCATATATATATATATATATATATATATATTATATTTTTACCAAAATGACCGAAAATTATGTAAAAGGTGGAAATAGCCATTTCCCATTTATTTGCTATATTTCTTCTTTCTTTATCTCTCTCTTTAGGATAAGTGGATAATACCACCAACCTCCCAAATTTGTCCAACCTAAGTTCACCACGCAATAGCACCTCCACCACCACATCACCACCACCTAACACTCCTACCCACACAAAACCACTAAAAAAACCCAAACAAACTCACACCTAAATACCCTGCAAATCTGCAATAACCAAACCTAAAACTCCCTTTTGACCATTGACCATTGGTGTCCAAATCATTATTGAACATACTTATAGAAACACCCAACACCTAATTACTACTAACAAATCAAAGAACCCACCACACAAAAACCCTAGAAAATCAATGGTTCTCGACTACAATTAAACACCCCAAATGCCACCTTGAGCCCTAAAACCATGACATTTAATATTGATTATACCAAAATTTTAAAGTCTTAGGAAACAATGAATTTAAACATTTAAGCTAACAATTGGCAACCAATCAATGTCACCCAAATGCACATGCACACCCATAGTTGACTCAAATATATTTCATAACACATAAATACACCTACCATAATGCCTATCAACTATGAACCATCATAACTTGATTAAAAAATCCAAGAAAATATAAACAGAGAGAAAAAGTCACCCCAGGATGGCACAATGAATTTATTCACAATATATGGTGCTAGGGCTTGCCGGATGTTTTTTTATTGAGAATTTTAGGGTTTTGCTGGGTTTTTTGATCTTGGATATTTCATGTTTAGATTGGGTGGTAGTCAGATTTCATGATGATTCTCTAGAATGTTTTTATTGTAATTTTGAAGTTGATAGCTTTTTGGAATTCATGTAAAGGTTTTAGATTGGATGGTGGCTGGAATTTAGTTTGTGTGGCTATTTTGTGGTTTGTGTACCGTAATAGTAGCTAATCTGGCCATTATGTGGTGTAATTGTAAAGAAATAGACATATTGGTGGATGAGAAAGGGAAGGGATGGAAGCATTGTAAGAAAAAAGAAAAGTTAAGAAGATAGGGCGAGCGGCAATGCTGACGTGAGGTGGTGTATTACTTAATTGTAACATATCAAAAATTTGAGGTAAATTGATGGTAGGCTTAATCTCGAGGCAACATGTATTTCTCCGTAATATTAATAGCAAGTTTAAGGTGAAAAAAATACTATTACAAAAGCTATCATTTTCATTGACAAAGATGTTATTTTTGAGCATCTAATCATGATATAATCAAATGAGTGATTCAATAGTAATAGGACTTACCAAATGTTCCTATATATAAGCCTTTCACTCCTTTTCCTTTCCCCAACTTGGCTTGCCATTTTTTATTGTCAGAGTTCCTGTTTCAAAGTATAGCCGTGAGAGAGAGAGAGAGAGAGAGAGGGGGGGGGTGGGGAGGGAGAGTTTTGATACCTTGAAACTCCACGGAAAATTGATGTTCCCTTCGCGAAGCCTCTACTCTTCCTGAAATTTGTCATGTTTAATAACCATCATGCAAAAAAAAAGAAGAAGTCAAAGTTACTAATTAACATGCCCAAGTGTTGTAATGAGAAAAGAATGTCTTTGATCTTAATTCTAAGTTTGGCACCAGTGAACAGATTTGTCCCAATTAATTTAAAATGCATGTCATTTTGCTTTTATAAAGCGGCTGAATCCAACTTATAAAATAGATATGTTTGGAAAAAGGGGGGATAGAAGGGAAGAAAAAATTATAAACATAGGTTTTTTTCTTTTTATGATTCCTTCTAGGGACATCAAGTCATTTATATACTTCCATTAGAAACACACATTACTTACAACTCTCACCTTCTAAGGTTTTGCAAATATTCATTCTTTGTCATGGACTGCATCTCCTCCAAATCCTTCTTGTAGTCACTCAACTACAATAATATATATAGCAAAACTATTAAAAGAAAAATCTCAAAGATGAAATGTAAATTTTAGTTTCGATCCTTTGATGAAATACATACAGGAAAATTTATTGGTGCAGTCTTGCCCCATAACTTAAGAGCAGCCAAATCATAAGCCCTAGCTGCATCCTCTTCGTTGTCAAATCCACCTGTGAAACATAATGAAGAATTGAGAAACTTTTTAAATTGATATACAACATTATTATTATTTTTTTACTTTTTTGAGAAATTTGTGTGCACATGCTAGGCAGTAAGTAGGTTAGGTGTTAGTAAGTTTTGAGACAACTTCTATGACGCTTTTTTTTTTTTTTGGATGGAATCGCACTTCCATTTATTTCCAAATTTGGATAGGTTTTGATTTGACCTAATTGGGTACATATCAAATCAAGTATTCCTATGATTGGAAACTTATCAAACTAAAATGTGTTTCTATTCCTATAATGTTTACTATTGGTCTCTTGTAGGAGAAAGTATATCATGTTTCGGTAATACCAACTCAGCATCTGTTTTGGTATTTTCTACCCAATAAATGAGTGATACTTGTTTCAAAAAAATCACATCAGACTACTCCAATAAATGATTAATTTATCTTCCTGATAGTATAGAAGATTGTGATTAATTTATTGGAGTAGTCTGATGTGGTTTTTTGAAACAAGTGTCACTCATTTATTGGATAGGAAATACCAAAACAAATATTGAGTTGGTATTACCAAAACATTGCATACTTTCTCCTCTCGTAGGTTGGGTCAACCTGGTATGTATGGCCCCTATTTTCTCTCATTTATACAAGAAAAACCTTAACATAGTGGAACCTCTTTTTTATTTTATTTTTTATTTTTACATTTATTTTAACAAAGAAATAAAACAAATAAAGAAAAAACTGAAATATAATAGTTGAATAATATATAAGTCATTAGGTTAATAGTCACGTAATTAATTATAATAGTCTACTAGTCTAATAATTTCACACACTCACACCAAAAATCCAAAAAAAAAAAAAAAGGAAAGAAAAGAAAACATGTATAAATTTACACATGAAACATGATAAATCAAAATTACCTATAAAAATAATTATATGTGCATTTAGATTAGGTTTTTGCTATAAACTTATTTATTTATTTGATGAAATTTGGCAAAAGTATAGTATTTAAAAATTAGAAGGCTTTAAAAGTTGTTAAATTAAAAAGCTAAAAGAATTAAGCTCATTCAAACTCTCACTTATATATATTTTTAGATCAAAATATAACATATTTGATAAAGAGAAAATATAATATAACTTTAAAATTTAAATATATATTAAAAATGAGTCAATAAAAAAAAAAAATTAATGTTTATGATAGAACCTTGGTAAATAGGTTTGGTTAGGTCAAAATTAGAAACTGAGTATAACATGAGCTTGTCTTCCTACTACCCATTTTTTGTGTGGGTTAATAGATTCAATTATTATTTTTTACTAAAAAGAAATATATCTATAATATATATAAAACTGAAAATATTTGACTTTTAGTTCACCTTATAATATCATGTTACATAAACTTTTAAGACCTCATAATTTTACACTTCATTATTTTAATACATATTTAAATCATATTCTATATTTAAACTCTGCATTAAAATCTTGGTATATCATATTTTCTTTAAATGTTAAAAGTAACATAATAATTGCATAATACTAAATATATAGTTTAATATGTGAATATAAAATAATAATAAATACATATTAATAATTATCAAATTTTATATTTAAAAAAAACAAAAAGGAGAAAAATATATTATGTTACCTTCCACTATCGATAAATAAAATTCTAATACCGATGTATACACTTGGATACACCTCTATGCTTCCAGAAGTCTACTTGCATATCTACAATTCTATATATGGTATTTTTTCTCTCTTTTTTTTTTAATTTAATTTTTTTTTTCTACTTTTTCTTTCCAAAAGGATAGATATAAAGTAAAGGACATTGGAATACTATTTTATTTATTTTGAGATGTAGAACTAAAAAATTATTTGAAAGATTTACTTACCAACATAAACTTCAAGAGTCGGAGGAAAAAGCAGGAGAGCAAAAGAAAAAAAGATCAGTAATTTAGAGAATGAATCGTACATGTAGCAATAGATGTTACTAAATAAACACAAGAGAATGATAATTATATCTTCTTGGCAACCTGTTTTTGATTTCTCTTCTGGATCAGTATTATCCCATAGAAATGCTTCAAAACGTGCAGTATACCTGTATCATATTCATTGTTATCTTTTCTATTTTTATTTTAATTGCATATATAATACTGTAAACAAAATTAACTTGTAATATTTAACGTGAGTTTTTATCCAAAAAATTTAGGGTTAGACAAACGCACCTACTAACTCCTCGGTAGATTGAGCCTCTCTCACTTAGTGAGCGATTAGGTCTTCTACGATGTCCTCTGCGACCTCCTTGTCCTTGAGGAATTTTTTTGCCATTTTGATAGCCATTCTCTCCACTAATATCATTGAAACTGCTAGCAAAACAATTGTTAATTCACTACATGAAAAAAAGACCCAAAAAAAAAAAAAAAGATAAGATAAATCATGCATCAAAAAGTGATAACCTTGTTTGGTTCACTTCAACATTACTAAGACCGTCATTAACTTCATTGCTCCAATTATTTTCACTTCCCACAGGCAATAGTGATGATTGTGAATAGTTAGAGAGTTCTTGGTAGTTGCTACAATGAACATCCATGGAGGAATTCTGAGGTGTTGGTGACATTTCTGCAGCTGGTAAGAGATACTCGGATAATGCAGCTGGAAGTTGATTTTCATTAGGAAAGTTGCTGAGAAAATCAAAACTCTTAGGAGCCTCGGCAGTAGAATTTGACTGCATGGATGGAGATGAACAATGGATTTGGCTTGAGTCACTAATAATGTCATACAAGTTCCCTAGGGTTGAATCCCCAAATTGAGAAGCTGTTGAAAAAGCTGACAAAGAACAAGAAGCCGGACTGTGGGCAAAATAGTAGTCATCATCATCTGTGTGTAACGATCCCATAATAAATACCTGCAAAAAAGAAGTTCAATAACTAAAAGAGCATTTTGTGATAAATTATTCAATCTCACACTCTTTCTGTCTTGCTGTGCTAATGACATTTCGAGCCAATGTTAGAAATAAAAAAAAAAAGTAAAAGAAAAGCAATAAATTTTTACAGTTGACTTTTCTCCAAAATGAAGCCAAACCATTTGATAATATATGTTTCGTTATCATATGGACAGGCTTACATATCAACAAATTAAAAACTGGTCAAGCCACTTGTCATTTGCTATATGAGAAGGCGTCTTGCATGAATGTTCGTAAATGTCTGGTGTCTTCCAATTTTACTGTCTTGATTGTTAGAACAATATGCAATAGAGATATTTATAATATAAAAAATAACCATTAATTTTGTTTGTTAGTGTTAAAGGCTGAAGCCTTATACTGTCATTTATATAGGTAATATATGTGTATTGTAAAAGTAATAAAAATGCAGTACAATGGTACACTTGGGCCTAAGCTTATTGGGCATAAATTCTAACAACCTCCTCAAACTTATGTTGGATGAGGTGAGATCAACTTGATTTTGGAAGCCAACTCACGAAAACATCTTGATAGAGGAGGCTTGGTGAAGATATCAGCTAACTAACCTTGTGAGGAGACAAACTACAGTTGTATTGTATCTAGATTTTTTTTTTTTTTACAAGATAGAACTTCTACTCTATCTTAATCTAAGTGTATATGTGTGTAAAGCTCATTTCTGGAGACTTGAACCCCGGCCCTTATCCCCCACACCCCACAAGCACTTATACTTTTGGAGTGACCATTGCACCAAGGGTATGCGGTGATGTATCTAGAATTAGATGGTGACGAATGGAGTGACAATTAATGCCAATATGCTTGGTACACCCGTGGAAGATGTCATTGTGGCAATCTAAACAACTCTTTGACGAATCATCTTCCTCTTCCCCAACTAAGGATCCTGCCAACACTCCTATTCTTAAGCCTCATCACTCTCATCAAGTAAGAACTCTTCCTTCTCACCTTTGTTACTTTCATTGTTTTTTTGCCCTTGCTTCTCTTCAAGAACCTCACACCTCCTGTGAGGCTTTCTCTAACCTACTATGACAGAAAGCTATAAAAGAAAATTTGGATTCACTACCTAAAATAGGGACTTGGGATATGTTAACCTCTAGTTGGCAAATATGTTCTAGATTGCAGATGGGTGTATATGATCAAGACTCGTTCGAATGACACTGTTGATCATTATAAGGCTATCTAGTGGCCAAGAGATTCACTTAGGAGTACGGAATTAACTATGAAGAGACATTACATTAGCCTTAGTTACTGGTCTTTCCTCTGTTTGCACACTTATTTGGGGTATTTGCCTCTGATAAATGGCCATTATTTTATATGGATGTGAAAAAAAAGCCTTCCTTAATGGAGAAAGCATAATGGAAGCCTACATGCAATTCCCTCCAGGATGCTTTCATCCTCCAAGGTTCTCTCATAAAGTGTGTTAACTACGTCGAGTACTCGACGGATTCAAGCAAGCTCTATGAGAATGGTTTGCCAAGATTAGCTCTAACATCTCCCAACATGGTTTGTTGACTAGTTCCATCTACTCGGCTCAGTTCTTTTGATGCTTAGATTATTTATCAACATTCTCTTATGTTAAAACTGATGAAGTTCGCTCAAGACTTAAGGATTTATCTACTAAGACTAGTGCAGGACAGCAGTCTAATAGTGGTGCAGGCCAACAAAGCAAAGAGATGGTTTGTAGCACTACTAATGCTAGTACAAGCATAGCAGCATCATCACTAGTAGACAAGGTCAGTCACAGCAATAGTTTTGAGCAATTGTGTAGCAACCATTCAAAAGAGATGTCTGATACAGAGCACCAGTGGGCTTGCAAGGATGTACTAGAGAGTATTGAGGTAGTACATTATCATGAGATTTTCATACATAGTTTTGGAGACTATGATACACGTGGCTTATAATAATTAGACTGTCATGTAAATAATGAGAGCCTATTGTACAATTAGCATACTTAGTAACTGATTTCCTGTAATTATGGTGTTAGTCAATATCAGTCGTGTATATATAGGGTAGCTTTTATGTATTAAGATCAGTTGCTTGTATTACTCTTTTTCTGATCCAATAAAATCTCTGATCTTCTATTTAGAGAAAGTTCTAGATTTTATATGGTATCAGAGCACAAAGGTTCAACAATGGCGTCCCCTGATTCAAGCAACCAATCTGATCTAGTCAACAACCATACTTCTCAGCCAATTTCAACCACAAACAATCAATCAATTCCTCCAAATCCATACTTTCTCAATTCAAGTGAGAATCCAGGTAGTGTTTTGGTAACATAGCCATTGCTTGGAATGAGAAATTATCATTCTTGGTCAAGGGCTATGATTTTGGCTCTCACTGCCAAGAAGAAGATAGGGTTCATCAATGGCAAAATTCCTATGCCTGATCCAGAATCTCCTCTCTATAAAGACTGGAAAAGCTGCAACACAATGGTACTTTCTTGGCTCATCAATTCAATGCATGTTGATGTATCTAGTAGTATAATCTATTGTGAAACTGCTAGAGATATATGGATTGAATTGAAAAACTTGTTTTCACAAGGCAATGGTCCTAAAATCTATAATCTTCAAAGGGAGATTTCTCACATCTCTCAAATCAGTTGACAGTAACTGAATATTTCACAAAATTTAAGAGATTATGGGATCAATTGTTGAATCTTGAGCCATTACCAAAATGTAGTTGTGGAGCAATGAAAACCCTAAGTGCTAGTCATGATAAAGCCTGTATGATGATGTTTTTGATGGGATTGAATGAAAATTTTGAGACTATAAGATCTTAAATTCTGATGTATGAGCCTTTTCCCTCAATGAGCAAAGTATATGCCTTAGTTCTTGGCCAAAATTGGAAATTAACACTGTTTGTCAAACAATATAATTAGTAGGTACTGTTTTCAAACTATATATATTACTAACATCTCGAGTCTCAAAGACTCGATTTAGGCCTATAAATCGAGTCTCAAAGGCTCGGTTTCCATGGTCTGATCACATCTGATGTGACATTTTTTCTACATAGCATCCACCTGGAAATCGAGTCTTTAAGACTCGATTTATAAGCCGACTCTTTAAGCATCGATTTGAATGTGCTAGCAAACAAAACAAAACACTTTACATTTAAGGACTTCCAGCCTAGACCAGAAGCTATCCTTTGTGAGGCTACATCATTTCTGCATGAATATCAAACATTAGTGACACATCTTTTCTTATTTTTTTCTTTTTCCTGGGTTTCAGGCTAGTATGTATAGCCCTGGAGCACATCAGGACCCTTACTTACACCTTTGTACTTTTATTTCATTATTTTAATTCAAATTCTACCTTTTTAGTAAAAAAAAATGTATATATTATTCAAACATTATCAGTGCTAGCAAGCTATACATCACAAATCAATGCACAGTTATGTCTCTTTTCTCCCAATCATTCAGACATCTCTCCTCACCTCAGTCCTCTCTCCCTTCTTTCACTATGTCTACTCTCTTTTCTTTCAGGAGCATATACCAAAGATGCTAGGTTGCTAGGTGGCAGAGACAACGTGGATAGGTGGTGGTTTCGACTACAAACTGCAGAAACCTAGCCATTGAGTCGACTCGATTCATCGGTTTGGTGGTGGTGGGGTTGTTGTAGAGGCAGCGGTAGTTGATTTTGGTTGCTAGTTAGTCAGTTGTGGGTTCACAACTGTGGGTCTGGGAGTTGGGTGTTTTAGGTCGACAGTATATATGGGTGTTTGGGATATGTGCGGCGGTCATGGTGGGTTGGATTTTGGGGTTTTTCTGTCACGGTGGTTGTTGGTGTCTTGGCAGTGAATGGGTTTTCGTGGGCTGCAATCAGTGAGTTTGTGGGTTGCTTATGGTAGCATTGAGATTGGTGGTTGTTTTGTTTTGTGTGGATGCGGTGGTTGTTGGTGTTTTTGCGATGGTTGCGGTCATCGTTGGTTGTTAATGTGAGAGAAGCAGAGGGACGAGAGAAGAGAGAGGGCAAGAGATGTTTTTAATCTTATCTTCTTCTTTTTTTCCCCCTAAACATAGAATGGTGTTCTTTTTAAATGGTCAGCTTATAAATCGAGTCTTAGAGACTCGATTTCCAGGTGGACACCACGTGGAAAAAACGCCAGATCAGACGTAATTAGACCATGAAAATTAAGTCTTTGAGACTCGATTTATAGGCTGTAAATCGAGTCTTTTAAACTCGATTTATAGGCTCTAAATCGAGTCTTTTAAACTCGAGATGTTAGTAATATATATAGTTTGAAAACAGTGCCTACTAATTATATTGTTTGGAAAATAGTGTTAATTTCCAATTTTGGCCCTTAGTTCTTCAAGAGGAGTCTCATAAGAACATTGGACATGGAGGATCCTTTGCAGCTAAACCAGATTCAGTTGCCATGTATGTGAATTCAAAGGGCAATAATGCTAGCAATGCTAATTGGAGCAAGGGAAACAATAAAAAGGAAAGGCCTTTATGTACACACTGTAATATGCTTGGGCACACCATTGATAAGTTCCATAAGCTTCATGGATATCCACCCGAACACAAGCAGAAAGGAAAATCAAATGCTAATCAAGTATCTTATGATCAAGGAACTTTGGTTGAGAATCCTTCATCCGGATCAGTTCAATGTCCAATTTCAAAAGCTCAATGTGAGCCATTGTTGGCTTACCTCAACACTAGTTTTGGTTCTAGTGACAAGCATCAAGCTACTACTATAAGCAATGGTGATGGAGTGCCTAGCCTGATGACTGTTGTTGCTAGTGTTGCTTCTTCTGTTGGTGTTCCTGCTAGTGCTAGTGTGGCAGCCACCACTTCATAGCCCTCAGCTTCCAATTCCTATCTTGAGACTATGGCAAGTATGGCTTCTAGTTTTCCTTTCATTCCCAACTTGAAGAATTTTGTTTTCTTTGCCAAATTAGTCAATAAAGAAATGTTTACAACCACTGATCGGGTCATAGACATAGGGGCTACTGACCACATGGTGCATTCTATTTCTTGTTTCACTACTATAACCTCTCCTCTAAATACTCATGTGAAATTGTCAAATGGTGAAATTGCTTTAGTTACTCACATAGGGACTATCAAAATCATAGAAACATTTAGTCTCTATGATGTTCTCTGTGTTACTTCATTTAGCTTCAATCTTATATCAGTGAGTCAATTGGCAAAATCAGTTCTTTGTTGCCTCATTTTTCTTGGAACTTTTTGTTTCATCAAGGACCTTGCTCATTTGAGCACAATTGGTCTGGGTAGAGAGTACAATGGCCTTTACCTGCTGGAAGAGAGCAAGTCCATTTCCTCTTCAGTTTTCGTAGTGTTTTCAGTCAATAAAGTTCAGCCACATGTTTGGCATTTCAGATTGGGGCATTTGTCAAATGCCAAATTGGCTTTGATGAAGTATAATAAAGTGCCTCTTCATGATTTTGTTGATAATTTTCATTGTGACATTTTTCCTATTGCAAAACAGAAAAGATTACCATTCAATACAAGTTCTCATGTTTCTGAAAATTGCTTTAATTTGTTGCATTGTGATTTGTGGGGTCCCTTTTAGTTTCTATATTGATAATTGCAAATACTTCTTAACTATTGTAGATGATTGTTCTAGGTCTACTTGGGTTTATTTGTTAAAACACAAGTCAGAAACACAATCAATTTTAGAGCAATTTTGTAATATGGTAGAAACTCAATTTGCTAAAAGGGTCAAGGTTGTGAGGACAGATAATGGGACTGGGTTTATAATGAAAAAATCTTTGCAGAAAAGGGTATTTTGCATCAATTAAGTTATGTTGAGACCCCTCAACAAAATGCCATTGTTGAGAGGAAGCACCAACACATCTTAAATGTTGCAAGATCTCTTATGTTTCAATCCAAATTGCCTTTATATTTGTGGGGACCTAGTATCTTGACTGCTGTATACTTGATTAATAGAATACCTAGTTCACCATTGTCCCATAAAACACCTTATGAAGTCCTTTTTGGTCATGTGTCAACTTATGATCATTTGAGAGTGTTTAGATGTCTATGTTATGCATCTACTCTCTCTCATAACAGATCAAAGTTTGACCCTAGAGCTAAAAAATGTGTATTTTTGGGGTAAAAGGTTACAAAGTGTATGATCTCTCTACCAAATCAGTTTTTATCTCAAGGGATGTAATTTTTCATAAGGACATATTTCCTTTTGCTGGTGAAACTGCTGCCGTTGCTAATCCTTTTCTTTCAGATTTTGAACTTCAAGGTAATGCTTCCACCAGCTCAAGTATTGATACTTTTGTTACTCCTACCATTATACCAGATGCTACAAGTCCTTTCTCAAATAATTTTGTTCCTTCTATGCCTAATTCAGTTCCTACTTCAGTTTCTAATTCAGTACCTAAATCAATTGATTCCTCTCTACCATTTGAGACATCCGATTCCTCACTTGCTGTTTTACCTAATACTAATTCCATGCTTTCTTTTCATTTTCCCTTAGTTCCTACATCTGCCATACCAGAACAGGCTTCTACATCAGCAACAGAAGAACCACCTGCACCTACTAAAGAGTTAGCTAGGCCTTCAAAACCTTCAAGTTACTTGTAGGATTATTCTTGTGCTTCTGCTGGTCTCCCTGCTTCTGATGGTCCTTATGACATAGCTCATTGCCTTACTTATGCTCATTTAGTGCCAAGCTATTAGTCCTATGTATTGGCAGTTAGTTCCAATCCTTAAGAGTCTCAAAGCTTTTTCCAAGCAGTCAAAGATCCACTTTGGAAAGAAGCAATGGATAATAAATCCAAGCTCTTGAACAAAACCACACTTGGGAACTTACTAGTTTACCTCCAGGAAAAACACCCATTGGATGCAAATGGGTGTATAGAATCAAGTTGAAATCAAATGGGACTGGGACTATTGAAAGGTACAAAGCAAGATTAGTTGCTAAGGGTTATATCCAAAGGGAGGGCCTTGACTTTATTGAAACCTTCTCACCTGTGGACAAGACAGTTTTTGTCAGAGTCCTCATTGCATTGGCTGCAGCTAGATCATGGTCACTTCATCAATTAGACATTAATAATGCCTTCTTGCATCGAGACTTGGATGAGGAAGTTTATATGACTTTACCTCCTAGTTTTCACAGTAAGGGGAGAAGTTCAACTTCAACTTCTACACCTATTGTTTGCAGGCTTGTTAAGTCACTTTATGGGTTAAGGCAGGCATCTAGGCAATGGTATACTAAACTTTCTTCAACCATTCAGCAACTTGGTTTTGTTCAATCTCAAGCTGATCATTTCTTATTTGTTTATGCTAAGGGTCCTTTGTTTACTGCATTGTTAGTATATGCGGATGACATGGTGATTATAGGGAATGATCCAAGTTGTGTGGCAGCCTTGAAGTCAGTTTTGGATGCCAAATTTTGGGTCAAAGACCTTGGATCACTTAAGTAGTTCTTGGGACTTGAGATTGCAAGGAGTAATAAGGGAATCAGCTTGAATCAGAGAAAATTTGCACTTGAAATTCTAAAAGAAACAGGTGTAATGGGTTGTAAGCCTGTTAAGTCACCTATGGAACAACAACTTAAGTTGTCAAAGAGTAGTGGAGAGTTACTAGCAAACCCAAGTCAGAATAAAAGGCTTATAGGGAAGCTGATGTATTTGACTTTGAGTAGGCCTAACATAACCTATGTTGTGAATAGGTTAAGTCAGTTTTTAGCTTAGCCCAAAGCACCTCACATGCAAGTAGCCAATAGAATACTGCAATATATCAAAGGAACACCAGGTCAAGGAGTGTATTTTTCTTGTAATTCAAACTTACAGTTAAAGGCATATTGTAATGCTAACTGGGCAGGTTGTCCAAACACTAGAAAGTCTCTTACAGGGTATTGTGTCTTCCTTAGGGATTCATTAATATCATGGAGTTCAAAGAAACAATATTTGGTTTCAAGATCTTTAGCTGAAGCTAAATATAGATCCATGGTAACTAAAACATGTGAAGTCACTTGGTTATTGTTTCTATTGAAGGACTTACATGTGAAACATGACAAACCAGTTTTATTGTATTGTGACAACCAGGTAGCACTACACATAGCTGCAAATCCAATATTCCATGAGAGATCAAAGCATATAGAAGCTGATTGCCACCTTGTTAGAAACAAGGTTCTAGATGGAACAATTAAAACTTTTCATGTGGCTTCTAAAAATCAGCTAATTGATATTTTCACTAAGGCTTTGGGTGTAGACAACTACCTAAGATTGATCAAGAAGTTGGGTTTGATTAACATCTTTGTTGCTTGTATTGAATTTCCAGAAACTGTATTAGAAACACAAACTGCAAGAGCTTTGCTCTTGAGGGGGGTGTTAAAACTAATGAAGTTTGCTCAAGACTTAAGGATTTATCTGCTAAGACTAGTGCAGGACAACAGTCTAACAGTGGTGCAGGCCAGCAGAGCAAAGAGATGGTTTGTAGCATTACTGATGCTAATACAAGCATAACAGCATCATCACTAGTAGACAAGGTCAGTCACAGCAATTGTTCTAAGCAATTGTGCAGCAACCATTCAACAAAGATGTCTAATATAGAGCACCAGTGAGCTTGCAAGAACGTACTAGAGACTATTGAGGCAGTACCTTATCATGAGGTTTTCATACATAGTTTTGGAGACTATGATACACGTGGCTTATAATAATTAGACTATCATGTAAATAATGAAAGCCTGTTGTACAGTTAGCATAGTTAGTAACTGATTTCCTGTAATTACGGTGTTAGTCAATATCAGTCGTGTATATATAGGGTATTAAGATCAGTTGCTTGTATTACTCTTTTCTGATTCAATAAAATCTTTGATCTTCTATTTAAAGAAAGTTCTAGATTTTATATCTTGTTATAGGTTGATGACATGATTACTACAAGTAATGATGTGTTTGGTATCCGAAATCTTAAGTGGATTTTTGATCGACACTTCGAGATGAAGGATTTGTGTTCTTGTAGAAATTAATTGGGGAACTTGGAAGACAATTGAGATAGAAAATAAGGTGCAAAGATGGAACCTAATTGACTAATAGTCATGGTGGAACCATCGGTTGTGTGAATAGTAGGTAATATAATAGGGGTGTGTGCGGCCATGATAGCAGAATTGAGATTTAGGATCTGCTTATATTATTGAAATTGAAAACTTTTTGGTGAAAGTATCGTAGATAAAGGTAAAAGTTAGCTAAAATAGTACAGTAAGACCCTTGAATAGTAGCAAAAAGTGCAGTGAGACTCATGAATAGGAGCAAAAATAAGCTAAATAGTAAAATAAGGTGGCAAAAATAATTCATGCCAAACGCATACTTAAATGATTACAACATCAAGATTTTTGGGAGGACCACAATTTGACTCCTTATAGCCACTCTCAAAACAGGCTCGCGTGATATGATGTTGAACGGCATAAAAGATTTAAGTGTATCTTCCTCATCACCAATTGATTTTGAGGTAGAATGGCACAACTCATAGTCCGACAAATGGTATTAGAGCTATAGTCATGGGTTCGAGTTACAAGAGTGTCATTGTGAGGGAGGGATTGTTGGGGGGACCACAATTTTTTTTTTTTTTTTTTTTTTAATGAGAAACCAAACTCAAAGTCTGGGCATTTATTGGAAAAACATAAACCGAAATACAAATAACTTAATGAACATCAAAGTTAGCCAAGGGAGCAATGTCAGTTGGCAGGTCTTCAATCCATGCCTGAAAAACATCTCCGATTTTGGCTTTTTTAGCTGAAGCATCCGCTACCCTATTACAAGACCGTTTAATATGACTAAATTCAACTTTAGAAAGATGAGAGGCAAGAAATATAATGTCGTCAATCAGATTGCCATATGAGGCCTCACTTGCACCACCATTGTTTAAAGCTTGGATCACTGTCAACAAATCACCCTCAAAAATAGCTTATTGAATGCCAACTTCAGACGTAAACTTCACCGCTCATTTGCACACCATTGCTTCAACCTCTACCACTGAATTAGGAAAAGGGATGCACTCAGACATGGCAGCAACCACCTCAAGGGGGATCACAATTTGACTCCCTACAACCTCTCTATAAACAGGCCCATGTGGTATGATGTCAAACGCCATAAAAGATTTGAGTGTATCTTTCTCATCACCAATTGGTTTTGAGGTAGAATGGTACAGCTCATGGTCCGACAAAGATTATTTAGCTGGTATCATAAAAAAGCATAACTAGAAGGTTTAGAAATGACCTAGTTGGGAACAGCTTATAGATCCACTATAACAAAGGTAGGGGCAGTTGAAGAGGCAAACTCAACATGGCTAGGTGATAATGCAACCGATGGTGGAACTAGCTCAAAGTTAGCCAAGGTTGCAAAATTATAAAGGATATAAACATGAATGTGGCAATGGTCCATGGTGTGCCCCTTAGCCTTATAGAAGTTGCGAATGGAAAGCTTCTAATTGAACCTTTTTTTTTTGTCATGTCTCTGTGATGGAGCAAGGTTTATAGGTGCAGTAGTGACAAAGATTGGAGTAGAAAGAACCATAGGAAGTGGAGTCAGGGAGAGTGATTAGACCGTCAATGGACCTTTCATTGAATAATTCACTGAAAACTTAATAGTGGGTAGTGGAGTGAGATATACAGAACAGCTGGCTGAGTACGAATTCAAACTCTTCATGAATACCCCATCAAGAACTAACTTAGACGTACTTTCTCACAATGAACATCGATAAATTAGGTCTTAGAAGGTGTCTTGATAATAGGTTCAGCTGCTTCTAATTGATCCTAAAGTGTTAGGGTCATATTTTTTATGTATTGACATATTCTTTGAAAAAATTCACTTTACTTGTAATTAGGTAGATCTAAAATGTGTTTTAGGATATCAAGAAGTGTGTTAATAAGATAAAACAAGTGGTATCATTAAAAACATGAAGATTGAATCAAGAAACAAGTGAAGAAAAGCTAATTTGGCAAAGCTCAACACTAGTCTTGACACTAGCATCTATTGAGACTTAATGAGTAACTCTCAACTTAGAGAACTCATACACTCTGTGAGAAGCTACTGCATTCTTGTGTATATTGAGCTACACAGATCCAAAATTCTGATATCAGAATTTCAGTCCATGATGACTTGGATTGCTAGGGTTTCATTCACTAAACCTCTAGAGCATATAAAAACTTTATTTTAAAGTTATCAAAGACACAAAGACTCAATTTAGAAAACTCATACACTATGTGAGAAGCCACTGCGTTTTTGTGCACCTTAGGATTTCGTAACCAAGCAGTGCTTCCAGATCTTTAACGTGCTTTGAAGTGAAGAACTTTGCATCCAACAACAATCAATCAGTTGCTGGGAAATTAGAAACATACTAGGATTCATGCATACAGGAAGAAGTCTCTACAAGATCAAGTTCAGTTGGGAATTGGAGTAAAGGTTCAACTGTAGGTTGATATTTTGAGATAGTCTAGGTAGCGTTAAGATTCTTTATACTTGTAACCACTTGATTCTTAATTAGTGGATTCTTTGGAATAGTGACCTGAAAATCACCAGAGGGCTTTGCCTTGTAAGAGGTTTTTCTCATTCGTCAACAAATCACTGTTTCAATTTATTTTTCACTACATATTAGCATATTTGGTGATTTGTTTGTGCCTTCACGATTTGCATATAATTTAACCTAATTGATCAACTTGAGTAATTGAATCAATTAACCAGAGACAATCTATAACCCAACACAAAGAAACCTCATGTAGCTATGGAAGGTAGAAACGCGATCGCCTGGATCTTGTGGAGCCGATATAGAGTGAGCATATGATTATGCTCTCAAGCGCCAACTGATCTAGAGTACCGAGAAGTAAGCATATTCCAAACATCCCTAGCGATTATATAGTCTCCAAAGTCAAAAAGTCTATACTGATTAAAGGAGAGGGGGTGTTATGGAGGAGCCAAGTGATGATTTGATGATTGGCACCATCTCAATCTTCATGATGAAGAACAAAGGAAATAGTAACTTCTCCCTCTTTTGAGCGAGGGGCCTTGCGTTGGCTAGTCACATAAAACCACATTTGGCAACATTTGTGGAAGTTACACATAGCTTGAGCCCATTGAGAGTAGTTGTAAGGATGACATGAATGTGGTGAGAGATCTCATTTTAAGCCATAAAGAAATCTCAAATGCAAAAATGGACAAATATAGGATAGAGAAATGTAGCCATATAGAAATCAATATGCGAGTAAATAGTAAAAAAGTACCTAGATAGAGAAATTCAACTCTTAGTCAGGGTCAAACCCTGGCTGGCTGGTTCGGGATCACGATTCAAGCCAGTCCAGATCTCAGTTTGGAATTGCAATTCATACACAATCTAAGATTGCAGTTTAGCATAAATTCAAGTCGAGTTAGGGCAGGCTAACGTGGTAGGTGCTGATGTGACATGATTGTGTGGCACCCTAATGCACTTAGGATTGACATGGCGTGATACTGAACTAACACGTGTGGACGTATGTCAGGCTTTTTGTAAGGGTGTATGGGCGAGTGGTCATAAGTTTTGGACACGTAGTGAGGCAGTCCAAAACTTTCTCCGATGCATGCAACGTCATATCAGGGTGATTCCAACTTCCTTGATCTCGCAACTTCCGTGTATGGTTGCTCGAGTTAATGTACGATTGGAGTGGATTTGAGAATGAAAGTAGCTTTGGTTGACGATAGTGGGTCACTTCTTATGATGGCTATGGAGGCGAACAAGAGAAGGCTAGGGCAGCTAAAGAATAGTGACAATAGACAAGCCTACTTGTGAAAAAACCGGAAGCTCAAAGCTTTGGCTTTGATATCATGTCAAAGACTGAGGACTTATTGTATTATTGTTGAACATTGTACAGGAGACTATCTTTCTATGTAGGCAAGATATGTGTGTTGTATAAGTAATAGAAGTACAGTACAAGCAGATGCAGTGCAATAGCTCATTGGACTTATATTCTAACATAAGGAAAAGTAGTTATGCATGCAAGTAGTGGTTGTTTATACGATCAAGTAATTAATTTCTAAACCCAAACATTAACCAAACCTTGAGATCGAGATGCTTCCTTCTACCCGTTCTAACTTCTTTTCTACAACTAGTGTTATTTCATAATCTGGAGTAGTGTGTACTTTCATCACACACAAGTCTTAACTTGAGTCACTTCTTGTGAACTGAGGTTTCTTGCTATGAAATAACAGTTTTTAAATGGATCTAGTAAAAAGCGTGGCACTACTAACGATTTATATATTTCTATGTCCAATTTTATTGACTATCTATGAGTTTCATATATAATTGGACAGAAATAGGAAAAGTGGAATTGTATTGGGGGGAAATAAAGTATGCCTTTTTTTGTTAGAGTTTATTCATCACAATTTCTACGACATTTTTTAGTTTTACAGTTCATAGGATTGAGGGATTATGTTACAGAAATTGCGTGCAAATGGGTATTTTTTGTAAATTTCTGTTGTGTACATGTTGTAAATCTCTGTAATTCCCTTTACTACATGCTAATTTCAAGTTTCAACAAAGATGTGGCACACTTAAAGATGGCAACCTATTAAATTGGTAAACAACCCAGATTCATTTGAATATTTTACTTCCTTTTATACCAAAATATCCCAACTAAGTATACATACCAAAATAGCTTATTGAAGGAACACAAATATCAAGATACGTTCAAACATCCCTAATGTTATTTTATACGTTTCTAATTTGGTGCAGTTAATTCTTCAATTTTTGACGACTCGACATAATAGGATAATTCTTTTGTATTTTAATGAGTAGTTGTTTCAAATATAATTGAACAAAACCAGTTTAACTAACACACTCTTCGGCTCTTCTTATGCCAAATTATGTCATTGCAACTGTACATCAATCAAACACCTAAGTACGACTATTCAGAATCTATATTATATAGAATTGCATGATTATGTAATAGTAATTGTGCAAACATTTTGAACATCCGATGCATTGAATAAATTCACCTCAAGATGATAGACTAAAACATTTAAACTACATAAAAGGCGCTAAAAACGTTATTAATCTGCAAACATTAAGTAACATAAAAGGTGCGAAAAAACCTTATTAGTCTGCAAACATTAACATAAAAGGCTCGGAAAACCTTATTAGTTTGCAAACTTTTAAATACTGTATAAGAGGATCCACATTGATGGGGTTATAAATTTAGCAATATAACTCCACAAAAAGTTACTTTATCTATTTTACATTTTTACTTTACAATACACCCAGCATCAAATAGATCTACATTTTTAACTATTTGATTAAAATAATATATAAAAAATTCATTAAAAAGCCGTGCAAACACAACCAAAAGAAATTTTTTTATTAAAAAGTAGTGTGAACACAACAATTATATATATATATATATATATATATTTTGTGCACAGGAGATGTGGAGTAAAAAAATATGGCTTTAGCACCACTAATGTAGCCACATTTTGGTATTTGGTGGTGCTAAAAATAGCAATATAGCTTTTTAGCACCACCAATACTAGTGCTCTAAGGTGCAAAAAAACTTTATCAGTCTTCAAACATTTAAATACCGTAAAAGGCGAAACACCTTATTAGCATTCAAACATTTAAACACTGTAAAGGGCGCGAAAAGCCTAAGAATGGCAATCTATTAGTTTCTCAACTTAGATTATTTCTCTTTCTCTTTTTATGCAAATATTTCTCATATCAACTAGACATTCCCCAATCATATAATTTCATCTTTTATGTTATCTATGGTAGTAGGTAACAATATGTGCATAACAAGGAACTATAGATCAACATTAGGAATTTTTAGCACCACCAATACTAGTGCTCTAAGGCGCAAAAAAACTTTATTAGTCTTCAAACATTTAAATACCGTAAAAGGCGCGAAACACCTTATTAGTATTCAAACATTTAAACACTGTAAAGGACGCGAAAAGCCTAAGAATAGCAATCTGTTAGTTTCTCAACTTAGATTATTTCTCTTTCTCTTTTTATGCAAATATTTCTCATATCAGCTAGACATACCCCAATCATATAATTTCATCTTTTATGTTATCTATGGTAGTAGGTAACAATATGTGCATAACAAGAAACTATAGATCAACATTAGGAATTTTTGTGATCATTCAAGATATAGTCACAAGGCAAAGGGAAAAGAAAATAAGAATTAAACCACAATTATCAGTCCTCCTTTGAAGGTGGTTTCTTTACATATACATGGCCGATCGGTTTTGATCATCAGATCAAGCTATTGGAAATAATTTGATCTCTTTGATTACTACCAATTTGTAAAGGCAGTATAAATCTTAGTGAACAACAACAAAGCCACATCAGATTTTATTTAATTATTTTTAATTATGAATTCTCACAAAGAGTTTTAATTTTAGTCAAATTAGATTTTTTGCTAGAGAATTATAAAAATGTGGTTAATTCATGATATGAAACCCAAGAAAAATCTCATCACCATATTAACATTTAGTGTTTTTGGAACTACACCTGCCTTTTTCCTTTGGGAACGAGAGAGAAATCAATTCAAGGGTACGTTTGCTGTGGGGAGATAAAAACCTGCAGCTAGCTTTCTTTGACACCTTCAAATCTCAAAAAACCTGAATTTTTCTGAAAGAAAAAAGTAAACAAAAAAAAAATGGTAAAGTTATAAACATTTCATTGTGTTAAGAAAATTTATAATATAAAAATCAAGGTTTGCAGTGAAATTAATCAAAAGTAAAGCACATTATTTCATTACCAACCAAACAAGGAACTGTTGCAAATGGCTATTCTCTCACTCTTACTCTCACTCTCACTCTGGGCTATTCAATAACACTAATATATCAGAATTTCCAAACCGCATCGGTGATGACTGATGAGTAATAGTATTAACTATTTATCCCTATGTCCACATGTTATGCATGCTGCTTCCTCCAGGAATTAAAGAATAAAGGACAAGTTTTAGGGAAATGCTAAACAAATTTGGTGACCCATCAAAAAAAAAAAATTGGTGGTTACAATAACAATCCTAATGATAAATAGGGAGGATTTTGCTAACCATATTTAGCGTCTAGTATTAAATTCTGCACCCACGAGAATTTGGCCATGTTAAAATATAGGATTCCAAAGTCTGACTTCGTCAACCTTTGTAAGAATCTTAGTCAAAATGATTTTTTTTTTTTTTTAATGTACATAAGGGGATTCTACATTTGTAACTCTGAAATTAAAGAGTAATACACTAAGTTCACAACTTTTACAACAATTTTTTCATAACTTATCCGTGGGTATACCATATACCAGGACTACAAATTTTGCTATAATTTTTTCACAACTTATCCATGTGGCGAGTTATGAACAGTAGAGTTATAAACCTTTATGAACCCATTACTTTTATTCCACCACTTATAACTTGTCACATCAGCAAATTGTGAAAAAAATTATGACACAAGTTATGGTCCTAGTATTTTTCAAAATTAAACCTCAGGTATAAGGGTAAATGCCAATGGACCATAGGCCACAGACATCTACTACTTTCAGTTTAAAATTTAGCATATCAGTCTTCCCAATTAATTAAAATCATTGTTTAATTTAAAAGTTCTAGCAATATTGTAATTTTAGTGGTGAATAAGGATTATTTCAGACACAAAATATGAGTATTTTCTCTTCAAAAAGTTTCCAAAATAAAAATCACCTCCTTAACTATGCGACAAATGTATGGTACAAAAAGAGGCCTGCATACATTTTTATGCAGAAGTTTGAAAATGTAAGCCATTTGTGTTGACCAAAACGGTTCTTTTAGCCATTTGGTTCAAAAAGAGGCATGCATGCATATTTATCCCCACTTGAAGCCCCCCAAAGGCTCTTTAACTACGAAAAAGAATCTAAGCAATTCGTTTGAAAGATATTATTTAAAATCACAAATATTTTCTAAGGAGCAACAATTTACTTGGTATTGTCATTTCAAAAAAGTCCAATATACACAATATAGCATTAATTAACATGTCAAATGCACGAGAATATATTAAGAAATATTTGTAAACGTTTTTTTATTTATTTAATTCAATAGTTGGAGTTTCGGAAGTAAAGAGATCTAAACTTTGGATGTCTTAATTGAAAATATCAAAAGGTGCCAACAAGTTTAACTACAAGATTCTTTACAAAATTTGTAAACATTATGATACCTACAAAAAAAAAAAAAGTTTCCACATAATGCTGACGTTAACTCAGGTTTAATAAATTTTAAGCATTCTTTGTATTAATCATGGACTAAACTTCCTTTTATGTTAGCTTTGTAATTTTTATTTATTTATTTTTTGTGTATATTCATTTGGATATAATATGATACTATGACCAATTGGGTATAAATTTAATACACCCAATTTGAAGGAGTACAATTTGTCGTACTTTTTTTTTTTTTTTTTGGGTCAATCATCATTAAAAAAAAAAAATTTATTCCCAAAAAAAAATTCACCCGGCAAACATGTTGTTGACAAGTCAAGCATTGAAATGTAAATCTGATTGAAGTTACTATTTATCTACTAGCAGCATTATGTAGATGAAAAATTATTCGATACTCCCATAATATAGTTAATGTGAAACTCCAAATTAATAATTACAATATTAGTCTTAGTAGTGTTGATTTTTATAAGTTTGTATTAATAACGGCGTATGTTGATATTTCGTAAATCCCAGTGAGAAAATTACAATTGATTGTCTCGTACATCATGTGGTATATGTTATTAACAAAATATTTATTTTTCAATTCTTTTGAATTTTATAGAGGCCTTCTATAACTATATTATTTTTCCATTGCGAATCCGAATTGGAACAAAAGTTTGATGGATTGATTGTGGGATCTGCTATAGGTTATGGTGGGTGGATTGTGGATTTTGTTGGGGGTTGTTGTTTGGGCGTATATATGGAGAGGGATTTGTTGTGGATTGTGGAATTTTTGTGGATTGTGAAGCAGTCTTTGAATCTTTTTAAAACTCCTACTACATTGTCGAATTCTTATGGCCCCAATTGGACGCTCACATAAGTTACACGTTGATCCTCTTCAATACCCAGATTAATAACTTTGGTTAGAGGATCTTAAAATTATGCTTTTAGATCATCCAGTTTTTTTTTTTTTTTTTAAGAGAGTTTCAACCTATGGCGTCCGCTCTTAATGACGGTTCTTTATTATCAGACCAAGACACCAATTAGTTTAACAGGTGTTATACTTGATTCAATTAACCCAATTCTATCTTGGCCGCAACTGAATCGTTTTCCAAGCATAATTCGCATCTTCTTTTATTTTTATTTTTCGTAAGTTCTCCTAATCATTTTCTAAGGGCCATTAGTACAAGAAATTATACAATCCTCATGGATAATCAAATGACATAGTCCACCATTTCACTAAAAAACTTCATCTTTTTAAAAATTTTGAGACAATTTAAGATTAAAAAAAAAATTAAACAGAAAATGAATTCATTTTTAAACTAACTTAACAATTTTAAATATACAAATGGAAATTTTTTAATGAAATTGTGAATAAGTGATGTGGTCTATGAACACAAAACATCTTATATAAATTACCTCAGTTTTGTCTTTAAAACTAATATTAGCCATAATAGAACTTATAGATCTGACGAGATCATGCAACGATATCAACTAGTTTAGGAATGGATTAGCTTCCACTTCCATAGTTCTTTAAGTGCTTCAAGGAATTTTTTTTTTTTTTTTTTAAATGCTCAATTTTGTCTTGTATAACGTTTCGAAATATTATAATCTACCAGTAGAATATCCATTAGAATTAATTAGGCCATTTACAGTGATTCCTCCCTCAAAATTCCTCTTTCAATCGCATTTTATGTTTGCCTATTAATTTAATTTGTTTTGCTTCAAGTAATAGTTTAAATATTTCTGTAATTATCCCCTCAAAAAAAAAAAAAAATTTATGTAATTCCCTTTCACTACATACTAATTTCAACAAAGATGTGGCACATTTTAAGATGGGCAGCCTATTAATTTGGTTATCAACCTAGATTCATTTGAATATTTGATTTTCTTTTATGCCAAAATTTCCGGACTAGTACTCCACATACGAAAATAGTTTATTGAAGGAAAACACAAATATATGTGTGTAACCTGCTATACCAGGTTACTTTTTTCTCACATTTGACGGTTCCATTATCAGATTATGCAGTTCTAACATTACATGTGACAGTTCTTTTCTCACATTTGATAGTTCCCTTACTCTTTTCTCACATTTGACGGTTTCATCCTCACATTGTGCAGTTCCAACATCACATGTGACAGTTATTTTCTCACATTTGGTAGTTCTCTTACTTTTTTTTTCTCACATTTGACGGTTTCATCCTCACATTGTGCGGTTCCAACATCACATATGACAGTTCTTTTGTCACATTGAGTGGTTCCTTTATTTTTTTTCTCATACTTGATGGTTCCATCCTCACATTGTGTAGTTCCAATATCAAAAGTGATAATTCTTTTCTCACATTTGGTGGTTCCCTTACTTTTTTTCTCACACTTGACGGTTCCATTCTCACATTGTACGGTTCCAACATCACATATGACAGTTCTTTTGTCACATTGAGTGGTTCTCTTACTTTGTTTTCTCATATTTGACGGTTTTATCATCACATTGTGTGGTTCCAACATCACATATGACAGTTCTTTTGTCACATTGGGTGGTTCTCTTACTTTGTTTTCTCATATTTGACGGTTTTATCATCACATTGTGTGGTTCCAACATCACATATGACAGTTCTTTTGTCACATTGGGTGGTTCTCTTACTCTTGTCTCACACTTGACGGTTCCATCCTCATATTGTGAAGTTCCAACATCACATGTAACAGTTCTTTTCTCACATTAGGTGGTTCCTTTACTTTTTTCTCACGTTTGACGATTCCATCCTCACATTGTGCAATTCCAACATCGCATGTAATAGTTTTTTTCTCACATTTGGTGGTTCCATTACTCTTTTTTTCTCACATTTGACGGTTTCATTCTCACATTGTGCAGTTCCAACATCATATGTGACAGTTCTTTTCTCACGTTGGGTGGTTCCTTTACTTTTTTATCAAATTTGACGGTTTCATCCTCACATTGTGCGGTTCCAATATCACATTTAACAGTTTTTTTGTCACATATAGTGGTTCCTTTATTTTTATTTTTTTCAAATTTGATGGTTCCATTGTTATATTAAACAGTACCAACATCGTATCTGTTTTATTTTTGTTACATGTGATAGTTCTTTTGTTACTACACCGGGTTTTATATTTTTTAGGCATTTTCATTAGATCCATGTGTACAGAAGTGTCAAATGACTATGTCCGACATAAGTATAACCACCCCAACTAAAGTGTCTATGCAGTTTTGTTTCATAAAATTATTATTATGTTCAACTCTACCTCATAAACAGTTGGCCATATTGCAAATTTAATTTAATCAGGTCAATATTGTTTTGGATTCCCATCTCATCAATACATATGATCCGTTGTCATGCAAATTATACTAGCCTTGCAATGAAGCACTTGGTAAATAAATGAATATAGCTTTCTTCTGCAGCATTGCACAAGGGGCATTTATTCTCCCCCAAATTCCATTTTTGCTTTTAAAAGACCCAAACTATTTGGATTGACCCATTTGAAACGTGTACAATGCAATGTGTAATTTTTTAACAATAAAAAGGTTGTCACATCACTTAAAAAAATGTTATGTCAATGTTTTGTTAAACACATAGACAATAAAATTAATGGAAGGACCAAATGTGCTCATTTTTTAAATTTCAGAGATTAAAAGGGCTTAGCAAACAAACTTTAAAAAACAATATTATATTTTTGCCAAAAAGTAACTTACCTCAAAACCCACTTTTTATGGATTATGGTAAATGTCAATTCCCTTTTCACTTCACTTTCTTTGAGAATATATTTTCTTTAAGTAACTTTTTTCAGCATGCAGTGAAATTACAAACCAAACAAAGCCCAAAAGAGCTGTGGCAAACTTGTACAAGAATAGTAAGAGATAGAGAGGATGCAGGTTTTATCTGTTACAAAATTGGTTATTTTCTATGATTTAGTATATTATACACACCTGTAATGGCAACACCATGTCAATTACACTACAAAGCCAAAAAGCAAGAGGCTAGGCTAGGGAGATGCTCATCTGAAATATGAAAAGATACAGAACCACTGCCATTGCCAAATGAATGGTTCTATATTGAATGTTAAAAAATGGATTCAATGAAATGATGTTATCTATGGTTACAAATTGGATTGAGGACCGGAACATAGAAAACACTGGGCCTCCTAAAGCCACCCCCATGTTTTAGATCTGGAGATCATCTATTGAAAGCTCGTGTGCTGTCAGCATCTTCAATTTTTGCAATCAAAAATGAATTTTTAAGGTTTAGTTGGTCGGGAAAATAAGAGGTGGAGCTGCTAAATAAAAAATGGAACTGAAATTAATCACCGTAATAAATTGTGGAGGATCATCAATACTTGATGAGCCCAGAACAACTTCCCTCTTCAATTTAGTTGTAAGCTTGTGACAAACTCTAAGTTGAGGATCAATAAATTTTATGAGTACAAATAATCCAAAAAGGCAATTGTCAAAACTATACAAAATGCATAAAAATTTTCATACCTCAGATCTAGTAGCTCCACCAATGATGAATACAAAAATCCGTTGGCCCATCTTCTAAAAATCACTAGATGCATGTCTTAGAATTGAATCACTATAGACCAGGGGGGGAAAAAAACATTATGATGATGAGAATCTACAGAAAGATATTAGAAAAGGCTCCTATCAATCTATGTCAGTTCCACCAATGCCTACCAGTCCTCTAAGCAAGTATCTACATAGATCAAGATAACATAAAAATATAAGGCATCACTTTGTTAAGACAAACAACATATAGAAGATAACCATCGACATATTGGGGAAAGAGAAAGAAAGGAGGGGGTGGGGGGCTTGTATAATGCAGGCTATTATTGAGTTTATTGGACTACTTAGACCCACGTGAGGGAAGCATGAAAATAACACATTGAATACCCATCATTAGAGTTCTGAGGCCGAGCCCATTTATGTGTTTGCTTTGATTGAGCTGGATTAGCAATTGAAGCATGATTCACTGCAGCAGTCTGAGACGTCCCATGAAAAGTTTGACTCGGGTCATTCAAACATGGGTAATCATCTTTTGATAGTTCACCTTTGTGAAGTTTTTCAATAAGTTCCTGAAAGATGTCAAGAATTTGGGCCTAGTAAGCCATTGATTCCATATAACTTTAATTCAAAGTTACAAGATAACTAAATTGATCACATTATGACAATGTAGAAAAGATATTGGTCACACATAAGTCCTCCATTGCCACGATACTCTCAAGGTAGCAAGATATATTTAAGACATGCAAACGTCAACTAATATGGTTTTTCTCTCAGGTCTTAAATCACTAACAAAAACAAACAACCTTAAGCAGATATAATTGTGGGAGCAAATTGTAAACATCACCATTAGCCAAAACAAAGACCACAAAGGTACTCCCAAATACAGGATATCTAATGATGATAGGCATGTCCTATGTACAAAGAACCATCTGAAAGGAAATTAGTGTTTATTTTACCTCAATCGTGGGGTAAAAACGTGATAGCTGCCATGTTTCTTCTTCACCAGTACGGTCTTTCTAGCACCACGCTTTTTCTGACATTTAAAAAGTTCAGTTAGGCAAAAATCACCAACCAAGCTGCATTCAAAACTAACATAAAGCAATTTCCTTATGCATATCAAACTTCAAAGAGAAACTTCCACAAGAGGGACTAAGTAAGTAATAAAACAGAATCTATATTAATGTTTGCAATATATTATAGCATTTGCTAGTTCATCATGAATCAACAGAAGCCCAAATAGATGAATAGGGTCCCTAATAATGAGAGAAATGAAAAAAGTAGGCCAAATTATCAATAATCAAAAAGGTTGAACAAGATACAATACAAGCAACGCTGGAAATAGTGTAAAATGCCAATGACCCAATTGGTCTAAAGCTTAAGAGATTTCTAACCATTTCAAAAAATAATAATAGGGGAAAACTTTCATCTGCCTTCATTTTCATTTCCCCCTTCCCATTCTCTATCTTTCAAGTTTCAAATAGGAATTGTTTTTCTCCTAAATGTAAGTTTCAACATACTAATTTCTCAATAAATAGATATAGTTTATATAATCCACAGAAGTACTCTAAAAATTATAGCGGATTTTATTCCATAATCCTAAAGCTTGGGGCACATCATGAGCCAGAAATTATACCCCCTGAAATGGACAATCGTCTTCCTTGATTTCCTTTTCTAATGGTTTTAATTTTTGTGAATAGCTATTATAGAGGTTTTGGTTTTCATTAAAATAATGGCAAGCAAATCATTGTCACAGAAACCACTATTGTACTTTGTAAACTTGGAGTGCAGCAGCTAGGTATTTTGAGTTTTCTGACTAATTTGTTTCATTTTGTTTAGTTACTATTTAACTTTATAGTTTATTCTGGTCACTTTTTCCCTTATTCTCCTCTCTTTTACTCTCCCATCCTCTAAATATAGAGCTCGGGTGAATGGGAAGCCCAACAAACTTAAAAACACTAACAATGAACATTGAAAGAAACTTTTGGGTCTAATGCATAGGCAGTGCTCTCCTCTCTTTTACTCACCTTTGTTTATACCAGAAGATAAACCCCTTCACACTCTAATGACCAAGAATACATATATTCTTCTTTTCAATACGCCTACACACTTATGTTTATACCATAACAAAAACCCACTTCACACTCTAATGACCAGGGTCAAAGCAAGGCATTTCACTGCTTCAACTGATAATTTGGCCCAAAGGTTATTTATATATATATATATATATATATATATATACACACACTTTTTTTTTTTCTTCTTTTCAGTAAGAAATTTAAATCTGATTGTAAGGGGTTTACCTAGAGAAATTATCCAACTCCTGCCAAGCTAAAGAAAAAAACCCAAATTGTTCAACCCAGCCAAAAAAACATATGATAAATAACCCAAATAGTATAAACGGCAATACTAACAAACCCAGCCAGAAAAAATAAAGAAAAATAAACCAAATTGAAATCAGTATTAAACATATAATTAGAAGTTTTACTAATTCAAGTATATACAATAACTTAATCTCTCACCTGCTATGAACCAAAAGGAAAAATAGATTGGTTTCGTTCCTAGCAACCCTGCGAAACCAAAAGGTAAACAAAAACAAAACAAAATTAATAACAATTCAGCCATACAGAGAACAAACGGCAACAATTAAAAAACCCATATGGAAAATTAAAGAATAAGGATGAGACGTACTGAGATTTTAGATTCGATAAACGGTGGAAACTTCAAACAAAAGGGCAGAGAGACGGAAGAAGTGCCACTGAGTTGGATTGGATGTGGATTTGAGGTTGGATTGGAATAGAAGAAGCTAGAGGGTGGTGCCGCCGAGTTGGATTGAGATTCGATGGTGCGTCGTTGTCTGGTTCTTCGATTGTGGGTATGGGTTTGTTGAGCTAGAGAGGCAAACGTGATATTGTTATGAGATGAGATAGAGGAAAACTAAACAGAGCAGGAGAGGCTTTAGCCTTTAGCTTTGAGATGAGACAGAGCAAAGAGGAAAAACAGAGGCGTTGTTGATGTGTGAATGATTTTGCGTTCATTTGCTTTGTTTTTTTTTTTTTTTTTTTTTTTTTTTTTTATATATATAACCTGTTTAGCCAGTATCCAGTATCCCTTAAAATTATACCAATGGTCAGAATTTAAATAATGTTAAATCAACAGTTAAGATTAAGGTGGGTACCGTACCCTCCTTTTTTCTAGTGGGGTACGGTAGAATGACCCATATATATATATATATATGGGCAAAGATCAGAGAAAGTCCAATTAGAATTTCAAATTAGAGTCCAATTTTGCACCATATTTTCTAAATTATTTAGTTTTTAGAGAGTTTTATTTCCTAATTTAGAATCAAATATGGGACAACATCATAAATATTCATCCAAGCGAGTTATTGAGTACAAAAACTAAAGAGTATAGAATAAATAAATCGTTAAAAAAAGTGCTTTACAATAACAAAAATTAAGAAGTAATAAAAAGATAAATAAAGAGAGACAATTTACATTTTATAACTAATAAAATTTAAATTATATATATAAGAATTATACTATGCATCTTATTGTATATTTTTAAGTGTATCCATGTATATACATGGGGTTATAAGCTAGTACTAAAATAATGTTCAAACATCCCTATTAATGTTTTCCATGTCTTTCTAATCAAATCCTCTAAATTTCAAAGAGAACTCTATCTCATAGAGTTCTTAAAATCATGATCATTCATATCATAGTAAATGGTTCAAATTATAACACATCATTAATCCATTAATAAAAAACTAAATTAATGATGCCACATCACCTATTTAATGCAAACAAATTAACACATCAAACTTTGAGTTTTTCATTTCACTTTAATTTTAAAAACCTAAGAATTTATCCCATAAGAACTAAGATTTTAAGAACTCTATGGGATAGGGTTCCCTAGGAAATTTAGAGGATCTTGATCCCTTGGATAATTCTTACTTCTTCAATTTTTGATGACTAGACATTATAGAATAATTCCACAACATTTTCACAACACTTTCATAACAAATCTTAAATGACAAGTGGTTACTGGTTGTTATTGGTAAGTCAAAAAGTAATTCAAGTAGTGGGTTTAAATTAAAACTAAAAACAACTTACCACCTATAATTTGTTGTGAAAGTGCTACAGACAAAGCACTTTTCTTGAACAAAACACGTTTAAGAAACACAAAACCATCTTCTAAAACCAAATGTCATTGCAACTGTACATCAATCAAACACTTTAGAGCTACTACTCCAAATCTATATTATATAGAATTTCATGATTCTATAACATTAATTGTGCACAAATTAGGGTGCTATTGTAAAATTCTAGTCTCCTCATAATGGAGAAATTATTCGGTGCTCCTGTTGCACCATATTTTTCACACACATAAATGTAAGTCCAATGTGTAGAACCTATATGTGAACTCTATCATTATGTGTGAGAAAAGTGTAGGACATCTTATGCACTCAATCAATTCATCTCAAAATGATAGTCTAAAAAATTTATAAAAGAAGTAATGCTAGGACCACTAAAAACCTTATTAGTATGTAAACATTTAAATACAGTTAAAGGCTCAAAAAACCTAAGGATGGCAATTCCAATTTATGAGTTTCTCAACTCTCTCTCTCTCTCTCTCTCTCTCTCTCTCTGAAAATTTCTCAAATTAGTTAGACATTCCACAATCATATAATTTCATCTATTATGTTATCTATGGAAGAAGATAACAATATGGTGTACCTAACAAGGAACTATAGATCAACATAAGGACTTTTTCGGATCATTCAAGTCTTTCAAGATATAAGTCACAAAGCAAAGGGAAAAGAAAATAAGAGTTAAACCCCAATTATTAGTCTCATTTGAAGGTGGTTTCTTTACATACACGGCCAACCGGTTTTGATCATCGGATCAAGCTAGTGGAAATTATTTGATCTCTCTTTGGTTTCGACGCAAGTATTGATGCGTATAGGCATGCCAATGGCATTTCACTTCCCAGGCGTCAATAGACTTTATCAAGGATTTTATATAATAGTTTGACTTCATGTCAAAATATTTTGAGTTCATTTTACCTCAACAAGGAGGACTTAGAGCATTAGTACCCACACTGCTATATGGCATATGTTAGTATATTTTACCATCAAAGCACAAAAAACACACTTTATCCGAGCTTCTAATTGTAAATTTTTTTACAATACTACTACAGTAGCATCTTATATGTAAGATGCTAATACTACTGTAGCAGGCTTGTATAAGTTTTTTACTAATTTATTCTCTCCATCACGTTCTCTCTCTCTCTCTCTCTCTCTCTCTCTCTCTCTCTCTTTGTAGCAGTGTGTTGATGATCATTTTCAGAAGCCTAATAGAAAGAAGAAGTCTAGCAACATGGGCAGAAAAGAGTTAGTAAGTGGATAAAAAAACCATTAAGTCCAAGTGGCAGGAATAATGGATTGCAAACCCATGAAATAAACAAATGGGCCTTGAGGAAGTAGACGGGCCTAAAGGAGCCCGGAAAGAGAGAAAAAGAAGCAAACTCATTGGCAGTATGTGATGTAGAAAAGTGAGAATGGGCCACAGCAGGCCCAAAGTAATGAAAGTAAGGAAAGTAAGGGGTTGATGGAAAGCCCATGAGCCTCAAGGATGAAAGATAAGGTAATTGGGGCAGAGAAGTCTAAAGGAGTTAGTACAAACCCATGGGAATGCAGAGCTAGGAAAAGGGCCAAAAGGGCCCAAGAAAAGTAAATGGGCCAAGGATGCCCAACGTAACCAAAAAGCCCAAATGACTATACTGAGTCATTGAGGGAAGAATAAGCAACAAGCCCAAAGAGGCCCAATAGGCTTGGGTCAAATAATACTGCAGCAGGAATGACAGAGCAATACGACAAGACATGCAAAGACTACAGAAAAGAGCAAAAGAGTGGGCTGAAGGAGGAAAAGCCCATGGCCAAGCAAAAGCCTAGCCCCGAAAGCAGCAAGCTTTAAAGAATGAGAAGCCAGAAAATGGCTCATGCCATAAGAAGCCAAGGATGGGCGGCAGGATGTGCAGGCAAGCCTCTAGACCACGGCGGACACATGAGCAGCAGGCAAATTTCGGATATACATGGAAGTAAAGCACGCGCAAGGCCCAGACATCACCAGCCTGTACCCAGCCAATATAGGAGGTGGTGAGATCATGGGTCAGAGGTAAGAGGACATGCTCTGGCGGTAGGGAGAGGGGAAAACCTATTCTGGGGTTCCTACTTAGGCTCTTTTGGGGGAAACGTCCTGCTGGGATGACATACCACCCAAAGGAAGCAAGGATGAGCTGGAACCACTAGGTGCATGCCATGAGGGATAGGAAGAGAGAAAGAGAGCACTCACACTGTAGCACGGCAAGTAAACAAAAAAAAAATAGCCTTCTTTGTCTGGTGTCACGGCCAGCACAGGTAAGTGGTGGTGGCTGAGCGTCTGGCAAACCAGTAAGTGGTCGGCAAGGACACCCAGACCAGACAAAGATTCTTAAAGCCTAAAATAGTAAAATTCAGTCACGACGGGCACTATAAAAAGGGGCCTTGCCATGCACAGCAGGGGGATCACAGTCAGGATCACAATCACAAACACTGTAATAGCAACCTCTAGGAGAGAATCGCAACAAAATAAGTAAACACTGAGAAAGAAAAGGAAGAAAAAAAGAAAGAAAGGAAAAATTAGGAAGGATAGAGAATAGGGAGTATAGAATGGCAGGTATGCACCTATAGATTGATCTCCTCTCTCCCTCTAAAGCCCTGCTCTCTATCAAAAAAGATAGAGGATCCTCATTAAACATAAACCATTCAGGCCCATTCCCTCAAAGCAATTAATTTCTTTCCCTTGGGAGATTAGTCGCATTGAGGAAGTTGTTTACCTTCTTGGTTTCAGCTTCGCAGCATTACTTGGCATGGTAGACTGATTTTTTCCTCTTTAATTCAATAACCTCGTTATTATTATTCCCCATTTATTTATCTACTTTTGGCCTACGAGGTGCCTCTTGTCGCTCCCTTTCATTCATTTTGTCTACTATTTCTTGTGTCATCTTTATTATATTTGTCTGCCATAATTTACCCACAGCAGCTCTGCTTGCCATGGGCCTGTGATCAAAGCCTAGCAAATGGGGCATAGTTTATGCACAAGCTGGACCAAAATGAGTTGTAGTTGAACCAGTCCCAACTCCCTTACTCAAAACACTTGGGCCTAATACCGCAGGAGGCAGCTCAGTCCAACATTGTAAAAAAGGCCCACTACATAGTGTAGCCTCAATCCTTACTCGTGTGTTTAAGATCGGCGTGGTGGCAGGTCGGGTGGCGTAGTTGAGGTCAGCGTGGAGACCAACGTGGTGGCGCGATTGAGATCGGCGTGATGGCATGGAGGTCGGTGTGGTGGAGATTGGTGTGGACATCAGCGTGGAAACCGGTGTGGAGAGGTTTTCTTATGGTTGTTGTGGCCTGTGTCTAGGTTTGGTTGTTGTTTGGTTTCTAGGTTTGGTGGTGGCATAGTGGCCGGTTTCTTGCAGTTGTGACTTTGGTTGTGGTGTTTTGTGTGTTTTCTAGCGGTGGTTTTATGGGTGGAAGTGGTGGTGGATTTTATGGGTTTTGTTCCTAGTGGTAGGGGTGGGTTTTTTTCATAGTGTTGGTGA
This sequence comes from Quercus lobata, assembly GCF_001633185.2. Lineage (NCBI taxonomy): Eukaryota > Viridiplantae > Streptophyta > Magnoliopsida > Fagales > Fagaceae > Quercus > Quercus lobata. The sequence goes on along the minus strand of NC_044910.1, from coordinate 21,989,462 downwards.
TGGGTTTCTTGTGGCAAAGGTGGCGGTGATGGGTATTTTCACGGTGGTGGTGGTGGGTTTCTTCACGGTGGTGGGTTTCTTGTGGCAAATGTGGTGGTGATGGGGTTTTTTTTTCTTTTTTTGGTGGTGGTGGTGAGGTTTATTGTGGCAAAGTTGGTGGTGATGGGTGGTTGAAAGAAAGACAGTAAAGAAAAGATAAACATGGGGAAGGAGAGAGAGAGAGAGAGAGATTGGATTTTTTTTTTATTGGGTAGTACTGAGTTGAATAGGAAAATAAAAGTTGGGATGTTGAGTGTGTTGTAAAATGGTATAATATAATTAATAAAGTAGTTTTTGAAATGGTAAAATAGAATAGTTCGAAATTGCAGATGTGAATGCTCTTACATCTTAGCAATACTATTGGTAAAAATGACCAATGAGCTACACAATACAGAAAGTCAATTATTGAAACTTGAAAGAAATGCTATAAGTAACAACTAAATTGATGGAAACATTAAAAGGGTAAAAAAACAATTCAACTAAAACCTTAATGGATTAACATGATTTAACTAGGAACACAAAGCATTTAAAGATCTAACAAGCTATAAATCTAAGAATCTACGAATCTAAGTAAATTGCTAGCAATGTGGTATAAATAAAAGAGCAATGATTACAAATAGGGGTGTCCACGGGTCCTCATCACCCGCCGAACCCGCCCAAAATCGACCGGCCACCATTCGAACCGACCAATCCAACGATCGGCTGTGGGTCGCCACCCACAAAACCCGAACCCTTCAAGTCGATTGGTGGGTTTCCTCCCCAAAACCTAAGCCACCTGACCCGACCATCAAATCAACAACATCTGGCGACATTCAAAGGTTTTCCAACAAAAAATGACAAATACCGACGATATTTTTGCTTTTCCAACGAAGATCTACTTGAAATCCACCAGATCCAGCGAGATCCGACGATATTTCGTCGAGATCTAGTCCAGATTCGACAAATCCAACCAAATATCGGCCAGATCTCGCTGGATCCTGCGAAATTTCAACACCGATGGCGAAACCCGAAACCAACCAACACAAACCCGAAAATCAATGGACCCAAACCGGACGACCCAACCATTAATACGGGTCGGTTTCAGTTTTGATTTTCACCCACCCGAGAAATTCGGGTCGGGTCCAGGTCAGGCACAAACCCAACCCGACCCGACCCGTGGACACCCCTAATTACAAATAAACTACTTGCATATTGCATTAACATCTTACACTAAATTCTAAACTAATGATAAATAAGTTAACAAGGAGAGACATCTTGAATGTGAGTCCTTGTTTGAGAAATGAACCTTTTATTAATTCTTGAGGTCTCAACAACAATTCTTCTGTCATATGGTATCTCTTCCATGAATTCCCATTAAACTTTCATTAAGTCCCAGGTGTTATTTTGAATTTATGTAACTACAACGCATCTCATGCTTCAGTTATATTTTAAATTCTAATGTTGCCGCATCATCTTTATGTTTGAAATATATATATATATATATATATTTTTTTTTTTTTTTCTTTTTGAGAATCAATGTGAAATATAATTTGATGAGTGTGTTTCTTGATAGTATTTCATAAAATAGTTAAATATGAAAGATGCTTAATGGTCAAATTACTAATAAAAATGAACAACAAAATCAATATAAAAAGGGAATCAAATATAAATTGACAAAATGAAATTTTTAAAATGTAAAAAACCAAAAATAAAAATATTTTCAAATTTTACAAGTTTGCTCTAAAATTTTTCATTTAAAATCAAATCACCAATGTTACAACGATATAGGCCCAAAAACTATTTGAAAAAAGCAAATTCTAAGTCTAATAATCCATTTCGATTAAGAAAGAAAAAGGAGAGAGTAGGTTAGAGTAGAGTAAAATTAGTCTAAAATTAACTTAGGCTGTGTTTGGTTCGTGTAAAAGAATTTCCGAAAATATTCTATTTTCCGGAAATGCTATTTTCCGAAAAGGAAAATGTTTTCATGTGTTTGGCTGTCACAAAATTTGTTTTACGGAAAATTAATTCCGGTGTTTGGTTCATTCAAACATTTTTACAGAAAATGCATCAAATCCGGCAAAAGAAACAAAACCCAGCAAAAAAATTCATCAACTCTGGTCAAATTGAGATCACGCGGCGGAGGAGAAGATGAAGGCGACATCGAGCGGAGGCGAGATTGGTGCGATCGTCCGACCAGCGGCGCGATCGACGATTGCGATCGCGCCGCTCGTCGGACGAGCACCGCTCGTTGATCGCGCCGCTCGTCGATCGCGCCGCTCGTCGATCGCGCCGCTCGTCGATCGACGAGCGGTGCGATGATCGACGAGCGGCGCGATCGTCCGACGAGTGCGCTCGTCGATCACGATCGTCGATCGTGCCGCTCGTCGATCGACAAGCGGTGCGATCGTCCGACGAGCGCGCTCGTCGATCGCGATCGTCGATTGCGCCACTCGTCGGACGATCGCACCGCGCGATCTCATCGATCACGATCGTCAATCGCGCCGCACGTCGGCGAGGTGCGATCGTCCGACAAGTGGCGCAATCGACGATCGGTGCTCTCCGATCTAGGTCGATCGACGATCGTCAATTGCGCCGCTCGTCGGACGATCACACCGCGCGATCTCATCGATCGCGATCGTCGATCGCGTCGCTCGTCGACGCGGTGCGATCGTCGACAAGCGGCGCGATCGACGATCGGTGCTCTCCGATATGGGCTCTCTCTCTCTCTCTCTCTCTCTCTCTCTCTCTCTCTCTCTCTCTCTCTCTCTCTCTCTCTCTCTCTCGGAAATGAATTGAAGTGAAAATAAGGGTGTAAAATAATTTCCGGGTCAAAGGAGTAATTGTTGGTCAACAAGAAATGATTTTCCGGAAAATTTTATTTTCCGTTGCTGCCAAACACCCGGGTTTGGGGGAAAATGATTTCCTGAAATCATTTTCCCCAGGAAATCATTTTCCCCCAAAACAAACGCACCCTTATTTTCATTCAATTCTACTCTACTTATATCTACTCCCCTTCTCTTCCAAACGGAGTACTGAACTAAATCCATTAAAACTGGTCCAATTGTCAGACCCATGAGATGATCGTGTAACTGCGCAAAAGCCGAAAGGCATTGATATCCCATATCTGTAAGCAAAGATTCGTTTTAGCCTTAAGGAGTCAAGACTCCCAACTTAACTTGGCCGTCTTTGAAATGAGCCGTCTTAGTCAGTAATTGTGTTGGTCAGCAACCCCAAGAATTGCTGGACTAGAATGTGATATCATATATATTAAAGGTGCACTGTAGAACGTGATATCTTATGTAACGAACATAGTACCACTATTGGCTACTGGTTGATGCGTATTGCATATTAATCTCAAATTTTCATAGGAAACTCAATTCTCAAAGAAAGAAGTGTGTTGAAAATCTCGTATCTAAAACTTCCCGTTCAGCTAGCCCAAAAAAGCATATGTCAAAACAAATATATATATATATATATATATAGCTAAACTAAGAAAAAATTCAATTAAATTCTAAATTGAAATCTAATTTTGTACTACGTCTCATCTAATTTTTAAATTTGTGTGTCAAGTAAATTATTAAGTACAAAAATCAAATTGTTTAAATTCAATTAGATTTTAAATTGAATTTTAATTGGAGTTCAATTTTGCGTCATGTGTCTCATCTAATTTTTTAATTTTTGTAGCAAATGAATTATTGGGTGCAAAAATCGAAGAATCTAGATCTAATAAGATTCTAAATTATATGTATAATATGATAAACCATTACATATGTACAGTACTTAGGTACAGTACTTAAGAAATGGCAAGACTTAGGTATAGTACTTAGGTGCTGTTTCTTAGGTTCCCCTTTTAAGATTCTGTCATGTGAATTTTTTCATGGGAAGAAAGCGTATTTTTAAGTTAAATAACAACATGACAAAATTTTAAGAGAGAAACCTAAAGAACAGCACCTAAAATACTATACCTAAGTTTTGTTCTTGTGGAAATTTATAAATTAAAATTTGTGTAAGTTGTAATTCTTACACCAAGTTTAATTCGAACGGATATATATGTAATTGTGATTATTTTAAATGTACCCATACATATGCACAGAATTACACACTAATATTACAGGTAGAAGAGGAGGGACTGGGCTTATCTCTAGACATTAGGGGTGTCAGATGGGTAAGTTTAGGTTGTGCATAATTGGGTTGGGTTATTAAAACTTATTTATCCATTATTACTCATTGTTGGGGTACATTTTCTTTACACCTAATATTATTTAAATAACACCTATTTATTTCTTTTCAAATGTCACGAACAAATTATTGGGCATGACTAAATATTGTTTGACTATCACTATGCTAGCCCACAACCTTTCTCCTTTCTGTCACAAAATTGGGCTACAAATGCAAGACACTACGAGACCTAATATTTTCTCGTAAAAGCCCGAATTATTTAGCGAGATAAAATTTGATCCTTTCTAAAGCCCAAGAATTCTATACTTAGCAAATATTCGAAAAAACCCATGATCCAAATTCATGGAAATACAATTTTTCCAATGGGATTCAACCTCATGATTCAAACCCATGGCAAATTATTCGTCGAAAAGCCCAGTTCCCACTGGCAATATCAAAAACCCAGTTCCCACTAGCAATATCAAAAACCCAATCTTCATTGGCAATATCAAAAGCCCAATTCCCAAGCCCAGTTCCTACTGACAATATCAAAAACCCAATTTTTATTAGCAATATCAAAAGCCCAGTTCTCCCTGGCAATATCGAAAGCCCAATTTACCTTGACACTGTTTTATCAAAAAGCCCAAGATTATTAACACTTAGCAAGGAAAAATATCATGGTATAATTATTGCTTAAATATCATTATGGAAAAAACCATGGCAATCGTCTTATAAAAGCTCATAGGGAGTTATCTTGAGAATTATGTTCTCATATTATAAACCCATGAAATACACGGTCATCATTTGCATCACAACATCCATAAAATATACCTTCAACACTCATGGTAAATATTCAATCCCACAAGCTTATCATTTAAATTATGATGCGATTATTAGAAACCATGAACATTATTTACGATGTGGAAATCATCATAGTAAATGTTACTTACAAAGGTATTTTGAAACTTGTTATATTGTTTCAAACATTACAACTAATTGCCCAAAGGCCCATTGTAAGTATCTATGAAAAACCCAAAAATATTTACTAATAAAAGTCCATGAGAAATGAAAACCCATGGCAACATGTGTTGTTGGTATCCATTTTGCAGGATGCACACAACCCAGCCCAAAGGAACCAGCCTATGTAAGCAAGCTCAATCCAAAAGACCCCAGCAAGAGGCAAAGGATTGAAAGTGGACAACCAGCCCTTGTTCATTCTTGACCAAAGTACAGCTGGAGGCCCCAACAAGAGAACCAAGTCTTTGAGGATGAACCAGGGGCTGTCCCATCAGCTTTTTGTCACCCTCTACCTGACGTGAACAGTGCCCGAGGGTTGTGATGTTAGCTGAAGTCTAAAGGGTGATGAAACTCCATCTTCTTCTTTAAGACTGTACCTCCAACGGAAAGGGAGCTAAAACCAAGTTATCCAAACCTCAACAAGTTGATGCTATAAATGTCAAAAACGTTCAAGACATGATTCATGTGCCAAGCCTATGAATCCTAAAGGGGAAAAATTGGGAACATGTGATTTGGAGGGTATAAAGGGATCTCCAACGGAACCCCTTGAAGTGGACTTAGAGTTTGACAGCTGGTTTGGGGTGTTGAATCCTACTTCTTAGGGTCCAAATCTCAATTGCAGTATTAGGATTTGTTCTTAATACATGCCTTAATCCCATTGGTTAACTCAGCCTCAGAAATCTTGGCATTTAATGCAAAACACTCCAAAATCCCATCATGTATCATATATTACCCAAAGAAGCAAGGCAGCCCCTAAAGTAAATCTCCTACTTCTGGCCAAATCCTAGGAAGATTAACCTTGATTCCCTGCCTCTGATCAGTCCTACACTTTTTGGATTCTTGTTAATTAATGCTTCCCTAAAACTCCATTATAAAAAGATAAGCACCTCAGCCCACAAACAAAAAGACTCCCTTTGAAACTCTTGATTTGTTTGCCATTTTTGTTGGTGGTTTAGCTCTCCTTAAGCTCACCACTCATTCCCTTTAGACAACAATCACCTAACCTCAGATATTCTTTTCCCCCCTTTACACAATCACAGCTCATAAGTGCCTCCCAAATTAGTCACAAACAGCCTATTACTTACTAAATCCTTAACCTCAATATTAATCCTATCCCACTCACTCAAAACAACCCACATTACCTCATTCATGCCTTATGAACACACACTCACCAAAATCTTATTTTAATACTTGCTACACTAAGCTAGGATCCCTCTCTCCCTTCACACCATGCCAATTAATCATTTTCTTCTTCCTATGGAACCTTTATTTTTTACTTTTTGTTTTACTATTAAAGGATATAATATATTTGTAACAATTAAACTCTTCCCTCACATTGATGTAATGATGACCGAAAGTACAATAAATTCCCCTAACTGAGACATACAAGGACCCCCAGGAGTTAACTCTTTCCTAAATTTATTTAATCATTGACTGTTGGACTGTGTAATTTCACCCTTGCTATTGGAGAATTTATCTTTCTGGACTTAAGTGTAATTTCACCCTTACCGCTAGAGAATTTATTTCCCTTGAACTATCAGAACAGGACCACTACCGTATTAATTAAGTATTGTAAAGTATTTTCATTGGGCTTTTGTTACTGTTTTGTCAAGTGCAACCTTTGTTTTTTTTTGCTTGGATAGGCTTGTCATCACACTGAAAGCCTTTGGGTACCAACTCAATAGCCCATAGTCGAGTTTCGGCTTGGTTTCCCAACATTTTATTCAAAGGCATCAATTTCTCCCTCAACACTCATTTAACCAAGTTACTTCTAAACTCAAACTCAATCCAACTTAATTATTATGTGGAAACCCCAACCCTTTAAATTAACTAATAATCAAAAACTACCAAAATGCCTTTAAAACTTAAAAATGACCAAAAATACTCCTAAAACCCTCTAAAATTGCCGAAATACTCCAAAATTGACCAAAATATTCCTAAAACTTTAAAATGACAAATATACCACTGGAGTTTAAAAATGATAAAAATATCCCTAAAACCTATTAAAGTATTGTAATACCCCTAAAACCTATAAAACGAAAAAATGCCCCTAAAACCTATAACATGATATAAATACCTCTAGAACATAAAAATGACCAAAGTACCATCGAAACCTAAAAAATGACTAAAATACTTTCGAAACCTAAACAATTACCAAAATACCACTAAAACCTAAAAAATGACTGAAATACCTCGAAATCTATGAAATAACTAAAATACCCCCCGAAACCTAAAAATGACCAAAATACCCACGATATCTAGTAAAATACTAAAACACCCTCAAAATCTAAAAAGTTATCAAATACCCCTGAAACCTTAAAAATGATCGAAATGCTTAAAACCTAAAAATCGACCAAAATATTCTTAGGACCTAAAAATTACAAAAATAACCCCAAAACCTTTTTTTTTTTTTTTTTTTAAAACCAAAATTCCCTCGAAACCTACAAAATGACCAAACCCTTAAAACCTAAAAAAATGACCAAAATTCCTCTGAAACCTAAAAAATAACCGAGATGCCCCCTAAACTTATAAAATGGCCAAAATACCCCCCAAATCTAAAATGGCCAAAATACCCTCCAAAAACTAAAAATTACTAAAATAATATTGAAACCTAAAAAATGATCAAAATGCCCGCGTAACCTAAAAATGACCAAAATACCCTTAAAACCTAAAAAATTTCCAAAATTCTCCCGAAACCTAAAAAATGATTGAAATTCCCTCAAAACCTACAAAATGATCGAAATATCCCTAAAACCTGAAAATCACTGAAATGCCCCTAAAACCTTTAATTTGAAGAAAATACCCCTGAAATATCCAAAATACCCCAAACCTCTATTTTTGTAATTTTAGAGGTTTAGAGTGTTTTTTGGTCATCTTAGAGGTTTAGAGGTATTATGGTCACTTTAAATGTTTCAAAGGTATTTTGATCAGTTTAGATATTTAAAAGGGAATTTTGGTCATTTTAGAGGTTTTGAGCTAAAAATTTAAGGGCATTTTGGTCATTTTATAGATTTCAAGAGTATTTTGGTCTTTTTAGATACTTTGAGAATATTTTGATCGTTTTAGAGGTTAGGGGATATTTTGATCATTTTAGATATTTCAAGGCATTTTTTTCCGTTTTAGAGGTTTCAGCTTAAGTCATTTTAGAGGTTTCAAGATACATGGAGGCTCTAGTGCTCCTACATACTGAAGGAGACATGAGCACGGCATGTGTCCTAAATTGGCCACATGTCAGCCTAGTGTTCCCCGTCCACTGCATATTATGGACGTCAAGATGCCAAGAGTTGGATAAAGTCTCTTAACAACCATACAAAGTGGCACTCATGGCTATAGCCTTATAGTATAGAAATTCAGAATATTGTAAAACTCTGGTATTAATATGAAACAAAATCCCAAAACAAATTCTGGTGCACAACAGAAAAAACCATGCCCAAGCGTATTTTTTTCCCATCAGAAGTCAAAATAAGAGATGTAAATCAAGTTGGCTTTACATTAAGACAGCAAAAGAACCCCCTCCCCCTGAAGAAAAAAAGGCAAGTCCTTGATTCAACGTTTAGACTGAAACTGAGTGCCCTTCAGAAGTAGAGAACTCTGTACTTGGAAGGGGAGACCTCGAGTCGAGGGACTGAAGTGCTCTCACAACTTCAAACATGGATGGCCGTTTCTCTGGCATCACAGAGGTGCATCGGAGAGCAATATCCAGAGCCCCTAGCATATCTTGTTGGGAAGAATCTGATATATTGGGGTCAAGAACTTGGTATGCCCCATTAGTAATGTTAACTTTCCTTCGCACCCATTTCACAATATCAAGGGATTCTGTTGATTCAGCTTGCTCAGCTGGTCGGCCAGTCACTAGCTCCAACAATACAACACCAAAGCTGTAAACTTCCATTTGTTCAGTCGCCTTCTTAGTATACCCACATTCTGCAATACAAAACCGATAAAGATCATCAAGATTTAAGTTTTGTAACATCAGCATATTTTATGCAATTCTACTTTTAACATATTTAGAAAGCAGATGATAAACTTGTCAAAGAATGTAATATCATATCTGACATAGTTTGGTGAATGCAGTGTGTTTCATGACTCTCGATTCAATCAATAACACTGTTAATTTCCATTTATATATATGAGGAGAAAGGGTGTATTTAAAGGTCACTTATAAGTAGTTTTTTTTTTTAAAAAAAATTTAGCATCCATTGACCCTTAAGGATGTCATTTTTCCTTGACTTTCAATGCACAGTTCAGAAGATGGTTAATCAGTTCAAAGGGAAAGATAAAAATACTATCCCGGCATGAGAATTCCAATAACTTTCTATGACAGAGTTAATTTACGAACAAATAACCTATGTAAAACTTGCGTTACCATCAGACTCATACCTGGAGCAATGTAACATGATAATGCAGATTCTGAAGCTATGGTTGACTGAAATGCAGCCTCTCCCACAATTCGGTCAAGTGCAAAATCTGTAAGTTTTGGTTCAAAATCTGCATCCAGCAGAATGTTATTTGACTTTACATTCCTGTGCAGTATGTGTGGGACATAATCCTTGTGAAGGTATGCTAATCCTTGAGCAACCCCAATTGCAATTCTCAATCTGACACCCCACAGCAACTGAAAACCCGGCCTGTGAAGCAAATCCCCTAAGCTCCCCTTCTGTAAGAACTCATAAATTAGGAAGATTGAGTCATCAGAATGGCAGAACCCAAGAATTTTAATAACATTCTTATGCCTGATCTTTGCTAATGTCTTAATCTCAGCCTTCAAACTTTTAGATGACTGGCTCCCATAATTAACAAGCTTCTTCACAGCAACAAGTTCACCACTCGGTAAGCCTAAAACGTAAACTCTACCAAATGCTCCACCAATGCCTATGGCACTTTTTTCATCCATTCCCATAACCAAATCATTCTCAGTGACTCGAAGAGGATAGAAGAATACAGACCGCCAACTTCCCATTTGAGAATTCTGCTTGGAAGATCTATGATACACAAAAAACCCAGCAGCTACAATCAAAGTTCCAAGACCAAAAGCAACAGATATCAGGGCACAAGCCAATGTTGTAAGACCAAGAGTGTGGTGTCTTGGCTGGTCATCAGAACAAGCATTGGGTAATCCCTGACCACAAAGTCCAGGGTTTCCTTCTAGAAAGGAAGCTGGGAGACCTGAAATCAATGAGTATGGGACTCTACCAGATAGTTTATTGAAAGACACATTGAAGAGGGCAAGCTTCAAGTTCTGAAGCCCTAGGGGAATGGGACCAGTGAGATTGTTTTCAGAAAGATCAAGGTAAGTTAGCACTGGTAAATCAGAAAGGGAGGGTGGAATTTCTCCTGTAAAACTGTTATCTGATAAAGACAACGAGACCAACTTCCTGCACTTCTTCAACTCTGGAATTCGGCCAGAAAGCGAATTGTGGGAAAGATTTATTATACTCATTACAGGTGAATCACAAAAATTTGGAGGAAGTTCACCATATAAACTATTAAGAGAAGCAGAGAATCTGTATAAGCTCTTAACCAACCCAAGACCCTGAGGAATTCTACTGGTTAAGCTGTTGTTATCCAGCTGAACTTGCTCCAATTGAGCAGCCATTGATACAGAATCAGGAATTACACCAGAAAATATATTGTTTTCAGCTCTAATGAGCTTAATTTTTGGTAATGACCATAAGTCATTTGGGAAATCACCAGAAAACCCATTGTTCTGAACTTGAAATCTCTCAAGATTCAAACATTGACTAATGGAGTTGGATATTGAACCAGCAAAGAAATTTGTATGGAGACTCAGGTTTATAAGGCCTTTTCCATTACAAATGCCAGATGGGAATGGCCCCAAAAGCTTGTTCTGTGAAACATCAAAAGATACCAGGTTCTTGAGAGAAGACCCTAGTATCTGAGGGACCTCACCAGTCAGATTGTTCTGAGAAAGGTCCAAAATAGTCAAACTCTGCAAACCCACAAAAGAGTCGGGAATAGCACCATGGAAACCAGAGCTTTGCAAAAAAAGCTTCTCCAGCTTCTCAAGCTTCCCAATTTCATTTGGAACCTCACTCATCAAGTTAACATTTTGAGACAAATCTAGAATAACAAGCTCAGTGAAGTTCCCAAAGACAGAAGGTACACTACCTGAAAGCAAGTTGCTTCCCAAGTTGATAACTTGAAGGTTCTGCAATGAGCCTATGCTTTCTGGGATCTTTCCCTCAATACGGTTTCTGCTGAAATCAAGCTTTTTCAAAGAACCCGAAAGAGAAATCTGATCTGGGATTGTACCCCAAATGAGATTGTTACTGAGATTCAGAGTTTCCAAAGTAGTGCATTGAGAGAGATGGAGAGGAATGGGTTGGTTAAAAAGATTGTCAGAAAGATTGAGGTCAGTCAGATTGTGAAGCTGACATATAGAAGATGAGATTTCACCAGTAAGGTTTAAGCTTTGAAGGTTGACAGAAGTAACAGAGAGTGAAGGAGTGGGGGAGCAGGTGATTCCTGTCCAATTACAGTAATGTGTGGCAGAGTTATTAGACCAGCTGGAGAGATAGTTATTTGAGTCTTCAAAGGAGGACTTGAAGGTTAAAAGGATCTCTTCTTCTGATGAAGCTGAGCTAACAATGAAGGATGTGAAGGTTAGAGAAAGAAGAAATAGGTATGTGCAGGTTTTAGCCATTGGAGGTGACTGAGAGAGCTTGCTTGTGTTCTTTTCAATCTTTTCTATATATCTGTGAAGTAGAGTCTGCTGGAGGAGAAAGTGTTGTGAGACAGAGAGTAACATATTACTGGATGTTGATAGGTTCAAGGGTATCTGTGCAAAGTTCCGAAAAGTCATCTATACTTTTGAGAATATTTATATTGAGGTAGGACTTGATTGTATAAAATTCCAAAATTGCCAAACCCCACACCAAAAAAGCAATATTAAAACAAACAAACGAAAAAAAACAGGAGAGTAGAGAAAGTCTCTAGCCCAAAAAATTAAAAAGATTTTAAAAATTACATGATATGAGGTTGACAATCATAGCAACAATAAAAAAGTAAGAAGGCAGATGACAAATCAATCAGGACTAGGATTAGGAATTGACTTTAAAGAGGAAAAAATTTGTAAGTCCAAAATTTTGTCCAGCTCTAAAAATCATTAATATTAGCTTGTGTATCTATTGTGTAAAATACGTTTTTGATACAGTACTTGTGTATATACATAATCGTTGTTATTGTGGATTTTAATTTTTTATCTTTTCTTCAAATTTTTCGATGATGAAAGAAGAAAATAAATGATAAATGATAACTATAGTATATAAAGGGATAGAGTGACAATTAAAAAAATTTAAAAAAAAATTGATACTTTAATGAAAGAAAATTTAGAATAGACTCTCCTAAAATTAAAAAAATAATAATAATAAACATAATATAATGTAGGTGTTTTGAAAAATAGTTAAGTAAAAAAAAAAAAGGTTATTGTGCTAAATTATGCAAAAAAAAAAAAAAAAATTGCATGAGCTAATATGAATGGTCAGGATAGTAAAATACAAAAATTATATATGAGGTTTGAGTTAATGTCAAATACAAAAATATCAAATTTACTCCATAGGAAAAAATGTCATTTAATATCGTTTGAAAATCCTCTTGCTCCTCCTGCTTCATACTCTATCTCTAATTGTTAATTATATTTCATTTGCTATTCATACACTCTCACACATATAATTTTCATAATGCAATGAAGACAAGTTGTTTGAAAGGAAACAAAAGACTTCGACAAGCATGAAACTTTCAAACAATATAAAGTGTACTTATAAGTCTTTGTAGTACTTGGTATTAGCCTAAGCTGTACAGGTGGTTTTTTTTATCTTACCCAATTTATAATTGATTGACACTAATGGTAACTATATAGTAGATGTGGTAACAATATACACATTAAAAAACCATTCATTGTGCCATAGATGGTATTTCAATGTAAGAAAATCATTGTTTACAAAATCGGATTGTTGAACTTAAAAACATTATCTAAAGGGTAGCAATTTTGAGGTAATTAATATTCACATGAATTTTTTTTCTTACAATATTAAAGAGTATTTAAATGTAAGAAAACCATTAATGAAAGTTTTAATGAGATAGCTTTTTTTTCATTAATATTTTTATAAGTAAGAGAACTTTTTCTTTCCACTCATTTGTATACTGAAAAAATTTTAATGTGAAACTGTGTGCACTGGTCCCTGGGCCATAAAAGTAAAAAAGCGTGAACGGTGCATTCATGCTCAGAGTGAGTGAGTGTATGATGTTTCTACATATTTGTCTGTGTTTTCGTTTCAACTTTATCCTTTGTTTTCTCCCTGAATAATAGAACTTTTGTAAACAAACATCTTTTTCCTTAATGTTATCATAAGTTGGAAAAGAATCCTAAGATATAGTTGACAGGATTTGACCTTTCACCAACAATTACCCTAAACTTATTGTTTACTCTGTGTTTTTAGCCATGGAATTACTGATTCAAAATAGTTATAAAAGAAACTGAAAATGGAGAATTTTATAAACTTTTGTTATGGAATTAATCATAATATCTTATTTTTGTAGTTAATTTTAAAATTTACATACTATTTAAACAGTGTGACTTGATAAACTCATAAGTGATGAAAAGAAAATTATAAATTGTTTATTAAGACAGTTTTTTTTTTTTAAATAAAAAAAAAAAAAAAAAGCATTACAGTCCAGATAGAGTTAATTGGCTATAAAATATTATCAATATTATAACTGGTTAGAGTACGGTTGGATGTCACTGAAAATTAATTAAAGCATAGTTATACTTATATCTAAAAAAAAGTTTTATAAGAAATGTTTATGAACAAATATGTTAACACATATTTTAATGAACAAAGAATTTCAGCCGCCTGTAATAAACATTAGGTAAGATAAAATATTCAGAGAGGGCAAATTGGTTCGGGTTTGTGTATTAAAAAGTCACCATAATCATAATGATTCACCCACCACAACCAGATTGAAAATATTTCTCCCCTGATATCATATCAAGTGGAAAATAACAAAAAAGTGAAACAGCCTATCAAATTTTAATTTAGAGAGGAAGTTGGAAAGGGCATCAAACTTCTGAAAGTCAAATAAGAAAGAAAACAATTCAATAAAAAAGAGAGAAGAAGACGACAGAGAGTTCTCGTGACTCCTGAGTAAGTCCGAGTGATGACAATTGACAAGAGAGACGGTAAGTATAAGACAAGAGTCCACTTCGCACGTGCCAGCGTGGGAACTCTTTTCAACGACAATAGATGTACTATTGTGACATGGGTCTACTCTCCCATAAAATTTATACAATAAAATAAGAAACGTTTATCTTAGAATAAAAATATTAGTCCGGTTAATATATGTTCCATTTATTTTGAGAAATTTTTTATAAATAATTGGAAAAGATATCAAAATAGTTAATTTTTTTTTGTTAACCTGCCATAGGATCCATCATGAAAAAGATCATCCGCTTTCACCGCTGATAGTCTGATACACTCCTCCGTATAAGGTTTGGGGTCCACCCACTTCGGTAACTGGTTCATTGATGTACGTACGATTTTTTAGTATGTGAATGTGAAATAAGGTGAATTATCATTAATCAATGCCAATTGTCAATGGTGTTTCATTCTTGAGTTGTGACCGGAACCCCAATCAAATTCATAATTTTTTTTACAATTTTTTTCTTTTTTATTACTGTTACTTATTGTTTGTTACTCAAAAAAAAAAATTATTGTTTGTTACTTTCATATAAACCCACAATTATTTTTTCACCACTCACACAATCAACCTTGTGGGAGAGCTGTGACAAAAATTATAAATTATGGTACTATATTTTTGTTTATTCCTTTTTTAGTTGCAGTATGATCGTTAGCATCTATTATGCTAAATAAAACTCATTTTAGCACACCAAAGTACTACTTTTTTTACTTTAACACATTATTTTACAACTTACTGTATATCTCATATCTTACTTTTAACACCTCACCCATTAAAATAACCTAAAATGACTCCTTTAATCAAATTTTTTAAAAAAAAATACTAGATTACCAATAGCCCATAGTGTTAGGATCATGTGTTATGGTATAGTCAATCATGCCAAATTATGTGTCTTTTATTGAGTTTTGATGTGTCTTAAAGTTGTAATTGAATACCAAGTTGAAGACACAAGGTTTGCTCAAGAAAAACACATTTTCAGCATGTATCTCAATAACAGCTTGATAGAAGCTAAAAACTTACTGTCTCCTCGATAGAAGCTCAATAGCAACTTGATCTATCGAGATTTTGTTCTTGATAGGTTTTTCTGAGAGAGAAACACTTCTTTTATGCGGCTAAGGTTTTGTAACAAAGTTTTCTCTATTTCACCAAACCAAAGAGTTTGAAAGTAGATATGAAGATTCCATTGGTGAAGAAGCTGAAGCCATAGCAACCACCACAAACTTGCTACTATGAGGAAAACCTTCAAGATGTTCTTGAAGTCAGTTGGAGGTTCCAATTGTGATTGTGGGTGGAGCATTCATATATTGAAGAGTTCAGAGGTTTTGAAACGGTAGAAAGTTTCTGCTGTAAGTTGATCTACTGTGATTGTAGAGTCTAGGAACAAAAGTTTTGTACTAGACCTGAAATTTCTCTTTATTATAATGGATTTCTTTTTGGGAAGGTTGCCCCCCAGATTTTTTTACTGCAAAACTAGTTTGTTTCATTTGTTTTCCTAAGTCATCATATCTTGTCTTATTTACTATTCTGTTGTGCATGATATTGATATTTGAACAAGGACTATTCATAATAGATATAATTAACAACTTGGGTTTAAAACTTATTAATAGGCCAAGAATGTATTGACCCCTTGTGATAAATTAACCAATTAATTTGCCAAGTGAATTAATTAAGTTAATTAACATGCAATACGCGTGGTAGCACAAACAAATCACCAACTAAGTTAATATGCAGCGAAAAATAAAGTTGACATGGTGATTTGTTTAGGAATGGGGAAAATCTCCAAGGCAAAAACTCTACCAGGTAATTTTAAGGTCATCACTCTCGAGAATTCACTATTATCACAACAAGTGGTTACAAGTACAAGAATTCCAATACCTTATACCAACCCACAGTTGATCCCTTACCCCAATACCCAATTTGACTTGTTTTGTAGTGACAATCTCTCCTTTTAATGCACGGCTCCTAGTACGTGACTAACCAATCAATGCATGAATCCAAACACATGACTAACCACCAACTTGAGAAGGATGTTGGCTGCAAAGTTCTTCAGTTCATCAACATGATGAATGAAAGTTCAATTAGTATATAAAATATCAATGAACATTTAGACTCCCAAATACAAAATTACCAACACAAGCTTATAGACAAACAATATATGTGCAGAATGATGAATATAAGCTAAACCCAAATTGGTAAAACACTCTAAACAAAAAATAATCGCAATCATAGCAATAATTAAAATGTAAAGAATAAGGGAAGATAGATGCAAATACAAAGATAACACGGCGATATGTTATCGAAGAAGAAACCGAAGCACTCTGCGAAAAACCTCTTCGCCGTCCTCCAAGCGGTCAAATAATTCACTAGAGAATGTAGTTGGGATACATGAATAGCAATAGACCCTCCAAGCCTAATCTACCCAATGCACCTAAGTCCTCTAAGCTTCTTGCTCCAATAGGGTTACATCGAACCTTGTCTTCTTTAGCTTATTGGATCCCGCAATAAGCTCCATATTGCATCTGGCATCCTTGGCATCTTCCAATACTTCCCAAAGCTCCAAAAACACTTTCAACACTTTGAATGGGTGTGGGTAGCGTTTGGGTACAAATCTCCTCTCAATGGGTATAACAATGGGAGAGGGAATGAGAAGAGACTACAAAGATTTCTCTCTAAGAATGAGTAGCTCTTTCTCTAATAAGGTGTGTGTATTGTAGAAACCTCTCTTAGGGTTTTTCTCTCTAAATAGCCACACTTACATTTCGTGGGAATAAAGGTATTTATAGTAGGATATGTGAGGAATGTGAAAAGTCATTTTTCATCCAAACAGGGCATTCTGGCGACTTGGCCTCGCGACTGGAATGAGTCGCGAGTTTGAGTCACGAGATAACTTCCAGGCCAGACTGTACTTTTTGTCATATAGTGCTCCAGCTGTCATGACCTTTCAGCTCCCGGCACGCTTCACACGTGTGCCACTTTGGCGACTTGCTAGTCGCAAGATCCAGTCGCGAGACTCCTTTGAATGCATACATCTTGAGTTTCTTCACACTCTCTCACACACAACCCTTACATTATTCTCACCTAAATACAGAGTTTCTACATGCTGAATTACAAGCAAATTTGGTATGGAATAAAGCCAACACATGGTTGATTAAATTCAACCTTACAATAAAGATCAAGAAACTATTTGGTTATAAAACCCTACATCGTACAAACGCAGCAACTTCTTGAATAGGAAGATGAACTAGGGCATATGTCTCCTGTCACAATATGCTTATAAAAAACTTTTTCATTTAGTTGCATCAGTTGTGACGGCCTTTAAAATAATCTTTATATATGTTTAGGGTTGTGAAAAAAAAAGCCTAAAAAAATATACACAGATTGGAGTGAAATCAAAACTGAAAATCTGATTTTCATAAATCTCGATAGATAGCTTATCTATCGAGCAACTGTCGAGCATCGGGCTTACACAGCCTTTTAAACTTCGATAGATTCTATCTGTCGAGCTTAAAAATCCAGTACTTTTTCACTTGATTCTTGGACATATTTGCATGGCTTTAACACTTGGACTGGAAACTTTGTTCCTTGAAGTATTAAACACATCCTAAATCTACTCAATTACAAGTAAAGTGTGTTTTGTCAAAGGATTAGCCAATTTTGCATTGACATATGTTCTTAACATGATTCATATATGTCCTAACACTTGTTAATTCTATCAACCGGTGTCTAAATTTCCCAACAAATAGTATCAAAGCGGGTACACTTTGATTGGATTAAATTCCTAAGTGTGATCCTTGAACCCTGTTGTCATGGATCATGGAAGAAACCAAGTGACCCCCTTGTTACTTGGGATGATGGCAAGATCAAAGTTGCAAATTTCAACAGTAGGGCTTTAAATGCTTTGTTTAGTGGTGTGACCAATGAGAAGTTCAAGAAAATATGATCCACTGAAATTGCTTAGGAAGCATGGACCATTCTTGAGACCACCTATGAAGGTACTAAGACAGTGAAGACTATTAAGCTTCAAAGACTCAATAGCAGTTTTGAATAAATAAGGGTGGAGAAGGATGAGACCTTTGATGGGTTCTATGCTAAACTCAAGGATATTGTAAACTCTACCTTCAATCTTGGAGAATCTATAGCATAATCCAAAATTGTTAGGAAATTCCTCAGGTCCCTACTTGAAAGATTCTATGCCAAGATCATTGCTATTGAAGAAGCAAAGGACATTATTAAAATTCATTTGACTAAGCTTGTAGGGAACCTTCAAACCTATGAGATAGGATTAGGTAAAATAGGAAAAAGTGGAAAGAGTAGGAGCATGGCTGTTAAGGGTATAAAGGAAGAGAGTGATGACTCTAAAGATGATGATGAATGTTGACACCTCGCGGTTGCTCGACCACCCATCGTGGTGATGCTTGTACGCTTTTCTACATCTTGGTGCGAGAATATGATATGGAGGTGTATCATACCTCAGGTGTGTGATTGGAATATGAGTTGATTTTAAGAAAATTACCAAGGGTAAGTAAAGTCACCACCAATCATTGGATTTTTCTAGGTATGATTAGTCACCTGACTCTATTTGATTTTATTACTGATCCTAGGCTAAGAAAAATGTCGTTTTTCCTAATCTAATGTGGATGGGTAAAAAAACTTGATTCTTAGGTTCAGAAGTCTGGTTACATGTGGGGAAGGTCTTAAGCACCCCACAATGCCTATCCGTAAATAATCCTTTGTTTTGGTAAAATTATAATTTAAGGACATTGGCGGTTGAAAACAAAATATTGGCGTCAGCTTTCGGGGCTTTAATCGTATTGGGCTTTGAGGTTTGGTTTTGAAATGGGTGTGTTTGGAATCATTGCCAAATTTCCATAGTGAAAATCCAGTAGCATTTCGCCTTATATTCTTGGCGGAAATCCAGCAGCGCTTTGCCTCAGATTTGTCATAGCACATCAAGCGTTATTCTCACTAAGCTTTCAACGTGAGAATACGGCAATGGGGATGCCCCATTTTCACAGTGAAAATCCGGCAGAGTTTCGCGTTTGGTGCGCTATGGCGCACTGGCAAGGTTTTGCATTTGTGTATACGGCGCGTATTGAAATGCTCGTACTGTGACGAGCCAAAGCCCTCCAAAGTGTCAAGCATGTTGATGCATGTCGCATACACAAGGAACCTAATGTCACTTGGTGACATGGATCAAGACAATTACACAGCAATGATCGTGCACACAATATAAAATGAATAAGCATCTACGGCAATTGCCTTGAGCACATACTTACACAACAAGGTCAAGAGCTCTTATGACTAGAGAGGGTCACTCACGTAGCCACGAGAGTCCATCATACAAAGTGCATAACTACCCACACACACGTAGGCATATATATATATATATATATATATATATATATACATATATACATACATACATACATACATCTTGTGTAATGCTATCACATAAAGCAAGAAAGTAAATTAGACATTGCTAACATTCTAAGGGTATGGCCCAGCAAGGTACAGGAAATATAAAACAAACATTGACATACCTAAGGAACGCGGCCCAAGCAAGGAGCACGAAAAGTAAATGGGTACAAGGAGAGGGGGAACCCTAATACATGCTCTAGAGAAAAGGCTCAGAGAGAGAGAGAAAGAGAAGATCACTCTAGAGGGTCTAGGCCCCCTAATCTACTAAACATTGTGCTTTGTGGGCTTGCATCCTCTTGCTTGTATCTTTGCCCTTTTTGCTTGCGCCTAAGAGGTCGTACCCTTGCTCCAAGTGTCCTCGCTCCATGCGTGTACATGCAAAGACAAAAGAAACAAGCCATTAGACAAGCAAAGAGACAAATGGAGGGAAAAGCATGATAAAGACATGTTAGGAAAATATGCCAAACGGGGGCAAACAAATATGTGAAGCACATGGAAAGGCAAAGAAACGTGTTATCAAACAAAAGGGGGTGTCCTAGGAGGACAAATGTAGGTTTGGATGAAGTGTTCATGGTTCCATTGGATTGGAGTATGGACGACACACAGACTCATGCATGAACATGTAGGCAAGTGTGCAAAGATGCAAAGAAAGCCAAATAGGTGGTGCAAAGCAATCAGGGCAAGCATATCAACATTGCACGAAGCGAAGAAAGGTGTGTATTGAGCACACCAACACCACGGGGGTGTATCTCACAAGTGGTTACACCCAATCAATCCCTAGGAGGGACGGATGTGACCACACAAGCACTAGCCCACGAAAGGCACAAAACATGGCAAAGCTTAGATCTAGAGAGACTAACATGGAGATAAAGCATAGAAGCAAGCAAGCAAACATAAACATGCAAAGGAAATGATCTAAACCCTTTAATATAGGCCTAGGTGTGTGGATGTAGGCCTAGACCATAGGATATAGATCTACACCCCACCAATATGGGCCAAAATGTAAGAAAGAGAGATATCAAGGGACAAAAAGGGCTAAAGTAGCGCATGGCATAGCAACCAACATAGATCCAAGCACACAAGCATGGCACGGAGCACATAAACACATAGATCTAAGCATTAACGTGTAGATCTAAGAATAAACATGGCAAAGAACACATAGGCATGTAGACCTAAGCATAAACATATAGGCATGTAGACATAAGCATAAACATGGCAAAAAACACATAGACATGTAGATCTAAGCATAAACATGGCAAGGAGCCTAAAACATGTGGATCTAAGTACAAACATTAAATTTAGACATATCCTAGCCCAAGAAGGCTAGGCCAACAACATCAAAGCGATAAATCATGGCATAAGGAAGGAAACATGCTAGGAAAACTATAAAGACAAGCTAGGAAACAAGAACATGCTAGCAAAAGTAATAAAAGCATTTTATTAAGCAAGATAAAGTTTGGAAAAGCTATTAAGAGAAAAGGGTGTGAATTGTAGCTAAAAAGCTACATCCACACCCCTAAACCTCAAATTCAAGATATGGAACCAAGGAGAGGAAGATTGGGTGCAAGAACACTACCTTGATGATTGTAGAGAAAAGATGAGAATCTAAGGTGTTTGAAGGTGTTTTGATGTGAGAGAGAGAGAGAGAGAGAGAGAGAGAGAATCTGCCTGAAAGTCTTTTTCTTTTTGTAAAATGAGGGTTCTAGAGGTATTTATACTAGAAAAGTGACTCTTCAGCTGTTGGTGCACCTTGTAGGGCTGCCGACCACCTAGCTGACATCAGCAGTTTCAGCCTTTTCCTGTTTCAACTTCGGACGCATATTTGAAGGTCTTTCCAGAATTAGATTGTGCTAATACTAGAAATCTTTGGATGTCTAGTTTCCAGAATACTAAAGAAATTGAAAATCCGACGGTCAGATCAAAAGTTATGGCCTCAAGAAGCATGTTGATGTACTTTTCATGGTTTTCGACATATCTCAACTATTTTAACTCCGATTTCGACCCATGAATAGCCATTGGAAAGGAAATTTGATAATCTTCATAATGGCACTATTCCCAACCCACTTTGATGGTTGGATTAAAATTAGAGTTTTTGATGCCCTTAAGAGTCAATCTTGGGTCAAACTTGGTCAAACTTGACTAAAATTACCAAGTAGCTCGAGTTTGATGTAGAAACATGAAAATTTTCATTTTGGGATGATCTTGACCGACTTTGACTTTCGATCAATCTGGGGTTGACCAGGGGCATTTGGGTTAATTTGACCTGAAATGGCACTTCAGATGCTCCGATGCCTGAACGGGTTGCATCACGTTAATCTAGATGCTTCCACTACCCCGTGGAAAAAAGATAATATTTTTGGAATTTTCGGGGTCCAGCATACAAATTGAGAGCGGACAAAATTTGGTGTCTATAATGAAGATGAGGATGAGAATGAGGACTTAACTTTCATAGTTAAGAAGATTAGAAAGCTTCTCCAATATAGGAAAAAGAATAAGAACAAAGCTCCTAGGAAATATGAATGCTTTAGGAAGGGTAAGAGTGAAAAACCCTCATCCAGTGCCATGAGTGTAAAGGTTTTGGTCATATAAAGATAGAGTGTTCAAACTAACTTATGAAGGAGAAGACCAAAAGATCAAAAGGTAAAGTGTTGGTTACCACCTTGAGCAATACTGAGAGTGATCTTTATGATGAGTTTGAAGATGAATATAGTAATTATATGGCTTTTGCTACCACAACTAAGAAGGTGATTGTGGAGAATGTTAGTGATAGTGAGGATTCTTCCGATGACGAAGCACCTAAGAAGTTGACCCTTTAGGAAACCTATGATAAGCTATGCACTAAATACATAAAATCTAAAAAGACCTCCTATCTCTACAGAAAAGAACTTAATGAGGTAAAAACTGAAAAAGTTAATCTGTTAGTCAAACTAAATGAGACTACTAGGTTAGTTGAGACTCTTGTTGTGGAGAACACCTCATTAGATGAGAAGGTCAAGAATCTTGAAGTTGAGCTTAGTCAAGGTAGAACTCAAATAGAGAAGATGTCTAGTGTAAAGCTTGATAAGGTTTTGAATGCTCAAAAGCCTAGTTTTGATAAGACTAGCTTAGGATATGTTGATTCCTCTGGCTCCTCTTCTTCCATAGCTTTTGGATCAAAGATTGTTGTTATGCCTTAATTTGAGAAGGTTGATAAAGGTAAGAAACTCATAACTGATATTTCTAATTCTAAATCTTTTGTTAGACCTCATTCTAGGAAGTCTAGTAGTTTTAAAACTACTCATGTTTGTCACCATTGTGGTGTTCTTGGACACACTCGCCCTAATTGTTTCAAGTTGTATCCTCATAAGCAAGTGTCAAAAAGGTCTTAGGTTTCTTCTCAAGGCTCTACACCTTTTCTTGGTGAGTTATTAAAACCTTTGAGCTTTTTAACTCAATTTCAGGGGAATTCTAATTCCTCTATGTCCTTTGGTAGTCATACTAGGACACGTGCCCTTTCATCTTCATGGCTAAAGACTCGTGCTGTGTGGGTGATGAAGGATCCTAAAACTTAATTGTCTTTCTATTTGTCCTCTGCTTTAATTCATTCTATCTAAGGTAGGACTTTCATGCTTGATTTTTTATCTGTTTTTGGAATCATGCTTTCATGCATTGCATTGTTTTTGCATTTATTTATTTTTTGCATATGCATTTTTTATTTTTTTTATTGCTTTCAAGAAAAGATTTTTTTTTTTTTGAAAAATACAAAAATCATTGTGTTTTTTTGTGTATATTGGTACTTATGTACCTTTGGATGGCCATTGAAATAAGGTTTCTTAACTTTGTATCTCTCGTAGCTTAAATGAGCATCTTTATGCACAACTAAGCAATGTGAGCTTTGTGGCTCGTTATGTGATTTGTATGATTTGGTTAAATTTTTATTATTCATATCGTCAATCACTCTTTTTTTACGGGAAGGACTAGAAAATCCTAAGAGAAAGATATAAATAACCATCTCACCACTTAAACTCGTCAATCATAAAACATCTATATGCAATTCATAAAAGCCGTGCTCGGTAAGGTGTAGCACTTGCATAGTAAAAACAGGATGTTTGGCTTACATAATTGGGTATTTCTATTCTCTCTCCTATATGTCCATGCATGATATGCTTAAAAGAAAATATATGTAAAGAACATGAAAAAAAAAAGAATCAAAATGTTTTTAAATATGGTTGCAAGTGTATTTCTATGAGATGTGGGAGTTTTATGATATACCTCAAAGGTGATGGTCCCCATCAAATAGTTATGATTGTGTGTGGATGTATTTGATTCTCTTATATCATTACTCTTCATATAATGAGACATTTATGCTTTCTTGCAAAAGTTTCACACACAACACGCATTCTCTTTGCTATTCTTGATACAATGTCCAAGTACAATGTAATTTG
Source organism: Quercus lobata (assembly GCF_001633185.2). NCBI lineage: Eukaryota > Viridiplantae > Streptophyta > Magnoliopsida > Fagales > Fagaceae > Quercus > Quercus lobata. Next base: position 21,965,211 of record NC_044910.1, on the reverse strand, counting down.
GCCATTTAAAGTTACTCATGTACTAGTGTGAGTTTTTTTTTTTTTTTTTCAAAAACAAAATTTGTGTTTTTGCTTTTAAAAGACTTGGAGTTTTGAGTTTTGCATTTTTTTTTTTTTTTATTCCCTCTGTTTCCATAGCATCTTGTTGACTTGTTCTTCTTGTAGGTTTATGGTTCCTTGTTCTCCTTGTTCCCTTTATGTCAGTAATCTGTTTGTCTCCGGTCAAGTTTTTTGATTTTCTATGTCCTTTGAAAATCTTGTCAAAAAGGGAGAGATATTTGAGATTTGAATGTCATTCCTCAGGGGGAGTAATAGATTTAGGGGGAGAACTTCATGTTAAAGGGATGAAATTTTTTTGATGTAACTAACTTAGGGGGAGAGTTTGTTTAATACACTTTGATATTGATATATTTTGTGTTGTGTATCTTTTGGTTTTGTAACCATTTACATACATCATGTGTTGTTTCTATATATAATGATGATGTATGTGTTTTACTCTTTATCTCACATGTGTCGTTTCTTTTTTCACTTTATACACATGTTTCTTGTTTATTTATCTTGTTATTGTTTTCCACATGTTACCTTGATGCATCTTGTTTAATGCCTTTTAGGAAAGACAAGTTAAAGCCAAGTCAAGATTTTGAGCCTTCTTCTTGTAGCAACTTCCAAGGTTCAAATCTTTTAGACTAGGCTTATTTTGTAATCTTGAGGAGAACATATTCTAGGACATTCAATGTACTCTTGTGGTTTTGTTATGGATTGCCAAAGGGGGAGATTGTAAGGTTCATATTTTTCTGTAATTGGCATATCTTATGACAAAACACAATTTACTTGTTTATTATCTATCATTGTTTTCCACATGGTGCGCATAACATGTTTATTAAGTGCTTTCAAGAAAGACAGGTATGAAGTCAATCAAAACAGTCAATCCTAGTTTGTGCTATGGTTTCTCAGGACTAGTTGTTTTTAGACAAGCTAGTGTATTTGAATATGGGTTCATTCATTATATTCGGGTTATTATTGTATTGGGCTTACTTTTGTACTTAAGGTTTTGCTATGGATTGACAAAGGGGGAGATTATTAGGGTCATGTGTTTTGGTATTGTCAACCATGCCAAATTATGTGTCTTTTATTGAGTTTTGATGAGTCTTAAAGTTGTAATTGAAGACCAAGTTGAAGACAAAAAGTTTGCTCAAGAAAAGCTCAAGAAAAACACATTTTCAGCTTCTATCTGGATAACATCTAGAAACTTACTGTCTCCTCGATAGAAGCTCCTAGCAACTTGAACTATTGAGATTTAGTTCTCGATAGAAGCTCAACAGCAGCTTGATCTATTGAGCTTTGCAGATCAGCAAAAATCAACAACGCGAAAAAGCCCATAACTTATTCGTTTGAAACCTGAATTGAGTTCCGTTTGAACTGATATTTAAAGGACATCATGAGCCATCTATTAGTAGGTTTTTCAGAGAAAGAAACATTTCATTTATGCAGTTAGGGTTTTGTAACCAAGTTTTCTCTATTTCACCAAACCAAAGAGTTTCAAAGTAGATCTAAAGATTCCATTGGTGAAGAAGTTGAAGTCATAGCAACCACCACAGACTTGCTACTGTAAGGAAAACCTTCAAGAGATTCTTGAAGTTAGTTGGAGGTTCCAATTGTGATTGTGGGTGGAGTGTTCATATTGAAGAGTTCAGAGGTTTTAAAGCGGTAGAAGGTTTTTACTGTAAGTTCATCTATTGGGATTGTAGAGTTTAGGGACAAACATTTTGTACTAGATCTGACTTCTCTTTATTATAGTGGATTTCTTTTTATGAAGGTTTCCCCCCAGGTTTTTTATTGTGATCTAGTTTGTTTCATTGTTTTTCCTCGGTTATCATATCTTGTCTTGTATACTATTCCATTGTGCATGATATTGACATGATATTGATATTTGTTTGTTTGAACAAGTACCATTCACGATAGATCTAATTAACAACTTGGGTTTAAAACTTGATAATTCTATCAATCGTGGTCTAAATTTCCTAACACATAGCAACCATTAGAACCACATCACCGTCCTGTGCAGCAATAAGTTCAAGCCAAAATCTTTTTACGATGAGAAGATTGTTAGGCAAAAGCCAACCCATGTAGGCTAAAGAAAGAACTTTGTTGCTCTCCCCCCCCCCCCCAAACTCCTCAATTTGTTGTCTTTGGCCCTTTTTGTTAATGTAGTATAGTTTGCATGATGATACCAAGGCAAATAAAAGAAATCGCCCTTAACAATTGACTATACATATTATAGTTTGTTTCTAGAGAAAGGGTAAGGTTTAGGTCTAGCGCACAGAAGCATTGGACTTATTGGGACGTTGACACGTGTTAGCATCTCATTGGGTCTAGTGCTCCTATGCGCAAGATTCAAGTCGGTTCCCTAGAGAAATGTGTATTTCAAAGTTAAAGTGGATAAAACCTTCCTTAAAATCAACCATACATCCCAATGTGTCCAATGCTCCTATCCACTAGACCCAAGTCGGTTCCCTAGAGAAATGAGTTTTTCAAAGTTAAAGTTGATAAAACCATTCTTAAAATCAATCATATTACAAAAGATTAAGTGAATTAGTTATATTCTTAATTAAAAATGACTAAATTATAATTGTGCATTTAAAGCCAAAAAGAACATTTAAAAAAAAAAGTCTAATATACAAAATAAAATAAAATAATTTAATTTAAATATAAAAAAGTATCTTAGATCTCAAATTGCATCAAATTGGTTTTGATTTATGTGTAGCCATGCTTGGTTAGAAAGTCATTCTTTGGAATAGTGTTGTAGTATTTTAATATTATGTAATTAAGATGGATAAATATAAATATATGGGAGTTAATATGGAAGATAAGCATTTAATATAGGCCACTCCTTATGAGATTTTGACTTAATCTCAAATATACTCATGAAACTAGGATTAGTACACGACCGTAAAGTGCTAGTTGAGAAAGCTCATGTCATCACCCGAGTTGTTGTGTGTAAGTAGTGATGCTTAATTTCTCTAAAGCAGTCATAGTTTAAGTTGAAGATCACAACTCTGGAGTTGAGTTTACTGAGCGCACCTTCATAATGCATGGTGACCCGTATTTGCCTGGTAATCTCTCTTTAACTAAAATTTAATATCAAAATGAGTGGGAGAATGTTGTAGCGTTTTAATATTATGTAATTAAGATGGATAAATATAAAAAACATAAATATAAAGATATGAGAGTTAATATGGAAGATAAAGAAATAGTGAAATGTTTGATCTCACATTGAAAATGAGAGAGACTCTTATTATTTTTAAGTAGGGTGATTAATGAGTTGAAATGTATTGGAGTAGATATTATGTTAGATACGTGCGCAAAAAAGAAGGTGAGTTAATGCCCCAAATTTATACACAATATTTATTGGGTTGTTGTATCTTAGGAGAGATAAGTCAGAGAAGGTTTGAACCGGTAATGTCTTGAACCATGATACGATGAGGGCATACTTACTATACCGACCTTATACTATGCTCCTAGTACGTACAACTTTTTGAAATTATCAATCTAATGGTATGACTAAATCTGAGGGAAAGATCCTTCTTTCATGATTCCATGGAATCTTTTTTTTTTTAATTATTCATATTTATATTCATAAATCATTCGTTTGAATCATCATTTCATAAAATCTTTCAAATATTATTCCAATTCGATCTCTAATTAATTATACATAAAATAATTAAATTCAATAATATAAATAGTTAAATAAATATAAGAATAAATTGATATTAATTATAAAGTGATATTTATATTAAAAATTAAATATTAAAATAAATAGGTCGTAAAGAAATATACGAGGTATTGGACTTTTTAGGAAGTTATTGGTCTGCGAGACAAAAAGGATAATGAACTCCATTTCTTCCTCTTTTAATCATTTATTCATTTTGTTAAGATTAGATCAACATATTTTTATCTAACACTAAGCTTGGAAATGCAAAAAAAGAGAGAAAAAAAAAAAAAAGACTTGAATCTTCTTAGCAAGTGCTAGCTTTAATTCAAATATTGTTGTGTAATTTTTATTAAATAAATAATATTTAGAAATATTTTATTTAATTTTTCTTTGTATTATTTTCGTTATTATTATTATGTTTGTACTATTACTAACAAAATATTTACAAGTGCAGAGTTGTTGATCAACAAATCTCCAAACCACGACCCATTAATAGATCAAAACGGGTTTCCTCCAATTCCAGTGGTTTTAAAATCAAACACAGTTAGCGAGTCTCACTGCTAAAACTTACTGTTGTGATGGAGAAACAGTGAGGACATTTAGTGATTAATGTCCACTTAACCATAATGATATGATAAGATTAGTTAATTAGTCTTTTTATTCCAAAGGTAAATCTTCTTTTTTCTTTTTCCAACCTTTGATCATGGGGAATTGAGGATTAGCAAGACACGCAACTGTAGCTACAAGTCTTTAATCATAAACATTGTAGCTAGACTGTGTCTACTGCTACTGGAAAAGCGTTGATTGGCTGCTATGCATATCAAAATACTGTGATGGTCGGTGAGGCTCATACTCATAGGCTGTCATCCACTGCCGCCATTGGGACTGTACATAGTAACAGCTTTGCAGTGAAATATGGCTTTTGGATTCAAGTTGACTTTTTGTTTTTCAGGCCTCCTCCCATTTGACCTTTCCATGTGAAACTGTAAAGTGAAAGGACAACCATAATTGCAGCGATCAGACAAAAATATAGGTGCAGCCACGTTGTCGAGGTTTCCTATTTTTCTGAAGACTAAAAAATAATAATAATAATAATAATAATCATAGAGTTTTTTATTTACTGCCAATTTGATTTCGCTTTTTAGCCGAAAAAACACAACTGAATTTTGTAAATGTGCATTTGGTAAGATTTCACGATTGCAATTAATAGTCCTACGCTACGCCTACCATTGTGATTTTATGTGTTTTACGTTGCATCATTCGAGCTATAATTACAAGATGCACTTATAAAAACAAGTGCTTAAAATGCCAAAAACCAAAAAAATTGAACCAAAAATTCTCTATGTCATTTAGGGGTGTGCAGAAAACCCACCGACCCGCCAAACCCGATCCAACCCGATCCGACCCACCGGGTTGGGTCGGTTTTTAAGGCTTGGTGGGTTGGGTTGGGTTATCAAAAAAATTATTATGGCGGGTCGGGTTGGGTTTGGGTTATAAAATTACAAACCCGCCAAACCCGACCCGACCCACCCATATTTAATATATATTTAAAATATATTTTATATTTAATAATTTTTTTTAAAAAAAATCAATTGTAGGGCACTTTTATATATATATATATATATATATATATATTATATTTAATAATTTGCATTTCCTCAATTCCTTCTACTAATACTAATTATATATATATATAATATATTATATAATTAATAAATTTTTTTAAATAACCAATTCTTCCTATCCTATATAAAAGCCAATTAATTCACACAAATTCTAATAAATTACTATGGTTGTTTAGTCATTAGTGTTGAGTCTTTGAGGAGTTACATTGATACTCATCTTTAGGTTTTTTTAATATATTAATATTTATATTTTTTTTCTACTCAATTTAATAATAATAAAAAATTGTCAAACCCATGGGTTCAACCCGACCCAACCCGACCCACGCGGGTTGGGTTGGGTTGGGTTGGACTTATGTGATGGGTTGGGTGGGTCGAATTTTTTTTGACCCACCATGGTGGGTCGGGTCAAAAAATTCCCTCAACCCGACCCAACCCGACCCATGCACACCCCTAATGTCATTTGTTTTTAATTTCATTTTTAAAAAAAATTAATCATTCTTTCATTTTTCTCTTAAAAAAAAAAAAAACCCTCACAATCCACCAAACTCTCTAACACACTCAAATCACCAACTTCACAACACAATTAACAAATTGCATACTGACAATGAACAAAATCAACCACAATAAACCTGGTTGAAAGATAGCAATTGTGAGGAACGGTTTTCTCTCTCTCTCTTTTTTTTTTTTTTTTTTTTTTTTTTTTTTTTTTTTTGTGTGTGTGTGTGTGGCTGAAAATAGATTATCAAATAAAATATTTAGTGGTACCCATCATTTTTTAAAAATTCCAAAAATATGTCTTTGAAAATGTCTACCAAACAACCTTCTATTTTCTTAGCAATGACTTCAAATGGATGTCAAATTACACACATAATTTATTCTATAAAAAAAAAATACACATACAACATACTTTACTATATAACAAAATTAGATTTAAAAAACTGTAATTGCATTGAGTTGTTATCTATTAGGGTCAATTGTATTTTGTGTTGGCAACTGTGTTTCCAAAACCTTGCTTATATGTATTTGAGTTGTAAGTTTTTATTGCCTAGAGTGTGTTTGAAGATCTAATTTGAAAACACAAGAAAACAACTCCAAAATTTACTAAGTGAAGTTCTACTGCCTCAGCTACTACCTTGATTGTGGAGAGAGATAGAGAGAGAGGTCATCAAAATGGTGTTTTTTTGTAGATTGTTTTGCATGGTAATTATGAGGAACGATTTTTCTTTTTCTTTTTTTTTTTTTGGTTGAAAATAGATTGTAAAATAAAACATTTAGTGGGACCCATCATTTTTTTTTTTTAAATTCCAAAAATATATTTTTTTAAATGTCTACCAAACAACCTTCTATTTTCTTAGCAATGACTTCAAGACCCATCATTTTTTTTTTTTAAATTCCAAAAATATATTTTTTTAAATGTCTACCAAACAACCTTCTATTTTCTTAGCAATGACTTCAAATGGATGTCAAATTATACACATACATCATATAAATAATATATAACAAAATTAGATTTCAAAAACTATAATTGCATTGAGTTGTTATTTTTGGGGTCAATTGTATTTTGTGTTGGCAACCGTGTTTCCAAAACCCTGTTTATATGTATTTGAGTTGTAAGTTTTTATATCCTAGAGTGTGTTTGAAGATTTACTTTGAAAACACAAGAAAACAACTCTAAAATCTACTGAATGAAGTTCTACTGCCTCAATTGCTACCTTGATTGCAACTTGATTGATCAAGGTCAAGTGAACCTAGACTCTAGGCCCGATTCTAGTTGACTGGTTAAGATTCGAAAATATAGAATTTTTAGTTTTGTGGGCCATGATGATTGAATGACCTAGAAATTCATGCATCAGGGATAGACAATGAGGTAAAAGAATCTTAAGAGTCTCAATGCCTACTTGGGATTCACTTATAAGCTAGAATATTACTTATTTTTCCTATTATTTGCAAATCTCACATAAGTTACATACTTATTTTATTTAACTTTTATTATTTATCTATAGTACTTAACAAAATACTTTTAGCACTGTTCCGAAAATGAACACTTAATGTATCTCTCAAAGGTGCACTTGGAAATCCCCCCCCCCCTTCCAAATTATATATATATATATATATATTTATTTTAGCAATTTTGGTAATACAACATTTTGACAAACGGTTAAGGTAGTAAATTTTTATTGGTTTGCATCTAGGTCCACCACTTATATTTCTTTTTTACTTATTAATAGCTACTCACCACATTAGCAATTTGTAAAAAAGTTTGTAACTATAGCATTTTCCACCTTTTAAAGGTATAAACAAATTTGTAGATCTAAAATTTAAAGCAAAATATACAAGCCCAAAAAAATTAGCCCAACAATAAAAATTACCAATAATAAAGCTAAAAACAATGAAACTTGAAAGCTTGGATTTGTGCTAAAACCCAAGAGCTTGTTTAGAACCCCAATTAAAAAATACGACTAGATTTTTTTTACTCTAACTTAAACAAAGTGCGGAACAAGAGTAAATATGCGCAATGAATCGATAACACTGCTCTAAGCCATATTCATCCACAATCAACAATAAAATGAAAGTTTAAAGAATAGGGAAGAAAGATGTAAACACAAGATAACACCAAGACTTGTTATCGAAGAGGAAACTGAAGAACTTTGCAAAAAACCTCTCCGCGACCCTCCAAGTCGAAATCGATCCACTAGAGAATAAAGTTGGAGTACATGAATAACAAAAGACCCTTCAAGCCTAGTCTACCCCATGTACTTGAGCCCTCCAAGCTCCTACTACCAATGGACTTCTTGGAAACTTGTCTTCTCTAGCTTTACGGATCCTGCAATTTAGCCCAATTGCATCCGCCACTAAATGGCTCTTTCCAATACTTCCTAACAACACCAAAATCTCACTTAACACTCAGAATAGGTGTGGTAAGTGTTTAGGCTAACAACCTCTCAAGGATCTAGAGATGGAGAGGTAGGAGTTGAGGAAAACTATAAGGAAATGTGTAAATATTTGTGGGTATGACAATCTCTAACTTTCAAGTGTATTTGCTAGGGTTTTCTCTTTGAAAGCTCTCCTTCCAATTCGTGGGTAATGATGGTATTTATAGTATGAGTAAAGAATTTGGTAAAGTAACTTAACTTTTTGCCAAACAGAATGTTTTGCGGGTACTTCACAAGATGGCCTTTCTCGCGAACTTGATAGCCTAACATGACTCTTCAACTTCTAGTCATGTGCTTCACACATGGCCTTTTCAAGGGTTGCTTCTCGTGAGATACTTGCGAGCTAGTTGCGAATTGCACTGATTCATCTTTTGAAACTTGATTCTTCACTAATCTCTCACACTCATCCCTTGCAAATAAATCCACATACATACAGGAAAAATGATTGAAGAAATTATAATCAAATTTGGCATGGAATTTGATATCGCTCCGAATCAGTAAGGTGGATGGCCTGGCTTCGGTGGGCTATCGAAACGGTTGATGGCCTGCAAGGAAGGAAACGCAATCAAAGAGGAGACCGGAGAAGACCGGTCGAACCCCCTCCGATGGAGAAGTTAGTTTTGTAGAGAAGGAAGTTCCAAGTATTTTGGAAAATTGTCTGAGTGAGAATCTTACCTTTGTCGGGTTCAGACCGGTCCCTTATATAGGGAGCCTGGGACGGTTACTTGTCCAATAACCGTTCCAGGATTTGTGGAAACCAACAACTCCGGAGTTAACTACCTCAACGGATATAAAATTGTAACCGCTAATGGAAGTTAACTTATTCGAAGGGTTTGTTGAAAGTCTAAGTGTTGAGTTTCCGTCTGTCTAGCATAGGACGGTTTGGTTCGTCCAAAGATATCTATCGATTGTTCATGGACGAACCTAATGGACGATCATGCCTCATGGAGGACAGTTTATGGAGTGGTGCTATTATTCATGGACGCTTCTTCCTCTTCTGGATAAACTCTGGGATCAATCCTGCGTTGTAGGCTCTGGACGAGCCAGTAGGACGAGCTGGAGATGGGAATTATTTTCCGCTTCTCTATCAGTTGCCCCTTTGTCCAAAGGGTCGTCCAGGACATTGTCGTGATTTCAACAAAGTTTCGCTTTTTCGTACGCCACGTGTCACGAAACCGTTGGTTGGCCAGTCGCGTCGATCCCGTTTCCCAAAGAGATCGCCACGTGTCAATCTCTGAGTGGTGAGTGTCGCTTCGTTGACCCTGTTGCTGGGGCCTATAAATAGCGCATTCTCTTTCATGCCCCTCACTTTTTTCCTCATTCTCTTCTGCCAACTCGTCCAAGATTCTCGTCTAGCTCTCGTCCTAGTTTCATCAGGTATTTCCTCTTCCTTTTTTCTTTTTAGGCTCTCGTTTTAAGTCCTCTACATTTCAACCATGCCTTCATCTTCTAGTCTAGAGAGAGAGATAGACGACTACCAGGACGGTTCTTCTGAGAGTGACGGTAGTGTAGATAGTTCGTCCTGTAGTGACTCCTCAGACGAGCATTACTCGTCTGGGGTTCCTGGCATTCCCTTAGAGGAATTTCAGGAACAACGACGTAGGGCGGCTTCTGGATCTGGGGCTAGCTCGTCCAGACAGCCATCAAGTCCTCCTCAAGACGAGGAAGAGGACGAAGATGTAATCTATAGTTGTGCCCCAGAGGTAGCGTCCACCTTAGACGATGCTAAGTTAAAAACTCTTGTAGATAGATACCAAATCCCTAAAGAGCTTAACCCTCGTCTACCCCAGCCTGGAGAATGGTGTTGTTCCCCTTCCTCAGGCTTAGGGGTATACGCTTCTTACCTATTAGCTGGCCTTAGGTTTCCCTTAAACTCTTTCTGCAGAGACCTCTTCCAAAGGTTGGGTATTGGGCCAAACCAGCTCAATCCCAATGGTTGGAGGACGATAGTTGCCATGCAAGTATTATGGCGTGAGGCATTGGAAGGGAACCGTCCAATTACAGTGGACGAGTTCCTTTACTGTTATAAGCCCTCAGAGATCAAAAAATCTGCTGGGTTCTACCAGTTCTCGTCCAGAGGTTCGTATTACAGTTTAATAACGGGCCGTAGTTCGTCTGACCGTCTTTGGAAAAAAGAATTTTTTATTATTTCTGGAAATTGGGCTGGGGACCCAGCTGATGTGGGTATTCCCTCCTTCCCTCCTTTTACCAGCCCTCTAGGTCGTCTTCGCCCTGAGGGTATGTTTTTCTTTCCATTTTATCTTTTTTGTCCTTCAACAAATTTTAATCTGTCACTCGTCTAACCATTTATCTTGGTGATGCAGCTGTCGTTCGTCCACGTTTGGATAAGTTTTTCTTGGATCAGATAGAAGTGGTTCGCACTTTTCCAGGAAGGACTTTCCACGACTTGGTTACTTTTACTCGTCTAGCAACTTGGGGACTTGGTCCAATCCCAACTGCTGAGAATTTAAGTCACGAAGAGCTCACTCGTCGAAGTAAGTGTCGTCCACTATACTTTGTTATTTCAGTTTTTTTTTTTTTTTTTAAATTAATTTTTCTCGTCATAGGGATAAGCACGATGAGGGAAAACAAAGAGAAAACAGTGGCTAGCGGGGACGAAGATGCTGCTGCTCCTACTGTCAAAGTGGCTTCCGTCCAGGCTGGGAAGAGGAAGTCAAAACCAATTTCAAGTACTGTGGACCTGGACGACCTTCCCAGTCGTCGTGGCCACAAGAAGCAAAAACAAAGGCCTTCCCTTCCAAAGGTTCCCAAGTTCGTGCCACCAACAGTGAACTTGGACGAGCCTGTGGTGGACGTGGAGCCCGTCCAAACGATTCATCCTGCTCCGTCTGATCCTCCCCCAGCTCCCAAAACTTCTCATAAGTCTGGCTCGTCTGAATCCTCTGATCGTCCCTCTAATTTGGTTCTGGACGAGGGTTATGCATGGAGGACGTTCAAAGGGATCGTCACTGATCATGAGGTTAACGAATGCTACAACATGTCAGTGAAGGAGTTTGAGCGTTCTGGCATCCATGACCTTTTCAAGGTAAATTTCTTCCTCGTCCTTGTGTGTAAACATTTAATTTGAATAAAATGTCTAACTCCTTTTCGTCCAAATGCAGGCTATGTCAAAGTTTTATACAGCGACCTGCCAGGCCAAGGAGCTTGCTACAGAGGCCAAGACAGCCAAGGATAAGGCTAAGGAGCTGGGCCATGAGGTTTTGCTTAAGAAGGGGGAGGTCATCAGGTTGACAGAGGATTTTAATCGTCTGCTGGGAAGCGAGACGAAGTTGAAGAACGAAGTAGAGGAGCTCAAAGCTGACAACTTAGAGAAGGATACCCGCATCGTCCATCTCGAGGGACAAGTTTCAGAGCTTACCTCGTCCTTGGAGAAGGCACGTGAGGAAGCAATAGCTGCTTTTAAGAAATCTGACGAGTACAAGAATCGTCTAGACAGTCATTATGCAGCTGGGTATGAAGACTTCCGTGCTGATGCCAAGGAGGCGTATCCTGATTTGGACTTCAACTCGTTCAAGCTCCCTCTTGCTACAGAGAGTTCCGCGTTGCAGACGAGTTCCGAGGACGTCAACATCATGGACAATGCTAACACTGAAGTCATTCAGGACGATCCCAAGACGAGCTTGCCCAAGTGAAATCTATTTCCTTAGAAAGTTTACTTTTATTTGCCTTTTCATAGAAGTGCCTGTTGTTTTGGGCTTTTTACTTCTTCCTTTTTTTTTAAGGTTTATGCAAGTACAATCATCTCGTCCAGGATTATGGACGAGTTTTATATACATTTTCATATTCAAAACTAAAGGGGTTTTTGGACGTTGGTCGTCCACCCTTAGAATTTCATGAAAGAAATGAATACTTCTACTTTTACTTCCATTGTGTTTGAATATATATGTTTCCAGCTTTATGTATGAAATTCTTATTTTCATCAATGTGTGGTTCGTCCATCTAGGAATTTACTTCACCTCGTCTTGGGCATGGGGGTGAATTTTATTACATCACCAAGAAAGTAAATTGGTTCCTTTTGCCCAGATTTTTCGTTATTCCGAAATTATGGACGATCATTTTGTCGTCCTTGATGATTAGACTTTTTTAACGATTTTTCGTCCAATGTAATGGATTGTTAAGCTAGTTTTGAAGTCTTCGCTCGTCCGCGTCTTGGACGAACACTTTTGGGAATTCATCTCGTCTTGAGGTCTAGACGAGTATTTCCTTTTCATCTCGTCCTTTTTTCTGGACGGATGAAACTTTGCTTTATTTTCAGCTTATTCTTCATCTCGTCCTATGTTCTGGACGGATGAAACTTTGCTTTATTTTCAGCTTATTTTTCATCTCGTCCTATGTTCTGGACGGATGAAACTTCGCTTCAATTTTTAGGTTAGGTTTCACCTCGTCCTATGTTCTGGACGGATGAACCTTAGTTTCAATTTTGGGTTAGGTTCCATGTCGTCCTGTGTTACGGACGGATAGACAGCTTCATTTTCAGCTTAGGTTTCATCTCGTCTCTTGCTTTGGACGGATGTACCTTTTCATCTTTCCTTTGGAGGAAAGCTCATGGACGATATGTCCTTTCGTCCAAGGATTTCATTCGTCCATGCTCGCTTTCTTTTTTGCGGATCAATCTAAATGACCATATAAGGATTCCAATAATATACTTTAAAACAATATATATATTTGAAAACCCAAACTTATGTAATCATTCGTCCACAGGCATGGCACATGCTCATGAGCTAGTGCCTTATTGAATTAGAAATACAAACCAACTCATCCATGAATAGCACAAAAGTGAAGACACTAATGTACTTTCTAGGGGATTATTAAAATACTTAAAAACACTTAATAGTAGTAAACACTTCTGCTCGTCCGGATACCTCGTCCAAGGACACTGGTGAAGAGTCAGCACTTATTGATGGTACTTCCTGAGGTGCTCAACATTCCAAGGGTGTTCCAGCCTCCGCCCATCCAAAGCTTCCAAATAGTAGGATCCTTGCCTTTTGCAGTTGATAACCCTATAAGGTCCTTCCCAATTTGGGCCAAGTTTCCCGTAGGCCGGGTTTCTTGTTGCCAAGGTAACCCTCTTCAAGACGAGATCCCCGATGTTGAAACGCCTAGGCTTCACCATAGCGTCATATTGTCTTGCCATTAGATTTTTGTACCTTGCTGTCCTCTGCTCTGCATCCATCCTGACCTCGTCCATAAGGTCAAGGTTAAGACGGAGCTGTTCCTCGTTTTCTTCAGCTTGATACTTCCTCACCCTGTGGCTCGTCATGTGTACTTCTGCTGGTATAACTGCCTCGCTTCCGTAGGCTAGTTTAAAAGGAGTCTCTCCTGTTGGAGTTCTCGCTGTCGTTCTATAAGCCCATAAAACACCTGGTAATTCATCCGGCCATATTCCCTTTGCCCCTTCGAGCCGAGTCTTGATGATCTTCAGCAAGGATCGGTTCGCTACTTCTGCCTGGCCATTGGCCTGTGGGTGGGAAGGTGAGGAGTAATGGTTCTTCATTCCAAGCTGTTCACAAAATTCCCTGAAGGGTGTATTGTCAAACTGTCGTCCATTGTCAGACACTAGTACTCTAGGTACTCCGAATCTGCATACAATGTTCTTCCAGACGAAGTTCTTGACATTCTGCTGCGTAATTTTGGCTAAGGGTTCGGCTTCCACCCATTTTGTGAAGTAATCTATTCCCACCACCAGAAACTTCATTTGCCGAGTTCCAGTCGGAAAGGGCCCCAAAATGTCTAGTCCCCATTGCGCGAAAGGCCAAGGGGCCATCATTGGCGTGAGATATTCTGCTGGTTGTCTGGGAATGTTGCTGAAGCGTTGACATTGATCACATACTTTGACATATGCTTTAGCATCAGCTTGGATGGTTGGCCAATAGAACCCGCTACGGATGACTTTATGGACGAGTGATCTGGCTCCTGAATGGTTCCCGCATGCTCCTTCGTGAACCTCCCTCAACATGTAATTCGCTTCGTCTGGGGCCAAACATCTTAAGAGAGGCTGGGAAAAACCTCTCTTGTATAACACCTCGTCCATAAGCACATACCTGGCTGACTTGACCTTGAGCTTCCTAGCTTCGTCCTTCTTTTCTGGAAGCCTTCCGTCCTTTAAGTAGGACACTATTGGGGTCATCCAATTTTCTTCTCCCTCTATCTGCATCAGTTCTGGAAGGTCTATACTTGGCATGTAGTATACACCATCTATATCGTCCAACGCCTCATTCGCAGATGCTTCCTTCGCCAGAGTATCTGCCTCTACATTCTCTTCCCTTGGGATTTGAACAAAATCTGCTTTTTTGAATTTCTTCACAAGGCGTACTACCTTCCTTAGATACTTCTTCATTCTGTCTTCCTTGGCTTCATATGTTCCATTGACTTGGCCTATGACCAGTTGAGAATCTCCCATGACAAGTATTGTGTCTGCTTCTACAGATTTGGCCAGTTCCAACCCCTTTAAAAGGGCTTCATACTCCACTTCATTGTTAGTAGTCTGGTATTGCAGACGGGCCTTGTATTTCAATTTGTCCCCTTCCGGCGACTGCAAAACAACTCCTATTCCTCCAGCATATAATGTAGATGATCCATCTACATGGATGACCCATTTGTTGTACTCTCCTTCCCCCAGGTCTTCGTAACTTGGAGTGAACTCTGCGATGAAATCTGCTAAGGCTTGAGCCTTTATTGCATTTCTCGGTTGGTACCGAATGTCGAATTCGCTAAGTTCAACTGCCCACTGAATCAGTCGTCCTGCGGCTTCCAACTTGTTCATTGCCTTCTTAAGCGGATGGTCCGTCATGACATTGATGACATGAACTTGGAAGTAATGTCTCAACTTCCTAGAAGCCGTTATCAGCGCAAAAGCCAATTTCTCCATGAGCGGATATCTTCCCTCTGCTCCTCTGAGTGCCCGGCTAGTGTAGTACACCGGTTTCTGTATTTTCCCCTCTTCTCTGATTAAAGCTGAACTTACGGCGTGTGGGGACACCGCTAAGTATAAGTACAGTTCTTCTCCTTGCACGGATGGACTTAATAATGGGGCAGTTGTGAGATAGTCCTTCAGGTCTTGGAAGGCCCTTTGGCATTCGTCCGTCCACTCAAATGCCTTCCTGAGGACTTTAAAGAAAGGTAAACACTTATCTGTGGCTTTCGAAATAAACCTGTTCAAGGCGGCAACTCGTCCTGTGAGGGATTGGACTTCTTTGATATTCTTCGGTGGCTCCATGTTCAATATAGCCTGGATCTTGTCCGGATTTGCCTCAATTCCTCTTTGCGAGACCATGAACCCCAGAAACTTTCCCGACGATACTCCGAATGCACACTTGCTTGGGTTCAACTTCATCTTATATCGCCGAAGTGTTTCAAAGGTTTCCTGTAGGTCGTCTAGATGGCTTCCCTCGTCTATGCTCTTCACAAGCATGTCGTCGACATAAACCTCCACATTCCGTCCTATTTGTGGACGAAACATATGATTCACTAACCTTTGATAAGTTGCCCCTGCGTTCTTCAAGCCGAAGGGCATCACTTTGTAGCAAAACAAGCCTTGGCTGGTGATGAAGGAAGTCTTTTCCTGATCGGCTTCATCCATCTTGATCTGATTATATCCTGAGAAGGCATCCATGAAGCTCAGCAACTGATGGCCAGCAGTAGAGTCCACCAATTGATCAATGCGTGGCAGAGGATAACTATCCTTGGGACATGCTTTGTTCAAGTCAGTGAAGTCTACACACATTCTCCACTTTCCATTAGCTTTCTTCACCATCACCACATTGGCTAACCAGTCCGGGTAATAGACTTCCTTAATGAACTTTGCCGTGGTTAGTTTTTGAACCTCTTCCTTGATTGCCTTGTCCCTCTCGGGAGCGAATACCCTCTTCTTCTGACGGATAGGCTTAAAAAAGGGGTATACATTCAATCGATGAGTGATCACACTTGGGTCGATTCCTGGCATGTCGTCATGACTCCATGCAAAAACGTCAATACTTTTTCTCAGGAACTGGATGAGGTCTTCTCTTGCCTTCTCCTTCATACCTGTTCCAATTCTGGTAAATTTCTCAGGATCATCTTCTTGCAAAAGAACATCTTCCAACACTTCCGTGGGCTCTGCAATAACTCTTCTCTCCTCGATGCTCATTGTCTGCATCTGTTCGTCCAAAGCCATCATGGCTAAGTAGCATTCTCTAGCTGCCAACTGATCTCCTTGTGCTTGTCCTATCCCGTACTCCGTAGGGAATTTGACTGATAGATGGTAGGTTGAGGTTATCGCCTTCCAACTATTAAGAGTGGGTCTTCCGATGATGGCATTGTATGAAGAAGTACAGTCTACCACGAGGAAATTGACTTCCCTGGTTATCTGTTGCGGGTATGACCCTACCACCACTGGTAATGTAATGGTACCCACGGGCTGCACCTTCATTCCTCCAAATCCTATCAGCGGTGAGCATACTGGACGAAGTTGATCTCGTCCAAGCCTCATCTGTTGGAAGGCGGGGTAGTACAATATGTCTGCTGAACTTCCATTATCAACTAACACTCTTCTGGTTGTATAATCTGCAATGAGCAGTGTAATAACGATCGCATCGTCATGCGGGTGATGGATCCTCTCAGCATCTTCATCGGTGAAGGAAATGGTTGGCTCGTCCATTAATCTCGTCCTTGGTGGTCGTCCAGAGAGCTGGACATTTTGTACCGCTTTGAGATACGTCTTCTTCGACTTGGAAGATCGCCCCATCAGGTTCCCTCCAACGATAATCCTTATCTCTCCAAGTGGGGGCCGGGATGATTCCTCCATTTTGCCTTTCAGCTTCTCATCTGTACGATCCCTTCCAACAAAGTGCTTCAACTTTCCTTGCCTGATAAGGTTCTCAATTTGCTGTTTTAGGTCATAACACTCATCCGTGTCATGCCCATGGTCCCTGTGAAAGCGACAATATTTGTTCTTATTGCGCTTGTTGGGATCCCCTTTCATCTTCTCTGGCCATTTTAAAGAAGGATCGTCTTTGATTTGCATGAGCACCTGATTAAGTGGAGCGTTCAGGGGCGTATAGTTCTGGCTTCTTCCCATGGGACCTGTCTTCCTGCCATCTCGTTCCTTTCTATCTTCCGTCCGTCCCTTCTTTGGACGAGGGGCTTGTTCTGAGTGTCGAGCTGGGTGCGCTTCCATCCTCTCAGCTCTTTTCCTCTTCTTGGCTATGATTGCATCTTCTGCATTCATGAAGTTCTGAGCCGAATGGACGAGCTCGGCCATGGTTTGCGGCTCCTTCTCGTATAGCTTGTGGATAAATAAATCCGAATTAATCCCATTGTGGAAGGCTGCCAGTAGAAGCTTGTCGTCCACCTCGTCCACGCTAAGGGCTTCCCTGTTGAAGCGAGTGATGAATGACCGCAGGCTTTCGTTCTCCCCTTGTTCTATGGTCAGTAAGCTGGACGAAGAGCGCTTGTGCCTCTGTCCCCCGATGAAATTGTTAACAAACAATTTGCTTAACTCTTCGAAAGAACTTACGGAACTTGGGGGGATTTTACTGAACCAAACTCGTGCCGGGCCTTTAAGGGTAGTAGGGAAGGCTCGACACATGATTTCATCAGGGACCCCTTGGAGGTGCATTGTCGTCTTGAATGTTGCAATGTGATCAAAGGGGTCACGCGTCCCATCATACGAGTCCAGGGAAGGCAGTTTGAACTTTGATGGTAAGGGGTGGCCATTGATGGAAGCCGTAAAAGGAGAATCTGTTCTGTGGACCAAATCCTCTATAGGATTAGTTCTCCTCATGTTCTCCTTCATCTCCTCCATGACTTTCTTCATTTGGTCCATCTCCTCTTTCAAGTGTGGCACTACCCGTGAAGTGGTGCCTCTAAACTGGCTTCCAACCTCAGTATTCTCTTTGTCACCATGGCCTTGTGTCTGTCCTGCGTGTTCCTCACGTGTCTGTCTTCTCTGACTGATCTCCATCCTTAACTCCTGGTTTTGGCGAGTCAATTCCGCCATTGCAGCCGCCATGGATTGCATATTCTGAACGGATGACGTCTGCATGACTGGTGCAGATTGGCGATCACGCTGGGGATCACTTGAAGCGCCTCTGCTTCCCTGACGGCCAGGGCTAGTAGCCCTCGACCTGGTCCTGACCATCCTAACCCTTTGTCGCGGAAAAGAAAGTCGCAAAACAACCTTCGCTTCCCACAGACGGCGCCAACTGATATCGCTCCGAATCAGTAAGGTGGATGGCCTGGCTTCGGTGGGCTATCGAAACGGTTGATGGCCTGCAAGGAAGGAAACGCAATCAAAGAGGAGACCGGAGAAGACCGGTCGAACCCCCTCCGATGGAGAAGTTAGTTTTGTAGAGAAGGAAGTTCCAAGTATTTTGGAAAATTGTCTGAGTGAGAATCTTACCTTTGTCGGGTTCAGACCGGTCCCTTATATAGGGAGCCTGGGACGGTTACTTGTCCAATAACCGTTCCAGGATTTGTGGAAACCAACAACTCCGGAGTTAACTACCTCAACGGATATAAAATTGTAACCGCTAATGGAAGTTAACTTATTCGAAGGGTTTGTTGAAAGTCTAAGTGTTGAGTTTCCGTCTGTCTAGCATAGGACGGTTTGGTTCGTCCAAAGATATCTATCGATTGTTCATGGACGAACCTAATGGACGATCATGCCTCATGGAGGACAGTTTATGGAGTGGTGCTATTATTCATGGACGCTTCTTCCTCTTCTGGATAAACTCTGGGATCAATCCTGCGTTGTAGGCTCTGGACGAGCCCGTTGGACGAGCTGGAGATGGGAATTATTTTCCGCTTCTCTATCAGAATTAAAGCCACCACAAACTAGTTGTAAATCACAATTTTACAAAGCTCAATCAACCAATTCTACCCAAAACAAACTATCTGATCTTTTAAAAAATTTTAAACAAAATTTTTTTGTCATTATCCTATTGTAGACTTCAAAAATAGAAAAAAGTAACTAGTAAAAAAAAAAAAAACCCTTAACGGTTAAGCAGCAAAGTCGGATGTTGAAGTTGCTACACACAATTAGCAACAGAAGCACTACCACCCCTAACTCCAAGTCTTAGCTTTGTCCCAATGTAGTACATGTCTTGGAGCACCACTCTACTGGTAGAATCAGATTCACCTAGAAATAGTACATATGAGCATCATAATACCATGCTAGATAAAAACAACAAAGTGTACAATGGCTCGGTTGTGCATTGTAGTGCCCTTAGACAATGAGATTGCAACAAAGGTTTTATCTGCATATAAGACTACTTTGCTAATAATCATTTCACAAATGTTGTATACCTCTCCCCCTTGTGCCTATGAAAGGAGGAGGTAGATTTGTATTCTATTAGAGTCATATTTTTTATGTAATTGGCTAATTATTTGACAAAACGCACTTTACTTGTAATTTAGTAGATCTAAGTTGGGTTTAATATATCAAGAAATATGTTGTTCAAACATATCAAATAATTTCATTAAAGACATGAAGATTGATTCAAGAAACAAGCGAAGAAAAATTGGTTCACTAAGTCCTAATAAAAGCTCGATAGATACTTCTATCGAGGTTAACTAAAGAAGCTTGACACAAGCTCGACACAAGCTCAATCTATCGAGAATTATGATTTCAGAATTTCTAGATTTGAAATTCGATCCATGTTGTTTGATTTTATTAGGGTTTCTTTTCTTATAACCCTAGTCATATATAAAACTTATTTTAAAAGCCTTCACATATGGATACAGAGACTCAGAACTCATATACTCTATGTGAAGCTACTGTGTTTGTATGCCATAGAGTTTTATAACCAAGTGTTTCATAATCTTTATTGTTGATGAAGTGAAGAACTTTGCAGTTAACAACAATCATTCAAGTTGCTGGAGTTAGTAATGTACTGGGATCTGTGCAAAAGAGTTAGTCATAGATTGGAGATTTGTGCAATAAAGGAAAGAAAGCTACTACAAGATTAAGTCCAATTAGGTATTGGAGCGAAGGTTTAACTGTAGGTTGGTATTTTGGGATAGGTTAGGGTAGTGGTAAGATTCCTTATACTTGTAATTGCTTGATTATTGATTAGTGGATTCTTGAGAGTGGCGACCTTAAATTCACCCGGTGAAGTTTTTGCCTTGTGAAAGGTTTTCCCCATTTGTTGCCTCACTTAATGGGACAAATGTTACGCTAAACCCATAAATGCACACCATTTATGGGAATTAACAAGCTAATGGCTACAAAGGCTCCCCTATAAGAGGAAAGACCATTCCACATGGAAAGGTTCACTTTACACAGCTCACAATATACTTTACTCTCTTTCTCAGTTTCACAAATATTGACAAAGGCATTGGAGGGCCCTTGGCCAATACCCCATCGGTGTTCAAGCCATAACCTTTTAGTTGTTCTCTTTTGCAGGATTCGTCCATCTCGTGCCTGGCTAGATGAAGAAAACATACAATAGATTTTGACTCTAACACATGTTGTGAACAAAAAATAACATGTTAAGAACAATCAAAACATGCGAAGAACACAAGAATAACTAGCGTGTTTATATTCTAACTTCCATTATAATGAAATAACATGTTTACAATACTAAACTAAAATGCATAAAAATATTTTAAAGAAAAAAAAAATAGAAAAGTCTAAATAAGAGGTAGAGAAGTGCCTACTCAGAGAATTCAGATCAGCCTCCATGGGTTTTTAGCCAAATTTAGTCTTAAAAAATCACTTTGGTTAGTTTTGCTAATCTACTATTTATAAACAACTACATTAGCCTCAATTCTCTAATCACTATTCTATTTTAATGTTATTTCCTCTCTCCTCAACTATATTTTTTTAATCCATCCCTCCCAAGGTGTGAATAAGATTTTTGTTTGGTGTATAAAGTGAACCGTGCTCAATAGATGTATTGAGGACACTATTCATTGTTATGTTTTTGGTAAAAAATATTGACACTCATGTGTGCACGTATTTATATTTTTTTACTAAATGTTGTTTTAGCTAAGCTGATGGGAATGCTCTCAATACCTCAAATCTTAGGAAGACTTGGATATGACAAACGCACTATACTTCCTCTAGAACTATAGTGGCCAAGGTGCTTTGGAATGAAAATGTCTCCTCCATTTGTAGTGGGGGGTGAAGTTCTAAAAGGTTTGGTGCATTAATTGAAACTTGACATACGTGGAGACCAAGTAAAACAAAAATTAGTGGGGGCCGAGTAAATCCCTGTTTTCTGGAAGCTTCCTATAATAGATAGTAAGCCCAATTTCAAAAAATCATATTTCACTTGTTTCATTTTGAAAGCAGTCCATTATTTTACTCAAATTGAAGTCCTGTATGTCTAATTTCTAATACAAAAACCTCATTTAAAACTCATAGTGATTTAAGACCTCAATTAGCTCCATTTTAGCATAAATAGACCGCAATCATTATTAATCAACTACTTTTTGAAAGAGAAATTTCACTAAAAATTAATTGATTATTAATGCTTGACAACTAGATTAATAAAGCATGTGCATCATTGATTTTAAGTTAAATTCACATGGAGGCAATAAAAATTAATCGTTCATAGTCACATGTGATTAGACTCAATCATGTGGATACATCTTAGCCATTTAAAACTTAATTTCATGATTTTTTTTAAATTCTTATGATTCGATTAAAGCCCGTAACTTCTTGTTGTGATCTTTATGACTTCAAAATCTATTTTATGTGAAATAATTAGAAATCTAACGGTCAAAATTATGGTCTTACCACTTAATTTTGTGAAATTACCCTTTTTCCCTGAATGAGGTTAAATCCAGGTTATAAGATAGGTTGTCTAGAGGGGCAATACTTAATTGAATCGTACTTACTGCTTTCATCTCAAGATCTTCCCGTTCATCATTAGATACAGTCGCCGACTTCTTTGACTTTCCATATATTTTCTTAATCAATCCTTATTGCACCAAGATGTCTTTGACAGTGCTTTGCTAAATCTAAAAATTATTTTTCGATCAAAGAGCTCTACCTCAAACGTTTTGTTCACCATCGCCAATAACTCGAACAAATAGATTTGTGTGAGAGACTACAACCTTGGGTGGACTCGAGTTAGATTTGAGTCAAGACCTACGTGAATGGTTAAGGTCGAGTTAAGTGTCTCTCCAAATGTGCGGTTGGATTGAACTCATTTATCCCCTAAATTGAGGGGTTTTCAGTCAAGGAAAATGAAAAACTAAGCCAAAGGTTGAGCTACCTAAGAAGACCAAGCTGTGTAGATAGTCATCTTATGGATCTCTTTCTGCAGGTCAGTTAAACCCAAATAGCCTCCCATGAGTCTAGTCCCATCTCAGTATGACATGGCCATCGACCTACAAATCCCTTTCTCCTAGTCATGCCCTAAAGTTGTGCCCACTAACACCGATTTTTTTTTTTTTTTGGGTAATTGTTTATCTTGGAGGTAGAACCCACGCTAACGGTTACAAGGAGAATCAGGCACCACAAGACTAAAGGCCCAGTCACTAACATCGATATTTATTACACCCCAAAGTCACTGGACTTATCCCATCCAAGATTACGTTGACACATGTTGCCCAATTTTAAGGTCATTTTCCATTAAATGCAGCACCCCCAATCCCCATGCTCTATATTCTACTAGAGGAGGCACATGCAGAATCTTTGCCAATTTTATGCTATCTCACATCTTGAATCTAGCCATTTTTAATTATTATTTATTTACTTTTATTAGTTTATTGACTTAACCATCAGATCCTCCTTGACTACCACTTGGATCGAATTGAGATTTCTCTTTCTAATCAACGTATTTGTCCATTTGCAATTCTGTTAATGTTGCATTTCTGTTGTTCCTTTGAAATTCACCTACTTATAATTGCCATTTTATTTTGTTAATTATTATTGTATTTTTTACGCTTCTCCTGCATTAAAGTGTAAATATATGACTTAAACCTCTAACACTATAGAAAAGCATATTATGATCTGGCTTTAAATGTATTGAGATATCATAATACCAAAATAAATAATAAAAACAATATCAACTTTGTTAGTAACACAATTTTTTTACATACTTTTTTGAAATAACAGGTCGTGAGTTATGACTATCACTTTTATATGAATTGATCTGACCACTAACATTATTTTGATTTTCACTACTCACATCCTGCCACTTCACCGAACTGTACAAAAAAAAATGTGAAAAACGTTTCGTTCTACTTGTTCAAGCAATAATGATATCCCCTAAAAAAAAAACAATCATGATATCTTTTCTCCTTAAGTAATGAATATTACCTACAAATAAGTAGCTACTAACCTGGTCAAAATGCCATAATTGTAGCTAGAAAGGCATCCGAAAATGTCTCGGGCTCATGGCAAATGTAGCCTCACTCAACCCAAACTAATCAAAGTGTTACCAACACATATATAATTACGAGCGTCACTAAGATTTTTGTACTACAAACGGTTAAATTCTTATTCTTCTGCTATTTCTATATATATATATATAAAGAGCGAATGCACAAACAGTAATTTTGTACAGTGCATTTGGTTTGTTCAACCTGCATGGTTCATCAGTTTTTTTTTTTTTTTTTTTTCGCCAGTTTTGTTTGTGCATTTTTGTCTTTTATTTTAAATATTTATTATTTATATGTGCATATACAGTTACACAGACTAAACAAATTTTTACAATATTTTCACAATTATTTGACAATATGCATTGTTCATTGGCCTTTAAAAAAAAAAAAAAAACAGTATGCTGGTTTTGCTTGTGCTCTTTTTGTTTTTTCTTTTAAATATTTATATGTGTATACATTGACACAACACATTCTTATAATATTTTCACAATTATTGAAGTGTCAATTTTTTAAAAGTCAAAATAAAATAATAAAATTAGAAACTGAGAATTATTACCATCTAAAACTCAAAATATGTAAAGAAAATTTTTCAGATGTTAAAATTTAGTGGAAGTATTTTAGACATTACACAATAAATATTTTAAAAATCATAAGCTTTCATTAGGCTTTAACTGAAAAAAGAACAATATGACATATTTGCTAGTTTCCAAAATATTAAGGGAAAAATTGCTTGATTTTAAAGTTTAAGGAGTAATGCTATGTCCATAACATTTTTATAATAATTTCACAACAAATTTTATGTGGCAAGGTATTTTTGATGGATAAAAAAGTGATATCAATAGTGGGCTCAGTTTAAAACCAATAACAACTTATCATTTAAAATTTGTTCTAAAAATATTATGGGTGAAGCATTTCTCTAAAAAAAAATCTATTCAAATCCTAAAAATGAAGGTATTGGGAAAAAAAAAAAAAAAAAATTCATGATATCTTTTCTCCTTAAGTAATGCATATTACCTACAAATAGCTAGCTACTAAGTGCTACAAATAACCGGTCAAAATGCCATAATTGTAGCTAGAAAGGCATCCGAAAATGTCTTGGGCTCATGGCAAATGTAGCCTCACTCAACCCAAACTAATCAAAGTGTTACCAACACATTTATAATTACGAGCGTCACTAAGATTTTTGTACTACAAACGGTTAAATTCTTATTCTTCTTCTATTTCTATATCTTTATATAAAAAGCGGCCATGCCGTTACAGTGCTTTGGCACTGTGCACTGTGCACTCAGTGTGTTTACACCGTGTAAGCACTGTAGCGGCAACAGTGCTTTGGTTTTGTGTGTTGTTTTTTTTTTTTTTTGGGTGCTTTTTGTTTTTTTGTCTTTTCTTTTTTCTCTTATATACAGTGCTTTTGGTTTAGTTAACCGGCACTAGAGTTACAGTCTCTAAAGGTTTTTTTTTTTTTTTAAATATTTATGTAAGCTGATATATATATTTTTATACTGACGCAACAAATTTCACAATATTTTTATAATTATTGACCGGCACTATAGCTACAATGCCTAAAGTTTTTTTTTTTTTTTTTTTAAATCGGTTTGTGTTTTTTTTTTCTTCTTTTAAATATTTATGTAAGCTAGTATATATATATATATATATATATATATATTGTTATACTGACATAACAAATTTCACAATATTTTCACAATTATTGATGTGTCAAGTTCACAAGTCGAAATAAAATAATAAAATATGAGACTGTGACCAACCACAATTAAAAATAAATGTTTTGAGAAAATGTTACAACACTTATTGTGTAGTGCTTTTGCTTTACCGTGTATACAAGGAAGCTATAGTGCTTTTGGTTTAGTTAACTACAGTGCCTAAAGTTTTTTTTTTTTTTTAGTAATCTGTGTGTGTGTGTGTGTGTTTTTTTTTTAATATTTATGTAAGCTGGTATATATATTGTTATACTGACATAACAAATTTCACAATATTTTTACAATTATTGACGTGTCAATTTCTTACAAGTCGAAATAAAATAATAAAATATGAGACTGTGACCAACCACAACTAAAAATAAATGTTTTGAGAAAATGTTACAACACTTATTGTGCAGTGTTTTTGCTTTATTCAACTGGTACTGTAGTTACAGTATCTAAAGGTTTTTTTTTTCTTTTAAATATTTATGTATGCTGGTATATATATTATTATACTAACACAACAAATTTCACAATTATTAACGTGTCTATTTCTTACAAGTCGAAATAAAATAATAAAATATGAGACTGTGACCAACCACAACTAAAAATAAATGTTTTGCGAATATGTTACAACACTTATTGTGTAGTGCTTTTGGTTTATTCAACTGACACGGTAGATACAGTGCCTAATTTTTTTTTTTTAGTAATCAGTTTTTTTTTTTTAAATATTTATGTAAGCTAGTATATATATTGTTATATTGACACAACAAATTTCACAATATTTTCACAATTATTGACGTGTCAATTTCTTACAAGTCGAAATAAAATAATAAAATATGAGACTATGACCAACCACAACTAAAATAAATTTTTTTGAGAAAATGTTACAACACTTATTTTTATCACAATATTTTCACAATTGTTGATATCTCAGTTTTTTATAGATCAAATAAAAAAAAATACTAAGTCTACAACATTTTAATATTAATTTTTATAGTGCCTAAAGTTTTATTTATTTATTTATTTATTTTTTCCAATTATCGGTTTTTTTTTCTTTTAAATATTCATGTAAGTTGGCATATCTTTTAACTATATGAAAGAAGCCAAAGGCTCATGAATAGTGTTTTATTGGTTTATTCAATTAGTGAGGTGCACTTTTTTTTTTCCCCTTCAAGTATGCCAGTTGGTTGAGCTTTGTTTTTGTTTTTTGTTTTTTTAAGATCTTTATATGTTTACTTTGTACTTGCAATGCAAGTTTACATTGTCAATACATAAAAGTGGTTAATATTATACACATTTGCACAAAAAATGGTAAATATTGTACAAATTTTGTAAATGTGTACAAAATTTGACAATTTTTTTTGTGTCTACAATATAAATTTACATTGTAATTAAGTACAAAGAATACATAGAGATATTGTGAAAATGTTGTGACGCATGTGTCAATTCCTTATGAGTCAAAATAAATTAAAATAAAATAATAAAATATCATACCGAGATCTAGCACAACTAAAAATGTCGTAACATATCGTTGTTATTACAATATATTCATAACTAATGAGGTGTAAATTATAGATCAAAATAAAATAATAAAATATTGAATTGGGATCTGTCACAGTCTTATACGAATGAAATTAACTTTTTATGACATAATTATCAAAATCCTTAAATTAATGTCTCTTTTGATTAATCTAAATATCTATGTATTTTAAAAATCAAATGATTTATATTTTTATTTTGTGATACAAATAAAATTTAGAATGGATCCTAATCACTACTTTTTTTTCCATGGCTAGCACGTGCTGCCCTAACTAGTATATATAAAAAGAGCGAATGCACAAACAGTAGTTTTGTACAGTGCATTTGGTTTGTTCAACCCGCATGATTCATCAGTTTTTTTTTTCTCGCTAGTTTTGTTTGTGCATTTTTGTCTTTTCTTTTAAATATTTATTATTTATATATGCATATACAATTACTAGACTTAATAAATTCTTACAATATTTTCACAATTATTTGACAATCTGCACTGTTCATTGGCTTTTTATTTTTTATTTTTTTATTAACAGTATGCTGGTTTTGCTTGTGCTCTTTTTGTCTTTTCTTTTAAATATTTATATGTGTATACAAAGTTACACTGACACAACGCATTCTTATAATATTTTCACAATTATTGAAGTGTCAATTTTTTAAAGATCAAAATAAAATAATAAAATTAGAAATTGAGAATTACTACCATCTAAAACTCAAAATATGTGAAGAAAATTTTTCAAATGTTAAAATTTAATGGGAGTATTTTAGACATTACACAATAAATATTTTAAGAATCATAAGCTTTCATTAGAGTTTAACTGAAAGAGGAACAATATGACATATGTGCTATTTTCCAAAATATTAAGGGAAAAATTGCTTGATTTTAAAGTTTAAGGAGTAATGCTATGTCCACAACATTTTCACAATAATTTCACAACAAATTTTATGTGGCAAGGTATTTTTGATGGATAAAAAATTGATATCAATAGTGGGCCTAGTTTAAAACCAATAACAACTTATCATTTAAAATTTGTTCTAAAAATGTTATGGGTGTAACATTTCTCTCTCAAAAAAAAAAGAAAAAAAGAAAATCTATTTGGATCCTAAAAATGAAGGTATCATGAAAATGTTGTGATATTTTTTGTATTCTTAGACTTCTTTTTTAGTATAGTCAAATTAGGTGAGCCAAAATTCATGGTTTCACAAACAATTTTCTTGTGTTTATTTATTTATTATTTTTTTATGCATAATTTTAAAACTAGTAATAATATTTCACTGAAGATTTGTTGTGAAAATGCTGTAGATGTAAAAAATAAAATAAAAATATCAAACTGAGACCTACCATAGCTGGAAATAAAAAATATTGCAAAAATGTTGTAACATTTTGTTGTGTTCCTAGGATTTTTTTTTTTTTTTTTTTTGGTGACACTTTGTTGTGTTCCTAGGCTTCTTTTTTTGTTTAGTCAAATTTGGTGAGCCAAAATTCATTGTTTTAGGTACAATTTTCTTCAATTGGCTTTTTATTTGTTATTTTAAAAAAATACATGGTTAAAAGTGGTTAGCCCAATTTAAAATCAGTATCAATTTACAACCTAATATTTATTATGAAAATGTTGTTGATGTAGCATTTCTCTAAAATAAAATAATAAAATATCATACCAGAACCCATCATAGCTAGAAATAAAGGTATTGTAAAAATATCATGACATTTTATTGTGTTCCTAGACTTCTTTTTTGGTTTAGTCAATTTGTTGAATCAAAATTCATTGTTTTATGCATAGTTTTTTTAGGTTGATTTTTTTTTTTTTTAACACATTGTTTCAAGTTAAAAAAAAAAAAAAAAAAAAAAAAAAAAAAAAAAAAAAAAAAAAACACATTGTTTTACACACATACACACACAAATTGACAAAGTAGCACTTTCCTCCTTTATATTTGGGGTAGTTTCATTTCCCCCTAAACTAAAGTTGAATAATTTCCTCCTTTATATTTTGTTAATGAGCATATACTCCTATTGTTACTCTTTTAGTTAAACCCCAACGAAATCTTATAATTCCTAAAATATTCCATTGTGCAATGTCTAAAATACTCCTACTAAATTTTAATGTCCCAAAAAATTTCGTCTTGTATTTTGAATATTATTTGGTAGACTAGTAGTCATGCTTAGAAAGTTGGAATGATGATATATGGTGTTCTATTTGTTACCTAAAAAACACTGTGGGGCCCAATAATTTATGGGCCAGGCCCACTTGCTCGTGGGGAGTCTAAAGGCCCAAGCCGAAAAAGGGAATGGCCCGGAGATGCAGCCGAGTACAGTTTCGTCCTCGGCAGACCCAAAGCCCCATTGAGGATAGGGGTAAAAAAAAAGAGGATAAAGGAAAAAGATAAAGGAATAAATCTAGAATGAGATCTAAAATATCTTGGGAGAGTTATCCCAACACTACCCTTCCCAGATAAGGCTCTGCACCTAACAGAGCCGTATTCTTCAGCTTTATCAACCATCCCCCACAATTCTGGGATTAGACTGATGGGACAAATATCGGTCTAATAAAGGTTGGCCCTACACGTGGACGAAGGACAGCGGACGTAAGCTAGTATAAAAGAAAAAGTAAGTGTACCTAGAAGGGGGACTCCATCCCACCTCTAGAAAAGAGAGACTACATGGGGAGAACACCGGAACAACACCTGAGATCACAGGAAAAACCCATCGTCGGGTAATCGGGGTAAGACCTTAAGGGTCCTCGGATCAAGTCCGAGGAGACCCATCCCATGGGATGCGACGCCGTAGGGCTTAAATGTTCAAGCCCAAATCCTTTTTCTACACGAATTCCTCTAAAACCAGGACCGGGCCTCGCCCCGTGGCCAACGGCTAGCTTTTCAAGCCCACTCTCTACAAATCATATTGTGAGGGGTCTTTCATGCGCGAGCCCAACATCCTTATTAGGCCGCCAAAGAATTGTGTCCTTACAAACACTAATTTATAAGATTTAAATCTTCTAGACTTATAATTTTATCTAATAAAAACTTTGATGATAGATATATTTTGTTATTTTGTTCTTTTTTTAATTTCTTTTTCTACTTAAAAGGGTGTTCATTAAAAATAAGTAAGCTAAACATCATAGTTAGACTCATTAAATAAGATGATAAAGAATGAAGTACGAATAACAAAATCTTCAATGTAGATGGTTACAAATATTTAATTTGATGAAGATCTTCAAAAAAAATTTTAGCATATATCATCATTCATTGCAAAAATTTAAATATTATGGAAAGATGATGACATGCATTCATTCTTTGTACCATTTTTGGTAATTAGATATTACATTTAGTAAATAGGTTCTAAGAAATTGTAATAGTAAATAGATATTCAAATAGCTATTTTAAATTTAAGTACATGATTTCATACTTTTTCAACAAAAAAAAAAAAAATCTGTATTAATTTTCTCATTAAAGAGGCAGCACCCACAATAGTTCTTTATCATTAGACCAAGACACCAATCAGTTTTTGGAACCCACGCTAGTATATTAAAAAAAAAAAAAAAAAACAATAATTCCTGTTTATTTTTGTGGTCCGTAAGTATTGAGTCCACCCATTGGTCGTCAAGCCTTTTCATGCATCGATTATGGCAGTCAAACGCATCAAACTTCGAGTGCCTCGGAATAATTATTCTATGGTACCAATAAATTCTTTTATATTACACACTTTGATTGCATAGTTATAAATTCTTTTATAAAGTTTAAAAAAAAAAAAACTTTTATAAATTCTCAAAAAAAAAAAGGAAAAAACTTTGATTGCATAGTTCATATTAAATTCTTTAGCTTCAAATTTAGATACATTCATCACTTGTGGTGCATTAAACTTCTTAATTAAATTTAAATATATAGTTTTTTCTCAAAAAGAATTAAATATATAATTACTTTAATTAATGGAACATAAATAACGTCATATTTTTAAAAACATTTAAATTTAATTCAACTATATACTTGAATTTAACTAAAAAATACAATGAATTACACTTGGAAAACTTTACCTGAAATTTATCAAATTCTTTCAAATTCCTATTACCTCAAAATTTATGGGCAAAATGCATTCTTGTGTTAAAAAATCAATTTGCTAAATAGTCCAAAAATATGAAAATTATATTTACGTAAGGTTAAAGTGCAAAGTACTCTCATAAAGTTTAGGAGTCTTTGGATTTTACACCTTGGAATTTCAAAAATATAGATTTTACCCATTGAAACTATATTTCACTTGTATCAACAACTTCTTTGTTCATATTTTCTATTAAGTGATACATAAACTTGCCACATATGTTTATTTCATCTAATAAAATGATGACATGTGGCATAATAAAATGATGTGACATTATTTTATTAGACGTATTAAACATATGTGACAATCTTATGTGGCACTTAGCAAAAATATGACTAAAATACTGCCGATGTAAATGTAAAATTAAAATCCTCCCAAAACTTTACAGATGTAGGTTGCTCTAAGCTTTACTAAATGAATAGATGTGTCCTGTTACTTGGCTGATTGTGCTATTTGTTTGTAGTATTACCCAGAAAACATGTCTCCAAATCCCAACATAGGATTTCGAGGATGCCCTTTTTGTCTTTGATGAAGAAACCAGACATGAGCTGGTGGGGTGAATGATAGTTTTTATTATCAAATTTCACTTATTGCATTGAAGAAAGCTATGTGGTTTAATAATACCCCCTATACCAGCATTACTGTGGAGAGTGGGGACATCTTGTTCGTTGTTTATATTTTAGCTCATGTTGATGCCCCCTCGATAATCCTTATACCCCTAACAAGGTGGGTTTTTATTTATTTTATTTATCTTTTATTTTAAATAGCGGGAGTCAAAGACAAAGCATTCAAATTTATTTCAAACTCTTTATCTTTTGCTGGAATTTTTTTTTTTTTCTCAGAAAAGAAACTTAACCAGAATTTATCGGACTAATTGAATGCACCCACTTCCTAAAAAGGAAAATTAGAGAAAATTTGATCCATGCATTTTGTATGCCATGTATCTAATACACGTGAGACTCATGAGTAATGAGAACGAGTGATTTAGGGCATGTTTGGTTCCGTTGATATCGTATTTTGTCCGTCCTCAATTTGTGTGCCAGATTGAAAAATCCAAAAATATCATTTTCTCTCTACGGGGCCATGAGAACATCTAGAACGACTTGGCACAACCTGTTTGGGCATTGGAGCGCTCGAAGTGCATTTTCGCTAAAATGACCAAAATGCCCCTAGTCAACCTTAGGTTTGACCAAAGGTCAAACGTGGTTCAAACTCTCATGAAACAACATTTTTCACAGTTTTATATCAAACTTGAGCTTCTTTGAGATTTTTGACCAAGTTTGACCCGAAGTCGATCTCAGGTGGGCCAAAAAACCCTAATTTTGACCCGACTGTCAAAACGGGTTGAAATAGATGCCATTGCGTAGATGATTAATTCCTCATTCCAACGACTATTCATGGATTGAAATTGGAGTTAGAACGGCCGAGATATCACGAACCATAACTTTTGATTCGACCGTTGGATTTTCAAGATCCATACCTTTTCGGAAACGGAAGTCAAGATCTTTCCAGGGGTACCCAGATCCACACTTTTTGAGGCCCTTTGAGGTTGGCCGTCGCCTCAAAATTCGCGCTTGGGGCTATAAATAGCCCTAAGCACCCCCAAACCCGAGAGGACACACTTTTTTTCTTTTTTTTTTCTCTCTAAATTCACCTTCTGCCCAACCTCTCTACACATTTTTTCTCTCTTTCAAACTCTAAAAAACACAACAAAGTTTCTTAATTCTTCTCTCTTCACCAAAAACACAAGGTATTGTTCTTATACCCAATCTTCCTTTCCTTGGTTCTACACTTTGGATCTGAGGTTTAGGGGTGTGGATGTAGCTTTTCTACCCATCACCCACACCCCTAACCTTCTAAATCTTTTTCTAGTTTTTATTTTGCTTTTATGCCTTAATAACACGATTTATTGCTTTTCTAGCATGTTTCTTGTTTTGTTTGTGTCTCTAGCTTAAATCTCTATGCTTTTTATGTCTTATGCCATGTTTCATGCTTAGATCTACATTTTTACATGCTTATATGTTTAGATCTACATGCTTAGGGTTTTGTGCCATGTTTTCCCATGTTTTATGCCTTTTTTTGGTTCTAGGTTGATGATTAGGGTTATTTTCTCACATGCTTGTATGGCGTTGTTGGCTATGCTTTGCTTGGATCCATGTGTTTATGTGCCTTTTGCCATGTTTTGTGCTTAGATCCGTATCTATACATGTCTATATGCTTGGATCCATGTTCTACCATGTCTTTGCACTAAACTTCTATATGTTTACGTGCATGTTTCTATGCCTATATGTCTAGATCTATATTCTCACATGCCTATGTGCTTGGATTTACATTCTTTACATGCTTTTCTCTATATTCCATGTGCTTGTGCACTCCATGCCACGTTCGTATGCCTAGACCTAGGATATGTTTGTCATGTCATGTGCTATTGTAGCCCTTTTGTCGCTTTATCTTTCTTTCTTGTATTTTGGCCTATTGGTTTGGGCCCGATCTAGACCCTGTGGTCTTTGTCATCGTCCATGCCCCTTGGCCCATATCAAAGGGTTTGGATTAGCCCTATTTGCATGTCTATGCTTGCTTGCTTCTATGCTTTATGCTTGTGTTAGCCTTTGTTTTTCTAGGCTTTGCCACACTTGACACCTTTAGCGGGCATATGGTTGTGTGGTTACATCCAAACAGGGCCTCATGGGCGTCACCATGAGGCCCTGTTTGGATGTAACCACTTGGGACGCATCGCCACAATGCCAGTTGCTTCGTGCATACCTTTCCCCTTTTCTGCTCCGTGCGATGATGGGCTTACCATGCTTGTTTATGCCACCCGTTGGCTTTCTTTGCATCTTTACACACTTGCTTACATGTCCATGTATGAGTCTTGCTTGCTAGTGTGTTGTCCATGCTTCAACACAATGAAGCTATGGACATCCGATCCAAACCTACATTTGTCCTTTGCAGACACCACCTTTTGTTTGCTTTCTTGCTTGTTTACCTTTTTGCTCATTTGCTTGCTTTCCTACTATGCTTGCCATGTTTATCATGCTTATTTGCTTTATGCCTCTTTCATATACTCTTTGCATCTCTTTTTCCATCGCTTGTCTACTGGTTTCTTGTCTTTGCCTTTGCATGTATACACATGGAGCGAGGATGCATGGAGCTAGGCACGGTCTCCCAGGCGTAAGCAAAAAGGGTGAGGAAGCGAGCATGTAGATACTGGCCAAACAGCTAGGTTTAGTAAATATAGGAGTTTAGCGTTTCCCTTTTGGTTATGTACTCTTTCAAACCCCTTCCTTCATCCTCCCTTTCTCTCTTAGATGGTTTATATTAGGTATATCATGCCATATACCATTCGTCCTCATCTCTAGAGTATGGTGACCCCTGTTTATTTTCCTGCACCTATGTTTTGGGCCATGCTCTAAGGATGTAAGCATTTACTTTTCTATTCTGTGTTCTTACATTATGCATGATGTATGTATATATATACCTACTCATCCCCTCTGGTGTGATTGTCACAGTCCGTGTCACCTAAGGCAAGCGATGCCTAATTTCTGCTACAAAAGTAAGGTGACTTGTCGCCAGATTTTTGTCGTAGAAATTT
Organism: Quercus lobata; assembly: GCF_001633185.2. Taxonomy (NCBI): domain Eukaryota; kingdom Viridiplantae; phylum Streptophyta; class Magnoliopsida; order Fagales; family Fagaceae; genus Quercus; species Quercus lobata. Next base: position 21,930,696 of record NC_044910.1, on the reverse strand, counting down.
GGCACTTTGCTCGAATGCCTTAGGAAAGCATAGATTGGGACCACATCCATTCAAAAGTCAAACCTTAAAGCCCCCATGCATGCAAAGCCTCGAAAGTCAATACCAAAGTCATGTTTTTACTGCCAATTTCCAAAAATTAAGGTTTTATCAAAATAAAGGACTGTCATTGGACAGGCATTGTGGGGTGCCTAACACCTTCTCCACACATAACCAAACTTCCAGACCTAAGAATCAAAATTTTTGGCCATTCACATTAGATTAGGAAAAATGCCCTTTTTCTTAGCCTAGGATTGGTAATAAAATCAACTCGAAACAGGTAACCAATCACACCTTAAAAAACCCAATGATTGGAGACGACTCCACTTACCTTTGGTAATCATCTAAAATTTGGCCCAAATTCTTGCCATAACGCCAAAGGTAGACCTACCTTCCTCCACAGAGAGAGAGAGAGCACCCGAAGCTTTGCGCGAAGCACGCGCATGCACCACATCACACATCGAACGGGAGCTGTTGCCACAGCAAGTGGTCGAACGAAGGCACGGTGGCAGCGGTCTTTAAGCTTAGTTGGTCAAGGCCAGGCGTCAACAGGTTCTCACATTACTCATATCTCACTTTTCATATTTCAATTTTCATCATCCAAAATTGATTCTCATATCTCATATTTTATTATCTAATTTTTTTTCTTAACTCACTCAAGAGTGTTTGGCTCAAACATTTGGGTTTTGTTTTTAGTTTAAAACTCAACTTTAACTTAAAAGTTGTGAAGCCCACATCACTATTTATTCATAACTGTAACAACTACAACCCGCGAAAGCCTCTCTCCTCTCTCCTCAGTCCTCAGTCCTCTTTCATTTTTCTCAGAAAGTGTCATCTTCCTCTTTCATCTCTCTCTCCCCCATGCATCAAAAGAAAGAAGCTAACCCAAACCCAAGCACCCAACTCATAAACATAGAGATTTCTCATGGACACATCAACAAAAACGATCTAATAGCACCAAAAAGCAGAAAATCAATCTATAAGGGAACACAAATAAAGGATACAAACACAAATGAAGGATACAAACATAAAAATGAAGGAGACAAATATACAAACATAAATCCACAAATACCCAAATCAAAACCCATAGATACAAATCTCGTAACATACATACATAAACCCATAAATACCCAAATCAAAATTCATTTTTCCAAATCCCCAAACCCACAAATAACCAACAATAGGGAGAGGGATTTTTGGCCAAAGGTAAAGAAAAAACAAGGAAAAAAAGAAAATAGAAATAGAGATAGTGGTCAGACCACTTTTGATGGTGGCTGTGACAGATCTAGCCATGGAAGCAACTGGTGTTTGGGACCTTTGGGTTGAAGATGAGAAGCAGAGAAAGAGAATCTAGAGAGAGAGAGTGAGAGTAGATCGGATCCACCAACCCACCCTACCCCTGCTACCACCGGCCCACCCAACCTCGCAACCACCGACCTTGGCCTACTGTAACTAACTTCATTAGCTGCGATCACAACCACAACACCCCACCAGGTCTAGGTAGATCATAAGGCCCATGTTTTTCTCTCCTTCCTCACTTCTTATCTCACTCACTCTCTATCTTGGGGTTGAATCTAAGATGGGTTTGTTGTATTTGTTTTGGGTTTTTGATAAATTTGAAAGACTTTGTAAAAATTGTTGTTGGCTTATTTACAATTGGTTTTCTACAAGTTAAGAAGGTATTTTTGGGTTTGTAAAAGGGATTTTTCCTTGGTTGGTGAAAGGTGATTTTTTGGGTTATCAATTAGGAGAAAAAGAAGTTCATATTTCGTAACTAATATTTGTTTGGATGCCAAGAAAATGTTCAATAAAATAAAATCAAAGAGTTGTTGGGGTTTTCTACTGCTATTGTGAGAGTGGTACTAATGGAACTCAAAGAAAGGAAGGAGATACAACAAAAACAAAAACAATAAAAAAAAAAAACAAAAAAGGAAGGAGAAAAGAGTCGTTGTGGGTGTGGAGTAACTGTGGTCTGACTTGATTGTGACTGGTCATGAAATGGGTCCTACAAATTTGGCCATTTTTATAAGATTGCTACTATAACTCATTTCTTAGAACTTGAAAACTCATAAAATTTGTTTTTAGTTTCCATCACTCTAACTCAGATTTTTGAGTGATGAGAATTGAAATAAAAACTAAACCAAACAAGCTGCCTTGGGGTAAGGCCAATGAAATTTGAGAATTGATTTATGAAAAGTGAGAATTGAGTGATGAAAAAAGTTAACCAAACACCCTTTTAATCTAGTGAAGATTTTTTTGGGATATAGTTGCAATATGCTACTAATCCTACTGCTCAAACTCTATTTCCCTAGACCTCCAAGCATTTTGTGTATGGAGAGGTGCTGTGACAGTTCGAACTCAATAACATGGGCTTTTGGGCTTAGGCCCTCAATTTATTTGTGTTTTGGGTTGTGCTTCTTCCTCAATGGGAGGTCCAAGAAGTAGTTTCACCCTTTACTGATATAATAGAGATGTTATTTTAGGCCTTAATATCCCTTCTCATGGCCTAGCTGATGTTACAATCAATAGCTATGCCTTTTGCCTAAGATTCGAGCAAGATCTCTTTGTTCCTAAGATGGGTGTTTTCTTACTTCACTCGTGTTTTTTCCCATAGGATTTTTGTGTGTTTTGAAAATATACCATGTAAGGCTTTTTATAGTTGAAAAAATGGGGTTTGGAATGGCTCCTAGACGATGTGGGATTCATTCCAAACCTCAGCCATTATTGCAAAAAACTTGCCTTTCATATGCTGTTAGGAATATGAAATAATAGTTGTAATCCCTTTAATTAGCTAGTTAGTTGAGATTAGGATGAGTAAGTTAGAATTTGAGCACATGTGGCTCATTTAACATGTGGTATAATTCATAGAGCACATGTTGAATTAATTAGCCAATTATCTTGAGCCATGTGGGCCAATGAGATTAGAGCTAGTCTCATATAAATATACATCTGTAATTCAACATTAGAGATCAATGGAAGAATAAACCAATTTCTTAGTGTATTAGTGCATCTCTCTCTCTCTCTCTCTCTCTTTCTCTCTCTCTCTCTCTCTATATATATATCTTTCTCTATGGAGGGTGACTACCTTGAATTAAGTCAATTTCTTTACAATTCTTATCAATTCTCTTACAATTCATACCTATCCCCATTAGGAACCTCTAGGTTCCCAACATTTGGTATCAAAGTCGTCGATCTCAAGACGGGTGAATATGACCGACAAGAAATCTTGAAGGACTTACAACAAATGGTGAATGAAGTTTCAGAGAAGGTCAAGGTCTTAGTTGAATCTAAAAAGGCGACAAAAGAAGAGCTTTCAAGATTGCAAGAGGATCTTGAGAATATGTCTGAAGAAGAGTTACAATCTTGATTTTGATGGAACTTGAAGAGGAAATTAAGTTCCAAGAAACTGCAGTTGTTTCTCTAGAAGAACATAATGCTTTCCCATGTCTAGCGCAATCCCCAAGAATACTTTGCAACCAACCATACTTGGTCTTGGACAGCCTCTCCATGCATAGCCTAGATATAGTGTATCCTAAGGTCTCTAAATTCTATAATGAGCTTCATACTAGCTTAGCTTCATGTGGAGTAAATGGATTTAAGGTTGATCTTGGACTTGGCTATGGTGACAAAGTCTCTCTTTTCCCTGGCTGTCATCAAGATGGAGTCACATTCCCTTCTATGTTTGAGAATTCCGCACTTATATGGCGATTTCTTGGTGGCAAGCCCAAGTTGATGTTCTTAGAAGGTCTCTTGGCTTATGGAAGCCAACATGTACCCCAAAGCCTTCACACCAACAAATGATGGTGACAACTATGGGATAAATGATGGGTTCCACAGCCCAACTAATCACAATTTTTATAAGAAAGTATGTTTTAAGTCAAGAGCATTACGTATTTATCGTTTAGATGATGAAGAATGGAATGTCAGGCTATTAGCAACAACATTGTCAGATCTTCATTTCCAAGAAAGAATCACTTCTTGCAAGAAACAATATGTGACGTCTTTTCCCAATGAACCTTATGAGCTATACCAATGTGTCCTTGGAAGCAAATTACTTCTTGCAAAGCATTATGTGATTATCTTTTTGTACTACATGTCAAGAAATGGTGCTCCTAGACAACAACTTTACAATGAGACCAAGGTAGTAGGGGAAGGTTCTTCTCAAAGAAAGGACATAAATTACATCATTTGGTCATGGCCATGTGTTAGTAACTACCCCGAGTTCATTTTTCAGCAGCATGTTATTCCAAGATTGCTGTCATTGCTGGGTTTAATCCATCTTGAGGATTTAATGGTGTGGCCAACATGTCTCAAAGGTGATAAAATCAATGTGAATGTTTCAGTTTATTAATGGGTTGTGATTAATTGCTTGGAAATATTTGATGAGTTCAACGATCAAGATGCTTTAGTGTATTGGATTAGTGGCTGTTTTCCCCTTATGAAGGTGTCACTCAATAACAACACCTTGTGGGCAAGGTGTTTTCAAAGGGGGGGGGGGGAATGTTAGGAATATGAAATAATTGTTGTAATCCCTTTAGTTAGTTAGTTAGTTGAGATTAGGATAAGTTAGTTAGGATTTGAGCACATGTAGCTCATTTAATATGTGGTTTAATTCATAGAGCACATGTTGAATTAATTAGCCAATTATCTTGAGCCATGTGGGCCAATGAGATTAGAGCTAGTCTCATATAAATATATAATTGTAATTCAACATTAGAGATCAATGGAAGAATAAACCAATTTCTTAGTGTATTAGTGCATCTCTCTCTCTCTCTCTCTCTCTCTCTCTCTCTCTTAATCTCTATCTTTCTCTATGGAGGTTGACTACCTCGAATTAAGTCAATTTTCTTACAATTCCCATCAATTCCCTTACAATTCATACTCATCCGCAATTAGGAACCTCTAGGTTCCTAACATATGCTTCTAAAACCCTAGCTGCATACAAAAGAATGTGCCTGCGTACGCATGCTTTGAGTCTCACGTACGCAGGCCAAAGGCCACTTTGGTTATTTAATTTTCCAAAAATAGATTTTTGCTCACTTAAAATATTATATTTTCCATTTTAACACTCCTCAAGTCAATTTAACATCTAATTGGGCTCTAAATTGGCCTTGAGTCTTAGAGTTCGAGCATCATTGAGGAAAGGGGGCCTAAGTCGTAAGGGATACAAAATACGATGTTTACACCTTGCGACAATCATGTTTTCACACTTGACTACGATATGCATGACCAAGGTATGATCTCTACCTTCTGGAGGCAACTTATCATCTGAAAGTGAGACTTGGTTGGTGGCCAACACTAATGATACCATGCCCTCGAAGGAGGAGTCTGTAATATTGGTAGGAACATGCATTTCCTTCAATACTTTCAATAGAGCTTCACGAAGGACCTCGAAAGATAGCAACAGGGCTAAGATAGAAATTTGAGCTGAAGATTTTTTCAACTACTGAATCACACTATAATCGGCCTTTCGGATGGTTTTCAGGAATTCCTCGGCTTCTTCAGTGGTGACCTTATTCCTGATTGGTTTGGTTGTGCTCTTACCAATCTCTTTCTTCCTCTTTTCAAGTTCTTCAGGAGTATATCATCGACCACTCCTAGTGAGTCATGCTAGGCCTAAAGAGACATTAGAGCAAATCTCTTCCTTTCTAGTTCAAGTGGAAATCAAAGTTACATCGTACTTCCATGGGACACGATGACTATCCTTGTAAGGGAAGGGCTTCGGCATACGGATGACCACATCTTCTTGAGTCTGCATATTTGGCACCATATGCTGTACAACACAAACCTAATATATATATATATATATATATATATGTCATAGGTTGGCAATACTAGGAATTACATTCCTAGTTGTATTTGGTCATACTTGACCGACTTACAAGCAATGGGCCTTGTGGGCTTAAGTGGCAATTTAAGCCACAATTTTCAAAATATGTGTGAAAATGCTATCTTGTATTGACAATATCATTTAAGTCCCATAATTTTCAAAAGGACAAAATTTAGATAAAATACTTTAGGTGCTATTTTTTAAATTTCCCACTTAAAATTGAGCCATATAACTACTTAACTAAAAAATATATTTCCATCCTATGAGAAAAAATCTACATTGTAGAATCTTAAAAGGAGAACCTAACAAAAAGTTGTACCTAATCCTAACTCTTTTCAAAATATATACGACAATGCTACCCATCAATGTTCCTTAAAAATTGAAAACACCCCATGAGATGAGATGTTCACTAAATACAATGTTTAAACGATGGCGTCTCAAACACAAACACTCGAAACATTTTTATTTTATGCTGCCCAGAGTCTTTAGTCTTTTACCAAACGGGTCCTCTGAGATGGTCACGGCGGGAAAAGGGTCAAAAGCAAAGCGGGAAGTGGCGGGAACAAATTGGAGGCTAAAACTAAAGGACACGAAATTGGCATATTAAATACAGATTTACACATAGGCCCCACCGACTATTTATGTTCCTATACCCTTCTCATTTTTCTCTATCAGGCGATTTCAATGGCGAGAAGAAGAAGCAAAGCTAGGGTTTCCGAAGAAGAAGAAGAAGGACCCTCAACTCACGAAAAGAGCCTCTACGAGGTACCCAAAAATTTGTTATTCTTATTATTTTTAGGATAAATTAGATTGGTTATTAAAGATTGAGATAGTTGTTATTTGTTTTGGCTGAGCAAAATGTTAGTAAATTTCATTAAGATAATCAAATTTGGTGTACATGATCTGCCAAACAGACATAAGACATGAGAGCAGACATAGGATTGTGTTAGGGAAATTTATAATGCCTTATAAGAAAGAAGATGTAGCCATCTCTTTCTTGTATTTGGGATAGAAAGTTACACCAGCAAGTGGGAAAAAGGGGAATCAAGAAGATGGTTCATTTAGTTTGTATGCCTGCCATCTTGAGTGAGGTCTCACTCTTATTATCTAGATGGCTCTCCTCCTCTAGTATAAGGAATTGTCTAATGCCCATGACAACATTGATTATGTTTCTGCAAGCTTGTTCTTGAGAAGAAGGATCTGGTTAATGGGAGACTCTGTATTCTTTGGACAGTGCATATCCTAGTTAGATTTTTGTTAGTGGTTCTCTATGTTGTGTTTTAAGGAATGAGTAGAAAAATTGACTACTTTTTTAATTAAGCTAGTTTTCTTATAAGAGATCTAGTGGTGGAAGAAATTTCTCTTTATTGCTTCTCTCAAAAGAAATAAGAAATTTAGGAAAAATTTTAAGCTCGTTTATTATTATTATTAATTTCTTTTATAGAATGATAAGTTTTGCTCTTGACATTTAAGTCTTCCTCAAGAGTGTTCTCACATCTTGTCATGAAATCATAATGGGCTGGATGAGTTGCTTCTTGGGGTAGTCCTAAACTTGCTAGAATTCTATATGTGGTAGTTTAGGAGTCTTGCCTGTTCTTAAGAGTTACACACCTCTTGGTGGGAGGATAACTGTGAATTATGCCCTTGCTCATGTCTTTTTGTCCACTATTTCTTGGTTTCAGTATCAGTTCACGTGGTTGTTAAGATAGTGAATCTACATAAAACATGTCAGGGGCTGGCTTAGGAGATGAGCAATAGGATCTATTGATACTGAATCTTCATGTTAGGGTTGATTTTTTTTGGAACTTTGAAATTAGGGCCTTGCTTGGGAAATGCTCTTGGGAACTTGTCAAAAAAAGGTCTTGTAGTTTCAGGCATATTGTACAATAAGAACCTTTTTATTTTCTTGTTTCATGTTTTGAGTCTGTGCTCAATGTTACTCAAGTTGTAGGGAGTGAATGAATTGGTAACTTGTTGTGTCATTTGTTATGAGGTTGTTTTATGTTGGTTTTAATGTTTTATTTAATTTTATACTAGTAGATGCTACACCCAATACTTATAAACTCTTTATATATATATATATATATAAAGATATCTGGCTATAAATGTTATTATGAGGAACTTTGGTTGCTATCTCATGAAAATAACTGAAATTCACATTGTAATGTTCTTTTTGGATATCATTGTAATGCATGATTTAATGTTTGTTTTAAGTTCTAGACTAAATGCATTTTAGTGATTGTATTGGTTTACTTGGACAATATGGCTTCGTTTACCTATTAATTATTTTTTGATGGGTACCTATTAATGAATTTGACTTGCATTGTTAGCTTTTTTGTGCTTTTTCCCTGGTTTGGCTTGGTTCCATTTTTTAAGTTCCAATATCCTTTTGTAATTTATTGAATCATCAAGGACATGTTTAATTTATATTTTGTGTATTGATGCTTAAATACTGCTTAAATTACATTGGCGTACTAGAAAATTTGGCTTCATATCCTTGTGATCCTGGGGATGAACTTTTTCCTTTTGTTACTGTTTTGACCACAGTAACTTAGAATCACACCAAACTTTCTCATTTTTGCAAGTCCTAGCACAGTTAGGCTCATTGGTGGCCCATTGTGTTGCATTCTCTGCGTCTTTGTTTGATCTCTTGTTCCTCATGTCCTCTTTCTTGCTTTACTGTTGTGTTAGATTTGTATCAGTGTAAAGTGGAGCAGGGTTTATTAAATAATGAACCGCTGTTTGTAGGTTCTTGGTGTGGAGAGGACAGCATCTCAACAGGAAATAAAGAAAGCTTACTATAAGTTGGCATTGCGACTCCATCCTGATAAAAATCCCGGTGATGAGGTAATAGTTTATTTTCTTGATACCAATTTTATCAAGTACAGATTTCTTTGCATGTGACCTAATACTTCACTTCTTAAAGGAGGCTAAAGTGAAGTTTCAGCAATTGCAAAAGGTGATATCTATTCTTGGGGATGAGGAGAAGCGAGCAGTCTATGATCAGACTGGTTGTGTTGATGATGCTGTGAGTGAATGCTTAAAATGTTTAATGCTTCTAACTTTGTTTAATTTAATCAAATCAAAGTGTTCTTGGATATCCTATAGGATAAGGATACTCCACCTTTTTTTACAAGTTAAAGGCACAAATTTAATTCACTCATTACTAGATTATTTTGTCCACTGTGAGGACTGTAGCCAAAAGATACTGCGTACTCATTTGCCTTTTTCATTAATCAGGACCTTGCTGGGGAGGTGGTCCAAAATCTGCATGCTTTTTTCAGAACTATGTACAAAAAGGTTACATCAATTTTATCTGGTCAACATCTTTACTAATTCATATAACTTCTATTAGTTTTCAGTTTTGTAAGGCTTTAAATGCACAACTGCAGGTTACCGAGGCTGACATTGAAGAGTTTGAAGCAAACTATAGAGGATCAGATTCAGAAAAGAAAGATTTAATTGATCTGTATAATAAGCACAAGGGTAACATGAACAGGTACAATAGTAACGATTTAGCCTCATAGTAACGATTTAGCCTCTTCATGAAAAATTGCCATTTTGACATTTAATTTATTTCCTGGACAGACTCTTCTGTTCAATGCTTTGTTCAGAACCTCAACTTGATTCACATCGTTTCAAGGATATTCTTGATGAGACAATAGCAGCAGGTAATAATTTCTAGTTGCTTTTGATGAGTTAAATTTGCTATGACATTAGCTGTTCTTGAATTTATAGTGGGGAAATATTTAGGGTCTGATTCAGTTCTGCTTTGCAAGTTGAAAATGGATGACTGACACTATAGTTGATCGTTTTCAACACATAGATCCACAGTTTAGTAGCGGATTATTGAATATTTTACACCTTTGTAAGATGGTACTTTATTTTTTTAGTTGTGAATTGTTTGCCTATCTCGTCTTTGGATTGTCTCCATTAAAAAGAATATTGCTTAAAAGTTACTGGTTGGTGTCTCAATTTCAATGTACCATCATATACGGTAGTAAAAAATCTGACTCCTTATATGTATTTCCAGGCATGCTTTATTAAATTCAATGATGTTGACTTCTTGCTTTTGTAGGAGAACTGAAGGCAACCAAAGCCTACCAGAAATGGGCGAAGAAAGTATCTGAGACAAAACCACCTACCAGTCCTTTGAAAAGGAGGAAGTAAGTAATTTGCTGCACGGAATTTTGCCTGTGTTCTGTACTTTTTTACTGAATTTGGTCTTGACAACATTTTACAGGTCAAATAAAGGGTCAGAAGCAGATCTATTGGCAGTCATATCTCAACGCAGAAGTGAGAGGAAAGATCAATTTGATTCTATGTTCTCATCTTTGGTTTCAAAGTATGGTGGGAATAGTTCTGTTTCAGAGCCCACTGAAGAAGAGTTTGAGGCTGCGCAGAAAAAAATTGAAAGCCGCAGGACCTCCAAAAAATCAAGGCGGAAGTAACTGACCTCTGAATAGAACCATGCCCTATGAATTGATTGTGTACAAATTCTGATTCTGCTGGCTGTTACTGTTTAAATGAGATTCAGAACCGTATGTATGTGAGCTATCTTTCTGCTAAATGTTCTGCAATTGCCATGACTAGACAGGGTAAATTACACATACCACCCCTGTTTTTATTCCCTTAAAACATGGAACTATCTTGTGATTTATTCTACGACAGTTAACTTTAACGGAATTCAATGATTTGGTAAGTGCCGACATCAAATGCAGAAAGAATTGAAGATCAAAAAATCGTTCAACCCTCAACTCTCTTTCAATCCCATTTGGGTTTGTGTATGTTTACAATGCCTTTAAGTTTGAAGGTAGAACTATCTTTTTCATTAATTCTTTCTCAATGGGTGTTGGCATTTGTTACGTCATCAAACTTCATTGAAGTTATTGAAAATGCTTCATAAGGATAAAAACCACCATCAAAGTGTCACATAATAAAGGGAAAATTATTTTAGCACCTTAAATTATACTTCATGTTACACTTTACACCTTAAATTTTTCGAATGCATATTTTGCACCTTGAACTATGATTCCTGTTACACTTTGTATCCTGTTGTTAAGCTTACTGTTAACTTAGATGAAAATTCAAAGTTTAGGGTTCAAAGTGTAGTAAGGAGTATAGTTTAGGATGGTAAAGTGTAATTTACCTTTTGTTTTTAAAGTACTAAGAAGATGGGCAATTAGGTCTTTTCACGTGGTATCATATTTTTCCATTTAAGTTAACAACAAACTTAACGTCGAGATGCAAAGTATAATAAGGGTCATAGTTTAGGTGCAAAATATGCATTCGAGAAGTTTAGGGTGCAAAGTATAACATGATGTATAGTATAGAGTGGTAAAATTTTTTTTTTTTTTTTTTTTTTTTTTTTTTCTCATTATAAAACATATGATAGTTCCATTTTGTAAGAGAATATCAGTCACGGGTGGCATTTGTAACTTGACCTTAAAAAGAGTTATCTGAAAATTAATCTCAAGAGGATTATCAATTATGGTCCTTGGTATAACTTTCATGGTCGGGGCTATTTTTATATACAATTTTGGCAAGTAGGCCATGATTAACCTCTCTCTTAGCAAAAGAACGTAAGATTCCTTTGTCATCTAACTAATTATAAAACACGGAAAGATATCTGCTCTTGTGGTCCTTTATGAAAGGAATAGCATAAAACTCTCTCTTTCTCGTCTACAACAAAACCCATCATATATACAGATAATACTATAGTGACGTTATAACCTGTGGTCTGCAATGAAAGCTAAGATGACGTTTTCTAATTATGTTGGAATCTATTCCCTTTCCATTTAAGCAACACAACAGCTATTGATTGTACAATTTCTACATAATGGAAAATATTTTTCTACAATCCTAGCCACTCCAATGACGATCTTGCCACCTACTTGGAATTGATTCGATATTTGATATAGCCCACCTGATTATTTGGTTTGGTTTTGGCTCATAATTCCTTCTTAATCAAAACTATGATTAAACCCAAGGAATAAAGATGAACATAATTTAATACTTTAGGTCATAGTTTAAGTCATTGATTATGTTCTGAAAGCCAATCATAAAAACCTACCTAATGCCAATGATCGTCCAGCACATGAGCGTTGTAAAATTTTCTACAATATCCCATCAAAGTTCAAACAAAAACTCTTTATCAGCTTTATGCTCCATTTATCACAATTTGTTATTCTTATTAACCTAAAGTGACAAGTTGGGTTCGAGTCCAAGAATTAGTATTTCCAATAAATTGAAGGTAAGACTGTTTATCATGATTTCTCCCAAATCCTTCAAAAGTGAGAGTTTTGTAAACTGAGTACAACTTTTTTTAAAATAATCTATATATATATATATATATATATATGAGTTGAGTTCAAATCACACCAATATAACTTTAAGTAATATTACACCACCTAATAACTTGTTATAGAATTCATATTTTGAAAATCCCACAGTTGAATTACATGTTCTATATGTTTTTAACATTTTTGTCAATTTTCATGTTAATTGAATGTTATTTACCATTTAATTCATAAACTCATCTTTTATACATTATTTTAAACTACAAAAACTTGAATTTAAAGAATTGATTGATGACATGACTATTAATCTTTGATCACATTGAAATTTTGCAAGCATGAAAAATATATAAAAATAATGTAATCTAACGGTAAATTTGTCAAAATTCGCATCTAATTAAAAAAATATTGAGTAGTGTAATATCGCTTACGGTTACACAAGGTATAACTTGAACTCAACTATATATATATATATATATATATATATATATAACCAAAGTCTTTGACTTTTGGCTAACCTCTTCACAATTTTCCACGTTAGCATTTTTTATTTATATTTTTTAATTTGATTTAATTCAATTTAATTCTTCTGATTTTATAACACCAAATTGCAAAAAAGTTATTAAATTTCTTTAAAAAAAATTAAATTTAGTTGTTTGGTGCCATACAACCACTATACTTAAAGGAGACCTAAATTATCACTTAATCAGAGAATTTTTAGGTAATCCTAACAAACTATATAGTAACTCCATTAATATAAATGTATTCCAAAAAATAGAATATATCTCCATAATTTGATAATTTCTACGTTGATGAATTTAAAAAAAAAAAAAAATTATCATATTCCCTTATATTTATCAATCACGTTTTCTTTCTCTTCTTTTTTTAATTTTTTTATATTAAAGTTGATTAGAAATTATAATTTTAATAGGATTTAAACTCTATAATTTTATCAAATGAGACTCAACAAATATATATCATTTTTAATTTCAATAGGATTTAAATTTTACATCAAATGGTTTCTACCAACATATTCATCCTTTTAAAAAAAATTATATGATCAAATTTGATTAGGAATCCATAACCCTAACCAAATTTGATTAGGAATCCATAACCCTATATTATATTTTAAATAGTTTTTTTTTTTTTTTTTTTTTTTTTTTTGGGATTATTCTTTCAACACCACTCTGCTGTATAGTCTCTTGCATTGATTTTGGTTCTTGAAGCGCCTTCAAAACAAAAGGTATGTATAGATTTCTTATCAGGTTTAATGTTAACATATATGAGAGATATTTTGATCAATTAGAAAAAGTTTGATGAAACATAAAAGGAAAAAGAACTATAGAACACACAATCTAAAAAGAAATAAATTAGGTAGAGGCTTTTGGAGATTGTTGTTTTTATTTTTGGAATTCTTTACATTCATGTATATGTATGTATTGGGTTTAATTGAATTGGAATTATCTTTGAAACTTTGGTTTTGATTGATTAATGAAAATGACAGAAGAAGTATGTTCCAATATTTGAAGACTTGTGTATATGTGTTGTTGTAGTTTAAACTTAGTATTTGAATTGTTAAATTGTTAATTCACAGTTTCATTGTTCATCTATTAATCATGAATAATAATATTGCTATTTGCAACCATCATGATATGGTATCAATGATGTGATCATTCTAAATACTTTCTTTTAGAGTTTAAATAGAGTCAATTTTATGATTAAAAAAATTTACAATTAAAAGACTTGAAATTACATTTTTTTTAAAAAAAAAATTATTGGATACGTTGGGTCTTAAATGACTTCTATTAAACTCCATCTTTTATGGCATCATTAAAAAGAAAACTCATATAGATAGGTATTAGGATATTATTTGAAACACTACCGCACACCCTTGGTGCGATGGTCGCTCCACAAGTATAAATACTTGTGGGGTGTGGGGGGGAAAGGGCTAGGGTTAAAGTCTCCAGAAGAGAGTTTCACACACATATACACTTAGATTAGGTTAGAGTAGAATTCTATCTTGTATAAAAAAAAATAAAAAAAAGGATATTATTTGAAACTACTATAATGGATTAACGTATTACACATAGTACAGATCTAACTGTAACATCCTATGCTATAAAATAAAAATTAGGCCTATGGTTATCTTCTCTTTGCAAAAAATGGTTAAATTCTTGTGATAGTCCACTTTTAGGTAAAATAGAAATTCTATTAACTAAGCTTTAAGAAATTTAAAATTCTATTTCAAAAATTTCCAAAATATTAGATTTTATTTTAATAATTTTATATTGTAAAAGAATAAAATTTATACATTACATACAATCATTACTTTAGTTATCTTTTAAATGATAGAGGATATGAGAATACAATTTGCATATCTACTATCAAAATAACATAGATTAGATTGGTGGTTAATAGTAAATTTAATTGCAATTGAGTATTGTGTGAAGTCATCACTATAGAATAGTCCACTTCGAGAAGTGTTATACGAAAAAAAAAAAAAAAAATTCTAAACCATTATATAGAACAAAAAATTGCTTATTTTAATTTATTTTCAAGTTATATATTTTTTTAAGTCAGGTCATAGACTTTTTAAAAAAAAAAATACTTTTAATTTTTATTTAACTATTCTGTGTACGGCACAGATTAGTGATTAGTTAAAATAAAAATAAAACATTTTGTTATAATAAAATTAGTGAAGCATAAAAGGTTACATAAGACAGTTTTTTCTTCGTAAAGTTTAAACTAGTATATGAGATTTTTAAGTACCAAGGGCAAGGACTATGACATAACACCTGCATGGTTGGGAAACATTCCCTTGTGTTGTGAGTGCTCTCCCATGAATTTGCAAATGCAAGCAAAGGTTTGCTTTTTTATTTGGTTTTCCTTATCTGTCACTTTAACTTTTGGCTTTCATGCTCTCTCTCTCTTTCTCTCTCCACATTTTCTTTTTGGTAGGTATTAACTATCTAATTAAGCAAAATATTTATCTAATAATATATATGTTGAAACGTTGCTTTACTTTAGTTTATCTTTCCACCTCTCTCACTCTCTCTACTTTTTGGGTAAGTGATCAACTTAATGATTATCATATTAATCCTGTACCTTACTTTACTTGAGTTTTGTCCTTCCGTCTCTCTCTCCTCTCACAAGGTAGCGTTATATCATCATTGTGGAACGTAGCTTTACTCATTTTTATGTCTCTCACCTATAAGATAAAACCCCTCAGAATTTCTGGAACTTCAATTGTAGTCTCAACAGTCATCCTCAGAAGAATTTTTCTCAGTGACCAAGGTACAAACTTCAACTACTATATATATATATATATATGGGCACAAATTTAGTTGATATAACTGTATGGATCTGCCTCTGAGGTGGGACTTACTGCAGTAACTAACTTTCAGCTTCTGAAGAACCCCCATGGAGACAGACAACGGTGACACAAAGTCAAAGATGGAAGACTATGAAGTGATGGAGCAGATAGGAAGAGGAGCATTTGGAGCTGCTTTTCTGGTTCTCCATAAGATTGAGAAAAAGAAGTAAGAGAGAGTTTTCTGACCAAGTTTGTTTCTTTATGCTAATTTCTTCAATTCTTTGGTTCTTGTCAGCAGCATCATTAAATGTTGTCTTGCTGTATACATATCAACCCACAAGTTGATTTTTTTTTTCAAGAATCTTGTTTGAGTAACTATATATGTTGACAACAAAATTATAATTCACATTAAGGGAATTTAACTTCCAAGGAAAGAAACTAAACAATTCAAGATATATCTGTCTTTGAATCCATTCCAAAACCTCTAATTTGCTTGAAGCTGTGCTCTTAGTTTCCATTTTGTTAATTATTTTACTTTCTTTTATCTTTTTAGGTATGTTCTGAAGAAGATTCGCTTGGCAAAGCAAACAGAGAAGTTCAAACGTACAGCACATCAGGAGGTCACTAAACAAAAAAACTTCCGTTACATATTAAATGTAGAAATTTATTGTCTGCTTCATTAATATAATTATTTTGGTACTGATCTACCCTATATAGGTGTTGTCCTTTTCAGTTTATCTGTCCTCTCAGCAATGTGGTTTCAGCATATATGTTCTCCCTATATTTGGGCAGTCAAATATAGAATAGTAAACTTCATTTTCTAACTTTTCATTGTCCACAACAATTTGACAACCTTTTTGAAACTGCTTAGTTGATATGTTGGGATTGGTTTAAGAAAAAATGGTGTCAGTAGTGGACTCGTATAAAAATATAATGCATCAATCATAAGAAGTGAAAAAAATTGTGATTTTTGTTGTTTGTTTTGTCTATAGCATTGCTCTATATCCTCAATTCTACCACATTACTTTGATGACATTGTCATGTCTTGGATGCTCTACTTTTTGTTCAAGAAACATTCAGTTACATACTGAGGCAATATACCACATTTAAAATAGTACTCACACACCACACCAACATATGCATCTCTACTTCTCATTACAAGCAAATTGGTCCATACTAATAAATGGAGAAGGGCACAGAATCATTTATGAACAAATTTGACTAAGCATTACTTTTCATTATACTAAACATTTTTTTAGATCCTTCCTCTTTGAAACCCACTGAATGATTTATACCAATGATATTTCTACAATATATGATGCTAACAAGGACATAGTATAACAATATTTAGCCAATTACAATCTGAAGATCTTGATTTCATGTCTATCTTTTCCATGAACTATCCTAGAAGATAGCCTTTATAGTCAACCTCACATGCATGAACTTTTTCTTTAATTGAAAATTTTATGGAAATAACTTTAACAATGCAGTCAATGCTCCTAACTCACATCACTAATAGTTCCTTTATTTCTATTGCAGATGAACTTAATTGCTCAACTAAATAATCCATATATTGTGCAGTACAAAGATGCTTGGGTAGAGAAGGTGAATGTGCAATATTTTTTGCTCCTAAATCTGCAAATAACTTCAGATGAGATGATAGGCCAATAATTTAGAGCACTGTAGCTATTGTGATTTTTTATTATTTTTTAAAAGAAATTCTTTGACATGGATCTTCATGAGTTGTTCTGTTTGTAGGGAGACTGCATATGCATTGTAACTGGCTATTGTGAAGGAGGAGACATGTAAGTATGGAACTTTTGTGTAAAATATTTTGTATGGGTTTTGGATTATGTAACAAAATGTGTTTTTCACATCAATTGAGAAGATTATACACAAATTCAGAGCCATGTGAGAAAGTTGATTCCAAGTAATGCTAATGAAGGATTGATGGCACCTGTTCAGACAGCAGCTAAAAAAGAAAGAAAGAAAGAGAGAGAAAAACCTGTTTAGTGTAAAAAATTATTTCTGTAAATATTTAGAAGGAAACAAATATATAAAAGCAATCAGAATGTCAACTGAATTCAGGAACCTTATATTTTTTTCGTTTCTCTGGAGCAGGGCTGAAAACATTAAAAAAGCTAGAGGCATATTTTTTCCAGAGGAGGTAATCAGTAAGATTCCATGGTCTTTAGTCCTTTATATGTACTTAGATAAGGTAATATTCACTTACTTTGTATCATTATTCTGTTTTGTTTTCAGAAGCTTTGCAAATGGCTGACTCAGTTGTTGCTAGCTGTGGACTACCTGCACTCTAATCGTGTACTTCACAGAGATCTTAAGGTACTGTAATATAACCATCCTTGCAAAGCAAAAGATACTATGATCTATATTTATTTTAATATAACTTCATTAAATTCCAGTGTTCCAACATATTCCTAACAAAGGAGAATGACGTCCGGCTTGGTATGAAGGCCTAATGATTATTAAGGGAGCAGAATTTTGTTTGCTACATCAGGTTTGACTTCCATGTCATCATGTCTTCTAAAGCAATGTATATCTTACATGGACTGTACAGGTGACTTTGGACTCGCAAAACTACTGAACACGGAAGAGCTTACGTCCTCGGTATGGACTTGTGTATATATCTTTTGTGTGCTGATTGTTTAGTTTGTGTCAACTTGTCAACCTACAAAACTGTCTTAAAACCCTATTACTGTAACACACGGCCCTGCCCAAAATTTTCTGATGTTTGTGATGTCTACAGTGGTACCATCATGGCTTAAGTGTCTGAGATTTTAGGGTTTAGGTTAAAACTACTTAGCTAAGTTCGTTATTCACATTTGTCTGTCATCAACTCCCATTTGATTTTATATAGGTTGTTGGAACTCCTAACTACATGTGTCCTGAGCTCCTGGCAGACATTCCTTATGGTTACAAATCTGATATATGGTCGCTTGGTAAGAATAGTGGAAGCAAGGTTCTAATTCAACAAAGCTGTGTCCATGATTTTGACTAGGAATAACATCTTGTTTATTCTTCAGGCTGCTGTATGTTTGAAATCGCTGCTCATCAACCAGCATTCAGAGCTCCTGTAAGTTAAAGCTTCAGCCATTTATACTGGAGAAATTATTTGTTAGAATGGTGTCTTTTGTACTTCAGTTAAAAAAGTAAAATAAATCCATTTTATCATTTAATTTAACAGGACATGGCTGGACTCATCAACAAAATAAACAGATCCTCCATTTCTCCACTCCCAATTGCATATTCCTCCACAATGTAAGTGAATTATCCAAAGTCGCCAACCAGGGCAATAAATTCATGAATAATGCATTTAACAGTTCCATTTGCCATTTTCCTCCTTATAAATTCTCTAGTTCATTATTGATTTACATGTATCAACTGAAACAAGGGCTTAAATCTCACAGGAAACAACTTATCAAGAGCATGCTGCGGAAGAACCCAGAACACAGACCAACTGTGAGTTCAGATCAATCCACTCCCATATCTGATTTGTGTTTGAACTCCATGATCCATTGTAACCTTTACAACTTCATAATTTCAGGCAGCAGAACTTTTGAGGCATCCACATTTACAACAATATCTCCTCCGTTGCCGTAATCCTTCTTCTATTTTTCTACCAATCAAGCCCGTAAACAATTTCAAGGAGAAGGGATCAAGAAAGTCATTATCTAGTAGACCTAGCATTGGCAAAGACAAAGAAAAAGAGGCTGGAGTACTAGACCCACTTGAAGACAACCTATCTGAAAGAAATTCTGATGTGCAGCCAAGCTTACTGCCTGACAGTGACAAGCCAATGGTGTCAGCTAGAGCAGAAGACAACCTAGAGACAAAGAAGATTGATCATAACATCTATACAGTTGAAATATCTAATGCTATCAATGGTTCAAGAGATGTGTCAACTGATTCTAAAGAAATTGTTTGCAATGGAGACAACCAAGCAGACTTTGGAAATTCACCTGAAGAGGGGAGGACTAACATTGAGACTAACTTGGGGAGTACACTGAATTCTCTGCATGAGGAACAGGAAAACAATACTGAAAAAATTAAACAATTGAAAGATGTTAATATCACAACTGTGACCACAAAGGATGAAACATTTTGCAACCCAGCTCAAAAAGAAGCTGAAGTAGAGGTTAAGTGTGCTAAACCTGAGAAATTTTGCAACCAAGTTCAAGAAGACGCTAAAGCTGAGAGCGAGTTTGTTAAACCAGGGAACCAAGTGCGTGACGAAACTGAAGCAGAGGGCAAGGTTGCTACACCAGTGGATTCTGGGAAGTTGACAGTGTCCTGTGCAGGATGCACCAATAAAGATGGTTCCCTTGATGATGAAAGTTCATTGTCAGCTGAGCAAATTGTTGAAAATAAACCTGATGTAGAGTCTAGAACTATACAACAAAGGGAAAGTCCTGATGCATACACTGAAGCTTCACACATGGATTACACATTGTCTGAAAGTAATGATACACTTCCATTTAAAGATAAAGTAAGAGCAAAAACAGATAACCTTAGCTGCTCTTTGCAGACAGAGAAAGATGATGCTCATGTAAATAATCAGGCACCTAATGGCATCTCTTTACTGAGTACACTTACTGCAATTGGTGGTGATGAAACCAAAAGTGAGTGGGATAATCCCTGCCAGCAAAGAGCGGATGCTCTGGAGTCTCTGCTTGAGCTATGTGCGCAGCTACTTAAGCAGGACAAACTTGATGAGCTTGCTGGTGTACTAAGACCATTTGGAGAAGAAGCAGTCTCATCTAGAGAAACAGCAATTTGGTTGACAAAGAGCCTCATGTCTGCACAAAAATTTAATGGAGGAACCTAATTTTTGAGAGCCAGTTGGTGTTAACTTATTCATCACTATAAGAATGTGTCTTGTTGAATGCGTTAAAATAAAATGTATATCATCTATATCGTTGTTTCGATTACAGATTAGAGGCTTGGCAATAAAATATAGCACAGATTGTTAACTTACCATTTGCTTTGATTGGAAATGAACCTAAATTTTCTTACAAGTAATGTCTGCTTCTGACTACAACTATTCATTGGATGCAAATGCTCTATACTCTACAGAAAATGTATCGAATTTTTTATTTTTCCATTTGTTTGTTTGGAGGATTAATTGTTATTGAAGAGTAGTTAGGTTTTGTTGCCTTAGGCCCTTCTTACATTTTGTTGCCAAAAAAACTAGGTATACTGCCTGTAGTCCTATGATTATTACTCTGGGGTACCAAGTAGCAGCTTTGCAAGGTGAAACTTCAACATGATTTATGGCTCCTTTTTGTTTGAATCAATCGACAATTACATCACAAGGTGGTCTAGATTACACATTAGTTTCAAACTGTATACTAACTTCAAAATGTGGTTTACAAATTATAAATCCTTTCCCCTCTATGACCATGTAATAGTTTGATTTACTTACCACAAAGAGATGAACAGACAAAATCCAAGCTGCTGTTCCTTTTTTTTTTTTTTTTTAAAGAGCTGCAGTTCTTTAAAAAAATAAAAAAATAAAAAAAATCAACTTTATAACCACTAATTTATCAGAAAAATTAGCAATTTACCACTGTTTTGAAAATATATAGGAATTTACCACCTTTTTGAAACTCGAATTCTAAAAAATCAACTTCTTTGAAAAAATATACTTCAAATATAAAAAATTTTCAACATTTTTTTATGGTACTCGAATTCCATGAACTCGAGTACTATGAAAAACATGATTTTACCAAAATAGAGATAAATTGCAACATAATTTATAAAAATATGCTATTTGACTATTTTTGCCGATGGTGTCCCCATAGCATCTTTGGTAACTATGCACAAAATTCTTTTCCCCAACTTCCATGAGAACAGTATGAATTGACATAAAATGATGGTTTGTAATGAATGATGAATGATGACGCTTGGCATGATTAAACCAATGTCATATTAACTATCACTTGTTACAATCTGTGTCTTGTTTTGTCCCACTAAGACATAATTGATAATTGTGATTGTATATATACACCGGACATAAGCGGACTAAACTGGTTGAATTTATTTAATATGTGTTTCCAAATATTCCTACATTTAGTGTTCTTTTGATCTGCTTATTTTGCTGAAATTGAAATTTTGTTGTTGAAAATAATGCAAATAAACGTAAAAATTAGCTGAAATAGTACAATGAGACCCATGAATAATACCAAAAAGTGCAGAGAAATACATGAATAGCAGCAAAAATAAGCTGAATATTAAAATAAATTGGCAAAAATAATCCATGCTGATGAAGCAGAAATTTACCTTGTCAATATGCCCCTCGTCAGTATGATGGATGACCTGTAAAACCTGTATCACAGAAAGCACTCAATAGATAAGGGCATCAATTTGGGGCCTGCCAAGGACCCTTCGATGCTTAAGTTAGCTTAATCTCTTTGGAAAAACTATAAATTTTGTAGTAGTTGTGTGTCCATGCTGATGAAGCAGGAATTTGCCTCGTCAGTATGCCCCTCATTAGTATGATGGATGACTTGTAAAACCTGTATCACAAAAAGCACTTAATAGATAAGGGCACTGGTTTGGGGCTTGCCAATGACCCTCTGATACTTAAGTTAGCTTATTCTCTCTAGAAAAACTATAATTTTTGTAGTAGTTGTGTGTTCATGTCCTTTTACCTGTTTTTCTTGACTTTATATAGCCCTAGGCTGAGTTAATACTCAGTATGCCATTTTGTTGCAGCTGGGTAATCAATACTCAATGATTGCAAATTAACTCCAATGTTTTCTGTTCATAATTGGCCCTTAATTCTGTATTATTGAATGATGGTAACGATTTTGTGTTATTCATTGCTCGGTCATTGATTGCTGCCTAGAATTAATGCACTTACGCTCGTCCATACTCTTACTTGTCACTGAGGTGGACAGTTTGCACGTAATGGATGACCATTTATATGCTACTTGTTAGTTGCCCCTTATTCCTTTGTCGTTTGTTGTTTGGACGAGCTAAGGAATATGGAAAGTCCGTCTTGGGTGATCGTTTTGTTCGTGCCCCAAGATTCTCGTCCCGTCATATTTATTGTGGGGCAACATTTTCATCAGCTGATCGCCACGTTCCAAGTTTGTGTTGGCAGCACATGTGTGTTTTCCTTGAGTTTCCCATGTATTGAATTCATTTCCTTTTTTCTTTTTCTTTATTTTATTTTATTTTTTTATTTTTTTATTTTATTATTTATTATTTTTTTTTTATCAAAAAGCCTTCTCATATTCTTCTTCTTCTTCGTTATACACTAAGCTTGGAGTCTGAAACTAAAAGAGAGTTCCTGCACCTTCTGTGCAGTAAGACTCCTTTTCCTTCCTTAATGGTTGATTTTGATTTCATTAAGAAGGAAACTCCATCTATTTCATTCTTCTTCACTAGGTTATAAGTGTTTCTTGAGTCTTCTGATGGATGCCGTCCCCACGTAGGTTTATTTGTTCCTCGAGACTGTGGGGCTTTTAGGCCTGTTTTGGTTAGCCTTTACCCTTTGCTTCGTCATTCTCTAATTGCCCACCATTTAGAGATGACTACCATAGAGTATAGAGACAACGACGTTAGGTACAATGAGTTATAAATTGGTTTGTCATCAAGTGGTGAGTCCTCTGATAAAGATTTTGAAATCGTAGTGTCAAAATCTCCATCTTCTTCAAAACCCTCCTCTTCTTCAAAAGTTCCTTCGCCTTCAATCCCCTTTCATGCTCTCTCTGAGTCTTGCCTTTTAGAGTTGAGACATTTGAAATCTATCTGTAAGAGGTTTCAATTCCTTGAGGGGGTAGCTATAAGATTACCTCATCCTAATTAGAAAGCATGCACCCTTGCCCATGGCGAGGAGAGTTTTTACGAAGCTACTTTTTCATATGACCTTTGTATTCCAGTTCATCCCTTTATTAAGCAACTCTTTTCTGCTCTGAATGTTGCACTTGGTCAGCTCATCCCTAATGCATGGAGGACGATCATTGGTTGTATGTCGATCTGGGTGTCTATCCATGATAGGGACATGATTACTCTGAATTAGTTTCTTTATCTGTACCATTTGAAGCCTTCCACTTATTATGGGTATTTTGAACTTTTGCCTTGGAATAGGGAGCCTAGAATCATCCGTAGCTTCCCTACTTCCTTTTGTGACTAGAACTCACAATATTTCTTCATTTCTGGATGGGAAACTATGTCTGACGACCTGTGGAGTGAGGTCCCGTGGTTGCTACGGAAATGGGAAATCCCTTTTCTTGGTGCGTCTCTCTTTTCCTCATCATCAAACAGATTGTTTTAAGTTTACTACTTTTTTGATCTCTCTCTTTTTTATTTTTTTCTTTTTTCTTTTTTTTGGCAGTTGCTGATCGTCCTTTGTTGGAGGAGTGCTACCAAGGACGAATTAAGGCTGGCCTTGAGTTTGCAGTCACGATTGACAATTTTGACGAGCTGGTTGATCCTCGTTGTTTGTACGAGTGTTGTCTTGGACTTGAGCCTTCTGCGTATGTTTTGAAGAAAATTGCCTAGGAAGAGAAGAGTAGGTTTTTAATCCTTCATCTTTTCTTGTCTTACCTTATAGATTTTCACCCCACTAACCTTCTTCTTGCAGAAATGGCTACTAGGTATAGCAAAGACAATTATGCTTGCATTAAGAGCTTGAAGAATGAACCCCTATCTCACATTACCCCTAGATCAAAGAAACGCAAGCTAGATGAAGGGAAGGACGAGACTCCTCCCTCTAGTCACTTTTTGGTACTCCTTCTCCCATACCTTCTCTCGAGATGATGACCTTCGGCCCTCCAACCACACGCTCTAAAGGGAAGGCCAAGGTTGGCAAGAGTGTTTGGGACGACCCTGCTACTACCCTTGGACGAGCTCATAATGTCATCACTAATGACAAGCTTAAGGGTTTCTCGTCCATCCCTTCTCACAAACTAGTTAGCTGTCATATTCACAAACTAGTGCAGGTATTTTGCTCAACGCTTTTTCATTACTCGTTAAGTGGTTACACCTGTTAAAAATTACTAACCTTTTTATTTTTTCAAGTTCTTGGTGAGTCCTTTCGTTTAATGACAGACTACTTGAGCAGCAAGGAGAAGGTAGTGGTGGCCAACTCCAAGTTTGACTCTGTTGAGGCCGAAAGCTCAAGGTTGAGGAAGGATCTTATTGAAGCTATGGACTAGTCGACCAAGGCGAAGGAGAAGGTGAAAGAACTAAAGGAAGCACTGAAGGTTGAGAAAAAGCTCGTCATCTAGAAAGATGAGGAAGTTTAAGCTACACTCCTGAGAACGAAAGAGGAATGTGAGAAGGTGATTACCAAGTTCCTGGAGTCCGATCGATTTAAACAATACTTCAAGGGCTTCAAGCTTCTTCATCGGTGGATGATGAAGCACCATAGCCATGTAGTTGATTTTGCAAATCTGGACTATGAAGCTATTGATACTGAGATCCTTGCTGATAAGGCTAATGAGAGGGAAGGTGAGACCATTGCTGAAGCTACCGATGTTGTTGAAGGTGAAGGTGCTATTGTAGGAGGAGCTATTTACGAGGCTCAGACAGAGGCGGGCCATGTTGAGGAGATCATCAGTGCTCTTTGAAGTAAAAATTTAAGTAACTTTTTTTTTTGGTTCCAATTTACAGACAATGGTTGCCTTTTGTTTTGAGGCTTTTAATTTTAGAAACAATGGGTGCCTCCTGTTTTGAGGCTTAGAAACAATGCATTTATCTTGTTTTGAACTTTGAAGTTCTTCTGCTTATGATTTATGCTTGCTCTTTTATTACCCTGCTTAAGGATTTAACTCGTCATTTGAGTTTCCACCATGTTCTGTGATTTCAACTCATCGCTAGAGTCATTACCACGCTTATGATTTTTACTCTATTTTGTGATTTTAACTCACCTTGCGAGTTTTTACTACGTTTATGATTTTTAACTCATCATTTTGAGTTTTTACCATATGTCGTGATTTAACTCATCTTGTGAGTTTTTTTTACCACATTTATGATTTTTAGTTTTGATTTCAACTCATCTTGTGTGTTTTTACCACATTTATGATTTTAACTCGTAATTTTGAGTTTTTACCATATTTTGTGATTTTGACTCTTCTTTTGAGTTTTTACCACACTTATGATTTTCACTCGTCATTCAAGCTTTTACCATTCGTGTTCTTATCATGTTTGTGATTTGAACTTGTTGCTAAATTTCAGATACTTCCTTTTCGTCATTGAACTTAGCTTTGACACTCTGTCAAACTTTATTGAAAAAAAGGAATGGCTGAACAAGCCTTATTATTTCATGCATTCCTCATATATGAGGGAATTACAAGGAAACAACAAACTGAAAATAGCTTTATCAAAATGCTTGAAGGAAAAGAAATACTTAGAAAAACCAATTAAATCTCGCTTATCTGATGTGTCGTTAGGCGAGGTGCTCTTACAAATAGAGCTTATTAGACCAAGCAATAACTTTTACTGATAGTACTTCTTGAGATGTTCCAAGTTCCAAGGACGAGGAAGTGGATTGCCTTCCAAATCCTTCAAATAATAGCTTCCTCGTTTGGAGTAACGGACGACCTTATATGGACCTTCCCAAGTAGGCCCTAACTTCCCTTATGTTGGATCCTTAGTAGCTTGGGAGACTTTTCATAGCACCATGTTGTCGGGGTTGAATCTTCTGAGTTTTACCCTCTGATTGTAGTACTTCTGCATTTTTTGTCGGTACTGAGCCATTCTCAAGGCTGCCTTATCTCTAACTTCAGCCAAACAATCCAAGCTAAGCCTCAGTTTGTCATTGTTTGTACCTTTGTCGTAATGAGCTTGCCTAAGATTGGAGACTCCTATCTCGACTGGAATAATTGCTTCAGTTCCAAAGGCCAACTTGAATGGAGGTTCTTCTGTTGGTGTTCTCATTGTTGTACTGTAAGCCCATAATACCCCAGCCAACTCTTCAGGCCATACACCATTTGCCCCCTCAAGTCGTGCTTTGATGAGTTTAAGCAAATTACGATTTGTTACTTCTGTTTGCCCATTAGCTTGTGGATGCCCAGGTGACAAATAGGGATTTTATATCCCTAGCTCTGTGCAAAACTCCTTGAATTTTCGACTATCAAACTGACGACCTTTATTAGATATGATTGTCCTAGGGATCCCAAACCTACAGACGAAATTCTTCCAAATGAAAGTAAAAGTTAATGCTAAAAAATGTATGAAAACACAAGAGCTATTTAGACCCCCAAATTAAAATTACGGCTCGATAGATTTTACTCTAACTTGTACTAAGTGCGAAAAAGAGTAAATGCGAGCGTATAAACAAACAAGCTACTCTAACCCATATTCATAGTAACACAACAGTAAAATGAAAGATAAAAGAGTAGGGAAGAAAGATGCAAACACAAAGACAACACAGCGATGTGTTATCGAAGAGGAAACCGAAGTCATCAACGTAAAACCTCTCCACCGCCCTCCAAGCGGTAATCGATCCACTAGACAATTAGTTGGGATACATGGGTTAGCAAGAGACCCTCCAATCCTAATCTACCCGTTGTACCTAAGCTCTCCAAGCTCCTACTCCAATAAGGCTTCTCAGAATCATGTCTTGTCTAGCTCTTCGGATCCTGCAATCCACCCGATTGCATCCGCCAAGCCTCACCGGCTTCTTTTGGCAATTCCCCAAAGCTTCCTAAGCTCCAAAAACACTCTTTACACTCTGAAAAGGTGTGGGTTGTGTTTGTGTACAAATCTCCTCTCAAGGTATGACAATGTGAGAAGGAAGGAGAAGAGGGTACAAGGATTTCTCACTAAGGATAAGTAGCTCTCTCTCTAAAAGATGGGTGTATGTGTTGTAGAAAACCTATCTAGGGTTTTTCTCTTTGAAAAAATCCTCCTTCACATTTGTGGGTAATGAGGGTATATATAGTATGGGTGAAGGGTAGGAAAGTCATACTTAAAAATTCTCCAAGCAGAATGTTTCGCGACTGTCTTGCGGTATATATAGCTTGGCACAACTCTTTAGCTTCCAGTCATGTGCTTCTTACGTGGCTCTTTCGCGGGTTAGCTTCTCACGAAATCCACTGATTTTTTATTTAAGCTTGATTCTTCACCAACTTAATACTAAACCCAATACAATAAAATCCCACAAAATACAAGGAACAAAATTAAAGCAATTATAACACTTTTTTTTTCAGGGAATAAAGCCAACATAAAACATAGTTCTAAATCACAACTTTACAATCTCCCCCTTTGGCTATTCCGTGACAAAACACCCTATAATAGACTCTAGACTTAAACGTGAGTTTGGGAACAATGACAAAACTCACTCACACCTAAATCTAGAAGCTGTGAAACAATTGGAACATATATACCTATAACCTGAAACACTTGCACAAAATACATTAGACCCTCAAGGTAAATCAAGTGATAAAAGGACAAGTATAATGTAATAAGTAAACATTATGTGAAACATGTGAGCAACTTGATTATACACCAAAACAGTCATATGGAAATGACTACAATGATCATATAGCAAAGCAAATAATCATCCGAACATGTAACCAATAAAGCACCATAGCATAAGGATGTATGCATGTCCAACACATAAACACAATGCGATGAGAGCAACAAAGTATAGATACTAAAAGTAACTCAAAGCACCATAAAACAACGAGAAAACAAGCATAAAGTAAAGCAAACAAAACAAGGTTTTCTAAAAAAAAATGTCTTCTCCCCCTTGGTATATGCATCTCCCCCATGGCTTTCTCCCTCTACGAATGTGCACAAGGTAGAATTTCTCCCCTTAAGAATGTGCACATGAGTCATTTAGAAATGACGAAACACACCGGTATACTCTTCCCCTTTTTGTCACGAATAGACAAATGAAACAAGAGGAAGGAGGGAAAGAAAAGAAAATATGAATAAGGGTAAAAGATGATGCATGAAGGGTGCAAGATAAATGAGAAAATAAAGCTCAAATAGAAGACAAAAACATCTAAAAAAATGCTACAAAGCATAAAAAACATGACATGCTAAGGATGATGGATCATGATATAGACCTAGGCAAGACATAGACACAAGAACATGTTGTATGTGCTAAAAGGTCTAAAAATACTTAACTAGCATGATTGAATGTAAAAACATGTCAAGTGATCAAGTGTGTGCAACAAAGGTACATCTAGTGTGCATGTGATATGCATGACCAATGCATGAGCAAACACTCAAGGGGCAAAGTGTATAAAACACACAACCAATGATCAAAACATGATAAATATGAATAATTATGGTGATCCCTAAAATTTGGTACTCATCGAAGTCCAAAACAACAAGAAAATTCCATTTGGGCATTTTATTAAACACTTAGAGTGCACTTAGAGTGCACACACTACACATGTATGTTAAACAATGCATGAACATATGAAAATATTGCCTAAAAACGTGTTATTTTTGTCACAAAGGGCCAACATCCAAAGCAAATCATCATTTAAAACAAAGTCCAATAAAAAAGATTGACAAAAATTAAGTTTTCCAACTCCCATTTGAAGAAAATCTCATCTATGAACATAAAACCCCCAAAAACATAATCTAAGGAACAAAATCAATGAAAAGAGTTAAAGATTACCTTAGAGATATTAGTGGAATGAAAAACACTTGAATTTAGTTGGGTTTTGATGTAGAAACACTAAAATAGGGGTTTGGGAGAAGATGGGAGAAGTTTAAAACAAATGTCCCATGAAATGCCCTTTAAAAGCTGATCTAGAAATTTTCGCTAGTAATTTCGCTGGTAAGCTTCCCGCGAAATTTTGCTGGTATTTTCGCTGGTAAGCTTTACTCGTGAAACAGCCGCAAAACTCTCTGTCCAAATCTGAAAAACTTGAGAATTGGACCCTTTAACTCGTGACTGAACTTACACATGAAATAAGTCACGAAAACAGCCAGTAAACATGTTTTTCACACAAAAACAACTTGAACAACTTTGAAAAACATAGGTGATACAAATCACTTCAAAAAGCAAACAAAAAGAACAAAAATATTTTTGGTTTTATCCACATAAGGTTGAGCACACACATATCACATTTGAACATGTACAAGCACACAAATGAGATAGGCATTCATTGAACATTAAACTTGTGTGTTGTGTGTGTGGATCAAGTGTGGAATAGTCCTTAGTCTAGAGTAAAGTTTCAATGATCAATTCAATCAAGTCATACACAACTAGTACTAAGTTAAGTAGACTATCTCAATTATAGAAATGAGCATATATGACCTCCCACAAGAGAATGATTACAAAAACTTAGAAGCTTTTCATTTGGCTTCTGCATAACTCATAACATTTGATCTTTTTTTGATAATACATCTCCCTTTTTAGATCGGTGTTTGAAATTTTTGATATTTCAACATTGAGAGTTAGCCTTTGGCTTTTTGAGCACCATACATTTCAAATAAAAAGTCGCTTTCCCTTTTTTCTAGTCAAATACTAGTATGTGCAACGACTTTTGCAGCTCATTATCTCTTTTCATTTTGAGATTTACATTTGTTGAACTCTTTAAGCAAAAACATAAAAAATAAAGTGGGAATTTTTTATATTTCAACATTGAGAGTTAGCCTTTGGCTTTTTGAGCACCATACATTTCAATAAAAAGTCGCTTTCCCTTTTTCCTAGTCAAATACTAGTATGTGCAACAACTTTTGCAGTTCATTATCTCTTTTCATTTTGAGATTTACATTTGTTGAGCTCTTTAAGCAAAAACATAAAAAATAAAGTGGGAAGAGATATAGGCACAAGTCTATGCATGTATCAAAACCAACAAAACTATTGACTAATCATTCATGACAAGCTTGAAGATCGATTTACAACAGTCACACATAGATTTCATGATTTTTCCCATACATATAGATGTGCATACATAACAAGCTAAGCTCGTAAATGCACTACACCATTAGTATGAAGGTACTAGGCCAAACTCACATGTGACATGTGCTCAAACATATACGATCAAAATTTTTGAATTTTTCACTTTTTATGTGGTTTTGGATTTTTACTCACACAAAACAAAAGCAGTAAAGTAAGATCAAAAACAAAAACAATGCATACAAATACAAATAAATGTAAGATGTACAAATGCATGATAATGAAGCATCTAATGCATGAAGGGTCCTACAAAGATCGAAAGAATTAGATTAAGGACAAAAAAAGCAAAAGCTCAATCATAGGAACCCTTTCTCATCCAAATGGAATGATTGTTTGGAAAGAGTGTCTCATGAGAAGTGAGACGAGGGTTAGAAGAAAGAGAACCGGAGATGCACATAGACAAGGAGGTAAGAACATTAAAAACTTTTTTCAACAACTTACCATTTTCCATCAAATTTGGTTTAGCTTGCACAGCACAACTTCCAAAAAACTCAAGTTTTTTTTATTTTTTATTTTTTATTATTATGATTCTTTTAAGAGCTTGAAACTTTGAGCAATGAAGTCTTAGATAACCAAAAGCACCACAATGGTGACAAACAATGTGTTTAGGTCCACTAGGCTTTTTGGGAAGGGATCTAGCAACATGATTTTGTTCTCTCTTCAACTTGGGACATTGTGATCTTATGTGACCAATCACATCGCAATGGTGGCAAGTTGGAACAAACTTAGGTCTATCCAAAGCCTTAGGTTGAGGCCTAAATAGAGGCTTAGGCTTAAGAGCCTTTCTCTCCACTTTTTGATTTCTTTTGTGTGGAGGAATGTACACCGATTTATCTTTTGAGGTAGAACACACAATAGACACAAAATCGGGTACCACAATATGATTGCAACATATATTTTCTTCCTTTTTAGTAACAGGTTCAACAATCAAACACTAAGCATGCATTTTAAGAGATTCATTTTCATATTTAAGATCATCAACAAGTTTGTTAGACAAAACAAGTTTAGCATCCAAGTCCATATTCAAACAATCAAACTCCTTTAGTTTTTTAAGAGACTATTCAGCAAGTTTCTTATACTTTTCAACCAATTTATTGGATTCATTGAGTTAAGCAATCAAATCATCCTTTTCACAAATGAACTTGCTGAAATTCTCATGAAACTTCTTAGCCTTTTTCTTTAAGAGTTCGACATTTTGAATATCAACAACAACACCCATAGATTCATGTAACATGTTATCACAATCATGAGGATAAACACTCATAGAAGCATTTTCACAAACACATGGCATGTTACAATCAACAATATCCATAGAAGCATACAAAGCATTATCCATGACAAAACACACAAGGGGCCAAGGATCACACTTAGGTAATGAAACCAAAACAAGTGTACCCTTTCTGATACCAATTGAATGCTCGAAAATGTGTGAAAATATAAGAGCTATTTAGACCCCCAAATTAAAATTACGGCTCGATAGATTTTACTCTAACTTTTACTAAGTGCGAAAAAGAGTAAATGCAAGTGTATAAACAAATAAGCTACTCTAACCCATATTCATAATAACATAGCAATAAAATGAAAGGTAAAAGAGAAGGGAAGAAAGATGCAAACACAAAGACAACACAGCGATGTGTTATCGAAGAGGAAACTGAAGTCCTTGGCGTAAAATCTCTCCGCCGCCCTCCAAACGATAATCGATCCATTAGACAATTAGTTAGGATACATGGGTTAGCAAGAGACCCTCCAAGCCTAATCTATCCATTGTACCTAAGCCCTCCAAGCTCCTACTCCAACAAGGTTTCTTGGAACCGTGTCTTGTCTAGCTCTCCAGATCCCGCAATCCACTTGATTGCATCCGCCAAGCCTTATCGGCTTCTTTTGGCAATTCCCCAAAGCTTCCCAAGCTCCAAAAACACTCTCTACACTCTGAAAATGTATGGGTTGTGTTTGGGTACAAATCTCCTTTCAAGGTGTGACAATGTTAGAGGGAAGGAGAAGAGGCTACAAGGATTTCTCACTAAGGATGGGTGGCTCTCTCTCTAAAAGACGGGTGTATGTGTTGTAGAAAACCTATCTAGGATTTTTCTCTCTGAAAATAGTCTCCTTTACATTTGTGGGTAATGAGGGTATATATAGTATGGGTAAAGGGTAGGGAAGTCACACTTAAAAATCCTCCAGGTAGAATGTTTCGCGACTGTCTCGCAAGAAGGCCTTACTCGTGAGACACTCGCTAAAATGATAGCCTGGCATGACTCTTCAACTTCCAGTAATGTGCTCCTCACGTGGCTCTTTCGCGGGTTAGCTTCTCACGAGCTTCTTGCGAAATCCACTGATTCTTCATTTAAGCTTGATTCTTCACCAACTTCATACTAAACCCAATACAATAAAATCCCACAAAATACAAGGAACAAAATTAAAGCAATTACAACACTTTTTATCATGGAATAAAGCCAACATAAAACTTAGTTGTAAAATCACAACTTTACAGAAAGTCTGTATCTTGTCTTCGGTGATTACTGCTAGTGGTTCTGCTTCAACCCATTTGGTGAAGTAGTCAATGGCTACGAGTAGAAACTTCACTTTCCTTTTTTCCCAAAGGTAGTGGGCTGACGATGTCTATTCTCCATGTACACAATGGCCAGGGTGAGGATATGCTCGTCAGTAATTCCCCAAGTATATGCTGCATGTTGTCGAACCGCTGACATTTATCACATTTCTTCACAAGTTCAGCTGCATCCTTTTGTATAGTTGGCCAAAAGTTGCCTGCCCTAATCGTTTTTCCCACCAGAGATCGAGGTCTAGAATGGTTACCACAGACACCTTCGTGTATATCTCGTAGCACATATGTCGCTTTGTTAGGGGTCAAACACTTTAGGTATGGCATCAAGAATCCTCTTTTGTAAAGTTCTCTATTCAAAATAGTGAATCTTGTTGCTCAGATTTTGACCTTCTTTGCTTCTGATGGGTTAGATAGGAGTTGGCCGTCTCTAATGTAGGATATGATTGGTTCCATCTAGTTACTTGGTTGTTGAATCAAAAGGGCCTACAGTCCATTAATATTGGAGATTGTCTAAACCTCCATGAGCAAGCCTTCCATTGCTAAAGCATCTTTAGTTAAGGCAAGTCTAGCGTTCTCGTCGGCAGGTAAGTTTTCTTCCCTTAGGATTAGTACGAGTTTAATGTTATCAAACTCATCAATGAGTTGGCTCGTCCACTGTAGGTATTTCTTCATTCTTTCCTCCTTTGCTTCATATTCATTAGTTATTTGCCCAACAATTAGCTTAGAATTACCTCAGTCTTAAATTCTTGACTCCCAAGGCTCTAGCAACCCTTAAGCTAGCAAGGACTGCTTCATACTCTGCCTCATTGTTTGTTGCTGGAAACTGGAGCTGAGCCCCATATTTGAGGACATCATTCTTTGGTGACGTCATTATGACACCGACGCCTACAAACGAGCCATTTGTGCAAACTATCCAATACTCTGCTTCCTAATCAAGGTTTGGATGAGTGAATTCTGCAATGAAATCTGCTAAAGCTTGTACTTTGATTGCTGTTCTTGGCCTGTACTCAATGTTAAATTGGCTTAGCTCAACTGCCCATTGGACCATACGACCTGTGGCATTTGGTTTGCTCATTGCTTTTCAAATTGGCTAGTTTGTCATAACTACAATGGTATGAGCCTAGAAGTATAGACGAAGCTTTCTCGAAGTCACGATTAATGAGAAGGCCATCTTCTCCATGTGTGGATACTTTGCTTTGGCACCTTGAAAAGCTTGACTAGTATAATAATACATTGGCCTTTGTACCTTGGATTCCTCGTGGATCAAAGCAAAACTGACAACTATTAGTGATATAGCCAAGTATAAAAATAGATTTTCTCCTTCAACTAACGGGCTTAGTAATGGAGGCTTAACCAGATACTCCTATAGGCTTTGAGAGGTTGCCTCACACTCATCTGTCCACTGAAAAGCCTATTTAAGAACTTTAAAGAAGGGAAGACACTTGTTAGTGGCTTTCGAGACAAACCTGCTTTGATTGGGTGCTTTCACGTTGCTTTTTTATTTTTTTAAAAGAAAAAACATTTAAAACACCATGCAAAGCATGATGGGATATGTCTATTGCCTGATTTACTTTTTAGGTTATGCTGGTGGAGGGCTCCGCTAGCAAGATTTTGAGGAGTACATTTGGTGTCCATACAATTATTTAAACTAATGTAATTTACAAAAGCATGGATATGTATGCTAATAAAAAGTCACAAACTAGTTTATAACATTTTCATAAACTATTATTGTGGTAAATTACTACTGGTTGTTATTTGAGCTCATTACTAACAATACATTTTACTTACTAATAATCATTAACCACATCAACAATTTATAAAAAAGTTTATAACTTTAGCATTTTTCATATGTTGATTATCATTTTAATTCATTTTGAAGTCACCAACACTGTAGATGTAACCCAAGTTAGAGTAAAAACCATGTAAATTTTGATACTTATTTGTGTGCATTGATATTATTTCTTGTTTGGCAAAAATGCAATTTATACTAGTTAACTTTGCTTAAAAATTATTTTAATCCTTTAAGTTTGAAGTTAGTTATTTTAATCTACTAATCTTACCCAAAAATTATTTTATTCCTTTAAGTTTGAAGTGGGTCCCATGCCTAGCTTTCCCTCTCAAACGGAGACACTCATCCTTCTAGGACCTGATTCCTAGACATAACAAAGTAGTCCTTGTCATAAGCCTTATTAGAGTCCAAAGAAAAAGTTTACTACCACAAAATTTTTTACAACTTTTTACCATAATTATGACATAGTAGAGTATGATTGGTGGGAAATAAATAAATAAATAAATTTGTGAGTCTATTTGAAAGTGATGGTTGACCACTCTCAACCTGCCACTCAAAGTTATAACAAAAAAGTTATGATATAATCTGTAATCCTAAAACTACTTAGACAGAAATGCCATTCACAAAGGTCATTTCCATCTTTTAGGCCTTCAAGTAGTACACTCCACTTCCCGATCGTTAGCACGAGTTAGGTCTATATGATATCATGGACACTGATGTAGAAACCTATAGGCGCCTTTTCAGTTTTGCATTACCTATGACTATCCAAATGGCATTGAAAGAACACTATGATGAGCACGGGTGGTGCTTTTGAAGAAACTCTGCTGTTGAGTAAGTCTACTACTATAACAATTTTCAAAACTTTAATCACAACTCAATTGCGTGGCAAGTTATGAGTAGTAGGAAAAAAATGATAGGTTTACAATTTCGCCACTTACAAATAGCCACATGAACAAATTGTGGCGAAATTGTGAAAATAATTATGGTACCAGACTTACTACTAATAAGAGAAGAAGGGAACCTAATTCCCCTTCCACCATGGAAATCATAGGAAACACAACTTCCCATGTCAATTTTCTAAAGATAAAGATCTTCCTATCCACTGGCGGCTCTACATGCAAGCCAAGGTGGTCACAAGACCACCTTGACTTGCAAAAAATGGCATATATACACTTGGCAAAAAAAAAAAATTTATATGCTAACTAACCTATTGTGACCACCCTAATAAAAATGTTGAACACCCTAACTTGATAATTACAAAAAGTTGGGTTCAACAAAAATAGAATAATGCTACATTCACAACATTTTCACAATAAACCCAATGTGGTAAGCTGTTACTAATTCTAATTTGGGCTCAATATTGATATTATTTTTTTATCCACCAATAACAGTTTTTTACATAAAATTTATTGTAAAAATATTGTGGATGTAATATTACTCCAAAATTAATTCTGCTTCCCAAACATAATTCTTAATCTCTTTTGTAAAATAAAAAAAAAATTAATAACAATAATAAATATTAGCCCAAATAACAACAAACATAAACTAAAAGCTCGAAAATGTGTTAAAAACACAAGAGCTGTTTAGACCCCCAAATAAAAGTTACGGCTCGATAGATTTTACACTAACTTAATTCTAAGTGTGGAATAGTGTAAATGCGAGCGGATAAACAAACAAGCTACTTTAACACATATTCATATAATCACAGTAGTAAAATGAAATGCAAAAGAGT
Source organism: Quercus lobata (assembly GCF_001633185.2). NCBI lineage: Eukaryota > Viridiplantae > Streptophyta > Magnoliopsida > Fagales > Fagaceae > Quercus > Quercus lobata. The sequence continues at coordinate 21,894,238 of NC_044910.1, read as the reverse complement.
AGGGAAGAAGAAAGCAAACACAGATAACACGCCGATTTGTTATCGAAGAGGAAATCGAAGAATTCGGCAAAAAACCTTTCTGCTACCTTCCAAGCGGTAATCGATCCACTAGAAATCAGTTGGGATACATGGGTTAGCAAGATACCCTCCAAGCCTAATCTACCCGCTGTACCTAAGCCCTCTAAGCTCCTACTCCAACAAGGCTTCTCGAAACCGTGTCTTGTCTAGCTCTCCAGATCCCACAACAAGCTCCATGTTGCATCTGCCATCCTTAACTTCTTCCAATGCTTCCCAACAGCACCAAAACCTCACTTGACACTCTGAAAGGGTGTGGTAAGTGTTTGGGCTATCAACCTCTCAATGGTATGGAAATGGAGAGGTAGGAGTTGAGGAAATCCACAAGCTTATGTGTAGAGATATATGGGTATGATAATCTCTAACTCTCAAGGTGTTTGACTAGGGTTTTCTCTCAGAAGTACTCCTTAACATTTGTGGGTAATGTGGGTATATATAGTGTGGGTACAGAAAGTGTGTATCAGATAGTACAGTCTGGCAGAATAGAATGTTTTACGGGTGTCTCGCGGGAAGGCTTTACCCATGAGCTACTCGTGAAACACAACTGTCTCCATCTGTACTGACTCTTCGCATTCCAATCATGTGCAAGGCACATGCTTCACTTCGCGGGATGCTTAGTCGCGAGATATCTGAGAAATCTTCTGACTTCAATTGCTTGAGTCTTCACACACACTCTCTCTCTATCACACAACCCTTACAATCAAATCCCACAATAAATACAGGGTACAAAAGATTGAATAAAATTACAATCAAATTTGGCACGGAATAAAAGCCAACAGAATACATATTTGTAAATCACAACTTTACATAAACCAAACAAAAACAAGATAAGACCAAATAACAACAAGTGAACTAATTATTCAACAAAAAGCCTACTATAAAACAAAAAGATAAAAATCACTAAACGTTCAAATTTGTAGTTCCTTCAACCTATTCAATAAAAATAAACTCTAATTTCATTTTTTTTTCCGTAAAAAATGGTACCAAGAAAAATATTATGGTTGTCAGTTCTCCTTGATGGTGATGCCAGTTATATTCTTTTTAGCTTTGAAGTCATAACAATTTTACTCTCTTTAGTGACTTGACTCACATTTGTAGCAAGTATTGAACTTATAACTTAATTACATTTTGTATAATTTAAAGTTTTAGTGACTACCCTAAAAAAAATTCCTAGAACCACCAATGTTCCTATCCAAGTTTAATAATCTAGCTAACTAACCCATGAACACTGAGCAAAAATAACATCCCGACTTAAAAGGAATGAGAAATATAAGGATCAAAATGAAGCAAAGAAAGGAAATTTAGAGGGAAGAGAAAACTTACAGACACCTGGAGAGTGATAAAAAATATGAGAAGATGGGAGGAAAGCAACAAATAGTTCTGGGAACTATGGATGAGTGAAAGTGAAATGTGAGAAGGATGAGTTATTTATGGGTAAAAAGTTCACTTGGTATTTGGATAATGAACGGGTGTTCTTGCCATGATTACATGAAATAATCTAGGTGACCACTGTAGATATAGGATCCCTTGAGTTATGCACAACTTAAGGTGATCAGATATCTCTTCTAGCACGCCATAGCTATCATCATAGAAATCAAGGCAAACCTTTGGCTTTCAACCATTAAACGAATGAACCAAGCATTGTTAGCTTCTAATCCCCTCACAATAGTTCAAGGGATCAAAAGCTAGAGGGCAATTCAAGGGGTCAAGAACATTCTATGTTCAAACTTCAAGCCAATAGCAAGACAAGCTTTGGGGAGTTAGCCTTAGTTGATCTTTGAAGTTAATTAGGTCATGCTTTTCATTCCAAAGTTAAGTCTTCTACGGGAAGCTTTAGGAGTCTTCCCCTAGAAAGCCTTTGGAGCATCTTTCAATCTTCAATGACATTTATGCTCCATTCTTTTCAATGTAAAATGTCTTACGAAAAACATTTTTATCATTTTACCATGTTTGTTTCATTGTAAAATTTAGTCAAACCTGAAAGTATTTTCCGTTGACCATAAAATCCTTTGTAAAATGTTCATGTAGAACGTTTTTCCTTCAAGACTTTTGGTAAAATATTTTACAAAAACACATAGTAGCTCCCCCCCCCCCCCCCCCAATTTGGTGGCCAAAGACTACTCATGTCACAACCGGCTTCCACCATTGGACCATTAGATCCGACAACCAGAGCTAGTAGTCTAGTTGAAGCCGCAAATTTTGGTGGTTTGTACTTGAAAGGTTTTACATGTCACACTAAACACTTGAAAATATTTTACATTTGAAAACATTTTACCTATTATAGGTCGAGCATTAAATGTTATTAGACAAATTGCTGATCCTGACCTTTAGGAAAATGACTTGTCTGCATTTCCCCTCCACCGACCTAAGGCTATAGAAAGTTAGGGAATATATTGTTACTAACTTATTAAAATTTATATTTACGACTCTTCCACCAATCTTTCTTCTGAGTGTCCAAATATCCATCATTTGCTCTTAGTCGAAGTCCTTGGTGTGGTTCTTATCATTAGACATGGAAAAATTGGACTAAACTTAAAGGAAAGATATCCACTTCGAACCCGAAATTTTCAACCCAAAGTAAAAACAAGTTAACTTATAACCCTTTTTTTATTTAAAAAAAAAAAAAAAAAAAAAAGACCCTGAAATGTCATTAATGTTGTTTGTGAAAGAAAGTTAACATTTTAGAATTCTGGCAAATAAGTGAATATGATTACCCAGCCCACCCTAGAATTTGAGAAGGAAGAAAAAAATATACTATCGGTTTAGTTGTTAAGATTCATTTGGACCTTATCAGATTTTAGAGTTGTTTTATTAAAAATAATTGATATAAAGATCCAAAAATCATTCTTTAATGATTTAATGGTCTAGATTTTGCCATGTCAATATTACGCTAACAATAATCTTAATTGTATTGTTTGTAACATTATTTTATTATTTTAAAAGTACTGTTAGTGAAATGTTGACATGACAAAATTTAGACCCTTAAATCATAAAAGAGTGATTAGGATTTAAGAAAATCTATTGGTAAAATAACCTAGAAAATCTAGAATATCTAAATCCTCCAAGTATACCCTACAAAATCATTTTAACAAATTTCCATATCCGTAATATGTGGGAAAAAAAATTTCCTTTGTAAATCAGCCTAATTAGGACTCTCTTCCATGTAAATCAGCACTTCTTTTAATACCCACAAAAGGACAGCATTAATATATATTAAAGATGTAAAGTTGTGACTTACAACTTGTTGAGGTAAAAAAAAATCATGACACCCAGGCCCAAGGAAATAACACAATGGGCCAACCTTATGACAAGTAATCATAAAATGGATGAATTCACCACAAAGGAAAAGGACGGTAAGCCCAAAAGTTTTGAAACCCAAAAATCCACGAAAGGAAAAGACTTAGCCTCTCAGAAAAAGGAGAGTCCAACAGAAAAAGCTAGGCCGGAATCCCCAAGGGCTACCAAAGGCTCGGGATCCCTAGGACGCACAGCACAGCACAGCTGAGGTAAGATGGAGACAACTTGGAAGGGGTACCACGAAATACAAGAAACGAAGAACATATGTATCCTTCTCAAGCACCCAGTGGTGCAGCAAAGAACCAGAAAGCTTGGAAAGTGACAATTCATGAACAAAAAATCTGGTACCTCTGGAAACCCAGAATGAAGAATTATAAGGGGAAGTGCCTGAGAAAACCTTCAACCCAGTAGAAAAGGATTCCAATTACTTGGGAAAAATGACAAGAAAAGGGACAGCCAAAAGCTGAAAAGGTAAAAAGCCAAAAACTAAGGTCAGCTACATAAGGGTGCCTCAAAATGGAAAGGCAGTAAGGGACTTTTAGGGAGATAGCACCAAAATGAGAAAATTATGAGGAATAAGGAAAAAACCAGCCCTCTGAGTGACTGGTACAGCACAAGCTCTGGTGCCTAGGGGAGCAAAAGGGAGAAGTTAGTGGTACTCCGGAACCTTACCAGGACATTATAAAAGGAGAAGGCAGCCAGCGTTGAAGGGGGCAATCAGGCAATAGTGAATCATAACAGAATCATTAAGAAAACTCTGTTGAAACTTAGAGAATGTAGTAAAAAGAGAGAGAAATACTCTCGATATCCCAATATAGCTACTATAGAATATACTTGGATTCAAAGAGATTCAAACTTTGCAAGTCTCGGAGGCTTGAATAGCCATCTAAGTCTGTAATTTTTGAGCTTATATAGACCTTATAACACGTCTTAGTGAGCGCATTGTAATCCATAATTAAGAAAATAATCAAATAATTTCATATTGACCTGGGGATTCCTGACAGTTATTGTGTATTTCTTTTTCCTTGTTACATTGTTTTCCTTTTGCTATTATTCTTGTTGTTATATATATATATATATATATATATATATATATTCTTGCTTGCCAATGCATACTCATTGTAGGACCCTTTCCCTGTGTACCACTTGGTTCGTAAACAACCCATTTAGCTGCGGTGAACTAAGCCCAGTCCATCAAAACACAAGTATTTGACCTAGGATCCTTAGGCCTGGGAGCTAAGAAAAAAGGCACCCACACACAACTATATTTTATATTGGCTTTATTCTATGACAAAAAGTGTTGTATTTGCTTTAATTTTGTTCCTTGTACTTTGTGGGATTTTATTGTATTGGGTTTAGTATTAAGTTAGTGAAGAATTGAGCATGACATGAAGAATCAGTGCAGTTTCGCGATTGGCTTGTGAGTATCTCATGAGAAGGGTTCTTGCGAAAAGGACATGTGAGAAGCACATGACTAGAAGTTGAAGAGTCTGTCAGGCTGTCAATTTCACTAGTGTCTCGCAGGTAAGGCCTTCTTTTGAAATACTCGCAAAACATTCTGCCTGGAGATTTTTTAAGAGTAACTTTATTACGTTTCACCCATACTATATATACCCTCATTATCCATAAAAGTATGAGAGACCATTTAGAGAGAAAAACCCTAGATAGGTTTTCTACAACACAACACACCCATCTTTTAGAGAGAGAGAGCTACTCATCCTTAATGAAAAATCATTATAGCCTCTTCTCATTCCCTCTCCCATTGTCATACCTTGAGAGAAGATTTGTACCCAAACACAACTCACACATTTTCAGAGTGTAAAGAGTGTTTTAGAGCTTAAGATGCTTTGAGGATTTGCCAAAAGAAGCCGGTGAGGCTTGGTGGATGCAATTGGGCGTATTGCAAGATCTAGAAAAGTAAAGAAGACATGATTCCGAGAAGTACATTGGTAGCAGGAGCTTGGAGGACTCAAGTATATAGGATAGACTAGGCTTGAAGGGTCTTTTGTTATTCGTGTATTCCAACTTTATTCTCTAGTGAATCGATTTCGACTTAAAGGGTCGTGGAGAGGTTTTTTGCCGAGTTCTTCAGTTTCCTCTTTGATAATACGTCTTGGTGTTATCTTGTGTTTGCATCTCTCTTCCTTTACTCTTGTACTTTACTTTTATTGTTTGTTGTTCTTGTTTATGCACTAGAGTAGTATCGGTTCATTGCCCACATTTACTCTTGTTCCGCACTTTGATTAAGTAAGAGTAAAAGCAATCTAGCCACACTTTTTAATTGGAGGTTTGAACAAGCTCGTGGTTTAACATAAATCTGAGCTTTCAAAAGAGAGTTCTAGGCTTGTGTTCACTGATACGATGATAAAATGTTTTGGAAACTAATATCAAACTAATGTTTCATTAGGGCTCATTGTCATCTAAATTGTCTAACTCAAATCAATTGGGATGATTATAATTTTGGTTAGCAATGTTGTGATTGTATATTTTATTATTAATAAATAAATATCAATTTTTTTACTAAGCTCTTTTTAACATAGATGAATCTAAATTAATGCATTTTACAAAAATAAAGGAAATGCTAACGGATACCCTTAGAGTAAAGGTTAATAATCCATTTAAAAAAAGGTTTTTACAGGAAAAGAAAAAAAAATTAATATTTTGACAGTTTTTTTCATTTCTCATAAAAGTAATGTCAAGTGAAAGATTTTGTAATTGAATTGACACCTCTCCATGTACAAAAGAGGTCTAGGGGGGAAATGGTTTGAGCTACAGGGTTAGCAGCATATTGTAATTATTTCTAAAAAAAAAATGATGTTAAAACTTTTCTAAAATAAATTGTTAACCATTATTCTAAAGACACCACCCGTTAACATGACTCTTAAAAAAAAAAAAAAAAAAAAAAAAGTCAATTTGAAACTAACCCGACCGGACCAAACATGTCTGCCACGTATATCATTTTCTAATTTCTCCACTTTCAATTTCCAATTATCTTGTAATTTAATATTGATTTGATGTGTAATGGACCGTCAAACTCTGTGCGTCGTCAAAGTGCCAACTGCCAACACGCTGATATTAAAACGAATTTCAATATTACCTCTGCCTCGGCGCTTCGGCTGGCTAAAAGCGAGTTAGGGTGAGGCACATCGCACCAGAACCAGTTATTCCAGGTCACACATATGATTATTGCTACAATCGAAACTTATGGCCTTCCAGGTCCGTAGTAGAAGTTAGAACAAGCACTTGTGCTATATAATACGTAGTAGAATAGAACCTAGATGGTTCTCGACTTTATAAGGTCGCAAAAGCCACTCTTTCCCTTATGTAACTTTGACAACTGAGGCAGTAATTGCAAACGTTTCACTTCCCTTTGCTTTGTACCTGAACAGGGGAAAAAAAAAAAAAAACTGAAGAACGTTTCACATGCCACACGGACACTATATATTCATGTTCTCCTACACTTTGCACAATCTCAAAAAAAAAACACAACAGTTTCCCAAACAAAATCTTACCCACAATTTGTATAGGAATGGCAAAGCTAAGTTCATCTGCGGTTCATTTTCTTATGCTCATAATGTTTGTGTCATTCTGTTTTGTGACTAAAAGTAGGGCACAGGATTTCGACAATATTGCACCTTTACCAAATATTGAACCTTTACCGGCTTTGGAGGCTGGAGCTGGATATTCTTTGTCGTTTTCCGGGGCATTGATCTGCTCTTCTATGTTGACCTCTCTAATTGCCTTTTTACTGCAATGAATTTGGAGTTTTGGAGATGCTAATGTTTGAACTACTGGTTCTAAATTATGGTTTGAGATATTTACTATGTGATTTGAGTATCTGAAATAATAATTAATATATAGTTAAGATGTTATGTTAGAATCTCTATTTCTATTAGAATTGCAATGCGCAGTTGTTATTGTCTATCAAACTTTGTTTTGCAAACTAATATAATATAATATTGCATAGCAGGATGTGATGCTAATGTGAAAAAATAACCCTCCTAGCTTCTAGCACTCAGGTTGGAAGTTTGGTCCTCTAGTTTGATTTCCTTTAGTGGCAAGAATGTTTTTTAGTTAGAACTTAGAACACTGTGGCATATCTACCAGTTAAAAACAATTATAATTTCAAATTCCAAAAAAAAAAAAAAAAACATATATATTAAGAGAAGACAATGATATAGCAAAATTTTGGGCAATCTATTATGGGTTTTCTATGGCTGTGTACAAGGATTCCAGGGAGATGGAGATCGATGCAGATTCAATTCAATTATTGATTATACTACTCATAATTTTAGAGTTGGTCACTACTTGTAAATTAAAAGAAAAAGTTAAAAGATGCTTTAAGGGGCATTGATTTATAAAATATTTTAAAAAAAATTATGAAAAAAAAGTAAAAAATAATTGATTTTTTTAACAATTTTTTTTAATATTTTTCACAAAGTAGTCAAAACGTTTCTAAAATGGCTCAGTACTAAATTTCTTAAAAGTATCTATTAATATGACCATTAAATTAATTGGATTCTTAACCAGTGGACTAAGGGCACTTGTTAGCATTTCCCTTAAATTAAAAGTTATCCTAGTTTGTTATTCATTTACATTTACTGGAATTTTGGTGCAGACTATTTAGCAAGTTGCAACTTGTGCGCTCACGTTATGGCTTGGGTCTTCTCAAATATTTGCATCCCCGCCAAAGTTAAATCCTCTCACTCCCTTCTTCAAAGTTCAAAGAATAACTTAAAACATAGATTAATTAGATCAATCTCTTCGGCCTGTTTAGTTGGGCTTGATCCCATTATAACCAAAATGAAAATCACACACACTTCGGTCATTACATTTTTTATAAAATATATTATTATCAGTTTCTTTCTTTACATACCAATTTCTTTCATAATTGTCTTAGCTAGAATATCTGGTTTTGTGTCCTGCCAGATGATTCACGAAATCCGCTGTGGAAAATATGTTTGGATTGGGGGAGAGGAGATGAGAGAGGAGAAGGGGTGGAGATTTAATTCTCCCTTCGATATTGTGATCTCATGTCCAAGGAAGTAGCTAACTGGTCCAAGATCCTTTAGCTCAAACGGCTGGTTGAGATACTATTTGAACTCCTAATATCATGCAAATCATCTCAAATTATGATCACATCATCAACATAAATCATAACAAAAATGGTATAACAGTATAACACCCCCTTTAGCAATAATTATTTTTCATTTTTTCAATCTATTTAGCACTAAAGGGTAATAATAATTTTATACAAATGAAAATTCCATAAATGACATTGACCTCAAAACTCAAATCATAAGTGGTCATTGGGCCATTAAGGATGCATTGTTATTTTTTTTTTTTTTTCTTTCCTATGTTTAAAATTGTATATTTTTTTTTAGATAATTACAATATGTTGCTAATCTTGCAAGTCGAACCATTTTCCCCCTAAACTCCTAAGCATCTTGTACATGGGGAGGTGTCAATTTAGCAACAAAGCCATTAGCATTTAAAACTGTACTTAGGTCATGCTTTTATAAAAGCTTAAATATGATTGGTTAATAAGGGTCTTACAAAAGATATGCAAGCATAAGATTGCCGTGTACATAAAAAGGTTTATTTAAATTTAATGGAAAGATAAATCCTTTTGATTTGTAATTTTAATTATGATAGACATGTAAATATTGATAATTCTACGTGAATAATACATCTTTTTTAATTATTTTAAGATTATATAATTTCTATCTATTTTAATTTGCTAAGAAGAGTTTTAACGGTGAAAAAGAATACAATCATGACAAGAGTCCAAAATGCTAAAAGGCTTGAATCATCTCTTCAAAATTAAATAGGATTAAAATTAAAATTTGTAATTTATTTGTACATGTTTCTCATGTATAGTGGTGGTATTGTGGGCCGTAACGGGTGCTATGTTCTTTGCTTCCTTTATATGATTTTCTTGTTTCGTAGTTTAACTTTGGGCTGAGTTGACAAGAGTCTCAAGGTTCATTGGAGTTGGTGTCTTTATTTTCCTTTTAGTCCCATCTTAAATCACATTACTAAAGCCTAGGACGGGTTCGGGCTTTAATAAATGGGTTTTTTATCACCCGTCCCATTTAATAAACGGGAATTTTTTTAACTCCCAAACCCGCCCCATCGGACCCTGCGGGCCCCATCCAACCCACTTCAGGGCCCAATCCGTGATCCAATCAAAAAAAGAAAAAAAAATGAACACTCAAGGAAACCCAAATCTTTTATAAAAAAAAAAAAAAAAAAAAAAAAAAAAAAAAAAAAAAACCCAGATCTAAACAGATCGAAAACCAATAGATTGGAACCCACAAAACCAAGCAACATACACCTAGATCAAAAACCCACAAAACCCATTATTTTCTTAGCAACCAACAAATCAGAAACCCAAGAAAACCTAGATTTGAACACTTAAATTTCACCAATCATCACCAAAAAAAAAACAAAAAAAAAAAAAAAAAAAAAAAAAAAAACAAAAAACAAAAAACCACCAACAGATCGAAAACCCATAAATTTGAACCCACAAAACCCAGTAACATACACCCAAGAAAACCTAGATCTGAATACTCAAATTTCACCAATCATTGCCCAAAAAAAAAAAAAAACCAAAAAACCACCAATAGATCGGAAACCCACAAAACCTAGCAACATAAACCACCACTGTACTACCACCACACATGCATGCCGCTAGCCACTGATATCTCACAATAACCAAAGATTTCATGTAATGAAACCAAAGTTAAAAAAATAATAATAGTGATAGAGCGGGGACGAACCAATGACAAAGCAGAGAAAGGGGTGTGGCCAGCGGTGAGAGTGAGTGAGGGTGAGACTTGAGAGTAAGTAAGAGTGGTCGAGTAGGTGAGGGGTTGAGTGAGTGAGAGTGACAAAGTAGAGGGACAACTGTGAATGAGAGGAGAGTTAGAGATTAGGGTTTTTCTAAGTGTCTGTGTGTATATATATATATATATATATATATATATATAGAGAGAGAGAGAGAGAGAGAGAGAGAGAGAGAGAGAGAGAGAGAGAGAGAGAGAGAGAGGGGTTGGATTCAAGTTACACTTGGTGTAATTCTGAGCAATGTTACATCACTTAATAACTTGTTATAAAATTCATATTTTGAAAATCCCACTGTTCAATTACATGTTTTTTTATGTTTTTAACATTCTTGCCAATTTTCATGTCAATGAGATGTTATTTTCTATTCGATTCATAAGCTCATATTTTATGCATTATTTTAAACTATAAAAATTTGAATTAAAATAATTGATTGATGACTTGGCTATTAATCTTTAATCACCATGAAAATTTGCAAGTATAGAGAACATACGAAGATAATGTAATCTAACGGTAGATTTGTCAAAATTCATATCCAATTAAAAAATATTGACTAATGTAACATTACTTAAAATTACACCAGATGTAACTTAAACCTAACCCTATATATATATAGTAAGGGTTTTTGGTAATTTTGTTCTAACTGGGTCAGGTTCGGGTTTGGGTATCACTAAAACCCATATCCAATCCGAACCCACTTCGGGTTTTATTTAAAAAACCCAAACCCAACCCATCTATTTCATGGATCAGGTAAAACCCGCCCCATTAGGGTCAGGTCGAGCCGAGTGCCTGCTGGTCGGGTACTTTTCGCCATCCCTACTAAAGCCACATAGGTTGGCCTAATAGCTAATCCATTATGCACTGTATTACATGCATAAAATGACACATTTAAGAGTGTGAGAAGAGTTTATCACTCTCTAATTTGGCATACACGGTTGCAACAAAGGAGAGGAAAAATAAGAATATTCCAAGTCCTTATAGGAGCACAGATATAGAATTTTAATCTTAATTAAGAGAGTCCACCCTCTGAAGATTCTCGTGGTCGTTGAGGTGACGATTAAGGAGTTTCAAGATCAAGTTGTTAAAATTTTGATCCTATTTTAAAATTTACTCAAATAAACCCTAATTCAATTTCAGGAGAAGATGTGATATGACTTCATGGAAGTAAATCTTCCATGCTTTTCTGCCGCGATACATCATTTTAGGAAGTTTTAATACAAATTTCATAGAAAATATAAAAAATTGTAAAAAAATTAATTATTTTTTACTGATTTTATAAAAGGTTTTTAAAATATTTTCTAAATATTAATGCTCATAAGGTACCTGTTAATATTTTTCATATAAAACTTGAAAATAGTTGGAAAATTGGAATAAAAAAAATATTAATGACTGATAATCCTTGGTAACTAAAAAATATTGGGACATCAGTCATGCTTATCAACGTTAAGCACCGGAGTGGGGCTTAATAGGCTAGTTGTCTTTGGATTCGTTTTTTGAAAAAAGCTTTTCCTTTAGGCCTTACTCTCTAATGGATGATGGACCTACCAACATATATTTTTTAGTCTGACCAACTGCCACGCCCACCGACCAAACCAAAAGTAACAACTACGCTAATCTAATTCAAAATTCACAGTTTCGCTCGCAAACGCAACCCACGCTTGACAATTGAATTGAAGCTTGCGCTGTTCATAGCCGTTGCAACCCTTTTCACACTCTGTCACAGCTCCCCCATTGGGTCCACACAACTCACAGTTAAGCCTTATATATAGTTTCCCTCTCTCACAGGTCTCACTCACCTTCTCATTCCTTCTCACAATTCCAACTTCAAATAACGAAAGCAACAACTCTTCTATATACTACTCTATACGCTTTCTCCGATTCCTTTATTATCTTCAGCCATGGCACAATTTAGCATTTCCAAGGCCTTGATGTTGGTTTTGGTGATTGTGGTAAGCTCGGCTGCTATGATGGTCTCCGCTCAGGACAGCAAGCTGGCTCCGGCGCTGGCTCCAACGATGGACGCTGGAGCCGCATTTTCTCTTCCCATCTCTACTGCCTTTTTGGGGTCATCTATTTTGTTCTCTCTTCTTGCTTTGCTAAAACTCTGAATTTCTTGAACCAAAGAAGCTCTTTGGATGCACAGGAGTTGGAGCGATTTTTTATGGTGTTGCGGGAAATTGAAAGTGGATTTTGTTGATGTATTCATTTAATTCTTTCTTCTTTTCACTTACATTGTATTATTTGATTTGTTAAGGATTTATTATTATTACATCTACAAAATTCATGTTTCTTGGCCCTTGGCTGTGCTTGTTTTATTTTTTTTTTTTAAAGAAAAAAAATCCTAAAAGCCGGCTATAAATCTCTAAAAAAAAGTATTGTTCAAAATAAATTTAAAAACTTTTCGTAGCATAAGAGCATTAATTAGGAGTATAAAAACCCTTCAGTTTCTATTTTATCATCCAACCAGCAAATAATCAGCCTCATCCCAGTTGCTATTTCTATTTTTTTTAAGCAACTGTGAACAGTTTGGTTGTGATATATACAACCTACTGTAGCTTAGTTGGTAAAAGAAAATACTTTATTCTATTGAAAAGATCAACTCTTTCTCTCTCCAAAATACGTTTGCTCTCCTTCTTTCTCTCAACCTCTGTTTCTCTGACTCCTCAAACGCACAAAGCTCTATGGCTGCAGCTCTCAAAGCAAAGCCTCCCTTCATTCACTAATTCACCGCCATATAACACCACAACTGTCACGGATTCACGATATTGAATCTCCCTCTCTCTTCACACTCTATTCTCACCATCTCTCTCTCTCTCTCTCTTTGCTTGAGCTCAGCCCATGGGGGTTGAACCCATGACCACCATTACTGACAATGGTGTACAACGGCGAAGCCACCCTAGTGGCCGCCGATCTTTCTTCTCTCCCTCTCTATTTTTTGTTTGATCCGAAAGCTCCCTTTTTTCTTTTTTTATTGTTTTAGATTTGCTTGGGTTTGAGGATTGGGGATTTTTGGGTTGAGGGTTTAAGAAAGAAAAGATTTTTGTCCCAGGTTTTGGGATTTGTTTCAAAAATGGATTTTGGGGTTTTGATGTGTGTTCTTGTGGCTATGGTGGATGTGAAGCGGCGGTGGTTATGGATCTTGGAGTGTTTGGCAGTCGTGGCTGGAAGTTTTGTTGATTTCTCCGGGTTTGTGGTGGTGGTGACTAGTGGTTTATGGGTTTGATATGGGTTTTTTGGGTAGTTCTTGGTGGTTTGCTGTGTGGATGGTAGTGGGTCTTGGTGTTTTGCTGGGTCTATGGTGGTGGGTCTTGGTGTTTTGCTGGGATTGTAGTGGTGGTTCAATTGTTTTTTTTTTTTGGTATGGGTTATGGCCTTGTGGGTGATGTTGGCAGGTAGTAGTGGGAAGAGTATGGAAGAGTGGAGAACACTTGTTATGCAAAATAGAGAGATGGAAGAGAAGAGAGAGAAATAATTTATTTATTTTATATATTTGTGTAGTTTATATTATTTTAATAAGTTATATGAAAAATTAAAAATTAAGATATAGGGTGAGTTGTAAAATAAGATGTAAAATAGATAAAGTGAGTTTTGAATATCTAAAATAGATATCATTTTACATTCTCATATACTAGTGTCTAGTGTTCTAAGTCTATAACCTACTGCTTATCAAGGGAAAAAAAAGTCTATAACCTTCTACTCATAAAAGTGCCTACAACCTTCTATTGTATCTAAAATTCATGAGAATTAATATAAGAAAGAGGGGATTTACTTTGCCAAAATGCTATCAATTAGGCATCATTTGGGAGTTATAAAAGAATTGAATAGATTAATAAAATAAATAATGAAAAGGAATGAGCATAGGAAATAAAATAGAATGAGCATAAAGAATATAATTTTTTTTTATACGAGCATAAAGAATATAATAAAAGGAATTAGCAGTTTACACATTTAAAATAGACTCTATGGAACATCGACAATGATAGGCTTCCCAATTTCTTTAGCAACACAATCACCCACATCTTTATCCATACTTTTAATAGAAATGTTAAAATCTCAAATCCAAAAAGGAGAATACTGAAATTTGACATCACAAGGGTATAATCGTGAAATCCCTTCAAAACAATCAATTTCTTGTAGGATGATCAAGGACTTTTATACAATTTTTTTTTTTGTTTTTTTTGTTTTTGTAAGATTGTCTTCATTGACAAAATAGGCAATCTATAGCTAATAGAGAGTAGGAATGAGTAGAGACCCAGCCAACCCGGCCCACCCGACCCGACCCGAAGGGTTTTGGGCAGGTTGAATGGATGCTTGGGTCGAGTTCAGGTCCAATATTTGGGTCTAGCTTGGGTTCAGGTCGGTTTCGGGTTGGACCCGACCCAACCGATCAAAAAAAAAACCTAATGTATCAGAGTGGGTTTTTTTTTTTTTTTTTTTTTTTTTTTTTTTTTTTTTTTTTTTTTTTTTTTTTTTTAACACTAGAGAGGGTATACCAAAGCGGATTGAAGGGGGCTTCCTTCTTTTTCATTTTTTTTTAATTGTAGCATAATTTGCGCGGAGGAGCCTTTGGCTTCTTTCCCCACCGAAATCCAACTGTTGTGAATAACAGTAGAAGGCCTAGACTCCGACTAGTGTAGATCGAGATTCTCAAGCAGAGTTTCCCGGCGAAAATCGATTTTCCGGCGAAAATCGATTTTCCGGCGATCTTTTTGAGATCGGACTTGCTTAAGTGAAATGTAGCCACCACGTTATGGATGTGACCGTCGGGAAACTAATTCTCCGGTAGAATGAACAGCACGACGGCGGTCTGGAGTGGAGAGTTCTTAAGATTGATTTTGCAGAAACATGGAGAAGAAGAAGGATGAACAACGGAGCGAGAAGGCTTTGAGGCAACAGACCCGACCAGTACCTGACCCGAACTGAGACCCGTATTTTTCGGGTTGGGTTTGGTTTCTCCCTGCTAAACCCGATTATTATCAGGTCGGGTTGCGGGTGGCAGTAAAACCGACCCGACCCGACCCGATATCAATCCTAATAGAGAATAAATTTAAAGGTTTCTTTGTTGTACTCCTTAGAAGTTTGTAACTTGATCAGAAGACTAAATTAAGCATGATATTGAGAAAAAAGTCACACCTCCTCTAGTTTAATGACTATTGCCCACTTCTCTTCATTTGATAAATGGAAACGTTTCCACATTTCTTCTAACGAAGAAACCATCACATGAGAATAAGGGTGACAAAATAAGCCCAAACCTATTTGCCCACCCAAACCCACCCAATTATTAGTTGGGTTAAATGGACATCAACCCAATTAAACTCAGTAATTATTGGGTTTTAACTAAAAACTCATTGAGCTCCATTTAACCCAAAAAAAATGCCTAAATTCAACCCAGCCTTTCCCATAACATTAAAAATAAATAAATAAATAAATAAAAAAGCCCTCAGACATTTCATTTTCCTTCATTTTCTCGGCCTCCAAACACTTCTCTCTCTCACTTGTTCTCTCTAGCTCTCACAGAGAACAATAAGGCACAACAAACACAGCATTGAGACCACTGAGTCTCGCTTCTTAGGAAGCATATTCGCCTTCTCCATTCGAAACCACCACAACGCTATGGAGAATATGGCGGTTGAGGAGAAGGAAGTGGTGGAGAAGGATGGGGAAAGGAAGGCGGAGAGAATGGGGTCGGAGGCTATGGAGTCGAGTGCCCACCTCACCAATCTTACCTGCCCAGAGCTGATCTCGCCTACCCACCTCGCCAATCTCGCCTACCCAACGCCAATCTCACCTGCCCAGCACCAATTTCGCCTACCCACCTCGCCGATCTCGCTTGCCTAACGCCGATCTCTCTTCTCCCTTTCATTTTTTTTTCTTTCTTCCTCCACTCCTCATCGATCTCGCTTGAGTTTTTCTTTTGTGGCTGTGGGTTAATTTTCTTGGCTTGGGTTGTTGTGGGTTTTATTTTTGTGGTTGTGGGTTGGCTTTGAGATCGGAATTTCTGGCTTTGATTAGTTTTTTTTTTTTTTTTGGATTAATAATTAGAGGTCTTAGGCTGTGTTTGGTTGTTGAGAAAACAAAGGAAAATCACAGTTTTTATTTGTTTAGGGACAAACCCATGAATCCTATTTGGGTTCTTAGCTAAATTTAGCTATTGATTTTGCTGAAGAAGAAAAAGAAATTTTAGATCCAAGAAATTTTTTTTCTTTGTTTTTTCTTTTTCCCGGGAAAGTAGAGTGGAGACTAGAGTGAGTGAAAAAAGGAATCCAAGAAAGTGTTGGGGTTTTCACTTTAATGGCATTTTGGTAATTTTGATAATTGGGTAATTGGGTGAGTTAGGGTTTACCCATAATAATTAGGTTGGGTTGAATTTGGGTTAGAAGCAATTAGTTAAATGAGTTTTAATGGGTAAATGGGTTTTATTTACCCAACCCAATTATACCCACCCATTTGACACCCCTACTTGAGAAATAAGGTTAAGTCAAAAGTTAAGAAAAAATAGAAAGCATAAAAATTAATGAACGAGAAAAAGGATAAAGAAAAAAGAGTAGAAAAGCACCACATCTAAGAACAAGATCGGCAATATGTAGCTTGCGTAGAATCGCAAGTTGGAGGCTTCTACTTTCCAAGACTAGAGGGAGTTTAGGAGAGAGAAGTTTTCAAAATTTAAATCATTAGTATAAGAGGGTTTTTTTTTTTTATTTTTTTTATTTTTTTATTTTTATGAGACATAAGTATAAGTGGTTATTTTGCCTTTAAGGATGAATTGGTCTTTTATATGTGCAAAACCATGCTTAGATCATGATTTTGTAAGAACTTAAATATGTTGGTCGAGAAGGGGCTTACCAAAGACATGTATGCATAGGATTGTCCTAGGTCAATTTTAACTTGTTCGTAAAAAGATTAATTTAAATTTAATCAAAAGATAAAATCTTATTGGTTCGTAATTTTAATTTAAAATAATGCTAACAAAATAGTGCTAACAAAGAGGGAAATTGGTACTAATTAATACGAAAAATTAAAAGAGATACCAAGTTAAAACCGTTTCATTTTTTTATCCTACACCAAAAATTTGCAAACGTAAGTCATAAACAACTTCATTACTTTAAAATTGCTAACACCTATGGCTAGGATAGGATTCAATGTTGCTTTTGGCAAATCTATAATTTTTGTATTTTTAACGAAGGTGTCTATTTTTAATTTCGTCCTTCTCTATCCATCCTCTTTTTCTTTTCTTTTTTTTTTCTTTTTTTTTTTAATTAAATCTAACTAGAAAAGAGTTGGAAAATTGGAGTGAAAAAAAGGAAATGAATATAATGATCATCTTTGAAACTAATAGGGTAAATTTCACAATTATACCCTAAGGTTTTGGTTAATACCAAACAAGTCCAAGATATTTCAAAATTGATCAATTTAGTCCTTAAAGATAACTTTAACCCTAACCCCGTTAGCCCTCTGTTACTCATCTATCTCTCTCTCTCTCATTAGACAAGAATATAAACAAACACATCAACACTACCAGTGGCTATTGGATCAATCCCACCATAGAAGCCCACATTATAAAATACCCAAAGAAATTCTAGATTGCACCCACTGCGTGTACCACCCATGGCCCACCACCCCTAGTTGGGGTTGTTTTTTAAGTGTTAAGGCGAAGTAGAAGAGCCAAGCGAGGACCAAAACGTTGTTGCCAAAGTCCTTGAAGAATGCCTCTGTGTAGAGCGTTGATTGTCGTAACCTTGGCTTAGATTTTAGAACCAAGTAGATGTTGTAAGTGTCTGCACCACAGCTACTATGGCTACCCATTTGTTGTGGGTTTGGCTAGATTTTTGAATTTGTTGATGCCGGTGGTCTGTGATTGCTTGTTCTAGGTTTGTGGCTCGGAATTTGTTGATGGTGTTTGTGAGTTTGTGGGTTTTGTTGATACCATTGTTTTGCTTATTGCAGACATCGTATTTTGTCTGCCCTCGATTTGGGTGCCAAACCCCAAAAATTCCAAAAATATTATCTTTTCTCCATGGGGCCACGGAAACGACTATATTGACATGGCGCAACCCATTTTGGCATTGGAGCACTCAAAATACCATTTCAAGTCAAATTGACCAAAATGCCCATAGTCAACCTTGGGTTGACCAAAAGTCAAAGTTGTGTCAAAATCATCCCAAAAAAACATTTTTTATGTTTTTACATCAAGCCCGAGTTACTCGATGATTTTTGTCAACGTTGACCAAGTTTAATCTAAGGTTGACTCTCAAGGACACCTGAAACCCTAATTTTGATTTGACCCTTAGAACAGGTTGGTTCTAGCTCCATTGTGAAGATTATCAAATTCCCTTTCCATCAACTATTCATGGGTCGAAATCGGAGCTAAAATGGTTGAGATATCCAGAAACCGTAAAAAAGCACGTCAATTTGCTTCCCATGGCCATAACTTTTGATCCGATTGTTGGATTCTCAATTTATTTAGTGTTATAAAAACTAGACATCCAGATCTTTCCAAGGACACTAAGATCAGCTCAATCCAAGTCCAGGAAGGCCTTCAAAAATGCAATCGAAGTTAGAACTGAAAAGT
This sequence comes from Quercus lobata, assembly GCF_001633185.2. NCBI lineage: Eukaryota > Viridiplantae > Streptophyta > Magnoliopsida > Fagales > Fagaceae > Quercus > Quercus lobata. The sequence goes on along the minus strand of NC_044910.1, from coordinate 21,875,451 downwards.
AGAAAAAGGCGAAATAGCTGATGTTAGCCCGACGTCGGTGCGCTGGAAGCCGAAGGGTCATTTCTTCACTATAAATGACCCTTGACCCCTCATTTGACCCAAAAAATAAAAATGAATTGTGGGCAAATTCTCTCTCTCTTCTCTCTCTAATTTCTCTCCCAAACACATCCAAATACATCAAAACACCTTAGAACATCTTAGATTCTTACCTTTTCTCTACAATATTCAAGGTAGTGTTCTTGCACCGAATCTTCCTCTCCTTGGTTCCATACATTGGATTTGAGGTTTAGGGGTGTGTATGTAGCTGTTTAACTACAATCCACACCCCTTTCTCTTTATTACTTTTCCAACTTCTTTTTACTTAATAAAATGCTTTATTTTCTTTTCCTAGCATGTTTTAGCTTCCTAGCATGTTTTATAGCTTTTGTAGCATGTCTACTTGCTTTTTACCATGATTTATCGCTTTGATGTTGTTGGCCTAGCCTTCTTGGGCTAGGATGTGTCTACTTTTTATGTTTGTGCTTAGATCCACATGATTTTAGGCTCCTTGCTATGTTTGTGCTTAGATCCACATGAATTTAGGCTCCTTGCCATGTTTTTACTTAGATCTATGTTAGTGTTTATGTGCTCCGTGTCATGCTTGTGTGCTTGGATCTATGTTGGTTGCTATACCATGTGCTACTTTAGCCCTTTTTGTCCATTGATATCATTCTTTCTCTCTTTTTGGCTCTTCCAGTTGGGTGTAGATCTAGATCCTGTGGTCTAGGCCTACATCCGCACACCGAGGCCTATATTAAAGGGTTTGGATCATTTCGTTTTGCATGTCGATGTTTGCTTGCTTGCTTCTATATTTTATCTCCATGTTAGCCTCTCTAGATATAGGCTTTGCCATGCTTTGTGCCCCTCATGGGCTTGTGCACGTGTGGTTACATCCATCCCTCCTAAGGTTTGTTTGGATGTTGGTGTGCTTGGTTTACACCTTCTTTACTACGTGCATTGTTGATATGCTTGCCTTGCTTGCTTTGAGCCACCCATTTGGCTTTCTTTACTTCTTTGCATATTTGCACGTTTGCCTATATGTTCATGCATGAGTCTGTGTGTTGTCCATATTCCAATCCAATGGAACTACGGACACTCAATCCAAACCTACATTTGTCCTTCTAGGTCACTATCTTTTAATTGATAACATGTTTGTTTGCCTCTTTGTGTGCTTCACATGTTTGTTTGCCCCTGTTTGGCATCTTTTCCTAGCTTTTCTTTAGCATGCTTTTCCTTCCATTCGTTTCTTTGCTTGTTTGCTGGCTTGTTTCTTTTGTCTTTGCATATAGAGTAAGGGTGCAACCTCCTAAGTGTGAGCAAAAAGGGAAAGGATGCAAGCAAAATAGGGCAAGCCCACAAAGGGCAATGTTCAGTAAATTAAGGGGCCTAGCCCCTCCAAAGCAGTCTTCTCTTTCTCTCTCTCTCTAAGCCTTTTCTCTAGAGCATGTATTAGGGTCCCCCTCCATGTACCCCTTTTATTTTCCTGCTTTTTGCTTGGGCCACGTTCCCTGGGTATGGCAATGTTTGTTTTACATTTTTTGTAACTTGCTGGGCCATACCCTTGGAACATTGACAATGTTTGGTTTATTTTCTCACTCTGTGTGATAGCATTGTGCATGATGCATATATATATATATATATATATATATGTATCTGCTTGTTTGTGTGTGGGTGATTGTGCGCTTTGTATGATGGATTCTCATGGCTACGTGAGCGACCCTCTTTAGTCATGAGAGCTCTTGACCTTGTAGTATGGGTATGCATTCAAGGTGATTGTCGTAGGTGCACATTATTGCTATATTGTGTGCACGCTCATCGCTGTGTGATTGTCTTGATGCATGTCACCAAGTGACATTGGTTTCCCCATGTATGCAACACGTATTAACATGTTCTAACACTCTAGAAGGCTTCGGCTTGTCACAGTGCGAGCATGTCGATACGCACCATATACACAAACATGAAACACTGCCGGTGCACCATAGTGCACCAAATGCGAAACTCTGCTAGATTTTTGCCGTGAAAATGGGGCATCCCCATTGTCTCATTCTCACATCGAAAGCTTGGTGAGAATAACGCTTGGCATGCTATGACACATCTAAGGTGAAGCGTTGCTGAATTTCCGCCATGAAAATAAGGTGAAATGCTGCCGAATTTTCGCCATGGAAATTTGATAGTGACTTCAAACATACTTGGAAAGCATCGATCGGGACCACACCCATTCCTAAACCAAACCTCAAAGCCCAACATATTTAAAGCCCCGAAAGCAAATGCCAATAGCTTATTTTCAATTGCCAATGTCTAAAAATTATGATTTTACCAAAATAAAGGACTATCTACATATAGGTGTTGTAGAGTGCCTAACACTTTCCCCACACGTAATCAGACTTCTGAACTCAAGAATCAAGATTTTTTGCCCCATCTGCATTAGATTAGGAAAAACGACATTTTTCATAACTTATGATCGGTAATAAAATCAAATAGAGTTAGGTGACCAATAACACCTTAGAAAAAAAAAACCCAATGATTGGTGACGACTTCACTTACCCTTGGTAATTTTCCTAAAATCGACTCACATTCTAGTCACACACCTGAGTTATGACACACCTCCATACATGTTCAAAATGTGCGCAAGTGTCGCCGCGATGGGTGGTCAACATTTTTAGCCGCGAGGCATCGACACTTATGGTTGGTGGTCACTGGATTTATGGAATTTGCTAGGTTGATGGTCAAGCTCTTTTGATTGTTTTACTGAGAAAGTCATTGTTCTTCAATTTTTTTCTTCTTGGAATCAAAGAAAGGGAAGACGAAGACTTAGGGAGAGAGGGATGAGAGAAAGGAGAGATGTAATGAGAGTTACAAGCCGTTTGAGGATAAGGACTGAGATAGTTTTTAAATATTATGGACTTGATTGGTATTTTTCCAAACCTCAGGATAAGTTTCTAAAATTTACCCTAACTAATAAATAAGTAAATGGCACATCATGTTATATTTCATCAACATTAAGCACGTGTGTGGGGCTTGACAACTTGGCTTAGATCTATCTTTTGAAAAAGAATTTCCTTTGGACCTCAATGTCCCTAGGACCTACCGAGTACCGACATATATTCGAAAGTGGCAACTGGCAACTCATATTAGCAATTGCCACGTCCACATACCAAACCAAAAGTAACCCCCGCGCTAACCTAACAATTCAAAATTCACAAACCCACACTTAAATTGAAGCTAGCGCTGTTCGTAGCCATTTCCACCCTTTTCACAATGTTACAGCTCCCCATTGGGTCCACACACCTCATAGTGTCTCTCTCACAGTCTTTTACTCCTTAAAATGGAACGAGTGGTTCTTGGTTTTGGGGACATAGTTTGCTGGGGGTGTGTTTTTAATTTAACTTTGTTTTCTTTAAAAGCGATTTTATTTTTTAATTTAACTTTGTTTTGCGTGGAAGATGTAGAACTGGAACATGTTTTGAGTTTTTAATCCCTCATAACACAAATTGTTTTTTTTTTTCTTTTATATTTTTTTTTCAAGGATTTTTTTGGATAAACTACGTATTTAATCCTTATTATATACATCATATTTCAATTTGATCTCTAACTTTTCAATTGTGTCAATTTGGTCCCTAGTCTTTTAATACCGTGTCAATTTAGTCCTAGCAATAATTTTTTAGAAGAAAATTGATGACACTTCTAATGGCCAAAATAAAAAATTAGCTTTTGTTAATGTAACAATACACTGAAATTTTATTTTGATCGTTCGTCATGTCATCAATTTTCATCCAAGATATAACAACACGGATTAAATTGACACGACACTAAAATGTTAGAAACCAAATTAACACAATTGAAAGGTTAATGACCAAATTAAAATATAGTGTAAAGGATAGGGACCATATATGTAGTTTATCCAATTTTTTATTTATTTATATTTTATAGGAACTGGATATAAGGCTTTTTTTTTTTTTTTTTTTTTTTTCCTTCATTTAACAAAAAATCACAAAAACGTTTTATTTATCCGAAGTCATTCAAAGTCAAAGTGTAATTCAAAGTCATTCAAAGTGTTTGTGGAAAAAAGAGTCATTCAAAGCCATTGTTAATTATAATTTACTCTTAAAAAAAAAAAATTTTAATATACTTGGTTTATTCAAAATAATGATAACCTTATATTTAACCCTAACTCTTTTATCTCTTTAAGATTGACGTATGCACAAATTTATTGGATTGCATTGAGGACGCATTGGAATGGAATATTAGATAAGTTTAGGTGAGATTCAAACCTCACATGAAGTGGTTGTTATCTAAGAAATTGTTGTAATTTTTTTTTTTTTTTTTTTTTTTTTTTTTTGGTAATAGAAACTATATTTATCATTTGTATAATTCGATGTGAAATTCAATTTACATTTCTTTTATAATTATTAATTTACTACATTAAAAAAATTACATACTTTTTCTCAAATTTAAAGGAAGTTGATAAATTTTAAATTTAATCTCTTTTTAACTTTTGTCATGGATGTGTAGTAAGTAGCTAAATTTTAGGACTAAAAACTAAAATTTTGGATTAAACAAAAATTGATAACTGTGAACCTTTTTTTTAACACAAAAATAAATAAATAAATAAGCAAAAAAACTGTGAGCCTTTTAAATATAAACCCTTTTTAACTTTTTATTATGGATGTGTACTATATTACTAAATTTTAGGATCAAAACACTACATTTTAGGATTAAATTCAACTTGATAACTGTCATAAATAAATATAAAAGAACAACAACAACACCACCAAAAAGAAAAAAAAAAAAAAACTAAAACTAAAACAACAAAAAATTGAGTCTTTTACCATAAAAGGAAAAAAAAAAAAAAAAAAAAGGTAGTGGATAAATTTTAAATATAAGCTTTTTTTAATTTTTTTTTTTAATGGATGTGAAGTACATGGCTAGATTTTAGGATTAAAACACTTCATTTTAGGATTAAATATAACTTGATATCTATCACAAATAAAACAACAACATACCAAAAAGAAAAAAAAAACGTAGATGAAACAGCATAATCAACTACACATATAACATCCTATTTCAAGTTCACCGCCAATTTAAAGATAGATAATTGCTTCTAAATTCCAAAGGGTAATTCAATTGTGTGACACAAACGATTGAACAAACAATTACACAAAAATTAAACAATACCCGCCTGGATTTCTTCGTCTCTCCACACTATTGTTTCCATTTTCAATCTTGGTGATTTAAAGACCCCTTCTTCCTGATATAAAATTTAAAAATATATATATATATATATATCAAAACCATAGCTTTCCTAATACTCCTTTTAATTATGCCAGTTTTATATATCTATCGATTTGTGAATCCTTGAGAATGTGTAGTAAAAAGCTAAATGTTATGGTTAAAGATAAGTAGACAACTCTCATAAAAAAGAATAGATATGGACTTTAACAAGCTTAATGTTGCTCTTTGGAGCTTATGTACTCAATTACTCGGCAAATGTGCACTGAGTAATTGATTGTTATAGACCTATCTTTGTTGTCATATCCCAATATTGCTGGTTTAGTAAGAATTAGATGAACATACTATCCCAATATTGCTAGTTTAGTAAGAATTAGATCCACGTACTACGATGAAATGACACAAATAAATCTTAATTATTAATTTGTTCTCATGTATTGATGTTGTATGAATTATGCTTACCTTGGCTTATGTTATGAGTATGCTCACCTATTTCATGTTTCAGATGTAGTGAATTATTTTACAGTTTTATCCGATGTAAATATTTCAATTTCCTATATTGATCCATCAACTTCTTCATAATAACTTTTGTTAAGGTCATCACATGTATTTTGTAAGTAGTTTTATTGTTACAATTTCATTATGCATTTTCAATATATGCACTATTTATAAGATTTATTCAGAGAATCTTTTTTTTCCTCCCCCTAAAGGTTAATACTAAATTATAGCATCATCTTCCAATCAATAACAAGTTGATTACTGTATAAACAAAGTTGGCAAAAATAGATAATAATTAAGGAATACTAGCCTCTGAGCATGCGCTCAGGTGCATGCTTAGAGACTCTTCTATTTTATGGGTAAAGATTAATAATTTGTGTAAATTATAATTTCAAATTAATATATTTTCCAATCACAAAAAAAAAAACCTAGGAGTGTGATGAGTATTATGCGTTTGCAGGTAAAATAATTTTTTCATCACACTCCTAGGTATTTTTGTGATTGGAAAATATATTAATTCCAAATTATAATTTATGCAAATTATTAACTTTTACCCAAAAAATAGAAGAGCCTCTGAGCACACACATAAGCGTGTGCTCAGAGGCTAGTGGTTTTATAAGAAGTTAAATATGTTGGTTGAGAAGGGTCTTACCAAAGACATGTATGCATAGGATTGTCCTAGGTTAATTTTAATTGATTTATAAAAAAGATTAATTTAAACTTAATTAAAAGATAAAATCCTATTGGTTTGTAATTTTAAGTATGGTATAAATTATGTTAAGATTATTATATAATGTATATTTATCTTTTAGATAATGTATGGTAGTTAAAGAAGGGTTTTAATGGTGAATGGACACAATCTTGGAATGAATCCAAAAATGCAAAAAGGATTGAAATATCTCTTAAAAATAATAAAAACATGAATAAAATCGAAAAACATTGAAAGTTATTTGAAAATGTTTCTTATGCATATATTATCTTGATTCATAGAATTGCATGTTTAGAGTGGTCATATAAAGATATGTTCTAATTGGAATTGTTCACACCTAAACATAGGCTGTGGTAGGGTCATTGAGACCACTATGCCCATGGATTTGTGGGTTCTCATGTCATATAGGGTTGGCCACGAGTATATCGGCAGAATTGTGGGTTGTAAGGGAGAAATTATAAGGTCCACATCGTGGACAAGTGATGTGGTCTACCATTCCACTAAAAAACTCACCTGTTTAAAATTGCTGGTTAGAAAATTTTTTTAAACATAAATTAATTACTGATTCAGCAATTTTAAACAAGTGAAATTTTTTTAGTGAAATGATGGACAAGTGACATGGTCTACCAGAGGACTCTATAATTTCTTGTTGTAAGGGGTGGTTTGTTCTTCGCTTCCTCTATAGGATTTTTTTGTTTACTGGTTGAACTAAATGCTTGGATGGTTTGATTCCTTTATTGATTAAAGTTCTCCTGTACTAAAAAATTGCAATGTGAGTCACAAACTTTTTCATTGCCTTAAAATTGCTAACACCTACAGTTATGATAGGATTTAGCATTGCTCGTGGCAAATCTATAACTTTTATATTTTTATTGGAGTTGTCTAGTTTGAAATCCCGTCTTCCTTGTCCATCTATAAAAAAACTTTTTAGAAAAAAAAATCTAAGTTGGAAAATTGGAATAAACAAATAAAATAAATATGGATGAATGATCATCTTTGTAACTAATAAATAAGTAATGGCACACGCATCCTCTTCAAAAAAAAAAAAAAAAAAAAGTAATGGCACGCGCACAACATTCATAATTCATCAACATTAAGTACTGGGTGTGGGGCTTGACAACTTGGCTTGGATCTATCTTTATGAAAAAGAATTTCCTTTGGGCCCTCTAACCTTACCTAACAGTTAAAAATTATTCACAGTTTCACACGCAACATTGAATTGAAGCTTGCGCTGTTCGTAGCCGTTGCCACTCTTTTCACACGCTGTCACAGCTCCCCATAGGGTCCACACGCCCCTCACCTCAGTTGGCCTTATATATAGTTGTCCCTCTCTCATTCCTTCTCAGAATTCCAACTTCGATAAACCAAAGCAATTAGCATTAGCAGAGCGGCAAGTCTTCTATACTCTTGCTCCAACTCGATCCTATTTGATCTTCAGCCATGGCCAAAGTTAGCATTTCCAAGGCCTTCATGTTGGTGTTGGTGATTGTGGTAAGCTCAGTGACTGCGATGGTCTCTGCTCAGGACAGCCACCTGGCTCCCGCACCATCTCCGAACATGGACGCTGGGGCGGCATTCTCTCTGCCCATCTCTGGTGCCCTTTTGGCCTCATCTATCACTATTTTGTTCTCTCTTCTTGCTCTGCTGAACCTCTGAAGTTTTTGATCCTAGCTAGTTGGAGTGATCCATTTTTATGATGTTGTGGGAAAGTGAGATTTGTTTGTATTCACTTGATTTTTTCTTATTCTTATTACATACATTATATTTATTTGTTTTGTAAAGAATTTGATGTTCTACATAATTCATGTCCATTGACCCTTGGTTGTGTAATTTTTTTTTTTTTTTTTTTTAGGATAAAAAGTTATATCCAAAAAGCCAGCTATATATAGAAACAATAATCAATAATTATGTTGGACATCACTATATCTTTAATCAATTTTTTTACTATTATTTTAGATATGATAAAATTTGAACCAATTGCTCTAGCGCCTAGTATAAGTCTATATAATCTTGTAATTAATTATCCAAAAAGATAAAGTGGAGCATGTATATGGGGGAAGTGAATAAATAAATGTGTTAATGCCTTGGCACCTTTACAGAGATCTAAGTTTTACTTTGTATTTCGCCTTGTCTTGCTTTTGTTTTGTGTTTGGTTCGTTTGGTTTGGGATAATCTTATATTAGAGGTGGCAATTCGTGTTTGTGTCCGGTTCATGTCGTGTCGACTCATGAATATTCGACTATATAGGTCAACCTTAACCTAACATATTTATTAAATGGATCAAGATTTCTCAACCCTAACACAACCCATTTATTAAACGAGTCAGTCGTGTTGACCTGTTTATTAGATTCTATCAAAATGGAAAAAAAAAAAAAAACTAATTTTAGTATTAACCAAATTGATATCAATTATGAAAAATCAAAAAAATAAATATTTTTAATATAAAGTTCAGAATTAACGAGTAATTACATCATAAATAATAATCATTCAAAATTAAAGCATATCTCAATATCACAAATAATCAATCATAATATGTAAAAGAAAAAAAACCACAACAACCAACAAGTTTATATAATGTCATTTAATTAAACGGGTTAGACAAGTCAAACGGGTTTCATAAGATGGACACTAATCCAACCCGTTTATTAAATGGATCAGTCATGTCAACCCAAATATGACACGAACCAATTAAGGCCCAACTCATAACCTACTAATTTTGTGTCGTGTCATGTCGAATTTGTGGGTCATGTCAAATTTTGCCACCCTTAACTTTTATTGGGCAATTTCCTTTACTATTTAACTTATTTTTGCTACTATTTAATATTTATATGTCTCATTGCATTTTTTAATACTATTCACGAATTTTACTCTTACTGTAATAGTCTATTTGCCTTGTTGCTAATACTTTTAATGTTGGTTCTGCCTTAATTGCAAAAATTCAATCGTTTGTTCCCTTTACAAATAATAATAATAATAATTTTTTGCAATATGAACCATTGGTAAGCTACATACAAAATTTACTTTCGTAAAATTTCTAATAAATAACAATTAGGTCATTTACGTTTAGATATGCAAAATAAATGCATTTTGCATCACTAAAAAGCTAATTTTATCTTTTTCTTCTTTTTCTTTTTTATGGTTGTGTGTGTTTTGTTTTGTTTTGTTTTTTTTTTTTGGTAAAAAATAGCACACAGGCCCAAGTTAAAGAGTAAGGATCCTGGGCCTGATGCTTTATGCCTTATACTTTAAGAGATTAGGCTTAGTTCATCGCAGCTAAATTGGGTTGATTTCGAACCAAGTGGTGCACAAAGTGCTGATCCTACAACACATACATATAAACATACAACAAGCATATACGTATTGAATAGCAAGGAACAGTAAATAACGAAATAAAGATGAAAAAAAGAAAGGAAAACAATGTGAAAGACATCAGGGGTCCTTAAAATAACATGAAATATTTCATTATTTTCTTAATTTTTTATGATACATCATGCTCACTAGGACGTGTTACAAGGTTCAAATAAGTTCAACAATCACAGACTTGGATGACACTTTAGGTCTCTAAGACTTGTGAAGTTTGAATTCCCTTGAATCCAAGTGTGTTCTCTAGTGGCTGTTTGGGGATCTGGACACTGTTTTTCCTCTCTTTCTCTCCTCTTTGAATTTTGACAGAGTTTTCTCAAGTATTTTTACTCCAATTCACTATTGCTGAATGTCCTTCACTGTTGGTCGCTTACCCTTTTATAGTCCCACCCTAAGGTTCCTAGGGTACCATTGATTCCTTCCATTTGCTCCCCTAGGTACCAGAACCAATGTTGTGCCAGCAACATTGGTGGTTGGTCTCTTCCTCATTCCTCATTATTTTCTTTTTTTGAGGTTCCTTCTTCAAAAGCCTCTAGCTGACTTTCCTGTTCTGGGGGGTCCTAGAAGGTTGACCTTTGGTCTTTCCTTCTCCAAGGCTTTTAGATTCCATCTTTTCAGACCCACCTTTAGGCTGCTTTCCCTTTTGTCATTTTTCCCAAGTGAGCTAATTCCTTTCTGCCATGCTGAAAGATTCCTAGCCACCTTCCTTGGTGGTTTTTCTTCTTGGGTTCCCCGAGGTACCAGACCCTTACTAATGAGTTGTTGGTTCCCAAGCCTTTTAATTCCTTTTCCATAGGTTCATGTATCATGACATGCATAATTCAATTTGTGTCTATTGCTTCTAGTTTATAGCATGTTTCTTTTACAAGTTTTGTTTTGTATTTTTTGTTTTGTTGATCTTACTTTACTTGTTTTGTTGATCTTACTTTACTTGTTTTGTTGATCTTACTTTACTTGTTTTGTTTTTGAGTGTGTTCAAAAATTCAAAAACCCATAAAAATTGAAAAATCTCCAAAAAAGTTTGATTGCTTGTGTTGTGTATATCACATGTGAGTTTGGCCTAGTACCTTCGTACTAATGGTATAGTGCATTTACAAGCCTAGCTTGTTATGTATGCACATATATCTGTGTGGGAGAAATCTTGAAAATTATGTGTGATTGTTGTAAATAGATCTTCAAGCTTGTCATGAATGATTGGTCAATAGTCTTGATGGTCTTGATACTTGCATAAACTTGTGTCTGTATTTCTTCCCACTTTATTTTTATGTTTTTGCTTAAAGAGCTCAACAAATGTAAATCTCAAAATGAAAAAGAGATTATGAGTTGCAAAAGCCGTTGCACATACTAGTATTTGACTAGGAAAAAGGGAAAGCGACATTTTAAATTGAAATATATGGTGCTCAAAAAGCCAAATGCTAACTCTCAATATTGAAATATAAAAAATTTCAAGTACTGATCTCAAAATGAGATGTATTGTTAAAAAATGATCATATGTTATGATGTGTGCAGAAGCCAAATGAAAAGTTTCTAAGATTTGTAATCATTTTCTTGTGGGAGGTCATATATGCTCATTTCTATAATTGAGATAGTCCACTTGACTTAGTACCTGTTGTGTATGACCTGATTGAATTGATCATTGAAGTTTCACTCTGGTTGAAGGACTATTCCACATTTGATACTCACACACAACACACAAGTCTTAGTTCAATTAATGCTTATCTCATTTGTGTGATTGTACATGTTCAAATGTGATATGTATGCTCAATTGCTTGCCGACTAAACCCAAATTTTTTTTTCAGTATTTTATATGTTTTTGAAAGTGATTTTATACTTTCGTGCTTTAAGTTTTTGTTCAAAATGCATTTTTGTGTTGTTCTTCAAAAACTTGTTCAGAGGCATTTTTTGCAAGAAGCTCACGACTAAGAGCTTCCCACAAAAAGAGTTTAGGGGAATTCTAAAAATCTCATTTTCATACAGAGAGTATCGCGACTGTCTCGCAACTATTTCGCAACCAAGCACTTCCCGTGAAATGATTTTTAGGCAAAAACTAGAAAACACAAGTTTCAATAGAGATTATCGCGATTGTCTCGTGATTGTTTCACGACTAAAAGCTTCTTGCGAAAGCTTTTGTGCTTCAGTGGTGTTTTTCGCAACTAATTTTGTGACTATCTAACCTGCAAAAACGCTTGTTTAAGTTTTATAAGGTTGATGTGATAGTTTTTTAAACACTCTCTATATCCCTCGCACTATCTCTCTCGAATCTCACTCAACCCAAATTTATTTTTCTCTAAAAACCCCATCATTTTCAAGCTTGATTTATGCAAAATAAACTTAAAGGTATGTTTTCTTAACATTCTTTTCATTTTTTTTCTAAGATTATGAAGAAATTAACTTAGGGTTCTAAATTGGGAATTTTTTGAAAAAAGGGTTAGGAACTTTGATTTTAAGCAAATTTTTTTCAAAATTTTGATTAGGCTTTGTCCCATTTGATCTGTGGGTAACTGTGTTGGCCCTTTGTGGCATTTTAAACCTGTATTGAGGCATTTTTCTATGTGTTCATGCATTGCCCATTCATGTAGTGCAGTGTTGCATGCCAAGTGTTTGTCAAAATGTTCAAGTGACATTTTTGTATTGTTTTGGACTCAAATGAGTTCCAATTTTTGGGAATACCCTTGATTGAACTTGGTTACCATGTTTTGATCATTGGGTGTTTACACACTTTGCCCAATTTGTGCCTCATAATGCCATGCCATGCATCACCTAGGCACACATTAGGCACACACCATGCATCACCTCATGCACACACATGCACACTAGATGCACACACATGCATAGTTTCTAATTTCTTACATTTTGGTAATGTTTACATGTTTTAGCACTTAAAGCTTAAAGTTTTAACTTTGTTGTGTTCTATTTTGAGTATTTTTACTTTTGTTTTGGACTAACATGAAACTAATCATGTTTGTGCTTTGTTTTTGTGTTTGTGCACCTATTTCCTTTCTCTATTCTCTCTATACATGTGTAGATGTCTCCCACCAAGCATTCAGCGTCCAAGAAATCCTCCAAGCGTGCTCGCACAGATTCTGACAACTTCAAGTCTATTGACGCAAACATGGCCTATAACGATTGCTACAAGCGAGCCACGATAATTATGGAAAGGGTTGTGAAATTGGATACCCTTAAGGACACTTGCATACCTGAAGTGTTCAAGTAAAGGACATGGACAAAGCTACTGAATATGAATGGAGTTGTGTACTTGGAAATCATTAAAGAATTATTCTCGAATGCGAGTGTGGAAAGAGATCATATAAACTGCTGGGTGAGACACAAAGAGTTTGTTATCACAAGGGAAAGCATACAAGAGTTCTTGAAAGTTCGTCCTCCTTCACAGCCAATCACAGTGCAATATGATGATTGCTTGGAATCTATAGAGGAGATGGTGACCATTCTTGGTGGTACACTTAAGAAGTCCTCCATGAACACAATTCCGTTCAATCCGGAGATGAGGACTCTAATTTATGTGATGATCCACAATCTGTATCCGGTCACCAACCTGATGACATTGTCTGCTCCAAGGACAATTTTCTTGTACGATCTCTTCACTCATAAGGAGATTGACATTTGTGGACACATCTTCCACCTCTTGACCAAGAGCATCACTAAAAGGAACTCAAGGACAATCATGCCATTCCCTACTCTAATTATAGGCCTCATTGCAAAGACAAGGCTCAAACTTTCGAGTGGTCTCACCGTGGAACATAAAGATTACCCTATTAGAGCACACACGGTGACTCGTAGCATAGCTCACATCAGAGGATCCAAAACCGATGTGTCTCAAATACCAAGGGATCGAGTTGAGGAAGAGGGTGGAGATACAGAGGAGGAGATTGAGAGATTCACCTCTGCACCAGAGAGTTCTGCTCAGCCATCCTTTTAAGCACAGGCATGGCGACCTGATAGACTTGATCGCCTCATTGATAAAGTAGACCAGATGTTTAGCATGCTCGACTCTCATGTGTAGCACACCGCGAACCAGTTTGTATACATCCAGGGTCAGATTACCGTATTATCCTCACAGATTGATGACATGTCGATGGCACAAGGATCTGATTCAGAGTCAAATCAATTCTAGCCTCTTTGGCCATTCTGGTCAAAAGCAGGGAAAAATTTTGAGGGGGAGCTTGCACGGTTGAGGGGGAGCATAGCTTAGACCATAGATTTTGGTTCATTTTAAGCAATTTAGCATTATTTTTGTTTAGTTTAAACTATCTTAGTTTTTATAACTCCTGGATAGTTGTTTTATTGCTTTTCTTTAAAGCTTAAGTACTTTGTTTTTATATTTCAGTTTAATATTCAATACGTGTGTTTACTTCATTGATTTGTAGCAATTTTTGTACTTTTAAGATATTGCTAATATGTCTTAAGTACCTCACACTTGTACCCTTGTAGGATCTTGTATCCTAGATGCATATACTTCGTGTATTTTGCATTGGTTGTGTGTTGGACATGCCATTGATCATTGTGATTGGTCTTCATTGCATTGCATGTCCGGATGAGCATTTACTAGTTAAATGTTCATTGTAGTCATTCTTTAATGATTGACCTTGTTTGATCAAGATATGCTTACATGTTTTATAGTGTTTACAAACTTGATTGCACTTTACTTGCTCATGTACGTACCATGTATTTAGCTTGTCATAAGCTTAATGAAAGTTTTGTTTGTGTGCAAGTGTTTCAGGTTATAGGTATATACGTGCAAGTGCTTCACTGCTTCTAGATTAGGTGTGAGTGAGTTTTGCCATTGTTCCCAAACTCATGTTTAAGTCTAGAGTCTGTTTTAGGGGTTTTGTCACGGAATAGCCAAAATGGGAGATTGTAAAGTTGTAATTTACAACTATGTTTTTGTTGGCTTTAATTCCATGCCAAATTTGATTGTAATTATGTTCAATCATTTGTACCCTGTATTTCATGTGGGTTTTATTTGTAAGGGTTGTGTGTGAGAGAGAGAGTGTGTGAAGATTTAAGGCAAATTGAAGACTGAAGTGTTTTCGCGGGTAGCTCATGAGTAAGAATCCCGTGAAGTGATGCATGTGCCCTACACATGACTGGAATACGAAGAGTCAAGACAGGATGGAGACAACTGGTTTTTGCGAGTGTTTCGCGGGTAAGGCCTTCTCACGAGACACCCGTAAAATATTCTGTTTTGCTGAACTGTCATTTTTGATACACATTATTTGTACTCACACTATATATACCCCCATTACCCATATATGTTGAGGAGTGCTTCTAAGAGAAAACCTTAGTCACAAACCTTGAGAGTTAGAGATTGTTATACTCACAATTCTCTACACAATTGCTTGTGGATTTTCCTCAACTCCTACCTCTTCATTTCCATACCATTGAGAGGTTGATAGACCAAACACTTACCATACCCTTTCAAAGTATTCAGTGAGATTTTGGTGCTGCTGGGAAGCATTGGAAGAAGCCAGGCTTTGGCGGATGCAATCGGGTGTATTGTGGGATCTAGAGAACTAGACAAGACACGGTTCCGAGAAGCCTTGTTGGAGTAGGAGCTTAGAAGGCTTAGCTGCATTGGGTAGATTAGGCTTGGAGGGTCTCTTGCTAACCTATATATCCCAACTGATTGTCTAGTGGATCGATTACCGCTTCGAGGGCGGCGGAGAGGTTTTACGCTGAGTACTTCAGTTTCCTCTTCAATAACACATCGGCATGTTATCTTGTGTTTGCATTCTTCTTCCCTACTTTTTTAGCTTTCATATTTCTGCTGTGTTATATTGAATATGGCTTAAAGTAGTTTATTTGTTTATCTGCTCGCATTTACTCTATTCTGCACTTTGTATAAGTTAGAGTAAAATCAATCGGGCCGTAATCTTTTAATTGGGGATCTAAACAGCTCTTGTGTTTTTAACACATTTTCGAGCTTTCAATTTTTTTTAGTATTGCAAATTTTTTTTGCAATACTTGGTATATAGCATTCCAAATGTGGGAGGTTTTTGAGGGAAAAAAGCTAAATAAACCTTACATATGGCATTTACAATCCCAGGTGTGAATGCTCTTAGAGCATTCCCATCCAGGAATGCAAAATGCAATTTTATATAAAATTTCCATTTTGGATGTAACTATAGTATCAAATCAACAAAAAGAGTCCCTTGTCTGGCAATGAAAAATGCAAAAATGCAAAAAAAAAAAAAAAAAAAAAAAAAAAAAAAAAAAACGAAAACAAAATTGCATGTTGCTATAGTAACATGTAAAATAAATGTGCAACATGTATATACTAAAAAATATTATTTTATACCACTCCCAATTATTTTAAACACATAAAAAGAATAGAATATGAGATGCATTGTGTTGTTAAAGAGAAAATTTTAAAATAGAATAAAAAAGAGTATTTAAATATGATGGTAAAAGAATAAAGGATGGGATGATTTATTATTAAAGTAGTAATATAAAATAAATAAACTTTTTGATACTCAATGTAGAATTTTTTTTTTTTCCCTTTTCTAAATGCGAGTGCTCTTACCATGGATTTATACGTCAAATAAATGCTGAGTTTGGTAGAGCTATCTAGCTTAGGACCCATTCTTAAGAGATATTAAGTGTGCATTTGAGAATAGTTAAAAAACATTTTGCTCTTTGATTTTCACCCCATCGTTTTAATAAATAATTTAGTTTTTAGCTTTTTGTAACACATAATATAAAGGCAAAAATGCAAAACTAACCCTCTAACTTTCATGTTTTTTCATTTCAATTCTCTAACTTTCAGTTTTGTCAATTCAGTCCTTTAACTTTCAATTTTTGTCAATTCAAGGTTCCGTTACAAATCTGTTACTGCTATCGTTACACCCACCAAAACGATGTCGGTTTATTTATTTATTTATTTATTTTTATTCGGAATTAAAAGAAAATAAGAAAAATTACAACACCTCGTCGATCACGCCACCTCTCTCTTACTTGCCTCTGGAATCCATCCCGTCGATGTTTTCGCTCTCTCTTTTCCCAACACTATCGAGGTAAACACTCAATTTTCTTTCTTTCTTATTTTCCTTCATTTTCTAGCTAACCAAACACAATAAATAAAATTTAAAATTTTAACTTTTTTATTTTTGGTTTTGTGCAGTTTGTGGTGATGTTCTTGGTAGTGATTTGATGCCAAGCCATAGCGGCGTCGTTGAACCAGGCTTACATGGCGGAGGAGTTCGAGTTTTACCTTTTCGACTCCAAGTCGAAGCTTTTGATTACACCGAAAGAAGGACTTCAACCGGCTCAATCCGCCACTTCCAAGCTGAAACTCCCTTACATGACCGTCGCGCTCTCAGATGGCGTGTCGAGTATCAGTATCGGAAACTCTGTTTCCACTGATTCCAACTCCAAGTCTGTTAAGGAACTCATGAACGATCCGGCCGACGTGGCACTCTTCTTGCACACGTCAGGCACCATGAGCCGACCTAAGGACAGGCGAGGAGGAGCTACGGTAAGGCAAGGCAGAGCACACCCATCACCGATTTAGTCAAGGCAGAGCAGGAGGTGGTTTACACGGCGAGCAGGGGCGGCGAACTCAGTCACCAGTGAACTTAGTCTCTCTCTCTCTCTCTCTCTCAAAGTTAGGGATTGGAATCCTTTTGTTTTGTTTTGATTCAAGGGACATCGTTTTGATTCAGCAAGGTATTTAGTTTTTTTTTTTTTTTTTTTTTTTTTAAATTCCGAATTTAAAAAAAAAAATGCAAAACGACATCATTTTGGTGGGTGTAACAGTAGTAGTAACATATTTGTAACGGAGCCTTGAATTGACAAAAATTGAAAGTTAGAGGACTGAATTGATAAAATTGAAATAAAAAAATGTGAAAGTTAGAGGGTCAGTTTTGCATTTTTGCTTAATATAAAAGTTACTAAAAACTATATATATATATATATATATATATATATTTATAAATATTATAAAAATAAACCACCAAAATAAGTAATTCAAACTGACACTAAGATGATATTAGAGAAAGGTAGTGCTCAAAACAATGTCAACTTGTAAATGTTTTAAGACCATTCACATTAGTCCGTCTAAAATTTTAATCTATTTTAGTATAAAAATCTACTTTTTCTATTTTACACAATTACTTTGCAAAAACACTCACATCAAATTATCTATTATGCACTCTTGTAATGGAGGTAAAAAGAAAAGCCCACCCCAAACTTGGACTTGGACCATCAGGATTTGGTTGGGAGAACATGGACGAAGAGGCTATTCCTTGGAAGGCCCCACTGAGGACAAGGATTAACACAAGGACGGATGTCTTGCTGAGCACAAAATTGGCTTCTAGCGCAAGTTACTAGGTCTTCCCCATGTCAAATTTTCAAACCCCACTTTTGATGAACGATTTGATAGGCCGGAATAGTATTACAAACACAAAGATCCACTTAAACCCCAAAAGGTGGTAGTACCCACACGTGTGGAATATTCTATCATCATAAAGGCTCCACCAAAGGGAGGGTATAAAAGGGGGAAGGAAAACCAAATGAAGGGTTGGAACAAAAATTTGGAGAGAGATACACGTGAGATAAGGTGAGAACAAAATCTTGGGATTATTGAGGTCTTGCTTGGACCTCAGATAGGGAACTCGCCTGTTGAAAAGCCTTCTCGTCTAGGCCTAATTTGAGGCAACCCAATAAAAAATAGAACTAAGGTGTGATCCATCATAGCATAAAAACATTCTAGGGGCCTTCCATTGTGGGTTGTACCCAATTAAGAACACAAGTAAATTGGGGGCTCAGGCCTAATAAACCTAGGGTTGTTGGGAAGGAGTCACCACAACTCTATTTTCTTTAAATAATTATTTTTATTATTATTACAGTCTACCCACGTCAAAACACACTCTTCGAGCCTCCTTGGACAAGCACTCTCCTTCACCTTCGCTCATTGTCACTGTCTCTCTCTAACTCTTAAACGCTCTTCGTATCATTCTCACTTGATTGCACCTATGAGCTCTCTCTCGTTCTTTTTGTACACTCATTGAAGCGAGCCATATTTAGCAGCAGTGGGTCCGACGAGTTTGTATGAGGTGCTTTTTGGTTGATTTGGGTTTTTTGTTGTATTTTGTTTTAAGTTGATTTTGTTTTAGGTTGATTTTGAGTTAGGTTTGAGATGAGTTTTCCAATGGTTTTGAGTTCATTTTGGTTTGATTTCCATTGATTTTGGGTCAATTTTATGTTTGGTTATGATGATGCTGTAATGGGTTGTGGTGGTGGTGGTGGTGGTGGTTGGATAGTGCTAGGTTGCAATGGTAGGTGGATGTTGATTTTGGGTGCTTCTTCTTCTTCTTCTTCCTTCTTTTTCTAGACGTTGGAGAGAGAGAGAGAGAGAGAGAGAGAGAGAGAGAGAGAGAGAGAGAGAGAGAGAGAGAAATATTTTTAAAAAAATATAGAAAGTTATAATAACCATGTAAATATACAGTGTTATAAATAAATTGATGTAGTGATGTGTGTAGTTTTTAAGCAAAAATGTGTAAAACTAATCATTTTTTTTCTATCTTGCTATTATTGGTAAGAGTGCTTTAAAAATGGGAAAATAGAATAGTTGGGAAATCGGAATTCAAAAAAGAAAAAAGAAAAGAAAAGAGTAGTAAATAAATAAATATTGAAGAAAAATCATCTTCTTCTTTTTTCTTTTTTTATTGGGGGGGGGGGTGTAAAAAGAATACTTCTGTAACTAATTTTTGCAAAAAAATTTAACGGGCTGATCGACATATAAAAAAAATGTTAAAATCCAAAACTGACCCTCTAAGTTTCAGATTTTCTCAATTCAGTCATCCGTTAAACTTCCGTTAACTATTGCCATTTACTTTGACCAAAATGATGTCAATTTGGGCTGTTTTTCGTAATTAAAAAAAAAATGAAAAATTGTTATTAAAAAAAAAAAAACCCTTACAAGTAAAAGCAAAACAAAAAAAACCCCCACCCTCCATCGATTTCTGAGAAAAAAATTAAGGGGTTGAGGGATTGACTGAGGGAGAAAGAAAGAGGGGGAAAGAGAAAGAAAGTGAGGCTCACTTCACCTACCCCATCAAGCGTGAGGCGAGTCCACATGAGCGCACCTGTCGCCACCGAGCTCAAATCCATATACAACGTCCGATCCATGCCTATGTGAAAAGACAATGAGGTCCAGGTCGTCCATGGCACCTTCAAGGTTCGCAAGGGCAAGGTTGTCTAGGTCTATCGTCGCAAGTGGGTCATCCACATCGAGCGTCGATTAAAATCGGTCCTAGATACTTCTTTATTGCTAGTACTTTTTTCTTTCGGTTTCTTAGTTTAACATTTTACATTCAGATCATATATTATTGGCTTTTTTGACTATCTATCTATCTATCTTTTTGGAACGACAAAGCAGAAATTATAAATGATCTGTAGTTTAGTTGCGATGACCAAATGCAGTGGCATCATTTTTGTTTTCATTACTGTGCCTATAATAGTTTCATTAAGTTCATAATTTTCACTCATAAAATGAAATTTTTATCATATTTTTTGTTTGGAATGTTCTAGTGAATATTGCTTGATTTATCATTAGTGGCATTGTATCCGAATTGTTTTTGGATGCTCGATATCAAGCAAAGGACTTATATGACTCCATTGCCTCCTTCACTCTTTCATATTTATTATAATTTTTTTTAGTAACAGTTTTTCATTTCTTTTTTAATTAAGAAAAAAAACCAAAATGGCTTCGTTTTAATCAAAGTAAAGGGAAATAGTTAACGAAAGACTAAATTAATAAAATCTGAAACTTATATAATTGAAATAACAAAATCAAAACTTAAAGGATTGAAATATTGAAACTTAAAGTTTTAGATTTTATCCTAAAAAAAATTAATGGAACATAATTCATGAGTCTCCCATGTGCCTACCGACATATATTCGGCAACCTAATTCACAATCCACACTTTCACACATGCCACGCATGATTTGAAAGTTGCGCTGTTAGTAGCCGTTGCCACCCGTTTGACATGCTGTCACAGCTTCCCCCATAGGGTCCACACGCCGTACACTTGGCCTTATATATATACCTTCTGCCATTCCCACTAAACTAAAGCAAAGCAAAGCAACGCAACGCAACTCTTCTATATATACTCTGTTTCTCTTTTGTCTTTGTCTATATATTTACTCCTCCAATTCGTTTGTGATCTTCAGCTAGCCATGGCGCAAGTTAGCATTTCCAAGGCCTTGATATTGGTGCTGGTGATTGTGGTAAGCTTGGAGGCTACGACGGTCTCGGCTCAAGATAGCCAGCTGGCTCCGGCTCCAGCTCCGATGGACGCCGGAGCGGCATTCTCTCTGCCCATCTCCGGTGCCCTTTTGAGGTCATCTATTTTGTTCTCTCTTCTTGGTCTGCTGAAGATCTGAATTTTTTGAACCAAAGAAGCTTTTTGGATGCACAGAAGTTGATTTTTATGGTGTTATAGAGAAGTGAGATTTGATTGTATTCACTTTTCTTCTTCTTTTTTTTTTTCTATATATATATATATATATATGGGAGATTGTATTCACTTGATTCTTTCTTCTTTTATCATTACACACGTTATATTATTTGGTTTGTCAAGGATTTATTGTTATTACTCTGCATAATTCATACTTCTTGTCCTCTTTGTGTTAGTTTTATTTTGTTTTCGAAAGAAAAAAGAAAAAATCCAAAATGCCAGCTATCTAAAATAATATTACCAGTTCAGACGGATATTGCTATAAATTCTAAAAAAAAAAAAAAAGGTTAATATAGCGTTAGCCTTAATATAAATTGGGAAACATTTTTGTTATATATCAACTTCATCAGAATTGGAACTGTTTGTGATAGGGAATTTACTTTGCCAAAACGTATCAATTAGGCCTCGTTTAGAGTTTACAAAAGAATGAAATGAATCACAAGAAATAAGAAGTAATGAAATGAAAAAGGAATAAGTATAAGGAATAGAATGGGATTGGGCATTATGGATATTTCAATGAAAACTTTGTTGAATTCAACTTCATTTTCCTTCATTTCAAAAATTATAAGAATTGAAAGTTTGATTTCAAGGTAAAAATGGAGAAATGAATATCCTCTTGTATCAATGTATCTATGGTATTCTCTTCTACCATTCCTTTTTCACCCATTTCTCTTTCCCATAGGAATTGATAGAAAACGGGTAAGAGTGTCATTTAAATCATTCATTGTCTAGAAATCTCATTTTACAACCAAAGGTTAATTCATTTTAAGGGTAAAATGGTAATTTTGTTAAAAATGGCAAAATGTTATTTGAATTGTTAGATAGGAGCTTAATTCCAAATATCAAGATAACTCCTAACGATCAAAACGATACCTTGGATTCAAAAAATGAGAAACATTCATTAATTTCAATAAATGAGAAACATTCTTGTAATTAGGATTAAAATCATGTGATTATGATCAATATTTAAGTATTTATCTACTTCTAAAAGTGTAATTACGTAGTATTTTTAAAAATCCTAATCATATGATTATTAAGTTGCTAAAAATTGATTCTCAAAAGAAAAAAAAAAATGTTGCTAAAAATTGGTTCAAAACTTGTAATTATCCTTGGACAAATCTAGAAATTTAAGCATATTAAGGTTGCGTTTGGCATTGACTTAAAAAACCAAATTTTTTTTACTATTCAGCTTATTTTTACTACTATTCATGGGTTCAATAATCCAATTGCACTTTTTAGTATTATTTACGAGTCTTACTGTATTATTTCAACTACCTTTTAATTTTATTTATAGTATTTTCAATAAAAAGTTTTCAGTTTTAGCTAAATAAGTTATTCCCAAATGGGCTCTAAATAAAGCTTAAAAATAAGGCCCAATAGTTAGAATGCCTAAAAAAATCCTAAATTATCCATCAAGTTAGTCTGATGACTCTGATGATTGACTTGCTAAACATAGTTTAAAACTCATATATTCTTTTTTTTTTTAAAATAAAACTCATAATTATCCCTAAAAAAAATAAAACAAACCTTAGCAAATCCGATAAGGCTGAAGGCCCAAAAATTAGAGAGTTGATAGGCACTTTAACTAGGATAATTGGGAAATCGAGTCTTCTCATTTCAGCTTGTTGATGCGCAAAAGTAGTTGTTTTAATAAGTTTTTCTGATTGAAATTCTTATCTTATCCTCTTAATGGACAAATTTGATGCATTGCAACAAATAACCTTCCAACCAAAGTTAACTCGAGAAAGTTTATGACCTTTGAAAATGAAGTCCTCCATCTTGTGTTGCATTGTGACTTAACAAGGCACTGGTTCTTTTGACTTTGGGGTTTGGGCATGATCCACCTTCCTTTGTGTCACAGAGTCAATTTTTCACTCAAATTTTCTGTATATGATGGCCCTAGTCCCTGACTTAGTCTTAGCCAACACTACACACACACACTGTAGTAACACTTAGAACAAATTATATAGGGATGTATGCACACACAACACACACAATATTTACATGGAACCCACCCCCAATCTTTATTACCTAATCTCAAGTACAAAGGAAACCCTTTACAAGCCTAGAGAATTACATAGAATTTTCCCATAGCCAAAAATACACTCTGCTGTTGACAACCCCAATAGCCTTAGGGTTAAATACATAGAATTGACTACTATGGCAGTTACTGCCTAGTAACTGCCTGGGTCTTCGACAATCTGCCACTTGTGTTCTGACTTAAGACACCTTCAACTGATGTTGTCTTAGCCTGCTCTCCACATTTTTAGCCCCTACATAGTAGGTTTGATCATCAGGAAAGTTAGAAACTGTTTGATAATTACCACTGCACATGCACAACCCATGTCTCAGTAAACCATAGGCCTCTACCTATCCTCCAACAGCCCACACAACATATTTTTGGGAGGCTTGGCCCATGCTCAAGGCCTCCCCTATCAGCAACACAGCCTACACAGCATGCCCACAAACAACATTAAAAGTAATTGCCATCAGTCCACTAACATTTGTCCATGAATTCAGCCAGCACCCACTAGCCCAAACCCACACATGAGAAACTAGCAACCCAGCTCTGCCTAGCACTTAAGCCACCAAACCCACACACGAGAAACTAGCAACTAAGCTACTAATGTCATACACCACCATATAAGGTCAGCACCACCTGCTGCTACCCATCATCAAAATCCATCTCTACCCACCATGGCCCTCCTTTGCCATGGCCTTGGGGCATCATGTGGAGCAAGATGCCTCCACATGCTGCCCCTTCATCTTGTTCATCGATCTAACTCGAGTAGGGAGACTAGGCAGGTCCCCCTCAAAGAGCCCTTAGGAGCATTACTAGTTTGGCATGAGGAGCCATGAATGTGTTGAGAAAACATGAAGCCAAGTGACTAGCCCAATGCTGCCCAAGCACCCTCATTCCTCATGCCATCATCAGTAACAAGTAAAGCCTTTAACACTTTGTTAACTTGGTTTAAGATGAGGCTAGGCTCGCTTAATTATAAGGTCTTCCTTGCCTCTTTTGTATCCATCTAACCTTTTTGTATTTATTTTTTTGTTGTATTTTCCTCTTCCTTATTGGGGTTGTTTATGATAGGCCAAAAACATATTGACCCCTTGTGATAAATTAATTGATTAATTAGCCAAGTTTATTAATTAATTAAATTAACATGCAATGTACATGGTAGCACAAACAAATCACCAATTAAACTAAGTATGCAGTGAAAATTAAATTAACATGATAATTTGTTTATGAATGGGGAAAACCTACACGGCAAAAATCCCACCGAATAATTTTAAGGTCACCATTCCTGAGAATCTACTATTATCAAAACAAGTTGTTACAAGTAAAGGAATCTCAGTACCTTATACCAACCTACAGTTAAACCCTTACCCCAATACCCAATTGGACTTGTTCTGTAGTGAAAATCTCTCATTTTCAATGCTCGGTTCCCAGTACGTGACTAACCAATTGTGTAGATCCCAGTATGCAACTTCAATCACCAACTAGAGAAGGTTCTTGGCTGCAAAGTTCTTCAGTTCATCATACAATGAAGATCAAGAGCCTTCTTGGTCACAAAACCCTGCGGTGTACAAACACAGTAGCTTCTTCACAAGAAATATGAATTAAGGCAAATTCTGTCTCTGGTCACAATTTAGTTGGACAAAACTTTGCTCAACACTTATGCAATTTTTGTCACCTTTGACGGGCCTTAAAATAATCCTTATATATGTCTAGGGTCGTGAGAAAAGAAAACCCAAACATATAATCACGGATTGGAAGAAAAACAGATTCGAAAATCTGAGTTTCATAAACCTTAACAGATACCCTATCTGTCGAGTTACTGTTGAGCCATGGGATTCAAATAGCTTTAAGTCTCGATAGATGCTAGCTGTAGAGCTTTAATAAACAGCACTTTTCACACTTGATTCTTGGACAAACTTGAATGACTTTAACACTTGAACTTGAAACCTTATTTCTTGAAGCATTAAACTTGTCCTAGATTTACGCAATTACAAGTAAAGTGCGTTTTGTCAAAGGATTAGCCAATTACATAAAATAGTGACATATGTTCCTAACATTGAATCACATATGTCCTAACAATCTCCTCCTTTGGCAATCCATGACGAAACCACAACAAACAAATGAGATATGAGAGAAGTCATAAATCACTCAACTCATATTCACTTATTGAATACAGATCTGCTTTTGTTTAGAAAATGTTTCATAAAAATTTTCAAATCTGTATTTAATGAAAATACAAATTTGTTTTTGTTTAGAAAAAAATTTCAGATTTATATTTAATGAAAATACAAATTTTTTTTTTTAATTTTCAAAAAAATCTTCAGATCTGTATTTAATGAAAATACATATTTGTTTTTGTTTAGAAAAAATTTCAGATTTGTATTTAATGAAAATATAGATCTTTTTTTTTTTTTTAATAAAAAAAATGGTAGTGATTAATTGCAAAATTTGAAATTAAAGAAGAATTAAATCACAAACATGTTAATCAACTAAAAAAAAATTCCAACTATACATATAAACATGGCATAAATGAATTGTAAACAAGATCATATTTGTAATGACATCAGACACATTCATAAAGAAAAATATATCAAATAAGAGAAAAGAAAAAAATAAATGCAAGAACGAAATTAAATACCTACTTGCATGAATATACCCTTCAATGGAAGAATACTTTAGCAATCAAAGAAATTTTCATCTCTTTGAGATCTAAAATATTTTACTTACAAAAAGAAGTTCTTAAAGGCAAGGCTTCCAGAATGTCTTTAACGTCAAGGGAGCGAAGAAGTTAGAAAAAGAAGGGCCCTACGTTCTAATATTTTTCCTCTATTTATAGAGGTTGGATGTTTGAAAAATAAGCTGAATCAGATCAAGTACGAATTAGAATGCGTCGTTATCCCCAAAAGTTCGAAAAAGATAGGTTTTATCCTAATTACAAGGTTCCCAGGCCGAGCCTCGACTTTGTGCCAATCGGCATCAACACTTCCCATGTGCTAATCGGCACTCCAAGCGTGCCGATTGGCCCTCTTGGATGCTAAGCCCCTCTTCCAATTTTGGTTCGATTTGGACTTTTTTTTGGGATTTTTGAGTCAAGAATTGCACCTAGACGCATTTTTAATTCATATTCTAAAAAATTAATCCATTTTTCTTGATGATCAATTCTTTAAAGTAATAATTATCTAATAGATAAATATTCTAACAAGACTTAATTATCAACAATTTCTTTGTTATTTGATTATCCACTTTATTCCCATGCAAGTAGGCTTATTTTTGACAAAAACCAACAACCAATCACAGAATTATTTAATTAGTTTTAATTGTTTAATCAATCAGAATTAATTTAACTTAATCACACATGATCAACTCTATCCAAACAAAATGCATATAGACTGTGAAAACTTGATCATATGATATCTTTCAATCCGATAGTCTGATTCGAGAATCGGACATATTGTCATGACTGTTAGAATCTTAAGATCATTTTATGATATGTAATGAATGAATTAATGCAACTATGATTTTTCCGGGTCTATGAATGGTCATTCTAGACATTTTCCAAGATTAAATTATGGGTGTAAAATCGAGTATCTACAGGTGGGTTATGGTATGAGGTAGATTTGTAGTGGAGGTGGTTGTGGGTTTCGATTTGTTAGTGGTTTGCTATAGGTTTTTTGGATTTGGGTTTTTATGCCATCGTTTGGCTGGATTTTATGGCCTGTGGTGGTAGCAACAGATCTGAGTTTAGAGAGGGAAAGTGGGGTTTTGGCTGTGAGAATCAAAGGAACCACTAAGCCACTGCTATTGTGGGTCTCTTGGATAGGATCAAGGTGAGAAAGAGAAAGAAAAATCCAAGGATATTACTGAGGTGGGGCCAAATCAAATTTGTTTAGAAGAGAGTAAAAAGGAGAGAGAAGAGAGAAGAAGCAGGTCTGTGTGGGGGAAAAAAAAAGAGACAAGAAGCAGGTTTGTGTGGGGGAAAAAAAAAAAAAGCAACGGCCTTAACAGTGTTTAGGGACCAACCCAACTAGGGTTTAAGGACCAAATTAATCACTTTTGAAATGTGTTGGACCTAATTGACATTAGCTGAAACCTCAAGGTGTTTACTAGAATTTACCCCCCCAAAAAAAAAGTTTTATTCCCTGAATATTGAGAGAAGATATACCCTATAGCGGGTATATGTCTCTTCTCCCTTATGGCAAACCCACTTATTAGTGGGACCCAGCTGCTGTTAAAGAAAAACAATAGGTTAGACATCAATATTTCGATTTTCGACTACCAAGTAACCTATGCAATTATATAGTGAATATCCAACTCCTTCCTAATTAAGGTGGAACAAAGTCCATGGGACCCATCTTCTTTTGCCAAGTAGAAGAGGAAAAGATGACCCTGCCGACCTAGTTAGAGCATAACCCTGATGGGGAAATATAGCATGGGCTTAACAATAATTATCAGACCCAGTATTCTTGTAGTTTCTGATTTTCTTGGTGGATACATTATACATTACATACACAAGACTCCAAGGCAAGTAACCTACAACTCAACAAAAAAGAAAGAAAGAAAGGCACATAGGTTAGCACATGGAGGTCTGTGACTTGTGTCAGACTGGTATGGTCTCACATTCCTTCCTAAATGGCAAATATCCCAACCCAACCGACTATAACAGCAAAACTCCAACTAAGACTGTTTAACGTGTCCATCTCCAACTAGGTGCCGACCATCCCATCAACCCATCCTCCACCTACTGAAACTTGGAACTATTCGTTTAACCGTGGCAACCCGCTCACTCAGCAACAGCTATAGCAATAGCTGTCTCAACATTCAGCATGGCTCCACGTACAAAACATATATTCTCCTCTCTATATATACATATGTATGTTATCAAACCACAAATAATCACATATCATACTCGATCTATATATACCTCTGACCTGATCGATCAACTGACTCTCACTGTGTCTTCTACCTCATTTCAAATTTCAATTCGACAATAACTTTCTTTCATTCTTGTCCATCTATATGGCTTTTCAGGCTAGCAACTCCAAGGCATTGATGCTTTTCTTGCAATTGGTGGCTCTCATTTTCTTCTCTATGGCTTCATCCGATACGGCGTCGTCTCCCTCTCCCTCTCCCTCAATGGACACAGGTGCCGGCTATTCTACACCGCTTTCTGCCGCTGTAATGGGATTCTCTATTGTCTTCTCTCTTCTTGCTCTCTTTAAGCACTGAGCTACCATTTCGCTCGCTCTATTGATTAATGGGTTGTTATTGTCTCGCTTTGGTTTTGCGATTTGTGAGGGACCTGGATTGTCATTTTATTCATTCTTTCTTGTTTATTTTCCTTTATTTATATTTTTTCATTAAACGATGAAATAATGGTCATGATGTTAATAATAATAAAATTCCTTTTTACTAATTGAATTTTATAATACATCTTAATGACTTTTTATAAAAAGTCACTACTTTATTAGTTTTTGTTATTTCTTGATGATATTCTTTTAAGACATTCTGAACGAGTGCAGCTGGTTAAAAATAGCCATTTTAACAAATAAAACCTAACATTTAAAAAAAAAATTTATTCATCAGATATATATATATATATATATTTTTTTTTGCGCATTATTTTAAAACCTATTAAATGTCGCATTTCTCAGATGTATATTTTCAATTCATTTATATAGGAGCAGATTAATAGATGGACTAGATTGACACATTTTAGGACTAGATTGATAAAAATTAAACATTAGAGACTAATTTCACAATCGCAGTAAATATCCAAGGGATTAAATTGCATTTTAGTTTTTATTTTTATCTGGTACAGTGAAATGAAGATTCCATGAAGCATATATTAATTTTTTTTTTTTTTTTTTTTAACTATTTCTTCGTTGAAATATGATTATCGGGTCTCTGAGGGCTGCTAAAATGAAAATCATCTCAACTAAACTTTGAAATAAATACCATTTGATACCAGAAAGAATAGTCGAAAGCTTGTAAAAAATTTGTGAAAAAATCACTAAAAATTCGAGCAAACTTCTTTTCTAAATTTTGAATAACCTATACATATACACTTAGTTCTAGTGTCACCATTAATTAAATTACAATAGACAGGCACATGCACAACAGAAAGTTGTGGCTATGTAATGTGTGTATTCTTCTAAAGAATCTATACGTTGATTTTCTATGGTAAGAAGCTACTTATTCAAGTGGCAGTCCCTTTGGACTGTTGAATGTCCAGCTCATGCTCAGCAACCATGATACAGGAATCAGTTTCCAGTGATGAAATAGAGCTTTTATCCTTTAACAACGAATCCTTAGGAGAATTTAGCATGTCTGTTGTGCACTGCACATCGGGTGTTATGCCAACCTGATCTATGTCATGTAGAGCAGGAGATAGGTACTTCGCAACTGTTACAATCAGAGCTGACCCATCATGGAGCTCTGTCACACTCTGTATTAAGACTCATCAGTTAAAAACCATGCAACATAAGCTCAAAACAGTTATGGTGGCCTGTGATTTAAGCTTAACAAAGGTGCAAGGTTAGAAATTGTAGTGATGCAGATAAGAAAGAGCAAAGTTAGCACTGAACATGCCAGGGATTGTATAACCAGAAGTTCTAGTGTTTGATTGCCATTGAATTCATTAGAAGCACGCATTGTGTTAATATTTTTCAATTGAGCATTATCAATCAAAGATAATTGCTTGAATATATTAAATCCTTGGGAAGTGCTATAATAAGGTAAAGAATCTGTATTTCTTTATAAGTTAAGAATAAAAAAATACCTGAATTTTTCCTTTGCCAAAGGTTTTGTGCCCAACAAGAATAGCCCTACCATTGTCATGTAGTGCTCCTGCCAAAATCTCACTTGCGCTTGCACTTCCCTCATTGACCTGTTTCAAGTGGTAATTAATATGCAGTCATAATTATTGAGGGCTTGATACTGTACCCCCAAAAAAATTGCTTTATGTTCTCTCCCTCTCATGTTTTATCACTAAATACTCAGGCCAACATGCATATGATATCAATTTCAGACATGTAAGGATAAACTAGAACATCAATATATTTTTCAGAATGAACGATAAAACAATCAGTTTAAAATGATACAAGGGGGGTTTGAATCCAAAACGAGAGTTTTTTGATGCATTGTAAGTGGGCAAAGGGAGATTTGAATCCAAAATATCTCCGTTGTAAATCCATTGTAAACAACATGATATGCCATTTGACCTAAAGGTTATTGGCAAAAGCATGTAGAGAGCTCACATCTATAGCATGAAAATAATTCGGTTTATGTTGATCCATGTTGGCCGGCCAAGGTCATTTTGGGTTAAAAATTCAACCAGCTTCAACCCAGTGCTGATCTTTATAAGACAAACCCAAGAACAGAAAAGTTTTAATTACAACAAACTTTTTAAATGAATAAATTGGTTTAAAGTTATCGAACTGGAATCCTAAAATGGACCTAGCTTTATTGGATACTAATCATTTTCAAGTTCATTTCTTTGCAATTTTACTTGCATGAACACAAACTTGGGAACCTTTCAAATTCATTGACTAATCAAACAAGTTCTATATGTGAATCATATATTGATCTGCACATACGTTTGTTAATATGATTCTAGGATATGATGCACAGATTCAAAAAATTATTAAGTGAAGTTCATGCAAGTTCTTCTACATCGGAGAATCAAGAATTATTTAGATGGCTTCCTGTTGATATGAAGTTTACACGTATAAAAGTTAGATACTTACAAGCACAACAAGAGGATCATTAGTTATAGCATGCCCATTGACCATGCTGATGTGTGACATATTCCCATCCCGATCAATTGTATTCACAAGAGTCTCATCCCCATCTAGCCATATTTGAGCAACATCAAGCCCTGCTTTTACCAGGCCTCCCTGTTGAATGAGTTTAAAGAAGCAAGAAAAAAAATTATGGAACTAAAACTCAAGGTAAGAAAATGAACTTTGTATGTTTTTCCATTTGAAAATATAAGGTAAGAAAATTTACAGGATTGTTCCGCAGATCAAGTATATATGCACGAACGTCCTGACTTTCCATTTCTTGAATTGCATTCTCCATATCAGCAGCGGCAGTCTGTCATCAAACAGAAAGGCTTCTAATGATTCATATAAAAATCATAGAAATAATTTGAACACTTAACAAATGATCCATTAGATTTCCTTATAGAATGCAAAATCATAAAAAGACGTGGAACTCTTAAGTTATAACTACCTGAGAGAAAGCTGACAGCTTCACATAACCAGTTTTTGTCAGATGGCCATCTGCTGTTCTATGAGGGATGATGGCACTGGATATGGGAGAAAGCTTAATGTACTCCCGAGGTATTTTGACCTTCAAGCAGACAATGCAAGTTTCCAGATCAGTTAAAGAATATAACAAGCCAGGGCGGATGCATGCTAGTGCATGAAACTATAATTTTAGGCTTTCTTTCTATACAGTCAGAAAGAAAGCAATTCCATGTCATTACCTCTCTGATACTAGAATCACTTCCCAAATCTTTGCTCTGTAAAACAGAAAACTGTATTAGTTGAGGGATGTGAGATTGTTAAGAAGATCAGATTACAATTCAAAAAGAAAAATTCCCCAGAATCAAGAACAATTATTGCTGCTTAGAAAGTATTTGCATCAGCCAACAAGCCCAAAAAAGAAATACATACGGAGACTTACCATAAATATGCAGTGTCTGATGTCTTAGTATTACAAGCTTGTCCACAAGTACTAACAAAATGAATTGACTTGAATGTTCTAATCTTCCTGCATTTTTTATTTAATTAAAATTCAACAGTCCTCATTCTTCCACAACTTAAGGTTAATCATCCCTCATAAATTATTCAGCTAAAAGGCATTCACTAACAGACATGAAACTCTAAAGTTGGAATGAAGAATAGAGGCCAATTTTTGGTTCAGCAGTTGGAGAATGCTATGTTTAACCAAGTCTTCTGTTGCATGTACATAAGAGTCAAATTCTTTTTTGGTAAGTATTTAATAGTCAAATTCTTCCAAATTCAACATCCTTGGTGACTCAGAATTGAGAATCCATAGCATACCATGAAGTATGAACCAAAATTTGGAAGCAATATACATTCAGTATTCTCCTTTCGTACTGATAGATTAACATACTAATTCTCTGTATAAGAAAAAATAAAGGCCTGATCTTATTATTATAGAAAAACACTATATAATTGAATCTTCTTCTTTGTAAATTTAGTAGTACGGAAAGAAACTTAGCATAATAAGTGCTAAAGAATTCTATGACACTCTTAAATGGTCATCCTCAACATGTATCAGAATGGAGAAAAAAAAGAAAATTTATGTTAGAGAGAGAGAATGATGATTACACTGTGGACTTTTACAGTAACAATTGTTCCAGCACGCCCTCTAAGCTTCTGTGCAGCTGCTTCACTATCAACACCATCAAGCCTCTCCCCTGAAATCCCAAAGAGAGTTCAAAACTCAGATGACATAAGTTGATGAATATTAGGCTGGAAAAATTATGCCCTTTATAAGAAACCTCCAGCCTCTCCAGAAAACAAATTGCTCTCCATAGACAATCAAGAGAAAAACATATTGAAAGGAAAATAGTAGATTACAACAACATGCATTGTAAACTTTGAGTGGGATAATGTTTAGATAAAGTAAAATTGTATAAATAACTGCAGACGTGCCAAAGCAAGTGGTTAGACTTAGCCATTTAAGTATTTATGCAATAGCAATTCAAAAAAATAAATACTTGAGTTGTCGTACCATGAAAATGCCCGCTACCAATACTGGCAGTAATGTGCCTTGAAATTTTACTCGCTCTAGTTTCAGCTAACTATACCCTACAAACCTATGGTGTACTTCAAGGTAAATTAAAAATGAAATGTACTTTTGTGTTCCTGCATTCCCATTATTATTGGATGTGTGCCACTAATTGCTGCTCTTTATCCATTTTGTTTTGAGTTTATTTATCTTTTTAATTTTTTATGATAGTTTTTGGTGTGTCTCTTGTATGAATCCTATATATACAAGAGACATAAGAACTGTATGGTGTGTCTCTTATATTTCAAAAGAATTCAGTTATAGCTTCAGATGGACCGCTTTTTGAGATCTCCATATTAATTATAGAGATATCAAAGATGCAGAATTGCTGGTAATTAGCGATGTGGTATGCAAATTATGTTTTTGATAAGCAATAATAATAGTATGCATATTATAGAACAATTACTTCTTGTCATTTGTGTTCCATTCTTCGGGTTATAACATGGATATCCATTCTACTTGTGAGCATTCAAGTTTTACTAGATTCCACAGGCATTATATAATCTAATAATCATAATTTATGTGTATGACTATCATTATTTCAGCACCAAGAATGCTTGTTAAGGGATACTAATACAGGAACTCTTGTTTGGAAGTGCCTACCTTGTGCATGAGGTTTGTGAGGACAGGAAGGCACCTACATACTAAAGGGAATACGCATGAAATTCTTAGATTTGTGAGATGCAAAAATAGAGAAAAAAAATACACCAAGAAAAATAATCACACACAAGATAGTATTTACGTGGTTCAGCAATTTGCCTACGTCCATGGAGTTGTAGGGATTTCACTATCCTCAAGGAAAAATACAGGATATGGCAGTCGAATTTTCTCTCTCATAACACGTCAAAACTCTAATCTCCAAAACGACGGTTTTTATATCCTGACCACAAGTTTCACAGTGGGCTACAAAACGGGCCAAAAGCCTATTGGCCCAAGCCTCCGCTCCATGAACTAAGCCTCAGAAAATCTCTAATTAAAAACCGTAACAATATTATTTCGGGTCGCGTCATAATCCAGATCAAACACAACTAGGCTCCACAAGGCCCAACACATACTTGCCATTCATGGAACCTAAGACAAATGTGCGATCACATTTTTGCCGATATAAATACCTGGAGCCAGGTTTTGAGCTGGTTCTTCTTCAAAAAGATATGGTAAAACTATTTGAAACTAGTCAAACATCAAACTACAAGAACTCTAGTTTTATGTGCGTTTGCCATTTGACATCTACAATTTTTCATCCTCCAAAAATTTCAGTAACACATGCATAATGCTTCCCAAAAAGGGACAAGGAACATTCTATTTTCAGTAATAAAAACAGAAATCTAAGCATATATAAGCAAAGAAATACGGCAACTAAAGACTAATTGTAATGCTAATTTTATAAACCTCAAAAAGAGGTGTTCCCTTGAGAAAGCTTGTGCATAGGACTTGGAAGTAACTGCAACAGCATACCATGATGGGCAAGGTCATTATTTCATTCAATCACTATATATAAAGATTCCATATGAAAGGGAAATCTCAGTTAGCAGAATACCATTAATCTCAATCAACTCATCTCCTTCATGTATGCCAGCACGAGCAGCTGGGCTACCGTCTACACAAGACAAAACAACCTGCAATGTCAACAACAAGGAAATCAATCTGGTGCTTGAACATATGATGAGCAATGGTAGCAATGAAACATCTAGATTTACACTCTCTTCCCTTTTCCCCCCTTCTTAAATGAATTTTTTTTGGATTAATCCATAATCTAATAGAGGTTGCTTAAATTAATAAATTCATATAATGAAAATAAATTGCAATAAATTTTGATCATGTTCTATGAAATCACCAAGGATTTTGCCTCACAGGGAAAGTAGATAACTCCTTGTTCTCACTAGTTATGGTTTTCGTATAAAAAGGACACAGAAAATTTTAAAGCAGAAATTTGTCTAATTTCCAAAAATCAACCAGTAAATAACTGTAACTGCTATGAAAAGATTTAAAAAAGAAAAGATTTATTTTGTGTGACTAACCAAATGGCCCGTTCTTGGTTCAGCATTTATGAAAAGGCCGACTCCTTGCAAATTTCCATCGCTTCCAATTCTGAAACTTTGATATTCCTGCAAGTAAAATAGCATTCTTAGATAAATCATAATACCATTTATATGTATATAAGAGCTAGAACTAAGAAAAGGAAAGCATAGTGATATTAAGAATATATAAGGGAACTAGACCTTAGGACTGATAATCCTAGTAAATGGATCTCCAAGAGTAGAGAGCATTGCACTGATTTTGTTATACGCCGCATCGGATGACCTCAGGGGAAGCATTTCCACCATTGTTTGTTGCAACTTTGAATCCCAATCTACAAAACAAAGAATTATCACGAACTAGGAACAAAAACACAAAGGTATTTAATGAAACCTTAACAACTAAGATACCTTGATGATTAAATGTTGGGTCTATGAATGTTTCTCGAATCAAACCCCAAGCCTCCACAAGAGTTCTTTGAACTGTATTCACCTAGCATAGCACAAAAAAAATAAAAAACAACCACCTTATTTACTTAACTAAGAAATTCACTAATTTGAACGACCATATAAACAAAAACAAAAACAAAAGAACACCTCTTGAGCCCGTGAAACAGGAAAAGCGACAGTGAGAGACTCAGAGAAAGCAGGGGAATCATAACAGACTGATAGTAAAGCAGCTGCTGCAGCGGCAAACCCAAACAGGCCCTTTCCAATTGATTTGATCAGTTGTTGTTCCTCAGAAATTGATGGGTCTGATTTGTGCCTTGACATGCAGCTCAACTTACTCCTCCACCTCTTGCTTCTTATTATTAAGGATGAAAATCGATGAGAACGGAGTGAGAGTGAAGTGGGTCTTAGGAACTCGGTTGAGATTGTTGGTGTGCATGTGCAATGGGTTGGTTTGAGATTCAAGTTTGGTCGTAGAGCCTCCATTACCATTTCCAAGGCAAGACTCTCACGAATTAATGTCCAGTAGTAAAGCTTTCAACTTTGGCCTTTTGTTTATAGCTAAACGTAGAAGTAAAAGGAAGACGTTGTGTTGTTGAGATTCCGATTGGGGCCCACATGAATCCTCTGCGTGTGGTTCTAAGCTTTATTGCGTATGCCAGCCAGTATGTATGACTATAGTTGAGTCAATTTTTCTTTATAAAATTGCAAATTGCACTTTTTTGTCTTATATTTAATTCAGTCATATAATTTTTTTTTTTTTTTTTTGATTAGAACCTCTGGAATTTCATTAAAGAGAAACAGCATTCATGCTTGATACATCTTTTGAGACCTGCATAGCTATAACGGGTGGGATATCCTCAACCCATACAAGACTATCTACAACTGTAATAGCATTTTTTGCCATGAGATGGGCAGCCATATTCCCACTACGACGAACATGGACTGCAGACCAAGTGTTGAAACACTTGAGGTCTTGCTTGATTCCTTCAATCACCTTTTGAATCGACCAAGGAGGAGAGGAATCGCTTGAGAGGGCTGAAATTACTGTCAACGAGTCACTTTCAAACACTACATCCTTCAATCCCAGATCCCACGCAAGATGAATCCCCACCTGCATTGCCATAGCTTCAGTTTCCAAGGCCTTAAGAGGAAGGGCCAGCCATTTACTCAAAGCCCCCATCAGCTGCCCTTCTGCATTCCTGATCACTACACCTATGCCACAACAGCCTCTCTCCTTACAGACAGCCCCATCCACATTAGCTTTATACCAGCCCTGTTTTGGCGGTTTCCAAGGGGGAGTAGAAGGTCTAGAAGGCTTACATGGGGGGGGATTTTCATGCCTAAACTCCTTCACATATTCCTCCATATCACGGCAAAGTCTAAGGGCAGATTTACGTTGTCCCCCAAACTTGACCGTATTCCTTTGGTTCCATAATCCCCATGCCGTGGCCACAAACAGCTCCCAGTCAACCTCAGGTTTTCTGTTTCTAACCTCCCACACAACCTCCAAAAACACATCCGTTGGGTAAGGCAAAAAAGGTAGCTTAAGTCTTGATTCTCCCCAAACATCAACAGCAAATTTACAACCCCATAGAACATGTTCAACAGATTCACATTGCCCACAATAATCACACCCCACCTCAATATCAACACCCCTTGATTTTAATCGTTGTTTTGTTGGAAGAATATTCCTACATGAGCGCCACATGAACTGTTTCAGTTTGTTTGGACAGTTTAGACTCCAAATCAGCCTCCATAATGCACACATCCGCGAGTTGTCTGAAGTACTTCCACTGTCTGCTTTATGGTTTTGGGTTTTTAGCCACTTTTGGGCTACCCAATAGGCACTTTTCACTGAGAATTTGCCGTTTTTGGTCCATGCCCATATCACGGAGTCTTCAACAGGCCGAGAGCTCATAGTCATTCCCAGGATCACATCTGCTTCATGAGGCAAGAAAACTCTCCTCACCTTATCTATGTCCCAAGATCTAGATTCTTTGTCAATGAGGCATTCAACCATTTCGGATTCAAGAGGGACTTTAGGGCTAACCACCAAGAAAGAATCCGGGGTAGGAATCCATTTATCTTCCCAAATCTTCACATTCTCTCCATTACCTACAACCCATCTAGCTCCATTCACCACAATATCCTTTGCCGCCAATAGACTACGCCACACATATGAAGGTCTATGGCCTAATTGGGCTTCCTTGAAAGTAGAACCTGCAAAGTACTTAGCTTTGAGCACCTTATGGACTAAGGTATTTGGGTTTTGTTGGATTCGCCACCCTTGCTTGGCAAGAAGAGCAAGATTAAAGGCTTTGAGGTCTCTGAAGCCCATACCCCCTTCCTCTTTGGATGTGCAAAGCTTTTCCCACGCAATCCACGCCAACTTCCTTTCTTTGTCTTTTTGCCCCCACCAGAATTTACTCATCATGGCGTTAAGTTCCTTACAAAGCGTATCCGGTAGTTTAAAGCAACTCATGGTATAGGTAGGAGTTGCTTGAGCTACCGCTTTGATAAGAATCTCTCTACCCGCATTTGAGAGCAAACGACCTTTCCATCCGGCTATTTTCTTTCCAACTTGATCTTTGATACGGCTAAAGGCCTTCCTTTTTCCTTTCCCCACAAGCGGAGGCAGCCCAAGGTACTTCTCGTGATGCTGAATAATCTGGGCGCCAAATAACTGTTTCACTTGGGCCTGGACCTCCCGGCTTGTATTTTTGCTGAAAAATAAAGAGGTCTTTTCCTTATTCAATTTTTGCCCCGATTCGGCCTCATAATCTTCCAGCACATTAAGAACCCTTCTACCCTCCTCCACTGTCGCTCTACAGAAGATTATGCTGTCATCGGCAAAGAAAAGATGGGAAATTTGTGGTGCCCCCCTCCTAACTGAAACCCCCCTGATGTTACCCTCAGTCACCTCCATATTCAATCTGGCAGACAGCCCCTCAGTGCACAACAAAAATAAATAGGGCGATATTGGATCACCCTGTCTAAGCCCCCGTGATGGAATAATCTTGCCTTTAGTCATATAATTTTAATATTATTCTTTACATTCAATAATCAATATAGTCATTTCATCTTTTATTTTATTTATATATATATATATAATTTTTTTTTCAAATCTAGTTATGTAACATTGTGCTAAGGATCTTTTTGGATTGGGTTTATTTTTGTTGAAACTGAAAATATTATAGTAAAATAATTTTTAAATGTGTAAATAGTGTCATGGGACCTATTTTTAATGAAAAAATTGTTGAAAAATGATATTTGTGGGTCTCATAAATAATGCAAGGACCCACTAATGTTATAAAGGGACAAAAAGTAAGAAAAGTGCTGCTACTGTTTATGAACAGTAACTATTGTCCCCTGTTGCAGCTGAATGAAAAAAAAAAAAAAAACAAAAACGCAACTTACAAAACGCAACCCACGTTTCAGTGCTATCCATACACATACTAGCTATGAAAGCTCTCTAGCATCCTACACTATTTTTCTGGTTTTAATTAATTTGAAAGAGTAGTATAAGTTAACCCAAAAACTTAAAAGTTCATTAATTATGGATAATGGTTGGTATTACTAGTAATGTTGTACATCACCAACCCTTGTCTTTCTTTTTCTTTTTCTTTTTCTTTTTTTAGTAGTTAATTTAATAGCTATAATAATAGATGAGGAATGATTCAAACTCTAATTCTCTTATTTAATAAAATATAACAGTAGTCCTCTTGTACCAAGAGCATGATGCCAATAGACCATAAGACCTCTCAAATATTTAAATTTTCCTTGAACCACATTCTAATACGTCAAAACCATGATAGATCAAATTCTAAAAAGGATATAACCTTTTATTCAAAAATTATAAAAGTTAAGAATATAAAAATAAATTATAAAAAAGAATAGTAGAGAAACTAGGAATTTCCCTAACACACACTTATGGAAGCACACTCGGGTTTTAGATAATCAGAATTTTTTGGTTCATCGTTCAAAGGCCAAAATCACAGTTACATTTTCAAACTAAAAAATTATTGTGTTTGGTAAAACTTTAATGCTCTGCGTTTTCTACCCGCACACATGCTTTCATAAATATGAACGTTATAAAGTTTTGCCCTCTCCTAAATTACCCTCACTTATTTGTGTAAATACTCAATATTACCCCTAGCTTTATTTATTACACGTCAAACACAAAAAATCTTGACTCTTTCTCTCCCTCTCTCTCATATTTGTTGCAAACTCTTCCATGTATGTGCATTGTTTTTAAACTCGGACCAGAGCAAGACTTGAACTTGCTCTCAGCAAGTGAAATAACATGTCCCACATGCAAACCATTGGACCATGCACATCTTATTGGTCACCGGGTTTCAAAACCATATATATGTGTTTGATTCAACCTATTGTTTTCCTTACCTTATTTTGTTTGTCTTTCTCTCTTTCTATAATTTTTTAATTTTATATGGGGGCGTGGAAAATATTAGATTTTTGAAATTTTTTGTTAAGACAATAATAATAATAATAAATTTAGAGAACTGAAATGACTAAGACACCAATTAATTTTTAGCGTAGATATTAAATTTCAAATATCTTATTTAACTATTAAAAGTTTTACTAATTGAGCTAACTGCTACCTACAAATTGCCTGCCTCCTTGTTGATGTACATTAATATCTTCAAATCAACGAACCAATCTTCATCTACTCGTAGGGGGAGTGAGAGAGCGCGCAAGAGTTCTGGTGTCTCCTAAATGAGGATTGGATGTTAAGTTGCCAACAAAAACTGTCATGACTTACCCAGGATCTACACTAAGTTGCGTTGGGTCAGGCCCAATGACAAACGCTCCTCTAGCTTGGGCTTGGCCGGTTACTAACAAAAGAATATCCCCTTTCCATTATCATCTTGCATTTGCAGCGCCCATTTTCATTGATCTACAATATCCTTTTTTTTTACCTTTTTTTTTTTTTTTTTTTTAACTGGCTAAAAATATTACTACATAAATTCCACACTCCTTCCTCTGGGCTCAAAAAGAGGTCCTTGCATCTTTTTCATACACTTAAGAGTATGAGAAAGGGACCATCTAACTCAACTCATTGGGAGTATATTTGATACTACTTTGGGTAGTTATATTATCAACTTATTCAAATAAGAAACATTAAGCAACTAGATTTTCATCCACGTTCCGTTTGATTTAATGGGATCATATCTTCTAGTAGACAATTAGACAATAAAAATGTTTCATGTTATAAATAGGAAACAGACCAAATTAAAGAGAGAACGGTCTTTTTT
Source organism: Quercus lobata (assembly GCF_001633185.2). NCBI lineage: Eukaryota > Viridiplantae > Streptophyta > Magnoliopsida > Fagales > Fagaceae > Quercus > Quercus lobata. Next base: position 21,834,550 of record NC_044910.1, on the reverse strand, counting down.
TCCCCTTTTGTTGTTGTTGTTGTGACTTGTGAACACTAATGTTAAGATTCAGACAAATACGAATAAGATGCAAGAAGCTGTGGGTATGAAGTTTGAGGAATCTCAAGCAGCTGCAGAAGAGGAATTGAAGGAGTCCATTCCGTTGGATGAGGTTATAAGCCTTGTCAAGGTTGGGTTGGGCACACAAGTAATAATATTTTGATTGCTTATTATGTTACCGATAGGCTTATCAATAAAATAAAATAAAAAACTTCTTAACCTTTAAGAGGCGTAGTAGAATCATAGAAAAACTATTAGGAGATTGAATTCGGATGTAATACTTTGTTTAATAATTATCAATATATATATATATATATATATATATTTTGTTGCTGATTTTGTTGAGACACTGTATTTAATAAGTGAAGAATGAAGAATAAAACAAGAGTATTATGACCCAAATTTCCTTTCTTTCTCTTATTCTTGGCTGCTAGTCACTTTGAATATGACTATCGTCACCACCACCATCATATCAATTGCCATATATCCACCCCCACTACCACCCACTACCACCACGATGCTATCTCTATTTTTTGCACCAACACCAAAACCACATTTGTGGCGTTTATCATTGCCACCACATCCACCACCACTGCACTAATTATATAAAACATTAATGATTTTTCATGTAAATCAAATGATATAAATTGTTTTTGAAATCATTTCAAGGTTATAACAAAACACATGAAATTGAGTCATTATTCAAAAAGTATTTTTCGTACGATTCATTCTCCAAAAAAAAAAAAAAAAAATTGCCTAAACAAATGAAATCTGTGCGAGCCTTTTTACCCAAGGTGACTGGTTAGTCTTGAGGTTAGGCCCCCAATTTATTTGTGTAAAGTGGGTAATGAGATTCCTACAATGGGAAGACCTCATGAGGCCAATCTAGCAGCCTAAATGACAGAGTTTATAGTCCCACCCATGTCAACCTACCCCCTTTTTGTGCATCCCCTGAGGAGTCCCAAGCTTAATGAGGAGTTCCTCCTCTTCTGTTGTTCCTCACAATTTTCTCTCGTGTATGTCTATCGCCCTTAATTTTTCCAACCCCTATTCTCACTCATTTGGCCTCTATTTATAAACTTCCCTTAAATGGGGTCGTCATGATAACAAGGAAGCTTTTTAGGTGGGTAGGGCCCTTCTGGGACACATTTCTAACCAAATGGGACCTACCTCTCAAGACAGGTGTGACTATCTTGAAACTTGCACCCGTTGCCATTTGGTTTGCGGCAAGCAATTTCTCCTAAGGCACTACCGTTGCCGAACAGTCACATCCCCGACATGTAGTAGATTTTTGGACTGATGTGGCCTACTACTTGTTATTGGGCTCGAGGTTCTCGATATATTTAAACTAATGGGCTGGGCCTCCATATCGCGCCTGTGCAATGGGCTGGGCCTCCTTATCATGCCCATACAATAGCCCCCCCCCCCCCCCCCCCCGGGGATTTCATTCCCATGACATGGGGATGGGATTGTGGTTAACCTCCACCTGTCGATAGGGAGATGGTCGGGATTAAGATCTCATGTCGGTGGATGATTTCCTCAGTGTACTAGCCCTTCTTGAAAAGGAACAAAAAAAAAAAACCAACCGCCAGTCATTAAATGTGATAGACAAGTCTATCTATGTTCCTTACACGCAGAACAGCAACTATCACATCGAATGGTCAGGATTCACTGTTGTTTCATATACCGAGGCACGAGCGTGTAACGGATAATTAGGGGAAGTTATTAACTTTTTTCCCTCCAAAAGCGTTTAAAGCCTCTCTCTCCCTATAAATACGTCCTAACCTCCCTTGGCCAGATTGTTTATTTCATTTCTCTCTCTCAATCCTTACTTGCCTCGTCCTCCCTTATTTCTCCTAGTTTTTCTTTTAGTTGCCCCTAAAAATGGGTTTTGCACACCTTCTCAGGACTCAGGCCGCTTTGACGGCCTTTAGGGCTAGGTTAACATCCCCCGAGATGTTAACGTCAAATTCTGCCATGAGGGGGTTATTGAGAATGATAGGCTACCTAGGGTGGTTTTCTTCCCCCTTATGTCAATCCTCGAGGGCAGGGTTAGATTCCCCATGGACCCCATGTTGCTTCGGACCTTTAGTTTCTACGATCTTAGCCCCGATTAGTGTCTCCCTAATTTCTATAGGGTAGTTAATAGTGTGATTCACTTAAATAACCTGTACGGTCTAGGGCTCAACCATCATGACATTAACTTCATGTATAGTATCTACAGTGGCCTCAAGACCAGTTATTACCTAAAGATTCGCAATCCCACAATGAGGCTAATATCGTGTCTCCCCAATTCCAATAGGAACTCTGCAAGGGAGTTCGTAAAAGTGAGCGGGAACTAGCTTGCGGGTGAACTTACGTGCCCCACGTCACCGTGGGAAATCGGTTGATACTCTTACTTCCCTGGCACACCTAGTGTAGGGTTAATTGCCTTTGTCCTGCCTTCCCTTATCCCTTTCTTGTATACATTTCATCATATATATATATATACATATTTTTTTTTCCTCTACTATACCTGTTATTCAGCATATAAGATTTTTTGCTAGCTTTCATTTGTACTGACCTTGTTTTTGGTTTATTTTAAAATTTCCAAGCGCTTCAAACTGGACCTCAACGTCGTTCATGTAAGAGACCAGAACTTTGTTCTGCAGTTGGAAATCTTCATGCATTTTGACAGGCAACTCAGGGCATCACACCTGATCCTCAGTTGCTTTCCCTCCTGTACTAGCTACCAAGATACCAGGTCTACTTTAACGGTTGGTAGCCCTTTACTGTCGTACGTTGACGTTCGCCTACCTAGATTCTTACCAAGGGGCCTTACAGTGGGTGAAGCTAAGGAGAGAGGACCTCGGTTTATAAGAGAAGGCTCCTTAGTGCTAGCCCAAGATGGTTTGGCGGACTTAGTCTTCCATGGCAGAGCCGAGCACATTCCTATTGAGGATCCCATCGTCCCTGAACCAACCAATGACATGGTACAAAGGCGCAACATGAGCCTCGAGCGTTGGTTCCCAGGTGCCTAACCTGTCGGGGGTTAATCAGTCCCATAGAAAACTCCTTAACAAACACCTCCCCTTGTACCCCGCCTTCATAGATAGAGGTAGAGGGATTCTGACGAACCTTCCATAGGATCCGATGCTCCTACCATCGAGCACACCTTTACCCCAGTCTCTGTTGCCACAATGACTCCGCCAGCCATGGAAACTTCTTCAGAAACAAGGCCCATCGAGTAACCGATGGTCATTGGGTCCAATGTTGTTCCCACCTTTGGATCCCTTTTCTTAAGGTGGTGCAACACCTTCATGTTAGGGGGCAAACCTCTTCCCAACGACTCTTCCATACAAACTTGGAGGAGTAGGGTTAGGAGGTCAAGTTACAAAAAGCCTTGGCCAAGCTCTGCTCTTGCTTAAAGACATGCAACACTACTCAGGTTGCTGGGATAATGACATTGCCCTAAACTGAAGTGGCATATCATAGCTATAAGTGCCCCATTTTCTTTTTTCTTAAGTGTTAGTCCTCGGGTCATATTTAACCCCTTGTTCCTTTTTGTCACTATTCTGAGCCGCCCAAATGACCCACATCCTCGAAGGTCAGCTCAAGGTTGCTATGGAGGAAGTAGACAAGGAAAAAGCCCTGAAGCAAGTGTTTAAGTCCACCTTGAACGAAAAAGTCCTTGAGCTGGCCACCACGGAGTAGAGGGTGACGACTGTCGAGAAGGCCCAAGATTTAGCCAAGCAGAAGGTTGCGGAGCTACAGGATAAGTTGGGGAAATCGAGACCAAGCTGGCCCAGGTCGAAAGTATAGTCTCGGCCCACGACAAGAAGCTCACCAACTTGAAGGAGACGATGAAGAGGTACAAGCAAGCGTTCTATAACATGGGCTTCACAAACGTCAAGAACTTGTGCAAAAAAGTTGTCTTCAAGGCGCGGAGGCTTAAGTTCTTTGAAGGCTGGATGGCAGTCGTGAACACTATTAACCTCCCTGAGTCTTCTCCGTTCAGGGATCCCGCTCAAATACCCCTGCCTAACAACCCACTCGTTCAAGCCCTGTCTGAAGAGCAGCCCAAGGAAAAAGATGATAAAGAAGGGGGAGAGCCCCAGTATGACAGAGTTGGTCAAGTAGAACAACTCTCATGTAGAGGTGATTGACGTGGACAACCTGGCCACCAACGTTGCCCCTGAGGGTTCGAATGCCCCTGAAGTTAACCTGGCACCGACCCTCCCAACTTCTGGAGAAGTTTCCTCCGTATCCCCTACTATTGTACAAGGCCCAGCCCCATGAATGCATCGAACCACTGATAACTCTTTGTCACTTTTTTTTTTTTCAAATATGCTAGGCTTTATTTTTCATCCTATATTTTCCTATTGTATTGAACAATACTTTAGTTATTGAATTTTGAGATTGAAAACATTGCAAGTGTGTATGCTCGGTTAAACTCATTTCGTATAATTTCAAAAATGATCTCAAGTGTTGATGGTTGACATATATCTCTGTAATTGAGCCCTTTGATCCAAGAATTTCATTATTACGATCTTCGGATAACATTATGAAAAATCGTTAATAATTATTGTGGATCTACGGGGGATGTATGAGATATACCTTGAAAGAGAACTTAGAATTTAGATTAATTAATTAGGGTCTTTTAACTAGTCAGTGACCGGGGTTAGACCGAGACTAATCCTTTGTCCTTAAAAAAACTCTTTAAGGTTTCCACCTAATCGGTGACCAGGTCAGGTCGAGGCTAGGTTTTTTTCTTAGAAAAAAAATCACTAAGGTTTCCACCTAGTCGGTGACCAGGGTCAAGCCGAGGCTAGGCTTCTATTCTTTGAAAATTTTCATTTAGGTTTTTGGCTAATCAGTGATTGGGGTCAAGCCGAGCCTAGACTTCTGTCTTTAGAATAAATTCATTTAGGCTTCCGCCTAGTTGGTGACTGAGGTCAGGCCGAGGCTAGGTTTCTGTCCTTAATCCTCTCAGATAAACAACATGTAAAATAACTGAACAAATAACTGCCATAACGTAATGAAAAGCAACCAGATCTATTCCGTATTTCTTCTTTTTTAACCTATTTACAACACAAGACATCCATCATGATAGTTACAACTAATGATAGTACTTCAAATTGCTCATGTTCCAAGGTTGGAGGAGTGGCCTCTCCTCCATATGCTCCAAGTAATATACTTTAGCCCTCGCCATTGCGGTGATTCGGTATGGGCCTTCCCAATTCAAGGTCAACTTTCTAGCCTTATTTCTACAAGGATCACTATCTCAGTTCCATAGGTCATTGAAAAAGGCATTTCTCTCGTGGACCTCCTGGGTGTTGTACGATAAGCCCACAGCACGTTCGGAAGCTCCTCAACCCATCTTCCTTTAGCCCTTTCCAACCTTTTCTTGAGTCCGACAACTGTGGGTGCAAGGGAAAAGGGAAAATTAAAACTGGAGTCGCCACCTAGTTATATGGTCTAGGAACCATGAATATAGCATTATTTCAAGGTAGGAACTTTGATCTTACTACCAAAGTTTGGGTTTGGAGTTTAGATACGCTCTTGGAAAGGTTTTAGGCACCCAAGATTGCCCAACCCTAAGGATGACCTCCCATCATTGTGTCCTATATCTTAACCCTATTAAAAACCATTTAAATACTTGTGTTCTAGACTCACACACACACACACACACTAACATGCATCTAACAAACAATATGACATCTTTAACCCTAAACACATACATATCCATCTATCCAAACAAAAGAGAGCCAAACATATAAAAGAAAACCCTAGCATTCAACTAAAACAAAACAGCAACTTAAACATGGTAGCAAGCATATCATCAAACAAAACATATCAAAAACAAAACGTTAACATACTAGAAACCCTAATTATACATCTAAAAACCCTAACACAAATGAATGAACATTGCTAATGCATGGCTTACCCTTTACTTACCTCTCAACAACACAGCACCTATGGCATCAAAGAAAACCTAGCAACCTATCATTCTTAAATATAGAAAGAAAACCTAAAACTAACCTAAACAAACTAATGTAAACATACTAAGCAAAAGAAAAAGATTAAAACAAAGATTAAAGCAGAAAAGAAAAAAGAAAAGTTTATAAAGCATACCTTAAAGCAAAAGCTCCTAGGCTTGATTTTTGACCATTCCCCTCAGTCAAATTTATCACAATTCCATGAAATAGTGATTAATAATCTTAAACTCAAAGGATTGAGACCAAACAAGGTCTCAATCAAATGAAAAGAGACTTGAGGGTGTTTTATGAAAAACTTCCTTTTGATTCACTATTTTCTAGTGAATCTTAGGTTTTTCTCATAAGATTTGTGTGTGTTTTGAAAATGTACCATGTAAGGTTTTTTATGGTTGAAAAAATGGGGTTTGGAATGGCTCCCAGATAATGTGAGATTCATTCCAAACCTCAACTATTATTGCAAAAAACTTGCCTTTCATATACTTCTGAAACCTTAGCTGCGTACGCAAGAATGTGCTTGCGTACACATACTTTAACTCGCATACGTAGGCCACGACTCATGTATGTAGGCTGAAGGCCACTTTGGTCGTTTAATTTTCCAAAAATAGATTTTTACTTATTTAAAAGGTTATATTTTCCATTTTAACACTCCTCAAGTCAAATAAATATCTAATTTGAGCATCATTGGGAAACAAAGGCTCGAGTCATAAGAGATACAAAATACGGTGTCTACAGCAACTATTGCTTTATTCGTTGCCTCTGCTTGCCCGTTGCTCTAAGGATACACAGGGGTGGGGTATCGATTCTTGATCCTTAGGTCATTGCAGTAATTCTAGAAAGCCTTACTGTCGAACTGTAATCTATTTTCTGAAACGAATGTTTCAAGGACCTCGAACCTAGTTACAATGCTCTTCCAAACAAACTTCTTCAATTCACATCTCATATATTTGCTAAGGCTTCAGCCTCGACTCATTTAGTAAAGTAATCCGTAGCAATAATGACAAATCTCTTGTTGCTGATGGCTCGAGGAAAATGGCCCACAATATCTAACCCTTATTGAGCAAAAGGTCATGGGCAAGAGATTGGATTCAAGTTCCCCCCTGGTTGGTGAATATTCGGGAAATGCTTCTAACACTGATCACATCTTTTTACGTACTCAGCAACATTCCTTTGCATTTTTGGCCACCAAAATCCTTGAATCATTGCTCAGTGTGTAGTGATCTTCCCCCAGTATGGCTCCCACAGATCCCTTCATGCAACTTGACTAAGAGGCTATCCACCTTTTTGGGATGAAGACATAATAGGTATGGTCCACCAAACGACCGTCAGTACAATCTCCTGTCTTTACTCAAACAAAACCGAGCTGAAATTCTCTGAATTTTTTCTGCCTCCTTAACCTTGCTTGGTAGTAAATCATTGGACAAAAATGCTATAATTGGGTCCATCCAACTCAGACCAATCACCGAGACCACTAAGACAATCATTTGTCGCTCTATACTTAGCTTTTCCAATACCTCCATCGAGATCATTTGAGGTACGGAATTATCCATGGACGAAGCCAAGGTGGATAACAAGTCAGCGTGGTTGTTCTTTCCCCATGAAATCTGTGATACCATTCGCCCTTTGGAAACTGGCCAATAACGTTCCCACTATCTTCAAATACTCGGCCATTCGGGGATCCCTGGCCTTAAAACTTCCTTCTACCTGACTTACCACCAAATGAGAATCTAAAAAAAAAAAAAAAAAAAAAAAAAATCCCAACCACTTGTGCATCCAGCTCCTTAACTGCCTAAGCCCTGCTATAAGCGCCTCATACTCGACTTCATTGTTAGAACCCTAAAGCTCAGCCTCAACAAATGTTCTAACCTTATACCCTCAGGTGACACCAGCACAATGCCCCCTCTAACCCCTTGGGCATTAGATGCCCCCATCCATGTACACTTGCCACAGCCTCAATGAAACTGAACTAACCCGAGCCACACTATTCATGGTTGGGGTAAACTCCACTACAAAATCTGCCAACACCTGCCCTTTAATAGCATTTCGTAACTTGTACCTCACATCGAACGACCCAAGCCTCGTTCCCCATTTAGCTATTAGTCCCATGAAATCTGATCTCCTTAACAGTGGTTGCAAGGGGTGTTTAGTCAATACATAGACAGTGTGGGCCTGGAAATAGTAAGGAAACTTTCTTGTAGCGTAGACTAGAGCCTGAGCAAGCTTTTCCAATGGCAGGTACCATATTTCAACATCCACCAGGATCTTACTGATGTAATATACTGGCCACTGTGCCCCATCCCAAATTCTTAACAGCATGGCACTCACTGCATGATTGGAGACTGCTAGGTACATGTATAGGTCCTCCATGCACTCAGGACAAGTCAAGATAGGTAGGCTCATCAGATAACGCTTCAAATTCTGGAATGCCTCCTTGCACTCCTCGGTCCATTAAAACCCCTTCCATTTCTTTAGAAATTGAAATAACAGTCTGCATCTATCCATCGACCTTGACACAAAGTGATTCAATGCGGCGATCATCCCTATAAGTCTCTGCACATCTTTTGGGTTGCTCAGTAGAACCAACTATTGTATGGCCTGTATTTGATCCGTATTCACCTCAATTCCCCGGTTAGAGATCATGTACCGCAAGAATTTTCAAACACCTACACCGAATGTACATTTATTGGTGTTAAGGCGAAGCTTGTGTCACCTAAGGATCTCAAACATCTCGGCCAAGTTTGCCACATGCTCTCCCTCATTCCTTCTCTTTACTACCATATTTTTGATATAAACCTCCATCGTACTCCCAATTTTATCCCAGAACATTCTTGTCACCATTCGTTGATAAGTGACCCCTACATTCTTCAACCCAAAAGGCATCACTGTGTAATGGTAGTTTCCCTCAGGGGTTATAATTAATGTTTTCTCTTGGTCCTCAAGATCCAGGGCAATCTGATGATACCCCTAAAATGCATCTAGGAAGCTTATCCTTGGGTGCCCGCATGTGGCATCAACTAGCTAGTCGATCTTTGGTACCCGTATGTGGCATTAACTAGCTAGTCGATCTTTGGTACCGAGAAAGGATCTTTGGGGCATGCCCGGTTCAGATCTGTAAAATTCACACACACTCTCCATTTCCCATTCTTCTTCTTGACTATGATCGTATTGGATAGCCATTCAAGAAAGAACATCTCTTTAATAGCCCTGGCTTGTTTCAACTTTTCTACCTTTTCCTTCACGGCCTCCACATGCTGCTTAGCAGATCTTCTCAGCTTTTGCCTTTTGGGCAGGTATAGTGGGTCCACATTCAACTTATGAATGATGAAGTTAGGATCAACATCGGGCACCTCGTAAGGCCTCCACGCAAATACATCCACATTCTACACCAATGCTAGAAGCACGGCAACTCGATCCCCCAATGGCAAGCTCTTTCCAATCTGAAAATGCCTATCTTCATATGGAAGGATCTGAATCTATATCAACTCTTCTGCACTATCAGCCCCGGTGTTCATTGTAGGCTCTAGTAATTGCTATAATGGCAAGCTCCAATGGCAAGCTCTTTCAAGGCATGTCATATTTAGCGAGGTTTTCCTGCTTCAAACCCAAGCCCTAGTATATGTCAAGGCACATTATTTCAACCTCACTCCCTTAACCTATCAACACCCTTTTCACCAATAAACCTCCAATCCTCGAGGTCACGACTAACGCGTCATCATGCGGCTGAGACATCCCCTCCAAATCATCATCCCCAAAAGGAATTGGCTCTAAATTCAACCTCAGTCTCTTCTCTAGCCGATCACTGGCCTTTGTCCCTTGCTGCGGGGTGATACTAAGGACCCCCTTACGTTGACTCGCCCTAGTATTGACCGAGGCTGCATGGATAACTTCAATAATTTCCAAGGGCAGAGGGAGTGAATGTCCTCGGGTCCCTAATATTTGCCGTATTATGTTACCTCCCTAACCAACCATAAATTCCTTCAAATCCCCTACTTTGACAAGCTGCTCCAAATAAATTTTAAACACCCTGCACTATTAGGTTGTGTGCCCCTTCTCTCAGTGATAGGTGCAATACAAGCTTTGGTTCCTCCTGGATGGGTCCCCACCCATTTTACCAGGCCACCGAAAGCACGTCTCATTCTTTATCCACTCGAGAATTTATGGATTTGTTCCTTAAAAGCCACATTCACTCCTCCAATTCAAACTTCAGGCTCTACCGCCTTGGATTCCCTCCTTGGCCTCTACTAGAAACCTCCGAAACGTGAGTCCCTGTTAAATTGTGAGATCAACGATGCCTTTCCCTTACTCTGTTGCCTATCATCCTTCAGTCTTTTATGTTCTTCAATCCTCCTCACAAGTTGATGCATGTTCTTGGGGAGTCGCATCGTCAGGGATTCCCTTAATTCTGACTCCTCCATCTTGGGCAGCAGCACACTGACTCTGGATCTTCAGCTGAGTAGGCGATTCCCACAAACGGCACCAATTGTGCGACCATTTTTACCCAAGGTGACTGGTTAGTCTTGAGGTCAGGCCTCCAATTTATTTGTGTAAAGTGGGTAATAAGATTCCTATAATGGGAAGACCTCCTAAGGCCAATCTAGCAGCCTAAATGATAGAGTTTATAGTCCCACCCGTGTCATCCTACCCCTTTTTGTGCATCCCCTGAGGAATCCCAAGCTTAATGGTGTGTTCCTCCTCTTCTGTTATTCTTCACAATTTTCTCTCGTGTATGTCTCTCACCCTCAATTTTTCCAACCCCTATTCTCACTCTTTTGGCCTCTATTTATAGACTTCCCTTAGTGGGATCGTCATGATAAAAGGGAAGCTTTTTAGGCAGGTGGGGCCCTTCTGGGACATATTCCTGACCAAATGGGACCCACTTCTCAAGACAGATGTGACTGTCTTGAAACTTGCACCCGCTGCCATTTGGTTCTCAGTAGCCGATTTCCCCTAAAGAACTACCGTTGCCGAATAATCACATCCCCGAAATGTAGTAGATTTTTGGACTGATGTGGCCTACTACTTGTTATTGGGCTCGGAGTTCTTGGTATATTTAAACTGATGGGCTAGGCCTCCATATCATTCCTGTACAAAATCCTACTCCACTTTTTTTTTTTTTTTCTTCACAACATTGCAAATTACAACATTCTCAATCATGCGTTTTCCCACAATGAATCCTCATGTACTAGTAATTATCTTTTACGTTAGATTAATGCAACTTCCCTACACTACATGTGGGTACCAAAGAATAAAAATATTTTTTTATCCTATATATTCCACTTTATTCTCAATTAATTACAGTCTACTATATATTTATTATTTCTTCCTTTTAAAGTAACCAAAAAAAAAAAAAAAAAATCAAACACTTGCTAAATTGTAATTAATATAAAATAAAACACTCAAGAGAGACAAAAATTCTTGCATTTACCATTAATTTAACAAATCCCATATAAGTTGTAAAGAAAGACCTATGAGACTCGATTGTGTAGATTGTGATTGAATGAGGGGTAGTGTGAATAACGATATTGCACATGATCTCCATTGAAAATGTTGGTAAAATGAGTTGTCATTCCAAATCCTAACATGTCATGTAATGTAAGAAACATAAATTTGTGAAAGACAAATGTTGGAGCAAAAGCTGTCTTTGTAATCATCTTTCCTTCATAAAAAAAAAAATAATAATAATAATAAATAAATAAAAGGAGAGGTTTTGATTGGATTTCCCAAAGTTTTATTGATAGAAAGGGTATGGGAAAGAGGAAGATAAAGAGACCTTCACTCAAGGAGCGAAAAAGAAGCAAAAGAGGGATAAAAGCGTTTCCACCCACTCAACCAAAAAAAAAAAAAAAAAGAAATTGAAGGAGCACAATTAAATGAAGGTGCCCCAAATTTCTTTGTAAAAAAGAGCACCCATCAGCAAAAAGATGATGTTACCCTTGTTAACCAATACTTTGCTTTTTATACAGCAATGATATATATCCCATAAGTGGGAGAGGCTGGAGTTTCAACGGGTTTTTTTTTTTCAAAAATAAAGGAATTCCAATGGGGTATTTCATTTCATTATCCCATATTAATAAAGGTACCCTGAACATTGACCCCAGAAAAAGTAATCATGAAATTTATGAGGCTGTGCTTTGTTGGGAAATGGAACAGCTTGCTAGATCCGCCTAACTGAATCAAAAATTGATTGTATTTTTATTTTCCACATTTAATTTTTTTTTTTAAAAAGGGAATATTTGAAGTAAATCGAATGCTATTCTTTAATGACAAGTATGGCCATGGTGGTAAAAGTTGTACTGATAACAGACCTCTATATATAAAAATAAAATCTAATTCATTTTTGTTTACCTATTGGAACAGAAAACATTGATATTTAGTAATATTTTTCTTCTTCTTCTTCTTCTTTTTTTTTTTGGCCCCAGTTTAGTAAAGATTAAATTTCATTTTAAAAATAAAATAAAATAAATCATTTTAAATCCTTCAAGTTTGTCAGTTTCATCCTCTAATTTTGCAATTATTGTCAATGTGACCCAATCTTTTATTGCTATTATAATTGTCATTAATCTATTCTAAAACGATTTTTTTTTTCCTTCTAATTTTTAACACATAAAAAAGGCAAAGAAAATGTTTATCTTTTTAATTTTCTTTCTGGCTGGTTTCATTTTTCTCTAACAAACCTCACATTGACTGACAATAAAAAGAAAATCCAAACCGAAGGACTTGGCTTACTTCAAAAAATTCTCTCTTTTCAAGTTTTTTCGCCGTTTCCCCCCCCCCCCCCCCCCCCCTCCTTTTTTTTCTTTTTTTTCATATTTCTATGTTTTGCACCTTTTTTATTTTCATTCAATTTGAATAATTATGCGAATTAAAAAATACTGTTTTGATCGAAGATATTATAATTGTGGATGGTCGTGTGAGTGATTGCGGTTGATGGGCAATATTGTTGAATTGATGGTGTGGGTGATTTTGTCATTTGCGATCATATGTGTGTTTAGGTTATAAGAGAGAGGTAACGGTAGAGAAAATAAGAGGTGTGTCTATATATATATATATATATATATATATATATATATAAAGTAAAACACAAATAAGTAAATTGCAAAAATGTGCTAAAATAATATTGAAACTTCCTTTGGAAAAGAAGCCCGAAAAGGCTTTGAAAATGAATTTTTATTACATCAATATTGTAAAATAGAAAGAAAAGCAAACCCAACCAAAAAATAGTAATAATAACGATATCCAAAAACAAAAAAAAAAATCAAAAGTCTTAAAACTCACACAATAAAATAATCATTAAATTTGAGGCAGCCACTCACAAAAATTCTTAGATTCCATTTCTTATTCTTTTTTTTTTTTTTTGACATGGTCTATCACTTTCTTCTCATAAAGTATCTTTCTTCTCTTTGTCAAAAGTTTGTGGTGGTTAACGTTAAAAATTACAACAAATAAGTAGGGTTTTTTTTTTTTTTTTTTTTTTTTTCAACATTTGAAAAGTAAGTAGCTAAGAAATGTGAGTTAGTGAGATTTTAAAATGAAACAAAATTTTATATATTTATCATTTTATTGTAGTAAGTGAATAGGATATATAGTAAGAAATAAATATATAAAAAAACAACAGTAATTGTTCATAATTCTAGGAGTTTTTTATGAGAAAAAAAAAATATATATATATATATTATGAGAAAAAAATATATATTTTACAAAGACATGAACGTGTGTTTGTTTTTATTTTTTATATAATTTTTTTAATCAAATTTATAATCTGGTAAAGAAATTTGAAAACCAACAAGAGAGTGATCCTATTTTGTAGACAATATATGTTTTAGTAGGAGTTAAAAATTTAATTTTACCAGATTATCTTCTAATTTTGTTTGTACTTAAACGTAGAATATATTAGTATTTTTGAATCACAGAAAAGTCCATCCTAAACAGAGAAAATCTCTTAAATAGTAGCATAAACAATATTGTTACGTGCATACCTGAATTAAATAATAATAAAAAATTATATGGAAAATTCGATTTTTTTATATGGGAATATTTCATTTTAGAGTGATTATGAAATTTTGCAATTATCTTTTTAAGTCTAAAATATTATTTTTGTCCCTACAGTTTGCATGAAGTTCGTTTTTTGTTTCTAAATTTTAAAAAGTTCTTTTTTGATCCCAAAACAATTCAAATATTTCACTTTGTCTCTAAACTTTTTTTAAAAATTATATATATAGTGGAAGCTTAACCTAGTACTTCATAGACCGTGGGTCGAGATTCTCAATTTATTTGTGTGATGGGTCAAGTGTATCCTACGACAGGAGGCCCGAGAATGGTGTTGCTCTTGTTAGGAAATTGTGGTGGTTCGACCCATTGTATCCTCTTAATGACCCCTGCTTTTTCGTGCCGAGTAGGGTCCTTTTCTTTCCCAATCTTAATACTTTTTCTCCCTATCTCTCATGTTTATCTCTCTCCCAATTTTTTCCAACCCCCTGTTCCTAAGTCTCCTTCCCCTTATTTACCCATCCTTGAATGGGTTAGCCATTATGAGGGGCCCCTTCCCCAAGCAGGTGGGTCCCACTCAATATTCCTGAAATGACACCTTTGGAACTTGCGCCAGCCACCAAATTTGTGTTTGGCAGGCGGGTTTCCCCAAGGCATTATGTCATGCCTTCGGTAACATCCAATGGTGATTGGTTTGGACTAAGCTTTGTTCGAGCATTTCATCATTGTTCGGTATAGCTGATGGTCGGTTCGGGCCTTTCAGTAGTGTTCGGTGCTGCTCGGGAGGGTATGGCTTAAATGGGCCATGATCTTGGGCCGGGCTTTGGCTCTTGGGTCGTACAATAGCCCCTTACCATCTCATCTTCAAGCACGGAATATGAGATTGGGGTCAATTCTCCTCAATGGAGATCAGGTGGTAGCCTAAACGACAGTTTCTTTTTCAGTTATACCAAAAGTCAAACCATAAATGCCTCGATTTTGACAGCCTGCATTGAAGTGACCGTTGTTCCCTTGGGGATGTCAAACGTTAGGAAATAAATGCCTCAGATTTGATAGCTGGCACTACACACACGAGGAAGGCTAGTTGTCATGATCGACGATTAGAATCCTAGGACACTTCAGTTACTGAGGCACACATGTAGAGGCGGATATGGGAGGTTATCGATCTCCCTACCTATGCATTTAATACCCCCAACCCTATATATAAAGGCTGACCCCTCAAACAAAATTTTTCTTTACATTCTCTCAAGCCTTTAAACTTCCTCCAGACCCGAGAGTCCCTCCTCCCAAGAACAAACCCCTTTGCCGAGAAGGCAACTTCCTTGTAAGTTCTTTTCCCTGTGTCTTCCCTCATTTTCACTTTTGTTTGTCTAAGATGGGTTTCTCTCACTTAGTAAATACCGAGGCTGCCATAACAACCTTTAAGGTTCAATTTAATATTCCTCGGGATGTAGATATAGAGTATTGTACTGAGGGAAATATTGAAGATGAAAGGCTGTTGAGGGTGATTTTTGTTCCCCTAATGGTAATCCTTGAAGGTGGGGTCAAGTTCCCCTTAGACCCTTTTCTCTTTAGGACCCTTAGCTTTTACGGGATTCGCCCTGACCAAGGTCTTGCCAATTTTCATAAGGTAGTAAGCTGCATTCGCTGACTGAACAGGCTGTACAATTTAAACCTTACCTACCATGACATCAAATTTTTATACAATTTTTGTGGTAGTCTCGAGAATGGTTATTACCTTAAGGTCCAGGACCTCTAATTTAATTGATATCCTGTCTCCCGAACTCCAATAGAAATTCCCAAGGGGAATTTATAAAAGTGAGTGGGAACTAGCTTGTCGGTGAGCTTACCTGCCCGACATCACCTCGAGCTGTAGGTAGGTATTCCCCAAGAACTTGTTTAGTTTACTTATCCTCTGCCCTTTTCCCTCCTTTTTTTTTTTTTTTTTTTTTTTTTTTTTAATTATTAGCTAACTATAGTTTCTCGATTGTTGTTTTACAAATTCCAGACATATCAAACCAAACCTAGGTCTCATGGAAGCTCAGGACCTTAATTTTGTCCTTTGCTCAAAGATATTTATACATTTCAATGGTCAACTCCAAGCGTCACACCTGCTTTTAGGCTACACCCCCTCGTACACCAGCTACCAAACTCCAAGACCAACCTTTCTTGTTTCAAACCCATTATTGACCTATATCGACGTTTGTATACCGGGTTTCCTTCCCAATATCTCAATGAGTGAGGCTTGGCAAAAGGGACCCCATCGAGCAAAGGAAGGATCAAGAGAACTAGTAAGGGACAGTTCGGGTGATTTTGTTTTTCACGGGCGATTGCAACATTTTCCAATGAACATTCCCAAAAAGGAAAGGGAGGATGTCGAGATGGTTTGTCGATGCAATGTTGAAATTGGACACTATTTTCCGGATGCCCAGACTTCTGGGGACCGACCATCTCCTCCGCGTTCCCGAGCACCTCTTGCTACGAGTGGCCGTTGTGGGGCAACGCGTGGTTTGGAGAGTACTATTCAGCCCAGTGGACCAGGGCAGAGAAACACAGAGTAGCCACCTAATTTTATGGTCTAGGTACCATGAATATAGCACTCTTACGTGGAAGGACTGATCTTACTACTAGAGTGTGCGTTCAAAGTTTAGGTACGATTTTGGGAAGGTGTTACGCACATAAAATCTCCCGACCCATGGGTCGGCTTCCACTCATTGTGTCTCATGTCTTAATCTCATTAAAGGAATGTTCAACATTGTATTCTATACTCACACACACACACACACACACACTAACATGCATCTAACAATCAACATGGCATCAAACATCCCAAAACCTAACATTCATCAATCATGCTTATCAACCAAACCTAGCATACATCTATCGTGGCATCTAATCCAAGGCAACAACAAATCATGGCAACAAGTATGCATGGTAGAAACACAAACATGGCAGAATCCAAATAAACATGTGATTGCATTAAAAACAAATCATCCAAGAAAACATGTTCATACTCATCATCAAACATATACCTAATGCATGTTCATGTGAATGCATGACTTACCTCCCTTACTTTACTGCATCTCAGAACCTATGCATCATAAATGGACATATGAATGCATGTTCATGGCATCAAAGTGAAAAAAGAAAAGAAAACCCTATTCTATCATGTCAAAGGATAACACACAATTCAAATAAAGGAATAGAGACTTAAAAAGCATCAAAAGGAACCAAACAAACGCATATGGTGTAAAAGAAACGAAGAAATAGAAGTAGAAAGCCTAAATTAGGGTTTTTCAGCACGAGTATGCATGCTTCAAGCCTGCGTGTGCTTGCAAAAAGCATATTTATGCAGACTTTCTCAGGAACCCTAACCTAGAATAGAAAAATAGAAAAATAGAGCAGAAACTTAAAATGAAGAAACTAACAACCTAACATGCTTTAAAACATAAAGACTAACTAAAACTAAGCTAAACAAACATATCTAAACATAAACATAAACAAAATAAGGAAACAAGTTTAAAGCAGAAATGCAAGAAAAGAGTTTAGAACTCAAATCTTCAAACAAGAAGCTTTTAAAGCTTGATTTTGACCGTTTTCCTCAGTCAATCTATTCACAACCAAACAAAAATTATTAGTAAACTTTAAAACTTGAAGATAAAGACTAAAAAATGTCTCAATAAAAATAAAATTGAATTAAGGGTGTCTTGTTAAAAACTCTCTCTTTGATTCACTATTTCTAGTGAATCTTAGGTTTTCCCTTAAGATTTTCTGTGTGTTTTTGAAATATACCATGTAAGACTTTATATAGTTGAAAATTTGGGGTTTAGAACAACTCCCAGACAATGTGGGGTTCATTCCAAAACCTCAGTCTTTAATGCAGAAAACTTGCCTTTCATAGGTTTCTGAAACCCTAGTTACATGCACAGGTTTGTGTTTGCGTATGCATGCATCAGACTTGCATACGCAAGTCCATGCCTACATACGCAAGCCGAGGGTTTTCTTGGCCTTTTATTTTCCAAAAATAGATTTATTTGCTCATAAAAGTTATATTTTCCATTTTAACACCTCTCAAGTCAATTTGTAATTTGATTAGGCCCTAAACCAACCTTAAGCCTTAGAATTTCATCATCATTAGGGAACAAGGGCCCAAGTCGTAAGGGGTACAAAGTGCGGTGTCTACCACTGTAAGAGGTTGAGGACCTCTAGCGGCTCTAGGAGTCAAACCGAGCCCCTAATCCAACAACAAACTCCTCTCGTTGCCCTGACCATAACAGATCCACCTGTTCTTCCTACGACCAAATCCATACTGAGAACAGAGGAACATCCTGCTGTAGTGGTGGCCAGATAGGCTTCCTCCTCTACTCCCCCTCCTTTGGGGTGGTAGCATACCTTTACATTCGGTGAAGGTCTCATCCATATGGACGCGCACCTGCGGATGTGGAGACAAGGAGAGACCGGTGTCCTTGCCAAAAACCTCGATAAGGCCTTGCTTTTGCCCAATGACATGCATTTTTGGGAGGACTGCAAGGATGAAGATATTGCTCTGAACTTCAAGTGGCACACTATCACGGTAAGCACACCTTTTCTTTGCAATCATTATACCAGCATAATTTTTAACTAAGTGTTTCGCTTCATACTTAGTGTTTGGTACTCCTTACTTCAGGCCACAAAGATGACCTAGTCCTAAAGGGTCGATTGAAAGGTGTTGTGGAGAAGGCCAAAAGGGAAAAGGCTATAAAGCAAGTGGCAGAGTCTACCATGGAGAAGAAAACTTGAGAGAGAGCTATGGAAAAAAAGGATGTAGCTGCCAAGAAAGACTGGGACTCCTATCAATGGAAGGTCGATGTCTTTAAAGGAAAGCTTGAGGACTCTAACACTCAGCTATCTTAATCCTTAAGAGTAATCTCGGCTAGGGATAGGGAACTGAAAATTTTCAAGGATGACTTGGAAGAGGCCGAGTAGAAGTTTTATAATGAAGGATTTGATGATGCCGAACACTCTGGCCGGAAGGTAGTCTTCGACTCTCGGTGGTTGGGTTTCCCAGAAGGGTGGATGGCCACCGTCAATGCCTTCGACCTGCCCTCCTCTTCTCCCTTCAAGGACCCAAGCCAAGTTCCTATGCCCGAGGATCCTATTGGGGCTCAAGTTAAAGAAACCTCTGTAATGGAAGAGGTGAATAGCCTGAGCATGCGGGAGTTAGCCGAGCAGATAGGGGCCCACACCAAGGTGATAGACTTGGAAAATCCAATCCCTCCCAACAGTCTCGAGGGTTTTAAAGCTGTAGGGCCTTTGCCCGACCCAGTTCCCCCAATTTCCGAAGAAGTTCTCCCCATCCCTCCCACTACCGGACAAGATGTTGCTACTTAGATATACCCTCCTTTTTTGTATATATATTTTCTTATGTTATTTTATGATTTGCTTGGCGGTTTGCCTGCTTTTTTGTAAGGACAATAACTTTCTATTATTTGGACTTAAATTTGTTGAATGTTTCAAGTACTTTATTGTCACATCTGTCTTTGTTTGGCTTTATTCCATATTTTATTTATGCATCATTTCCAATTAATTCCTTCTTGTTCTCTCTTGCCATTTTGAATTCGCAAAGTGTTTGTACTCAGATCGGCCTGTAACATTTCGGATGTTTAGGTTTCCACCTAGTTGGTGACCGAAGTCAGCCGAGTTTAGGCTTCTGTCCTGTGGTAGGTTTCCATCGAGTTGGTGACTGGGGTCAGCCAAGGCTAGGCTTCCGTCCTGTTATAGATCTCCACCCAGTAGATGACCAGGGTCAGCCAAGGCTAGGCTTCTGTCCTTTAGTCTTCTTGTTCTTTCTTCTTCTAAAGTTAAAGACATACGCCATAATTTGATATGTGAAGAAATAAATTGGACAGGGCCAAATGGTCATCTACTTTTCATTATATTACATTATTTTGAGCTTGGTAAACATAAATAAGACCAACTATTGGAAGTATTTCCATAGGTTGCCTACATTCCATGGTTGTGGTAGTGGCCTCTCTTTCATATCTTCCAGGTAGTAGGCCCCAGCTCCAGCCACGGCAGTTACTCGGTAAGGGCCCTTCCAATTCGGAGCCAACTTTCTCAAGCATGGTTCCTTCATGCTTCCCAAAACCCTTTGCAAGACGAGATCTCCAAGAACGAACTCCCTCGGCTTCACATTGCAGTTGTATCCTCGAGCTAACTTCTACTGGTAATTGGCTAGCTTGATGGATACCCGTTCCTTGTTCTCTTCGATAAACTCCAATTGCCTGGCCAAGGCTATGTCGTTTGTGCTCAGAGAAAACCTTGTGATTCTATAGCTTGACAAATTAATCTCCACGGTTATAACTACTTCAATGCCAAAAGTCATTAAAAAAGGTGTCTCACCTGTAGATCTCCTAAGGGCAGTTCGGTAGGCCCACAGGACATTAGGTAACTCCTCGGCCCACTTTCCTTTAGCTCCTTCTATTCTCTTATTTAACCCATTAACAATAGTCTTGTTTGTCGCCTTCGTTGATACCGTATTTTGTCCACCCTCAATTTGCGTGCTAGACCCCAAAAAATTCAAAAATATCATCTTCTCTCCATGGGGCCGCGAGAATATCTAGAATGACGTGGCGCAAACCGTTTGGACATCGGAGCACTCAAAGTGCCTCTTTTAGCCAAAATGACTAAAACGCCCTTGGTCAACCCTAAGTTGGCCGAAAGTCAAATAAGGTCAAAATCCCCTCAAAATATCACTTTTTATAGTTTTACATCAAACTCGATGACCAAGTTTGATATGGAGTGGACTCTTAGTGGGCCCCAAAAACCCTAATTTTGGTCCAACCGTCAGAACGGGTTGAACTCAACACCATTGTGAAGATTATCAAATTCTTATTTCAATGACTACTCATGGGTTGAAATTGGAGTTAAAACGGTCGAGATAGCATGAAAACCGGTTAATGCACCAATTAATGTACCGCTAACTGCCTGGAGCCATAACTTTTAATTCGACCATTGGATTTTTGAGTTCCATACCTTTTTAGAAATTGGAAGTCAAGATATTTCCAAGGGTGTCAAGCCCAACCCCATTTGAGGAGCTTCATAGGTGGCGGCCCTCCAAGGTGCGCTACCTCGTAAAGCATGCCAGAGTTATGAAAGGCCCCAGGTACCTCCAGACCAAAAAAAAGGAGACTTTCCTAGTTGCCTACTCTCTGCCTAGACAAATTTTGAGCTTTTCTCCTCTCTTCCAAACACAAAAAACACATCAAAACCTCTTGATTCTTCTCTTCACCAAAAATAGGAGGTAGTGTTCATACCATCCATGTTCCTCTCCTTGGTTCCATACCTTGGATTTAAGGATTAAGGGGTATGGTTGTAGCTTTTTAGCTACTAGCCATTCCCCTTTTTCTTTAAAGATTCATCTAGCTTTTATCTTGCTTTCTCTTTCCTTAATAACATGATCTATTGCTTTATCTATGCATGCTCTTTGTTTTTATTTTGCTTTTGCCATGTTTTTGGTTTATTTCCATATGCTTCCATGATTGTTCATGTGCTAGTTGCCTTTTCTTCATGCTTTATGCTTTATGCCATGTTTAGATCCTTGTTTCTTATGTGTTGATGTTTGGGTCTACATGCCTGCATGCTTGATATCATGTCTATGGTTATGCCTTGCTTAGATCTACATGTTTGTATGCATGTCCAATACTTCCTGCCTATATCCATGCTCGGATTTGTGTTCTTCCATGTCTTTATGACCATATCCACATGCTTAGATGTACATCTACATGCTTATATGTTTAGATCTATGCCTCCGTGTGCTTTGGTGTTTGGATCTTCCTTGCTCCATGCCTAGTGCCATCTCCTATGTTAGATCTATGTGCTTAGATGCTCTATGCCATGTTTATGTGCTTGGGCCTAGACCTTGTTTGTCATGCCATGTGCTATTGTAGCTCTTTTGTTCCTTTTATCACATTTTCTTGCATTTTGGCCTATTGGTTTAGACCCGATCTAAACCCTATGGTCTTTGTCATCGTCCATACACCAAGGCCTACATAAAAAGGTTTGGATCACCTCTATTTGCATGTCTATGCTTGCTTGCTTCTATGCTTTATGCTCTATGTTAGCCTCTCTAGTTCTAGGTTTTGCCATGCTTGGCGCCCTCCATAGGCTTGATCTTGTTTGGTTACATCCAACACCTATGAGGCCTTGTTTGGATGTAACCGCTTGGGATGCATCTCTGTGATGCCAGTTGTTCCGTGCATACCCTTTCCTTTTTCGCTCTATGCAATTTTATGCTTACCATGTTTGTTCGTGCCACTTGTTGGCTTTCTATGCATCTTTACTCGCTTCCTCACATGTCCATGCATGAGTCTTGCTTGCTAGTGTGTCGTTCATGCTTCAACACAATGAAGTTATGGACATTCGATCCAAACCTATGTTTGTCCCCCGCGGACACCACCTTTTGTTTGCTTTCTTTCTTGTTTGCCTTCTTGCTTGTTTGCTTACTTGCTTCCTTGTCTGTTTGCCTTCTAGTTCACTTGCTTATCTTGTTGCTTGTCATGTCTCCTGCCACATGCTATGCTTGCTTCACTTGTTTGCTTGTTTGCTTTATACCCATTGCACATTATCTACGCATCTCTTTCTTTCCATTGCATGTCTGTTGGTTTCTTGTCTTTGCCTTTGCATGTACACACATGGAGCGAGAACGCATGGAGCTAGGGCATGGTCTCCCGAGCACAAGCAAAAAGGGTGTAGATGCAAGCATGTAGACATGAGTCAAGCGACTATATTCAATAGATTTAGGGGTCTAGCCTCTCCCAATTGATTATGTACTCTTTTAAACCCCCTTCTTTCCTCCCCCCTTTCTCTTTTAGATAGGTATATCATGCCATGTATCATTCGTCCTCATCTCTAAAGTATGGCGACCCCTATTTACTTTCCTGCACCTATATTTTGGGCCACGCTCTAGGGATGTAGGAATTTACTTTCCTGCTTTATGTGTTAGCATTATGCATGATGTATGTATATATATACCTTCTCACCCCTCCCGATGTGATTGTCACATTCCATGTCATCTAAGGCAAAGCAATGCCTAATTTCTACCACAAAAGTAAGGTGACATGTCGCCGGATTTTCGCTATAGAAATCTGGTATTTGCTTGAATACCTTAGGAAAGCATAGATTGGGACCACCCATTCAAAAGCCAAACCTCAAAGCCCCATGCATGCAAATCCTCGATAGCCAATGTTAAAATCATGTTTTTCACTACCAATATCTAAGAATTAAGGTTTTATCAAAATAAAGGACTGTCCTTGGACAGGCGTTGTAGGGTGCCTAACACCTTCTCCACACGTAATCAAACTTAAGGACTTAAGAATCAAGATTTTTTGCCATCCACATTAGATTAGGAAAAATGACATTTTTCTTAGCCTAGGATCGGTAATAAAATCGACTAGAAACAAGTGACCAATCACACCTTAGAAAAACTTAATGATTGGTGGCGACTTCACTTACCTTTGGTAATCACCTAAAATTTGGCTAAGATTCCCGCCATACCTCTAAAGGTAGACCGACCTTCCTCCACCAAGAAAGGGAGCACTTAAAGCTCCACATGAGACTCCTAGAGTCAAACCACACCATTATTGAGAAGGGCCTCCAACGGGCCCCGCACGTGCGGGAGCGTCGCCACAGCAGGTGGTCGAACGAAGGCCCAGTGGTTTTCTAACTAATCGAGGCCTGGGCGTCGATAGCCTCTGGCTGTCCATTACTTTGGGGGTAAGCTGGAGATAAGTACCTATTCTTGATCCCAAGGTCGCTGCAATATTTCTTTAATGCCTTGCTGTCAAACTATAACCTATTGTCCGAGATCAATGTGCACAGGACCCCAAACCTTGTGACAATGTTCTTCCACACGAACTTCTTTACATCGACATCCCAGATATTTGCTAAGGCCTCAGCCTCTACCCACTTTGTGAAATAATCAGTAGTGACTAAAAAAAAACTCTTATTCCTAGTGGCTCAGGGGAAGTGTCCCACAATGTCCAAGCCCCACTGGGCAAAGGGCCATGAACTGGAGATTGGGTTAAGATTTCTTCTGGGCTGATGTATGTTTGAAGCGTGCTTCTGACACTTGTCACACTTTTTAGTATAATATGGTGCGTCTCTCTACATGTTTAGCCACCAAAATCCTTGCGTCTTAGCTCGGTGGGCTAACGAATGATCCCCAATGTGGCTCCCACAAATCCCCTCATAAAGCTCAGCAAGTAGCCCTTCTACGACATCAGGGTGCAAACATCGAAGGTACAGTCCTCCCTCATAAGACCGTCGGTACAACCTCTTTTCCTCAAATAGCCAAAACCGAGCCACTTTCCTTCATATTCTTTTGGCCTCTTTTGGTTCGTATAGGAGCGAACCATTTGCAATGTACAAAATGATGGGATCCATCCAACTCGGGGCAATGACTGAAGCCATGGCTATACTTCACGGGCATTCTATGCTTGGCCGACCTAGTACTTCCACTGAAATAACCCGAGGTACGCCATCCTCCACAGACGAAGCCAGGGTAGCCAAAGAGCCTGTATGGCTATTGTGCCCCCTAAAGATCTGGGTTACCTTTACCCTGTCAAAGCACTTCCTAAGGGAGTTAACCAGCCTTAGTACTTTGCCATTCATAGGTCTTCTACCTTGAAACTCCCTTCAACTTGACTTACCACCAACCTTGAATCTGAATACATCTCTACCTCTATAGCACCCAAGATCTTCACTGCACGAAAGCCGGCCAGAAGTGCTTCATATTCGGCTTTATTGTTAGATGCCCTTAATCCTAGCCTAAGTGATTGTTCCAACTTAATGCCCTCTACCGATTCCAACACTATCCCTATCCCAGCTCCCCATGCATTTGAGGCTCCACCCACATATACTTGCCATGGCTAAACTGAAACTTGGCACACCAACTGTGCTTCGGTTGTCGGGGTGAATTTGGCAACAAAATCTACTAGTACTTGCCCCTTGATGTCATTCCTCAATCTATACCTAACATTAAACGATCCTAGCTTGGTACCCCACTTGGCTATTCCTCCCGTGAAGTCCAATCTCCATAGTAGCACATGTAAGGGATGTTCAATTAGAACGTATATAGTGTGGACTTGGAAATAGAGTGGTAATTTTCACCTAGCATGCACTAGGGTGAGTGCCATATTCTCAAGTGGTAGATATCAAGTTTCCAAATCCACCAGGGTCTTGGTGATGTAATACATCGGCCTTTGTACCCCCTCTTGAACTCTGATTAGTACCACACTCACTGCATGTTCGGACACTAATAGGTACATATAAAGATCATCCCCGGGTTCAGGATTGGATAGGATAGGTGGTTTGGCCAAATATTCCTTTAATTTTTGAAATGCCTCATCGTACTCAGGTGTCCAGCTAAACCCCTTCCACTTTTTTAGTAGTTGAAAGAAAAGTCTACACTTGTCTACTGACTTTGACACAAAGTGATTCAGAGTTGCAATCATCCTCATAAGTTTCTACACTTCTTTAGGATTACTCAGAGAACATAGTTGCTGGATTGACCTGATTTGATTGGGATTGACTTTGATGCCTCTGTAGGTTATCATATATCCAAGAAATATCCCAGAACCCACTCTAAATGCGCACTTATTGGCATTAAGGCACAACTTATGATGCCTCAAAATTTCAAAAACCCCAGTAAGATCTTTTACATGATGCTCAGGGACTTTGCTCTTAACAACCATGTCATCAATATATACCTCCACTGTTTTACCAATCCTGTCCTTGAACATACGAGTCACCATCTATTGGTATGTCGTCCCTACATTCTTTAATCCGAAAAGCACGACCGTGTAATGATAATTACCCTCTAGAGAGACAAATGACGTTTTTTCCTGATTCTCGAGGGCCAAGGCAATTTGATGATACCCTTGAAAGACATCCAAAAAACTCATCCTCGGGTGACCATACGTTGCATCAACCAGCTAGTCTATTTTCGGAACAGGGTAAGGATCCTTAGGACTTGCTCGATTAAAGTCGGTAAAATCAACGCAAACTCTCCATATCCCACTCTTCTTCCTCACCACTACAATGTTAGCCAACCATTCTAGATAAAATACCTCTTTGATAGCCCCAGCCTTTTTCAAATTCTCCACTTCTTCTTTCACGGCTTTGGAATGGTGCTTGGTGGACTACCTCAGCTTTTGCTTTTTGGGTGGGAATTGAGGGTCCACGTTCAATTTGTGCATTATAAACTTGGGATCGACACCAGGTACTTCATATGGGCTCCAGGCGAAATCATCTAAATTTTGGACCAGGGACGAAAGCACCTTCACTCAGTCCTTGGTAATGAGGCTCTTACCTATTCGGAAACATCTATCCTCATATGGCAAGATGCAAACCTCGATCAATTCCTCGGCACTATCAGCCCCTTCAAACTCCTCAAGGCACTGTAACTACTATAAAGGTTTCGGCTCTTCCTACCCCTTTTGCTTAATCTCATGGTTGATCGCAACTGCCAAGCATTGGTGAGCCACTTTTTGGTCACCTCTAACCTCCACAACTCCCTCTTCGATATGGAACTTTACCTTGACTTGCAATAAGGACGGTACGACTCCCATGGCATAGAGCCAGGGCCACACTAAAATTGATGTATATGGGAAGAACGTGTTCACCACTATGAAATTAACCTTCACCTCTTTCCTTTCCTAAAAAAATAAAAAAATAATAATAATAAAAAAAAAACAAAAAAAAACCATTACCTATTTCCCTTTTGCCACCACTGGGAGCTCTATTTTCCCTTTTGGCACCACCATCTTCCCGTCGAACCCCACTAGGGGAGTTTCATACTTCCTGAGATCCCCCAACTTTAGGCCCAGACCTTTGTATAGGTTGTACATTATCTTGGCCACGCTCCCTTGGTCGATCATCACCATCTTCACTAGGAAACCCCCAATTTTAAAGGTTACTACCAGAGCATCATCGTATGGTTGGGTGGCTCCTTCAAGGTCGCCGCCGTCGAAGGTTATCTGTCCTCTTGCTTGCCTAGGCTTTTTGCCTAGGTGATCTAGAACCTCAGGCTCCTACGAGGTAACAATACTTAGAATTCCTCTTTGTCTGCTTGCGGTCATACCTATTAATGCCACATGGATGACTTCAATGATCCTGAAGGGCAGAGGCAATGTACCCCCACGACTCCCTAACGTCTGCCACATGGTGCCTCCCCCTTGACTGACCACAAACTCCCTCAAATGTCCCAACTTAACGAGCTACTCTGAGTAACCTTTGAACGTCCTGCATTGCTCAGTAGTATGCCCCTTATCTCGGTGATACATGCAGTACAAACTTTGGTTCCTTCTCGATGGGTCTCCGCACATCTTGTCTGGCCATCAAAATTATGGCTCATGCTTTATTCATTCCATGATCTTATATACCGGCTTCTTAAATGCTACATTGATTTCCTCAGTCCTAACCTTGGGGTTCTGCACCCGGACTTCTCTTCACGACCTCTGTGGGAAGCCCCTAAGTCAGGGATCATTGTGATATGGCAAAATAACAGAAGCCTTCCCCTTACTCTGCAACCTATCATCCTCTAACCTTTTGTGTTCTTCTATCCTTCTCTTCAGCTGGTGCATACTCTCGGGGGGTCTCATGGTTAATGAATCCCTCAGCTCGAATTCTTAAGGTATCCCTATTCTGAACATGCTTACTACTACCTGTTCATTCCTTCCCCCAATCTCATTATACAATTCCCAATATCGGTCGGCATATGATCGAAGAGTCTTCCTACTTCTCATTCTCATTGATAGCAGGGCGTCAATAGGTTGGGGAGCTCGATCGCATGTAATAAAACGAGCCCCGAACTCTTGAATCAATTCACTGAAGCTGTGGATAGACCTTTTCATCAAATTGTTAAACTATCTCATCACCGTGGGCCCGAGGCTGGGGGGGGGGGGGAATACCTTACACATAAGTCCATCATTCCAAAAGTAGAGAGCCATGGGCTTAGTGTAATGACTTAGCTCCATAGGGTCAGTCTTACCATCATTACAAGTAAACGACAGACGGGTAAATGCTTAGGCATCTTGGTATGCTCAATCTCTTTAGAGAATAGTGATCGACCCACCCTTTGTAGTGCTCGACTCATGACGTCTATAGCGGAGTTGGGACACCCACGCCTTTCTCTTCTTAGTGTCCTCGAGCGATCTTCTCTGGATTCATTCAACCTATCCCTCGACAAACAGGAGTGGCTTTGGTGGGAGGACCCTCCCGTGTAGGTGCTCATAGATCCATGACCATGGGATAACCCTTCATAATCCCTCATTCGGTGCCGACTTCTCTTCTCAAGCTCTAATTCTTTAATCTGCTTCCACAAGCTCTCTATTTCACAGTTGTGGTCACTTTGGTACGACGGCTTAGGCACGTATGAAACGGTCTTTTCTCCTCAGGAGGAGGCCTCGTCCAAGTCTAGATGAGTCTCTTGCCCATCTTGCCTAAGATCCTGCTCTCGTTTCTGCTCCCTCTCTATCCTCCTTTAGGCCCGAGATGGGCCCCTTGAGCAATTTCCTCCTGACCCGGCTGACTCCTGATTTGCATACGGATCCTTCATTTAGGACACTACTACACCAGCTCTAGGCCTTCAGCTGAGCAGAAGATTCCCACAAACGGCACCAATTGTGAAAGCTCAGCCCAGTACTTCGTAGACTGTAGGCCAAGATTCTAAATTTATTTGTGTGATGGGTCAAGTGTATCCTATGACGGGAGGCCTGAGAATGGTGCTGGCTCTTGTTAGGCAATTGTGGTGGGTCAGTCCAGTGTATCCTTTTAATGACCCCTGCTTTTTCGTGCTGAGCAGAGTCCTTCTCCTTCCTAGTCTTAATACTTTTTCTCCCTATCTCTCTTGTTTATCTCTCTTTCTTTCTCTCTCCCAATTTTTCCCAACCCCCTGTTCCTAAGTCTCCTTCCCCTTATATACCTAGCCTTGAGTGGGTTAGCCATCATGAAGGGTCCCTTCCCAAGGTAGGTAGGTCCCACTCAATATTCCTAAAATGACACCCTTGGAACTTGCACCAGCCACCAAATTGTGTCTGGCAGGCGGATTTTCCCAAGGCATTATGTCATGCCTTCATTAATATCCAGTGGCGATCGGTTCAAACTATGCTTTGTTCAGGCCTTTCGTCATTGTTCAATACAACTGATGGTCAATTCAGGCCTTTCAGCAACGTTCGGTGCAGCTTGGGTGGGATATATCTTTATTTCATCCCTAAACTATTGAAAAAAGCTCTTTTTTGGTCCCATTTTTACCCATAAACTACAAAAAAAAAAAAAAGAAAAAGAAAAAAAAAAGGATGAAAAATGAACTCCATACCGACTTTAGGGAATAATACTTTGGAGTGGTTAATAGTAACATTTTAACTATCACATAAATTTAAAATTTTGATACTTTACCTAGGGTTTTTTAAAAGAAAATAAAATAGAATTATAACATAGCAGGTCATCATGGAATTTAGGTCCTAATGGTCTTTTTACAAAGTAAAATCAAGAATTTTAATTAAAATGTGAGAAGAAACATTTTTCATTGGTTTAAAAATGGTTCCAAGATAAGCAGTCAATTAAATTCTATTTATTTTGATTGGTTCTTGAAAGACGTTCAAAAATTTCTTAATTTCAATTGGTTTAAAAATATTCTGTGATGTCTTAGTTTTATTTGTATTTAGATTAAAATCTTGTCAATCAATTAATAACATGTGATGGTCATAGTTTGATTTTGATTGTGTAGTTTTGTTAAATCATTCTTTTCATAATCATTCTTTTACCCTTAATTTTTAAAAAATTTAGCAATATGCCCCTCTTTCGAAACTATATAGGGATATGCTCTTGTTTCGATACTCGATCACCTTAAAATCGAGTTTCAATGAAATACTTGATTCGTAGAAAATCGAGTTATGCCGAATAAAACTTAAAAAAAAAAAAAAAAAAAAAAAAAAAAGAAAAAGAAAAAGCATGGAACTCGATTTTAGGGAAGTCGAGTTCCAAAACGCTGCTATGGGGCTTTAAAACGTCACTATAGGGCTTAAAAACGCCACTATAGGGCCCCTTGAACTTGGTATGGGGACTTATAAAAATTTTTGCAGAAAAACGCCGCTATAGGGCTCTAAAACGTCACTATAAGGCCTAAAAACGCTACTATAGGGCACCCAGAACAAGACGATTACACTTATAAAATTTTTTGCAGGAAAACGCCGCTATAGGGCTTTAAAACGTCACTATAGGGCTTAAAAACGCCACTATAGGGCACCTGAATATGGGCCAATTACATGTATAAAAAATTTGCAGGAAACGCTGCTACATGGCTTTAAAACGTCACTATAAGCTTTAAAAACGCCACTATAGGGCTCCTTGAATATAGGGCAATCACACTTATAAAAATTTTTTTTGCATGGAACTCGATTTCCTGAAACTCGAGTTCCATGGAAATTTTTTTTTTTAATATTTTTTTTAAGTTTGATCGGGCATAACTCGATTTTCTACAAATCGAGTATTTAATTGAACTCGATTTTAGGATAATCGAGTATCGAAACAGGGGCACGCTCCTATATAGTTTGCAAACAGGGGCATATTGCTAATTTTTTTTTTAAATTTAGGGGTAAAATGCCAGAATCCTCTAATAAAATGTTCATTCATCATGTAGGTCCACCATAGATCATAATAGGTTAAGACAGTTACGTACAATGATAGACTAGGTCATGTAGAGAATATCATTTGCTTGTGGAATTTTCTCCAATGTTATATTAGGATTCTTATTTGGATTGATTTCATGTGTCTATAATGTAAATAATTTTGTTTCATAGAAAATTACACAAAATTTCAGATAAAATAATGTTATTTTTGAAATTCTAGCTTGTAGTCATTTGACTTTGTATCACATGAAACAATGAGAAATCTCAATATAATACTTTTTTTCTTTTTTAAAAAAAATAAAGAATCTCAATATAATACTTGGTTTTCAATTTCAAACATTTTGCCACACGTCATTTAGGGCAAGTCCAGACATTTTTCTCACACGGCATTCATCAAATAATAAAGTTTTCATTAAAAGTAAAACCCATAACAAAGGTTGTATCAAACATTTGGCCAAAATGACAAAATACCCCTTCCGCCGAAACTTTCCAGCAAAATGCCCCATGTTTGAAACTATTTAAGAATATGTCTCTATTTTGAAACTTGATTTTTAGAAAATCGAGTTTCAATGAAAAACTCGATTTGCCAAAAATCGAGTTGTTTGAAAAATTGAGTTGTTTGAAATTTTTTTTCTTTTTTTTCTTTAAAGTTTGATTGCCTATAACTCGATTTTTGCCCAATTGAGTTTTTCATTGAAACTCAATTTTTCATATCCCTAAATAGTTTCAAACAGTGAGCATTTTATTGAAAAGTTTCAGCAAAAGAGATATATCCCCATTTTGGCCCAAACATTTTCATACTTCATATAGAATTCACATATACGATACCACTTTAACATTTCCAAGCACAATAACAATGCCCATGCATGTTCGTTTGCGAAGAAATAGTTAATTTTAAGCATTTTTTAATTAATAATATGTGTTGTTCTGGGTTAAATTATTTATTTATTTATTAATATTTTTGTGTGATGGATATTGGATAATGAATGTGAATGTTGTCAATTTTCCTTCGATTTTCTTTAATTGTGTGATGGATTGGTAGGTTTGTATATATTAACTATTGTACCACAAAAACTAATTCGTAGACCAAACGAAGTAATTGCTGAGCAACTTCCTACTCCGTAAGTTAGCTTTGAAATTAATTAGTCTAGGTGAATTGTAACTAGGAAACGAAGTTTTCTTTCTTTTTGAAGTTTTTTTTGTAGTTATCTTCATTTATTAATAAAAATTTTGGGGTGTTACTTAGGTTCTGTTTAGATATCATTTATTACTGAAAACTGAAAATACTGCAAAATAATTTTTAAATGTGTGAATAGTGCCGTGAGACCCAATTTTAATGAAAATTTTGGTGAAAAAGTACTTGAGTCCCGTGAACAGTGCACAAAACCCACTGACTGAAAACATGAAACATTGGAAACGCGTGAAACGCAATATCCAAACGAATACTTAATATTTTCATTATAAATTAAATTATGTTGAGATTCCAATCATGAATCTACCAACCATTCACGTCATTTCTTTTAAGAGATAGTTTCAACCAATGGTAACCAATGGTATATGCTCTTGTTAATTGCTCTTTATTATAATATTAAGACACCAATTAGTTTTTTGGTATAGGCGAGAATCGACTCTCAGATTTCTTGTTCGATGATAAGAGATTTTACTAGTTGAGCTAACTGGAACCAGAGAAGTCAATATCGTATTGGTAAGGTCATACCAGAGGAATATATCGTACCGGCCATTAAATCGGTACTATTGTATTGGTACTCCTTCAAAATGTACCAAATTATGTTGGCTGTACATGGCATATTTCTAGTGTTTCGACCGATATTGGCATTTCGGCCAGTAAAATAGAAAAAAATTAAAAATTTTAAAATTTCGTTTTTTTTTTTATAAAATTAAAAAAAAAAATGTTATTTAAGCTAATATATTGGTTAATGTAATTAGGCTTATAAAAAATGTAGATTTAAAATTTTTTTGCTAATAAACATAAAAATTCATTCATTCTTACATGAATAAATAAATACAAACACACACACACACACACACACACACATATATATGTGTGTGTGTGTGTGGGGGGGGGGGGGGGTTGGGGTGTGTATAAATAGTGGTACACTGGTATCAACCTGTACCGAAATATTTTGTTCTCTTAGCCAAACCAAAACAACATCTAGTATGAAATTTACACTCTTAATTGGAACCCACCATTCACGTCATATATCTATATAAAGATACAACAACAACCAATCCTTAAACAAAAATTTTGGGGTTGCCCTTAAAACTCAAATTCAAGTTGAGATCAAGTCTAAGTAGATCAATGGCGGACCATCATTATGACCGAGGGGGCCTAGGCCCCCCCAAAATTTTTCAAAAAAATTAAGGAAATTTTTTTTGAATTATCCTAAATAATTTGAAAATTTTTAAAAGAACCTTATTATTTTGGCCCCCATACCCGATAATACACACACACAGAGATATATATATATATATATATATATATTTATGAAAGTCTAAAAATAAACATAACTTTCATTTAAATAAAAAAATAATATTAGAGATACAAACTATTTTACAAAAATATTACACACTGCTTATGTGGTGAGTGGTTATTGGTAAATGAAAAAGTGATATTAATGGTAGGCCTAGATGAAAACTAATAAGAGATTGACCACATCAACATTTTGTAAAAATATTGTAAAATAGAATACTATCAATAAATATATATGTCAAAAAATTATAATAATTAAATATTCAACGTCTTTGAAATGAACACATAGGTATTTTAACAATTACCTCAACAAATAAAAGGGAAAAAAAATTCGAATTTTCATCCCAACACATCTAGAGCTTACTTGTACCACAGCAGTAGAAAAATTGAAAGGTTAGTAGCTTTGTTGATTTGCCTCACTTCCAAGTCTCCACACAATTGCAGAAAATTTTGCTCATAGTACTCTCACATGTGACTCTCTCTCTCTCTCTCTCTCTCTCTCTCTCTCTCTCTCTCTCTCCATTGGCATTTGCCATATTTTTTTTTCTTTTTCTTTTTTTTAGTTCTTTCCTTTTTCCCATTGCTGATGTAGTTTTATGTTTACAATATAAAAGTAAAAGTTCTGTGTGACTAGATTAGACAAGAAAAAATGAAAGACAAACTGGAAGCTTTCATAGGTCCCTCACTCTCGTCCAATGCTCCTATGTTACTTTACTTTTCATTTGCTTTCTTTTGATTTCTTTACTTTACTTTTCATTTGCTTTCTTTTTTTATTTTCGTTATAATATATTATTTGTTATTATAATAATCAATATATTATATACCTAATGGCATTATAATTTATAAATGTACTTGATTA
Source organism: Quercus lobata (assembly GCF_001633185.2). Taxonomy (NCBI): domain Eukaryota; kingdom Viridiplantae; phylum Streptophyta; class Magnoliopsida; order Fagales; family Fagaceae; genus Quercus; species Quercus lobata. The sequence goes on along the minus strand of NC_044910.1, from coordinate 21,800,533 downwards.
GTTTGAGTAAAATATATAGTATATGCTACTATATTAACATGTATTTAGAACTTCAAAAAAAAAAAAAAATTTAACATGTATTGCTGTTTATATAGCATATATTGAGTTATGAAGTATTGTATATTACTATTTTAGATTTCATGCACAAAAAATAAATAAATAAAAATTATATAGCCCCCAAAGATAAATTTCTTTCTCCGTAACTGAAGTAGATGTCCTTAAAATCCAAGTTCATGTAAAGATCCTTAAAACTCTAGTCCAAGTAGAGGTTCTTTAAGCCCAATTCAGGTATAAATTCTTAAAACTCAACTCAAATCAAAATCCTGCCATTTCCTATCCGTGGAATGTCAAATTTGATAGGGGGTTTATGTTTTGATAGTTTTTTTGTTTTTTAATCTCTTTTGTGTTCATTTCCAAACTATTTTCGATATTCGTTTTCTTTATTATTCATAATTCCATTCATAATTGTGTTATATGGGAATTAAAAGGTTCAATCTTAGAAACTTGCTTCTAATTCATGTAGAAAACTTTCTGAATTTAGTGGCGTTAATGTGTAGGTTCTACTTTCATTTCCAAATCAACTTACTTTATATATTCTTCTCAAAACAATTTTTTAGAACTATACAAGATTTTCTACTGTACCTTTCCATAGTCAGAATCTCTCTCGCTCTCTCCTTTTGATGATTTTCTTTTGTTGTTACAAAAAAAATATAGGACATATTTTTGCTTTTCACCTTTCCTTTTCCACTTTTGTTATGTGTGTAATGTATTAATTGCGGGGATAGGATCCTTCTAGGAAGCTGGTGAAAGTGCTCTTTCTGAAAGAAAAAGTTTCCCTTTAATTTTTCATTGATCTGGTTTTTGGCAAGATATTATGATCATGGGAATTATCATCTACAATGGGACCTACATCACATATCTGATACGACCCACCAAAGCATTGATCCAAGCTATGTGATTAGTCAGTCAAAACTAGATTTGACTAAAGTTAGACATCACAGAATTTTAACTCGGATATATAGAAGATGCTAGCAATACCACTTCATATCGGCCAAGGGTAAGGTATACTTTTATATTCCATGAAAAGATATTTTCACAACATCTTTGAACAAATTTTGTTCAATGAATTATTATTTTTATGAATGATTGTGAATTGTGATTACTAGTTATCAAAATCCTAACAAAGCTAAAGTTGAAATCGGAATAGTCGTTTGGTATTACAGATCGACATTATTAATTTTCTATTACAGTAGATATGTAATGAAATTATGAGAACTAATTGGAATAATTAGTGGTTCTTAGAGGAAATCATCAGCAAAATTGGTTGTTGGTTGAACCGAATTGTACTACACACTTTAAAAATTATAATCACTCTCTAGTCTCTATATAAATTAAAAGCTAGCAGAGTGTTTTGCAAGCTACACAGATACAAATACAACAACACCACCACCATCACCACCTCCAACAATAGCTACCAAGTATTATTTTTAATTTTTTTGGGATGGCTATAGATCCTCAATAGATTAGTTAAGATCAGCTACAATTATTATTATTTTTTTTTCATTTTATGTAGCCAGAAGTCATTTTCTCAGCTACTTCCAAGTTACATGTATAAAATAAGCTCACAAATGAAAGGGTTAACTCAAAATCAATTTGAAAACAAACAATGATTTTCCTTAATAAATCACAAAGAGGGGTCAATTTGGAGAGAGGTGGTGTGTGTGCAAGAGAGAGAGAGAGAGAGAGAGAGAGAGAGATCTGCCAGTGCTACATACCAAACATAGTGAAAACTTTTTCTTTTTTGAAATAAACATAGCGAAAACTTATTTTGTCGTTTGTTGTATATAATACACACGTACTATGGAAAGTAAATATGGTAGGTAAAATCTTCGAGTTAATGCCTCCCATTTGCCATGCCTTTATAGCAATTTGATGAAACATCAAAAATCATCTCTTAATGAGTAAGGATCAACTTTAGTTACTATGTTTTTTAATTAAGGGATTGCAACCTTGAGTAGTGATTTCCTGAGAGGCTGAAACAATACGGTTTTTTATGGGAATTTGGATAGATTGGCTAGCCAAAAATTATTTGGTTGTTTTCATGAAAGGATTGACACCTCTGAAACTACTAAATTTAAGGGATTGTGTCGATTGGCAATAATGGAGTTGGATAAGCATTTAGGCAGGTTGTGTTTTGGCCAAAATTTACTGGTGTTACAACAATATAAACTAGCTTTCTGTGTGTGATTGGCTCATGGGTCTTGGAAGTGCCCCAAGCCCATTTGTAATTTTTTCCTTTATATCATCTATTCTTGTTAAATTTCAACAAGATGATCTAGGATTAAGAATTATCTTATTTATAGATGTTTAAATTTCAAGGATTTGTATTTTTGAATTATGCATAAAAGATGAGGTTATGAATTGAATAATAAATAATATCTAATTAACACAAAATTCAGCATAAACTTTAAGAGCATAGAGAAAATGTAATCTAAAAATGAGATTTTTAAAATATTAATTAATTCAATAAAAAAAATTAAGAGATGTATATTACTTAAAATTATGCTAGGTATAACTTGGTCATGATCCTTCTTACATGTTTAGGTTATTTAATTATAACCACCTCATCACTCCTCCAAAATAAAATGATTGAATAACAAGATAGAAAACCATACATGTATATTATCATAATCTATAAATGACTCAGGAAACTTAGGGGTGTTTGGTAGCTTAGTTTGAACACACTTTTGAGTATTTTAAACAATATTACATACATTTTCACCCACTTTTTCATCCACACATATATCAAAAACACTCAAACTCCTCTACCAAACGCCCCTTTAATGACTGAATCCCATGTCAAAACAAACATAAAATTTATAAAGGTTATTCTCTTCTGCCTAGTTGAAAATTGCATGGAATCGCCATAATACTTTGAGGTACTTTTTAAAGGTTGTTCGTGTGGGTTTGCTACTAATGAGTGGCCTGGGCTGCGGGTTTCTTAGGCTTTATAGTTGTTTATCTTTAATAGGATCTTCTGCAGATAGACCTTGATTACATGTTCCAAATAGCCCTTTTAAAAACTAGATTATACCCATATGATTTGATAGGCATGAACGTCAAACATAACTTTTCTCCCTGACTTTGAGCAGAGAGAAGAAAAAAAAAAGCTCAGTCTCTCTCTCTCTCTCTCTCGTGGCGTGTGTATGTTGTTGAAGTATGCTTGATTACTTCTCTTTCAAGTTTTTCTATATATTCCGCCAACAAAGATACCCAACATGCACCTACAACTTGGAGAATCTCCCAGCATCAAAGCAAGATAACTTTAGCAGAAGAAAATGGATCAAAGTATAGGCATATGTCATGGATAATGATCATGGGAAAAAGAGGTCTCTAGGTATAGTCCAAAAGAAGGATTTTTGTTTCCTTTTGTTTTATTTATTTTATCTTTTTTTTCTTCTTCTTTTCAAAGGTACGTGATCATGGGTCAAGATTATTTTTGCCTTTTTCCCTTTTTCTTTTTGCTGATTGGGGCCTCTCAAACAAAGTTGTCTCATATACTTTGAGAATCAAAAGTACCTCAAATTAGACTTCTTACAGTTGGTCCATTTATTATTAGACTATATATATATATATATATATATAGAGAGAGAGAGAGAGAGAGAGAGAGAGAGAGAGAGAGAGAGAGAGAGAGAGAGAGAGAGAGAGTTGGGTTCAAATTACATCTGGTGTAACTTTAAGTAATATTACATCACTCAATATTTTTTAATTAGATGTGAATTTTGAGAAATCCACTGTTGCTTAGAGTTATACCTGGTATAACTCTAAGTAATGTTACACCACTTAATATCTTATTATAGAATTCATATTTTGAAAATCCAACCATTGAATTGTATGTTCTATATGGTCTTAAAATACATGCCAATTTTCATGCAAATCGGATATAATTTATCATTCATCCATAAACTCATCTTTTATATATTATTTTAAACTACAAAAACTTGAATTTAAACAATTGATTAATAACATGGCTATTGATTTTTTATCATCTTTAAATTTTTTAAGAATGGAGAATATAAGAAGATAACATAATCCAGCAGTGAATTTATTAAAATTCACATCTAATTAAAAAATATTAGGTGATGTACATTACTTAAAGTTACACTAGGTGTAACTTGAACCCAATCCTATATATATATATATATATATATATATATATAGAGAGAGAGAGAGAGAGAGAGAGAGAGAGTATTTTTTTTAGTTACTATAAGCGATGCCCTATTTTCTTAGTGTGACATGAATCACCTTTAGCGTCTTTGGTGTGGACTCATCAATCTCATGCCACGTGACGGCAATAGTTAATACTACGTATATGGTATACCACTGGGATCTTGCTGGTGCTATCACTTGAACTACTCACCAAGTGAAGTAATTCGAGGACACTTACCATCGAGCCATACCCCATGATGGTTAATTTTTATTCGATAACTGAAAATAAAACTTTTTCTTTTAGTCCAATGTCATTTTTTTTAATAATTAGTATTGTTTGCAATGCAAAATTGAATTAAAATTTTGATATAAAGCAGAGAAAATTTTTCATAAATATCATTCAAATTGAAAAAAAAAAAAAAAAAAAAAAAAAAAAAAAAAAAAAAAAAACTTAGGTTATATGATAGAAGCCAAACATCATGTAATACTAAATTTCATCAAAACTAAAATTTCGAATTTTAATAGAAATACTAGCTTCAAGTTTTTGGAACTTTAGCAATAAAGTTCACCTAGAGTAAAAATAAATTTAACAGTTTTAATGCTGTTACAGTGTAGTGAGGAAATTATATATATATATATATATATCAATCCTAAATGTGGAAAATAAAAGAGAAAAAGGGTTGTCCTTATACCATAAAATAAAAAAAATAAAATAAAAAATAAACAACCACTATTTTTGAGAGATAGTTTCAAATTATAGCATCTGCTCATAATAATAGCTCTTTATCATCAGACTAAAACACCAATTAATTTTTTGGTGTAGACTGGGATCAAACTCCAAACCTCTTATTTGATAATAAAAGACTTTACTAGTTGAACTAACTGGCATCCATAATAATAATAAACATCCACTTGATGCAACCTTAGACTTCGTTTGGGAGGAGGAAATGGAAAAGAATGAAAAGAATAATTTTAGAATATTCTTCCCTTCCCTTGTTTGGGAGTTTTAATGGAGGGAATGGAAAGTCCATTTTCTTATTTGGGAGTTTAAGTGGGAGGGAACGGAATGGGTAGGAGAGAACACTCATTCCTCTCTATTCTCTTAAAATCTCAAATTTTTATTCCCCCCGAAATTGGGAGGAATAGAAGGGAATGAATTAGATTTAATAATTTTTTTACTAAAACTTCCAAAATACCCTTATATATTCAACTCTTTATTTTATAATAGGGGTCTAATAGTAATATTGTTATAAAATGATTCCATTTCATTCCCTCCATGTTGCTCCCAAACAAGATTCCTTATATTCTATTCATTTTCATTCCTTTGTTTTAAAATATCCAATTAAGATTACTTAATTCCATTCCATTCTTTTTCATTCCTTTCTCTTACTTAAATACATTACATTTCATTCCATTCATTTCCATTCTCTTATGATCATTCTATTCCATTTCCTTCCCTTCCCTTATGAACTCCTAAACGGAGCCTTAATGTCAAGTCATAGTTTTTATTATATAGTATAAGTATTCTCATGAGGCTAGTTAAACTAGTCTAATGCTAAACACCCACAAAAACCTCAAGAATCTGGCTCAATAAACTATCAAAAAAAGTTAACCATGAATGGTAATTTGATACAAATAGCAGACATTGTTCCTCACCAAAGCTAAATTATATATATATATATATATATATATATATTTTTTTTTTTTTATTTCATCACTCTCTATCATGCACAAATTGATGATGGTGGAGGACGGTGGTGGGGTTAGGTCTAGGTTTTTGGAGGCAACTTAATGGTGGATGGGTTTTTCTTTTTAGTGGCAATTTTGGGTCTCTCTCTCTCTCTCTCTCTCTCTCTCTCTCTCTCTCTCTCTCTCTCTCTCTCTCTCTCTCTCTCTCTCTCTCTCTCTCTCTCTCTCTCTCTCTCTTATATGCACAAATCAGCTGGGTTAGGCTGTGGTTTTGAGGCTAGATCAAGCAGTGACTTTTTGGCTAGGTCATACGATTGTTGAGGTTTAATCAAGTGGGGGTTTAATTTTGTGGTTGGGTTGGAGTGGTGGTTTTGTGGCTGGGTTAGGCAATGGTCTCTATGGTGTCTTGGCCAAAATGGGTTAAGGACGGGGGAGTGTAAAAAGAGAGAAAAATAATATTTAAATAGAGTAAATAAATAATATTGAGTGTAATATTTGAGTATCTACAAATAAGTTAGTTAAAATAGTTTTTAGACTAGATTTGACGAAAAATCTCTTCTAGAAATTTTTTGAAGATTAGTAAACTCTTCTTATTTTATCCTATGAAAGTATGAAACCCTACCACCACTTTAAAATTTTATTGAACAACATTGTGTTCAAACTTCAAATAGCGGTGTAGTTTAAGTCTTCTTCTTTAATAAAAGAATAAAGCAAGACAATTCTTTCCTACATCATTAACCTTTATATATATATTTACTAAAATGTAAAACTAACCCTCTAACTGTCTTCAGATTTCATTTCAGTCACTCTAATTTTGCTTTCGTTCGTTTCAGTTCTCTAAATTTTAGATTTATTCAATTAAGGCATTTTTGATAACCTTTGTTAAAATTTTTTGAAAAAAAAAATTCTAGAAAATATTTTTCAATCATTAATTGATTTTTTTTAATTTAAAAAAATTGAAGAAAAATTTAAAAATTGAAAAATTAACCACAACATATAACAAAAGTTGATGAAAAAGACTTAATTGAATAAACTTGAAAGTTAGAGGACTGAAATAAAAACTGAAGAAATTTATAGAGTTAGTTTTGCATTTTAGCTTTTTTTTTTTTTTTTTTATATCTTATATTTTCTATTTTCTATTTTCTATTGCTGTTGTTGCAGAACTATATTTTAATAATAGAAGACAGGTGGATTTTGTTTTGCTAGGCAAGGGGTGTTTGAAAACATATATAAAACGCAAGGAAAAGCTAATGATTCCAACCGAGGGAGACAAAGCTGTCTCTTTGTATTGGAATATTAATACAAAGGAGAAGAGTAAATTATATACATATTCTCGTCTACAGATCTTGGTCTCCTTGACACTATTCCCTAAAAACCGTATGACGGAATTATAGAAGTAACATAATAATAATGGTAAAAGAGAAGGAAAGCGTTTTGGGATTTAAACCAAGGTTCTGTTAGAAAAGGAAAAATAAATAAAGATAATCAAATAAGCTATTTTTTTTAATGAATTAAGATAACCTAATTAGATTTTAAAAGAAAAGGCTAGCTTTAGGGAACTAGCCATCTCCCTCTTCAAAGAACCAGGAGAGCCAAACAATAAAAGCAAGCACAAGACACAAAATTTAAGGACAAATTTTATGCCTGCATTCACGAGTAACCTCAATAAATAATAATAATACTAATAATAAAGAAATCAACACAGCAATCACAATCAATAAAAGCCAAGAAACATTAGATTTTTTTTTTTTTTTTTTTTTGAGACGATAGAAATGGTTAAGGATAATTATGTACTCTTTTTAATGTCATTTTCTTTCTTCTTCTTTTTTCTGAAAATAAGAAGGAAAAATAAATAGTGGATTTAGGTGGAAAACTCTGTCAACCCCCTATTTTCTTCTCCCTTTTCACTCCACCTAAAACAATGAAAAATAACATTTTCCTTTATCTTATTTTAATTTTCCATCATCTCTAAATTCACCCCAATATCAAACCTAACATTAATCCATCTCCAATCTAAATATGTAACATATTGTTAAATTAACAACAAATAACATGAAACAATAATATTAGTACCACAAACCTTTACATACACTTTATTACAATTGTTTTGTATAACAGATTATAATTATAAGTGGTAGAAAAAAAATAATAGATTTATATAATAATGATAGAGAGTCAATTACGGTATCATATTAGATAGTTGAGATAAAATGTACATGAAAGTGGTGTGAACGTATTCTGTATACATACATCGATAATGTTATACATGAAAAGTGAAGTGGTGTGTATGTATTATGTATACATACACGCTCTCATGCATTGACCCTTGTGTTATCACATAGTATCAGACATATTTGTGGTATTGGTACGATTTTGTGCAGACTCACATGTACAGTGCATCTCATGCAGTACAAAAATTAAAGGATGAGAGAGAGAGTGAGTGAGAGATAGAGAGAGAGATGTATAGTGGAAAGAGGAGTGGCCCAAGGGTCAATTCTGGTAGGGTATTGGTCTCCCCAACAAAGGGAAGATATTGATGGTGAATAAATGCTTTTAGTTCTAGTTTACTGTTCTGATCTGGTAATACTTCATAACAGTAATCAAAGGAATTAGAAAACCCACATGGTCACCCACTGACAGTGGTCAGTAAGTTAACTTTGTGATGGTCACGGTTTTACACAAAAGATCATTGTTGTCAAGACAAAAGCGACGCAACTTGCTAAAACCGAAAAGATAATAATTATAAAAAAAACAATGTATATATGAATTTTTTTGTTTTTCTCATAGTATCTCCAATAATGCTCACATTGTCATTATTATTGTTCTTGAACACAATGCTACATGTATTTAGCAACAAGAATTGCAGGCTGCATTTCAGACCAGCTTGAGAGAGAGAGAGAGAGAGAGAGAGAGATGGTCAAAGATTTATTGATATGTCATTTCAGTCTACAGTTTATCCATCAGAAGAGATGTATCTATGCACTGTAGGAGGCATCAGTATTTGTTGCAAAATTAGCCGAAACAATACAGCTTGGTCACCACAGTATTGCACAGTTTTCAGTCTAGCTGACCTTTTTGCTTTCTCTTTCTCTCACACACATGTACACATAAAAAACAAAGCTGCCAACAAGATCCATCCCCTTTCATTTCAATCCCCCTAAACCTCACAAACATGAAACATCTCATATAACCAGTACTATTATTATTATTGCTCCTGATAATGTCTTTCTATCCTTACTGCTATATTATATTTACCCGTGTCTCACCTCAAAAGCTAATCATTTGGTTTGAATTTTCCAAGCAATAGTGAATCTCAAATGGTATATGTTCCATCCATCGACAAAAACATCTCCTCCACTAACCAAAGCAAGAGGGCATCGTATGCACCCCAACAAAAAGGTGCTATTTATTTTCAGGATGAAAAGACTTTCTCAACTGTACTTCTGCAAAAATATACTCATACCTTGTCTTGTTATCCATTTTTCTGGCTAGGTTTCCGTTGAGAGTTTTGCTTTATTCACATCCTTCATTACCCATTTTTGAGATTTGTGAATTGATGAAGACAAATATGAGGAGGGGATCTTAAAAAGAAAATGCATTATTTGAGCCAAAAAAGTTCTGAAATTATACCCCACAACAAATTATTCTTGAATGTATCAATTATCAGCTTCCTTAAAGTTGAGAGGTAGGTTTATTCTCATAAATAAAAAATAAAAATAAAAATAAAAAAGAGAGGTAGGTTTATTATTTGAAACAAGGCTTCCTTATTTGTTAACTTTTCGTACTACGTGTGTAAACCCTTCTTTTGTCGGCAAGTTGGATCAATAAATTACTCCATTATATAAACATGCTTGTACTTATATCGCATGTATGTCTTGTACATACTTATGCAGATACACCCCCATATAATTATATATGAGATTTGAGCACAAGGATTAAACCATATAGCTATTCCTATTATTATACAATTAAGACATCTAGTTTTTTATTACTAGATTCTCCACACACAAAAAAGAAGCTTTTTAATTTATTACTCAAAATAAAAAATAAAAAAATAAAAGATATAGCTATTCCTATTATTATACAATCCGCAGTGATCTTGACAAAGCCCTATTCCAGTCTGAGTTTTGCAAAGACAAAACCCTACCCTCAATAATAAAGATTCTCCTGGAAGACATTTCAAATTAGATTGAAAAATGACCCGGGACATTATGTCTTCCTGGTCATTATGTCTTCCTTATTGGAAAAAATAAATAAATAAATAAAATTTAGGTTTTCCCTACTATATATTTTCAAAATCACAACTTTCACGCATTCTAAGTATCATTAATTAAGTACAACTTTTTGGTTTTGTACCATATATTAACACACACACGTATAAATATAATGAATCAGCATTGTCAAGGACAGGAAGGTCAATTGGAGGAAGGAGAAGTCATGAACATGAGTCGAAAGGAAAATGGATTTACAAAAACTTAGCCTATACGGTTGGATCCTACAAAGCTAAAAAAAAAAAAAAAAAAAAAAAAAAAAAAAAAAAAGAGGAAAGAACCGGAAAGAAACAAAAGTTGGGTCTTTAAGTAAATTGAACTTTATAATTTAGTTTTACTAAGAGCCATGGCTATATTCATGGCAATGAGCTCATAAGCTCAAATGATTGACAAGTACTAATGCCCCATTTCTTTGATTTCACTACTGCATGGACTCATTATCCTGCTCTACTTCGGATGCCGGTTCATCTTCTTCTTCAAACCCATTGATGCCATATGCTGCATGGCCACTTCCAAAAGCCTTTATATGGTCTTTAAGAGATCTCTTGTGCTTAAAATCAGACCCACAAATGCAATACCAAAGCTTCCCACAGTTCTTCTCATGGGTTCTCCAATCCCCCCTCACCGCGAAAGCCTTGCCACATTTTCTGCACATGAATGGCTTAATTCCATGCTTCCTCTTGTAATGCGTCTGAAGAGTTCTGAAATCTTTAAGCGGCTTTGCTCTTGGGTGATCAATGTTATTCCTGCACCCCGGTGCACAACAATAACAAGGAAGCCTAAGCATCCCTGTTGGTTGGGTGCCCCTCAGAGATTCAGGCCCTTTTCTATACTGAGATCCATGCCCCCACATATGCATCTACGAAATTAAGTAACAAGAAGAAGATTAATAATTAAATGTAACAATAAACAAGAAAAAAAAAATCAAGAAAATATTAACACAATGACCTAATAAATTGGAGTAACAACAAATACTAAGAGACTTGTAACTTAGTGGCATTGACTATTCTCCATAAGGAAAACCAAAGTTCAAACCTTCCCTCCCCCACTTATTATAACAATTAAATTATTTAAAAAAATCTAAAAGTTCTTAAACCGTATTCAATCCATTCATTTGGCTTCTTGATTAGGCACTAATAGTTTCGTTTTGTTGATGTGCTTAATTAAGGATTGAGGTGTGACAATTTTCTTTCCTACTTTTCATTTGGGGGTTTTGTTGAACTAATAGATATGGGTACTAAATTCTGTAATGGCTGATAATTTCAAAGATTTATTATTGAAATAGCCATTTGGAAGAACCTTCTAACTTCTTTATAATGACCTTAGTTTGAAAATTTTAGTTTATACAACCCTAAAGGAAAATGGAATTGGTATGAAACATAAGCTTCTCTTTGTTCAACAAAAATTATTCGGAATACAGTTCCTTTCTCCTCACAACGCCTGCAATAGAAAATAAAAGAGGTGAAACAAGCATATAGATGGTGTACGCCAGGCTTCGGGAATTTCTTGATTGGGAAGTTATATATAGAAGTAATATCCTATGTATATATGGACTTTTCTTGTCCATAAACTGTTTTGTTGCATACTGAAGGTTTTAATAGAGACCTCAATTTGTTGATAGATTAATCTCATGATCTGAGACCTCTGGTTAAAGAACTGCAAGATTTCAGTTCTACAGACCTGCCAATGTGTGTAGCACAGACTTCAAAGTACTAAAAAGCATAAGGAACATGGCAAGTATTGTTCAATCACATAAAGGGAAGGTACTGAATACTGATCTCAGCTCAGTTTGGGATCAGAAAAGATTTATTCAAACTCCAATACCCAAAAACCATGCAAAAGAAATGAACTTGAAGATGGTAATAAATTTCAGAGAAATATTAGTTAAAAAAATACCCTTTGGATTCAATCTACTTTTTCCTCATTAAATCAAGCATAGGAGAACAGTTGAGGATTCAAATCAGGCAAGAAAGTCACAGACACCGAAAAGGAAGGTCTATTTAATTTTATATTTCTTTTTCCTTCAATTATTTTGAAAATCAAAAAGAAAAAGGAGGAGAAAGCAAGAAAAAGAGAGACCTTTTGAGTGCCATGGTTTCACATGAAGAAACTTACCTGCATGTTGTTGTATCTGTTGAAGGTCTTGCAGCAAACAGGACATGAAAATTGTGTGGGGCCAATGAGAATCTGAGAAGGGGTAGGGATCCAATATTGACCCTTGTTGAGCCTGTTGATGGAGTAGCCAGAATCATCTCCATCTCCATGATCTTTATCATTGATCTCTGAGGAAGAAGCAGAGAGCATGGAAGCCATCTCAGCAGCACTAGGGCTTGGTAGCCCTATGTGGAGTGCAACAGTGACAGCCTCATCTTCTTCTTCTTCATCTGTGTGTTTGGTGATCTTGTCCACATCCATGGCAGTGCAATACTGTTCTTTATCAACTAGTAGTTCCTCTTCTTCTTCTTCTTGTTTTTGTTGTTGGTCTTGTTGTTCTTGTTCTTGTTCTTGTCTTGTGGGGCTTAAGCTTAAAAGAGGGAGAGCTTCCCTGAGAGGAGGAGAGGGAGGTGGAGTTTGGTAAGGGAAAGAGTTAAGGTTTTGGTTGAAGAAGTTGTGAGCATAGGAAGGGTGTGGAGGAGGGTTTGACGGTGGGTAATATTGATGGATCAGAGGGTTGAATTTGAAGAGGCCTGAGAAGAAATTTGAGTAGGGGTCAGCCATGGTGACTGAAAAGGCTGTAAGAGAGAGGAATAGTTTTTTGGCTGTGGTGGGTTTGCTTTTATAGAGAGAGAGAGAGAGAGAGTACAAGATGACTGAAGGGAGTGGACGGTGGAGAGTGGAGAGAGATCACAGTACTCAACACAGTTCAAGAAGTAAAAGCAAGTTGAAAAAGTATATATCTACTTAGAATCACCTGAGGCTGAGATTAAGAAAAATAAGAAAAAATAATCTAATTTTGTTTATTATTATTAGAAGAAGAGAGAATCTATTATTTTATGTAACTTTTTTATGAACGGAATCTAGAAAAATACCGTTACTGGCCGTTTTGTGGTTTATTTCATTTGGTCGCAAGTTATGTCTAAACACACTAATTATTTCCCTTTTACAGGGCAAAATCATATCGACTAGATCACTACAAGTCCACAATGCTCTCTCACAAGTCAAATATCATTACCTCGTACGAATTATGATAGGGCTTTTTTATAATCTATTTTGAAAAATATGATCCTAAGCGATTTATGTAGAGGAACCTCCATAATCTCTCCAAAATGCATATCACTTTCCTCGCTACAACAACAGTTCCAAATCTATTTTCGGCCAAAAAAACAGTTCCAAAATCTATAGAATCATTCTATAGTGATTTCCTCCATAAACTTCTTGCATGCATGAACCAAAACATGAGTCGCCCAAAGAAACCTCCTTGAAGATTTGTTCCAATGAATTTACTTGAAAAGATCAATGCAATTCAAGAACAATTTAGAGCTCAATGTATAAATAAATACGAATGATTTATTTCACTTTTAAATTTTAATTATTTGGGATTAAGGTGATAGGCCAAGAGTAATAGCATCATTTGTGTTATTTGAACCCCACCTCCCTCACTATCAACCTTTTTTAAAATAAACAAAAATAAAAAAATTTAATTAATTAATTAAAATAAATTCTTTATCTAACAAGAAAAAAAACTAATTTTAAATAATTAAATAGATGGCATTACCCACATGAAATGTTTTAGTGCTTGCGTATGTCTACCATAATCAAAATTACCAACCAATAGGATTTTATCTTTTAATTAATTTTTAAATAATCTTTTCATGGACCAATTAACATTAGTCTAAGATAATCCTATGCGTACATATGTATGGTAAGATGATGGATCAACCATTCGATTCAAGTATTTATATAAAACAATGATTCATGCACTTTTTGAACACAAAATAAGACATCACTATAACCACTTTAGGGGCATTTGGTTTGCTTGATGCTACATTACCTTGTAATGTTACATTATTGTAAACTTTAATCCAAGTTTCATTATGTCATTTGGTTCATTAATTACATTCTCATCATAATCCAATAATGTAACATTCTTATACTTGATCCATAAACAATCTTAGAAACGATGAAAATTATCACAAAACAAATTGAGTGAAAATGGCCTTAACACCTAAAAATTCCAAAATTACCCTTGAACCCCAAAATACCCTTGGAAAACCCAAAATGACCAAATTACCCCAAAACCTCAAAAATACACTTAAAACCTCTAAAATGACCAAATACCCCCAAAATTGTTACAATTTCCAAAATACCACTAAAATCTCTAAAATGGCCAAAATACTCTTTGAAACCTCAAAACTAACTGAAAACACCCACAAAACCTCTAAAATGACCAAAATATTCCAAAACCTCTAAAACGGCAAAAAAAATAACCCGAAACCTCTAAAATGACAAAAATACCCCCAAACTACTAAAATGACCCCGATACCCCTAGAATCTTGAAAATGACCAAAATACACTAAAAATCTTTAGAATGACCAAAATAGCCTAAAAGCTATAAAATGGCCAAAAATACCTCAAAACATCTAAAACTATCAAATCACATCAAAGTTCCTCATGATCACATGCAAAATGCTATAAAAAAATTTCATCCAATCAAAAGATCAAGCCATATGAAGTTTTAACAGTTATGACACATTCTTTAAACTTAGACCTAAATTTATGTGATTATGATTAATTAATTATGATTGTTAATAGATGAATTGATTGTAATTAATTATATGTCAAAATCTCATTATAATAGGCCTTAAGACAAGAACGTAATTTATACACAAGATAGATAATATAGATAATCATGGTTTTTAGACAATTATAAAAAGGCAAAAAGTTAACGATACCTTAAAGGCATTGGTTTCTAAACTATTTTTAGAATTTTTTTTATGAAAAAAAAAAATAAATAAAATAATTTTGTTGACAACTTTTTATATTTCTTATAAAAATTTTAACTTTCTTAAAATGATCTATTAGCAAATGCCCTAAGGAGACCTATTAACCAGACTCTTATAAAAATCGATAGTTACTAAAACTAAAAAACCCTAATTATCTCCGATAATAATATGATCATGAAAAGGCTTAGAATGTGGTTCAAAACACGTAAAGATTCTTAAAATTATCAAAACATCGAGATAAAACTAAACAGAGCTAAAGATAAGTCTTTGAGTATATCAACACTTTGACCTAGAAAAGTGTTGATCAGCACTCCGAAGGCTAGAATCAGCACTTCAATGTAGATTTGGTTGATTTCAAAGCAACTCTTGGATAAATGTGAGTTAGACAGCTTTGAGAAAAAGACATTTGAGCCAAACTCAACAACTTTAAGTTTTCCCCTTCTATAAAATCAAAGATTGACTAACAAATTAGGGTGGACTCTTCGGAAAAAATTATGAGAATTCAACATAATAGCATTCAAAGAGATTAAGAGAAAACCTGTAAGAGAGACATTAGGTTACTTTATGTAACATCACTCTTTGTAAAGAAAAACACCACTTTCCCACTCTACTCATTAGTCACACATTCTTTTCATAAAGATATTTAAGAAAATGATCTAGTTCTTCTCCAGGAGCTCCGATCATCAAAACTTAAGAGCATCAGGTCATAACCATTAAATCAACAATTAAATACCTTCAAAGCACAACTCCCTTATCAGTGCAAGGATCAGCTGGAAGAGAGGTGACCATAAGATTTTCTCCAAGCATCTACTGAATTCTGTCACTACGTACGTCTTTTACTAGAGCAAGTGCATGCAAGTAAATCTCTAAAGTCCTAGGTATTTTATCCCTAGTTTTTAATTCAAGCATAACAAGTATTCATGCTTTGATGATGATAATCTTAAAATGATGATGACATGTATGAGATGAACATGTGTTAGGATTAGAATTTTACATTCAAAATAATTGTGATTGCATGAAGAGAATGATTTTTATATTTCAGATGATAAATGATGATTACATGATTGAATGTGTGGTTTTCAAAACATGATTTGGCCACTAACTTCTCACATAGAGACTTTTAGAGTCCGTTTGGTTGAAGAGATTTTAAGAAGAGTGAAAAATAGTGAAAAGAAAGTGGAGAGAAAATTAACTTTGGGGGTGTTTGATTGGAAGGAATTTTAGGATGGAAAACTGATAGGGCCCATGTGTTTTCTCCTAGACCCACTAGATGTCAAACTTCCCAAATTTGAGAGAAAATAGGAAGGAAAACTAAAAACTTTGCTCTTTTTATGTTTCAAACAAAACTACCCCTATTACCACAACCACAACCACCGCCACGTTTCAATGTTGTCTCAAAAAAAAAAAAAATTCTTCCATTTTGGTCTTTTGTCATGTGTGGTGGGCCTTTTTGCAACTGCAGGCAAGGCTGCCTCCTGCCACGCTAAGGCCCAAAGGTTCTGGGTAAGAGAGTCAGGACCGGCTTGACTACAACACACCCCAAACCGACTTGTGCGCAAACTGAGGCCCCTTTGCTAAAACTTTGGTGACATGCCAACGGCAAAGGAAACTGTTATAAAAGGGTTATGGCAGGCAGATATAATATAACAACAATAAAGGGAAATATGCTTACTATCAGCTGAAGAGCAAAAAGTATTGAATGAAATATAAGGTAAAGCATTGCAGCAGTATAAATGAGATGATAATAATAAGAGAGAAATAACACCAATGCTTAATCAATAAAACGAAAAAGAGATGGTTATTAGTTTGCCACACTTGATTATCTTACAGAGTTAAGTCCAAGAAGGGAACCAATTCTTCAATGTAGGTAGCCTCACAAGGAGATCCTGTCATGGAAATTACCCACTTTGAGATAATGGGCCTAAATGGCTTATGCTCAAATTCCTTAATCCTTAATATAGGGTAGGCTTTTAGAGGGAGAGAAGGGATTAGCCTATTGGTGCATGCCTACTATCACACTCTTGCCTACTCTCTGTTGTTTCTTTCTAACTCCTTCTTTTTTCTTTCTAAGTTTTCTTCTCCCTTTTCTCTCTTTTTCTTATTCCCTTGTAGGGTTGTTATGTTCTCTCTTGATTTTTCTCTCCTGTTGTTCCGTTCTTCCTTGTTCCCCCCCTCCCTTCCAGTACATGGCAGATGGCCCTTTTATACTACCTGCCACGAAGGGTTTTTACTGTTTTATGGGTGTCCTTCCAAACCACCCACTAGTCTGTCAACTGCTCAGCCACCACCACTTACCTGTGCTAGTCGTGCCACACCCCATTACCAAACAAAGAGTCTTATTTTGTTTACTTGCTCACTGTGGCATTTCCATCTGGATAAGGGTGGACATTCTCTCTCACTATCCCACATGGCATGCACCTAGGGATTCCAACTCATCTTTCCCTCTTTTGGGTGGTATGTCATCCTAACAGGACATTTCCCTCAAAAGAGTTTAAGCAAGAACCTTAGAATAGGCTCTCCCCTTCTCCCCACCACCAGATCATACCCTCTCTTACCTTTGACCCATGACCCACCACTTCCTATATTGGCTGGGTACAGGTTGGTGGTGCCTAAGCCTTGTGCGTGCTCCACTTCCATGTGTGTCCATGGCTTGTCTGTTGCTCATGCATTTGCCATGACTTGAAGGCTTGTCTGTACATTCTACTGCTCGTTCTTAACCTCTTATGGCGTGAATGTTTCCTTGAGCCTTCGTTCTTTATGTCTTACTTCCAACCTAGGCTAGGCCTTGCTTGATTGTGGCTTATTCCTTCTCTAATCCATCATTTGCCCCTTTCGTAGGTCTGCTAGCACTTCTGCCATGCCATTTTGTCATTCTTGTTGTGCTATTGTATGACTCATGCTTGCTGGGCTCCTTTTGGGGCGTGCTGCATACTTTCCCTTTGCTTAATTCCCGTGGCCCAGTATTACCATTGGGCTAGTATTCATACTATTTTGGGCTTCCTTGACCTATTCTATTGCTTCTGGACTTCCTTGGCCCATCTCATCCTTTTGGGCATCCTTGGCCCATTTCCTTTCCTTGGGCATCCTCGTCCCATTTTACTCCCATGGGCCTTTGTTAAGTCTTTTGAGCTTCACCTGCCCAAATTATCATATCCTTTACTTTTGGGGTTCATAAGCTTTCCATCAACCCCTTACTCACTAAATTCATTACTTCGGGCCTCTTTGGCCCATTCTTGCTTACTTTCTATTTCATATAATGTCCATGGGTTTACTACTTCTTTTCTCTGAGCTCCTTTAGGCCTGCTTGCTTTCTTTGAGGTTCATTTATTATTTTCTAGGCCTATGATCCATTATTCCTGCTATTCGGGCTTAATAGTTTTCTTCTCAACTTACTAACTCTTTTCCTCCCATATTATGGGGCTTCTTCCTGCTATTGGGCCTCTCTGCCAAAGTAGGCACTAACATTTAGCCCACTGAGCATATAAAGTGCTCCTGCAGTTCATATGCAAACAAAAATGACTCTTCTTCTCTGTCTTTTCTTCTTCTTTTCTTTTTCTTCTCGGGCTTTTTTCAAACAGTGGGCCCCTCTCTATTTTTCATTTTCTTTTTTTGCCATGAATAGTGTTGTCTCTTCAAATTTCCCAGTTTAGCAGTTATTCTGAAACATAGCCTCTGCTTCATTAATTCCATCCAATGGGTGACCTATTACATCCCTTTGTGTCAGCGTTAATAACATTAGTACTTAAAGAGATTGCTTTCATGTCGCTAACACAAAACACTTCTTCCCTTTCCCGTTATTCGTCATGTCTTTTCCCTTAAACACTTTCTCCCACTTACTCCAATAAACCATTCCACCATGACGCCAGCAAAAGGTTAAGGTTCTTCTCACCATAAGGGAAAAGAGATCGCCTCCGATGATCTTGCCACAAAAGACATAGGTGAAGAGGCTCCTTACTCCAAATCGAAACGTTCCAATGAGGAGGAAGGACGCCGCGACCCAAATAGTGAGTGCGCTCCTCTCATCGATCCTTGGTACAATACCCACACCCATTTCCCAAAAATGCCTGGCGAGTACGTGCCTCCACTGCCAGGTTGTGTATGGCTTTCCCTTTGCCGTCGCAACACGGAGATATCTTGGGCTCCGTTGGCTTCTTTGATTCCTGATCTTGTTATCTGACAAGGGTTTCATGGCAACGTTACAGTAGGCCGGTGTGTTGAAGGCTATTGTATCATCGCGTTGCTTGTCCAACTATAGGGACTTGTTTGATAGGCCAAGCATGTATTGACCCCTTGTGATAAATTAACCAATTAATTAGCCAAGTTAATTAATTAACTCAATTAACATGTAAAACGCATGGTAGCACAAACAAATCACCAATTAACTAAAGTGCGGCGAAAATTAAATTGACGCGGTGATTTGTTTACGAATAGGGAAAACTTACATGGAAAAAATCCCACTGGGTGATTTTAAGGTCACCACTCTCGAGAATCCACTATTATCAAAACAAGCAGTTACAAGTAAAGGAATCCCAGTACCTTATACCAACCTACAGTTGAACCCTTACCCCAATACCCAATTAGACTTGTTCTGTAGTGACAATCTCTCTTTTTCAATGCACGGCTCCTAGTACGTGACTAACCAATAGATGCGTGGATCCCAGTACGCAACTTAATCACCAACTTGAGAAAGATGTTGGCTGCAAAGTTCTTAAGTTCATCACACAATAAAAATCACAAAGCTCCTTGGTCACAAAACCCTAAGGTGTACAAACACAGGAGCTTCTTCAAGAAAAAGATGAACTAGGGCAAATTCTGTCTCCGGTCACAATTTGCATGAACACAATTTTGCTTCACACTTGCGTACCTTTTTACAACCCTTAAAATAATCCTTATATATGTTTAGGGTTGTGAGAAAAGAAAGTCTAAACACATACTTACGGATTGGATGCAAAATAAAACTGAAAATCTGTTTTTCATAAACCTCGACAGATAGGGTATCTATCGAGCTAGTAGTCGAGTTTCATGCCTCAGTAGCTTTTTAAACCTTGATAGATGCTAGCTGTCAAGCTTTAAAATCCAGCACTTTCTCACTTGTTTCCTGGATAGACTTGCATGGCTTTAACACTTGAACTTGAAACCTTGTCCTTAAAGTATTAAACATATCCTAAATTGACATATGTTCCTAACATCAAATCACATATGTCCTAACAATCTCCCCCTTTGGCAATCCGTGACAAAACCACAATAAACAAATGAACATGTGAGAAAAGTCATAAATCATTCAATTCATATTCACTTGTTGAACACAATAAAATCTATCCTAACACAAACTCTTGAAAAACTTTGCAAGAAGAGAGTTTATGGCAAGTAGACTTTGACAACCTGTATTTTTGAAACACTTTAAACAAAGCTCATTAAGGCATCTTAGTGTGAAACAGAAATATAAGATTGCATACATTTTATAAGAAGCATGTGCATAAAGAGAGAAAAGAAACAACACATGTAAAGATAGGTGAAAGAAAGTAATAACAACCTCAATATATATATATATATATATATATCAACATAAGTACAAGGTGTGCTATCACTAAGTAGTCATAAAACCAATGTACATGAGATAATGTATCTAAAATAAAAGGAAAATAAAAGATTAAAAAATCCTCACCACATCCCTCATATACACACTCCCCCTAACAAAAAATCTCTTATACTAACCCTTCCCCTATGAGTATGACTACTCTCATCTCAAAACTACTTCCCCTTTTTGTCACGAGTGACAAAGGGCAAGTACATTAAGTAGACATCTCATCATCACTAAGCGAGCTAGCACCATCATCCTCATCAGCATCCTCACTGTCGAAACCATCATCACTCTCATCCTTAGAGGCTGGTGGAGATGGAAAGGAAGCTAGAGTGTAACCACCCATGACAGCCTGTCGTCACGCGATATGACCGACACGGGTGTTCACCTGACACAACTTATCACTAAGAGTGTCAAGGCGAGCATCCATGCACACAAACTGTGCCACGATGGCCTCAAGTGTCATTCCACCCGTAGAAGACGAAGGAGTGGAGGTGGATGGAGCAGTAGAAGCTGGAGGAGCTACCGTCTGTGTCTGGGGCTGCCTCAGTCTAGGTTGTGCTGTGCTCCGTCTAACAGTAGCAGTGTCTATGGCACCCATCATGGAAAAATAAGGAGACGCAAGATAGGAGACGAAAAAATGGCAAAGTATCTGTGTGATAGCCTAAGGAAAAATGAGCTTATCACGGGTCGCCGTATCCCTATAGGGATAGAATAAAGTGAGAAGGAAAGTCGATAGAGAGATCCTTTAAGAGGGACAACAAAAATTGAGCACGGGGCTCTATAATGGAGTTATAGTAAGACAAAGGATGAAGAACGAATGTCATTACCATGTTAAGGAACCTCAGACCTTTTGTAAAGCCCGAGCAAGGGGTGTTTTGACGGTCACCCCAAGAAGAAGGTGTCTCACAGAAGCGAGATGAGAGTTCGTCTTTAAACACTATCCTCAGACGCTCACAACCAGGGTAGTCAGGATGCGCTACCCTAGGAACATGTAGTACCTCGAAGACAATCTCCAGAGTAACTACGATGCGAGTACCTCGAATGCAAGAGAAAAAATGAGGTACAGAAGTATCAATTCCGTGCATATTGAAGTAAAACTCTTGTATGATCACGAAGGGACAAGTGACCAAAATGTCACAAAGTGACTCCCAACCCCTACTATGAATGACAATGGGTAGGTCAATGTCGAAAAAGTCTGACAGAACAACGTGGCATTCCAAATGAATGCCTTGTCTACAAAAGTTCTTCGAAAAGTCCTTTCGGACTTTATCATCACAGAATCGAACGTGAGATGAAGTAGGGTTAGAGAAAGAAGAAGATGCCCCAGAACGCAGAGGGTTCTAGGACGAAGTAGATTTGTGTTTAGGTGCCATAGAGCAGACTAATGCAAGAAAGAGAGAAAGACAAAGAGACAATAAGAAAAAAGACCAACAATAGCAATATATAAGAATGTACATATGCATGAAAATGCATGAGCATGTAACGTGCAAACTTAAATACATCATAGGCTCAGCCCAATCCAAACCTAGTAGCACACAATGAGACAACATATATAGCACACATCTAAAATGCATGACAATATAGTTAAAATGCTCATGAAATGCAATGTATGATGATTTTACATCATTTGAACACAAACCCATCCCAAAAATTTTGCAAAAACCTCAATAAATTTGAAGAATCCCAAAAATTTTCACCAACCCCAAATTTTAGGTCAAAAGATATGAAATGCATGATTAAAGGATGAAAAAGAATCATACCAGAGAGAGGAGCAGATCTTGAGACCAAAGATTGAGTGGGAAAGTGAATTTGAGTGAGAGAGATAAGTTTGGGAAGTTGAGAGGTTAGAAACTATCGAGAGAGATCGAGGAGAAATGATCTGAAATCGCGAGGATCCTATATATAGGAAATCGTAATTCTCGATAGATCGAGAGCTATCGGGAGCTGTCAAGAATTAAAAAGCACGAGAAATAGCTATCAAGGAGCTGTCCAGAGGTTTCCACAGCAAAAGAGCTCGATGGATCGAGTTAGTTGTCGAGGAGCTATCGAACAACCAGAAAGTATCTCGATGGATTGAAGTAGCTATCGAGAAGCTGTCAAGAATGCGATAAAGAGTAGCTGAAGAGCTCGATAGATAGCCTAGCAGTTGAGAGGTGTCGAGCAGCTGTCAAGATTGCTTAAAAACAGTTTTTCAAGAAAAGAAAAAAACAAATATGAATGCAATCAAGCATACTATACAACCAATGATCCAAACACATTTTAAAACCTCAAAATCATCTCTCAACAGGAAAAATGTCAATCACATAAATCTCAAACGTACACACACACTAAACAAGTCTAACTAATTTTATATTTCAAAAACAAGTTAAGATAGTTTAGTAAGCATACATTAACACATGTATTTCATGTGATGGCCAAATCACATTGTACCTGTACATATATCAAAAGTAGTAAAGAATATTGCATGTTGTGTGTGAAAAACATCGCAAGATTGTATAAGTGTCTACATGTTATGATGATTTGAGATATAAAAAATCACTTTAATTTACACAATCATAACTATTTGATAGGGACTATCACATTTGAGGTACACCCTATAACTTCCACATCTCCTAAAATACGCGCTTGCAATTATGTATAAAGCATTTTAATTCTTTTTACTTTTTATTTTTCTTTGCATATTTTTCTTTTAAGCAAATCATGCATGGACATGTAAGAGATAGAAAAGAAATACCCAATGATGTTAAGCATTTGACATTCCACTTTTGCTATGCTGAAGCATACAAATGTCATTTCATGATTGGCGGGCAACAATGGTGAGATGGTTATTTATGCCTTTCTCTTAGGATTTTCCAGTCCTTCCCGTCAAAAAGAGTGATACAAGTGTTAAGTACAAGAGATTACTTAATCTTACTCATCACAAGCACGAACTACAAAGCTCACTTGCTTAGTTGTGCATAGAGATGCTCATCTAAGCTACAAAAGATACAAAGTTTAGAAAACTTTGTTTCAATGGCCATCCAAAGTACACAAGTACCAATGTACACAAACACACACTGTTTTTGTATTTTTCTAATTTTTCAATTTTTTTTATATGAAAAACAAAATAAAGCAAAAACTGAAAAGTAAATAAACAAAAACATGTTAAACAAAGTAATGCATAAAACAAGACTAACTCAAAATATTGAAGTAAAACACATAAGTAATGCAAAAACAAAAACAAGATGGGGAGAGAGAAAAAGTGACAGGATCACTTGGAGCCCTTTTCCTTCCACACCTTGGAAGAACCTTTCCGTGTAACAAACCCTTGATCCGGTAGTGAGGGGGAAGAATTTAAACCGTTCAAGTTCAAAAGGAACATGAGGGCTTTGAGAAGATCTCCAAGAGGAGCAAAGGAGGATGGAGAATGATTCTGGTTTCCCGACGCAAACATGGTGTTGCTCTGTTGAGTGGCTAATCACTTATAGCAATTAGATCAAGTATGTCCAGTTATGCCACAATGATGACAGAAATGCTATTTTTTCTGTTTGGCTTTTTAAGTATTTCCCTTCTTAGTCCTAGGGTTCTTAATCTCTTTCTTATCAAGCTTGAAGGGAGCTCCCAAGATAGATTTATCTTTGTCTATGTTCTCACTAGCTAATTCATTTTTAACATTATTGTTCTCAGTTTCAATATTATCAACAGAAGGAACAAAAACATTAGTACTAGCACAGAAGCAATACTAGGAGAAGAGAAATCATACCCTAAACTGATTAAATTGGACGCAGATTTCTAAAGACTAAGCATCTCATTGAGCTTTGCACTTAAAGTCCTTTCCAACTGGGCTCTAACTTGGAACAGTTCTACCTCAAGCTTCTTGGTCTTCTCAGCCAAGAAATTATTCTCAAATCTTAGTGCTCCAGTGGTCTGATTTGCTTCATCAAACTTAATGGAAATTTCTTCTCGTTCAAGTTCCACTTCACTAAGCTTCTTGGTGGCCAACCTATACAACTTCTTATGCTTTTCCGAGATCTTGTATAACTTTGCATAGGCTGTGTGGATGTCACCTTGTTCATCCATCTTTTCAAACTTAAACTCCACCAATTCCTTTTCTTCATCCACATCTTCAACAATCCCTTCAGTAGGATTTACAATGGCAGTGAAGGCATTTAGGATTCCATCATCCTCATTATCGAAGTCATCCTCAAGCTCGGTGTCGCTCAAGGGCACTCTTGTTTCATGTGACTGAAGCCTTGACACCCAAAACACTTAGGTCCTAAAGGAACAGTGTACTGACCGTCATCCCTAGCATCCTTCTTCCCTTTGTCTTGACTTTTAAACTAAGAAGAACTAAATTGTCTACGATGCTTGTCGAAGCCCTTCCCATTAGCATTCTTCATGAACTTCTTGAATTGCCTTATGATGTAGGACTTCATTTTAGAATCTTCATCGTCTGAAGACTCATCAATGTCACTACTCTTGGCCTTAAATGCATGCTTTTGCTCTTGCTTGATTTTTCGATCCTTGTCAAACCCAACTCATAGGTCTACAGATTGCCAACCAACTCTGTCAAAGGAATTTTGTCAACATCCTTTAATTCCTCAATCGCGGTAATCTTGGCATGAAATCTCTCGTGTAGAGATCTGAGCACCTTTCTCACAATCTTGGGTTCAGGAATGGTTTCTCTAAGATTAAAAGCTGAGTTCACTATGTCTTTGAGCTTTGCATAGAACTCATCAAATGACTCATTCTCCTTCATCTTAATCTCTTCAAAGCTCGTAGTAAACCTCTGAAACTTTGAATCCTTAACAGCCTTGGTTCCCTCATAGGTTGTCTAAAGAATGATCCACGCTTCCTTAGCAGTTTCAGTAGATGATATCTTCTTGAATTCCTCATTAGTGACTGCATTGAAGTTTGCCGCCTTGATCTTGGCATCATCCCAGTCTGCCAACACTTCCGTAGGCTTGGTCCAACCTATCTCCACAGCTTGCCACACTTTTTCATCTAATGACTGCAAGAAAGCTCTTATGCGTACTTTCCAGTATGCATAGTTAGTGCCATCAAATAACGGAAGTATAATAAGAGACTATCCTTTATCCATGACAAACAATGGATCACACAACAAAGATTAACACATAATCAAAGTGTACCTGCTCTGATACCACTTGATAGGCCAAGAATGTATTGACCCCTCGTGATAAATTAACCAATTAATTAGCTAAGTTAATTAATTAATTCAATTAACCTGCAAAACGCGTGGTAGCACAAACAAATCACCAATTAACTAAAGTGCAGAGGAAATAAAATTGACACGGTGATTTGTTTACGAATAGGGAAAACCTACACGGAAAAAACCCCACCGGGTGATTTTAAGGTCACCACTCCTGAGAATCCACTATTATCAAAACAAGCAGTTACAAGTAAAGGAATTTCAGTATCTTATACCAACCTACAATTGAACCCTTGTTCTGTAGTGACAATCTCTCTTTTTCAATGCACGGCTCCTAGTACATGACTAACTAATAGATGTGCGAATCCCAGTACGCGACTTAATCACCAACTTGAGAAAGATGTTGGCTTCAAAGTTATTCAGTTCATCACACGATGAAAATCACGAAACTCCTTAGTCACAAAACCCTAAGGTGTACAAACACGGCAGTTTCTTCCAAAGAAAGATGAGCTAGGGCAAATTCTGTCTTCGGTCACAATTTGCAAGAACACAGCTTTGCTTTACACTTGCGCACCCTTTTACGGCCCTTAAAATAATTCTTATATATGTTTAGGGTTGTAAGAAAAGAAAGCCTAAACACATACTCACGGATTGGATGCAAAACATAATTGAAAATCTGATTTTCATAAACCTCGACAGATAGGGTATCTATCAAGCTAGCTATTAAGTTTCGAGCTTCAGCAGCTTTTTAAACCCTGATAGATGCTAGCTGTCAAGCTAGCTATCGAGTTTTAAAATCCAATACATTTGCACTTGTTTCTTTGACAGACTTGCATGGCTTTAACACTTGAACTTGAAACCTTGTTCCTTGAAGTATTAAACACATCCTAGATCTACCCAATTACAAGTAAAATGTGTTTTTCCAAAGGATTAGCCAATTCTAAATTGACATATGTTCCTAACATTAAATCACATATGTCCTAACATTGTTCAATCTCTGCCATTTGGTCCACTGGTGGTGCACTGCTTCTCACACCTTCTTTCTTTCCTACAGTGAGATTACCATGACCTTGGAAGACATGGTAAACCAATTGCTTTTGCCCATACTTGGTGATGTTGACCCCAATGCTTTGGAGCTCTCTGCGGAGGAGGAGGCTATAGAGGCCGAGTTGAGGAAAGGGATGAGTGGCAATGCAAAGTTGTCACAGTGGGTTAAGGCCTTTTCCAAGGCTTCTATTGCTGCTCGTCGTGCGGCCTTCGTCACATTCTAGCTCTGTAAGTTCATCTTTGGCTCTCATCCTCATTATGCTATAAAGCCTTTGTATATCTGATTAGCTATCAAGATATCTGTTGGGATGGGTCTATCGTTGGCCCCCATGTTTCTAGGCCATCTATATGTACAGTTAGATATCTTGCGAAGTGATAAGGAGCAAGCGGGTTCTTGACATATAGTTACTTCTTTTGCCCATAACACCATTTTGCAGCATTTGTTGTGGGAGCGTTGTGCTAGGCATTTGGCAAAGTGTAGGCCTGTTCACTTTGCCAAAGAGAGGTATTATTTGTGTCCGAAGGTTATAACAGATTTTTGTGGTGGATTTGCATCTAATTTTCTGTTGGCTTTTCATTGGGTTTGATTGAAGCTGCTTGGGCATCCTACTGTTGAGTTCTTTGACAAAGGAGTTGGTTTTTGTTAGAAAGCATATAGGAATTTGGGTACAGGTTACACATGTGCTGATTCTGTCATGGGTCCTTTTGTTGATACTGCTGGGACCACCACCCTGTTGACTGGTTTTAATGATAGGGGTATTACTTTCTTGGCTGCCACCAATGCTGGATGGTTGCCTTATTTGGCCGATAAGGGGATTCGGTTTGTACATTATTCTGCTAATAGAGTGAGGAGGCAATTTGGGTTGGACCAAGATATTCCTGATGATTTTTCTGCTATTATGGAGTCTCCCACATCTATTCGGCCATTCTTACGACACAGTGCCTTTAAGTATTGGACCAGGGGTTTTATAGCAGTCACTTTTCTAGGTTCACAGAAGGAGGGTATTTGTACTGCTGCCATACATGGGTATTGGCAGGCCATGATGATCTCATTTGTGCAGGAGTTGTTGGGTAGCCGTAGGTTTTCTCTCACCTCTTGATGGCCTTAATGCAGTCATTTCTGTCAATCCTCAATTGCTTCTTCCCACCAAGTCTGTGGTGGCATATGCTAGGAAGCAAAGTCGGTCTACTATATTTGAGTGAGATGCAGAGGAGAGGGGGTGTTTCTGGTATGCTGGTGACTTCCCCACGGGTTGGGAGAAGAGAGTGAAGGTGATGAACCTCCCTGTACCCGCAAAGAAGGGCTCCACGTCTCAGTCTGCCAAGCCTAAGACTGCCAAGAAGGGTGATGACTCCTCCAAGGCTTGCTCAGACATTGTCCCTTTCAAGGGCGGCCTTCCTCCCATAGGTAATATTGTCTTGGATAGTTCTCCTCCTCCTTCTACTCATACCCGTTCCAGCAGGCACCCTATTGTAGGCAAGTCTAGGTCTGCTACTCTGTGGCCATCTGCTGATGCTCCTCCTTCTAGCAAGACCCGAGGCAGCAAAAGGAAGACATCCCCCTCTCCTTCATCTGCCACCTCTGAGAGGAGAGTGTGTTATCTCTAATTTTACTCACTCTCTATTTTTTCTTATTTATAGGGCTTTTTTGCAAGTAACCCTATATACATGCTTAGTTATTTCCTTACTTTTATTTTATTTTATTTTTTTGCAGTCTAAGCACAAGGAGGATACTTCTGCTACCCGCCCCATATTGCTTGATGAGCCCGAGGTGGAGGTATGTCTTTCTCTTTCACCTTTTGCATGTGTTCTTATTGCCATGTGTCATCATATGCCCCATTTCTCTCTCTCCTTTTCTTTTTGTGTGTGTGTATATATATATATATATATGTACGCATCTCCACTTATCATGCATTCTTTTCTCTTTTATTTTACGTTCTTCAGGCTAAGCCCGAGCTCATCTCCATCTATCACCCCATAGCTGAGGAGGTTTCTACTGCCACGGGCACATCCATGAAGGGTTTCTTCGATGGGGCCGATGTGGTGGCTACTTCTACTACTCCTGCTGATGCACAGGGGGTTCCTACTGAGACCCCTATCCTTTCAGCCGAGCCTGGACCTATAGAAGAGGGTGCCCAGAATGAGCCTGCTTCCATTCCTACCGAGACTCCTACTCCTCAGAAGGGAGTTACTCCTCCGGCTACTTCCCAAACTGAGATTGCCTCCCCTGCTACACCTCTTGTTATCTCGACCAATGATCCTTTTGCGGCTTTATCTCAGGCCGTGAAGGATGGCTCTTCTCTAATGCCACTCGTGGACCTGATGCAAACTTGTCTTCTGAAGAGGGATCTGAGGAAGTTTGTGAGGATTCTGATGATGAGCCTACCATGAAAAAGAGGGTCTCTGATTCTAATGAGGAGGACAGTGATGAGCACGAGACCGAGGCTATGGGTACGTGTCTCTTACACTTGTTAGGCTTTCTCTCCATCCTTTATTATTGCCATCCTTTTTTTCTTTTTCTCTTCATATATATCTGCATAAATTTCTGATGCAACCTTTATTTATTTTACGAGTTCATTCTTCTGATCACAGAGATTCCTGAGGAGCCTAAGACTATTGCAGACATAGCGATGCCTATAGCCCCCATTCCTCCCACACTTGCAGCACCTGTTTCTACCTTACCCACAACACATGTTTCTGCCACTCTTACAGCACCTGCTTCTACCAGACCTACAACACATGTTTCTTCCACACCCAAGCCCCCATTTTTACAGGTCCTAGTATGTTTCCTTTCTCCCATCTCCTTCCTTATCTTTTCTATGAATTCGCTCCCTCCATTTCATCCATTCCTTACACCGCATTCCATATCTTCTTCTAGGTCCGATTCTTACTGCACCTTCTCAGTTTGAGGTGGGTAGCAGCTCTGACACAATTCCAAATCCCATGAGCGAGGTTACGGCCTTCTTTACTCACTTCGACCAGCCCGAGGTTAACAATCTTAATCCTACGGACTTCTGGGGTGCTGGGTCTCCTTATCTTGACTTCCACAGCTTCAGGGTTCCTAAGGAGTACTTTTCCCATTTTAAGGTAGTCTATAGCAGTCGCAGAAACTTCATGCAGGGGTTTCTTTTCGGCCGTTCTACAAGGGAGCATTTCCTGAAGTTGTTGGGATGTGTGATGAATGATATCGAGCACAACTTTGTTGATACCGTGTCTATCGAAAGGATTTTGCAGTGACGGGCTGCAATCCAAGAGTTTATTAGAGTTTTTCTGTAGAGTTCATGCTGGACCATTTGCGTGAGATTGCTGAGCCTTCTTCATGAAAAAGGTTCAGCCTGCTGTGAATGCCATTGATACATGCATTAAGGCTTTGAGAAAGGAGGTGGCAGACTTGGAGGGACGTCGTGAGCGCTTTCTTTCTAGTGTTGCTGGATCTAGTCATTTTGAAGATCAGCTCTCATTTCTGGACTTCATTGAGATTATATAATTTCCCCTTTGTTTTCTTTCCTTTATTTCCCTATCTAGTACACTTTTATATTTTCTACAATGCTTATTTGGCAAATCTGACATGACTGCTATAGTTTGGGTTTGTAAACTATGATGCTACACTTGCTACTGCTTTTGCTATTGCTATGACTATGATACAATATATTTTCTAATACTTCATAGTTTTTCATTACATTCTGAATAAAAGTATGCTACAATATTGCCTTGTGACATAGTCACTTGGAGGAAAGAAAAGAAAACATGGAACTAATTAAACAAAAGGTGTAACCACATGATTTTTTTTTTTTTAAGCATAGTATCATTTTAGCCACTTGCCATTGATGGGGTCCATCAGATCCTTGCCATCCATCTGGGCCAAACGATAATACCTACTTACATGTGCCTCTCTTATCACAAGGGGTCCCTCCCATTTTGGTGAGAACTTAAATGGTCCTGCCATACCTCGCCTAACATAGTCTCTTGCCTTTAGCACAAGTTGCCCTTTTGAGAACACTCTTTCTCTAATCATCTTGCCATAAGCTTCAATCATTCTTTGTCTGTATCTGTAGCTGCGTTCTTGAGCTTTTTCCCTTCTTTCATCCAACCCCTCTAGGTCTTCACACCTTTCTGCCGCAAAAACTTTCTTCTCCTTTTCTTTCTTCCGCATTTGCATGACTCTCAAAGAAGGAGTCATTACTTATCCAGGGCTCATCACCTCTGCTCCGTAAACTAAAGAAAAGGGAAAAAACCCTATGGCTAACTTTGGTGAGTTTCGGTAAGCCCAAATGGTGTCCGGTAGATGTGTCGCCCATCCCCCAGTATACTCCTAATTCATTTTGCTGATGATCTTTATGAATGTCTTGATTGTTACCTCTGCCTACCCATTCCCTTGAAGGTAATAAGGTGACAATCGATGGTGTTTGATCTGATAAAACTCTAGCATCTTTCTCACTTCACTGTTGACGAAGGGTGTGCCATTGTCACTGATGATTCTGTAGGGCACTCTGAACGTAACAATTATGTTTTCCTTGATAAAATTTGCCACTACCCCTCCCGTGGCTCTACGAAGTGGTATTGCTTTCGCCCACTTGGTAAAATACTCCGTAGCCACTAAATCAAGCATCCAAGTGTGGAAAGGCCATGGGGTGACCATACTGTGTAAGTTCTATGGGTGGGTGTGAATTAGGTTGGCTTGTACTTGGCAACTGTGGCATTTCTTCACAAATTCTACTGTGTCCCTCTTCATGGTAGGCCAATAATAACCCATCTGTAGTAGGCATATGTACAACTTTTTCTTTCCTTGGTACTCCCCACATTCTCCTGCGTGTACCTCATTTATCATCTCCCTTGCTTCTTCAGGACCCAAACATCGTAACGAGTCTCCATCATACCCTTTTTTAAAAAGGACTCCTTCATGCAAAAAGTAAAGCATTGCCAACCTTTTAAACTTGTATCTTTCACTATGCTTT
The DNA here is from genome assembly GCF_001633185.2 of Quercus lobata. Lineage (NCBI taxonomy): Eukaryota > Viridiplantae > Streptophyta > Magnoliopsida > Fagales > Fagaceae > Quercus > Quercus lobata. The sequence goes on along the minus strand of NC_044910.1, from coordinate 21,768,686 downwards.
TGTGGCAAGATGCCTTCTGCCAGGTAATGCACAAACGGGTTCCTCCAGTCTTCGCTAATGACGACAGCATAGCTTTCCTCTCTATTTGCCGTAAGCTGATAGGCCTCGCATTGGTTTTGGACTTGGTCCACGTCCTTTCCCATGCTTGGCCAGTAGAAGCATGCCCTTTGGCGTTTGCGGTAAAAGTTGATTTCCCCACAGAACCCACAAGTTCTGTCATGTACTTATCTCAACTTTCTTTGGAGCTCCTCTTGCCTTACACATCTCGACAGAATTCCTCTTGGCATTCTGTACAACAATTCTCCTTTTACCAAGGCATAGTCTTTCAACGCCTTCAATTCTACCATGTCTCCTTCTTTCATCAAAACTTATTTTATGCGCATTCTCCAATCTTCTTCACATCTTTCTTCTTGGAACCTCTCCTTCAGTATTTCAATAATGGACTCTTTTTGTTTGTTGACTTCTATCCTGGTGCTACTTCCTTCAAACATTATTTGTGACCCTAACGTGGCCAACGCATCTACATACCGATTTTCGCTTCTTAGAGCATGCTCTATCTCAAATGTTGAGAACTTTTCCTCCATCTTCTGGGCCATCCCTCTGTACGGGGCTAAGCTGGGTTCCTTCAGAGAGAAGCTTCCCTTGGTCTAATTGACCACCAGATTCAAATCACCAATTACCTTTAAGTGCTTAACCCCCATTTTGAGGACCGTAGCTAGCCCAATGAGATAAGCCTCATATTCTGCAGTATTTTTTGAGCAGGGGAATTCCAATTTAAATGAAAGTGCCACGGCCTCGTCCTCCTCATGATATTCCCACGCCTCTTGAGTGGGTAGTCAAGGATCTATCAAACTTCATTACCCACTGTTCTCTAACTTCTTCTGCCATGGCTACCTCCCTTAAAACCTCATTGTCCAGCAGGAATTCCTCTTCTCCCAGGAATTGTGCCAACAAGTCTGCTATGGCCTAGCTTTTTACAGCTTTGGGTGTTCTCGCCTTCAAATCATACTGTGACAACTGTAGTAACCATTGGGATATCCTTCAAGAGAAGATTGGCTGCCGCAATAGAGCTTTGATTGCGTGGGACTTCGTCATCAACCATACCTCGTAGGCTTGGAAGTAATGGAGTAGCTTCTGTGAAGCATATAGTATCGCCAAACATGCTCTTTCTGCTCATCAACCATACCTCGTAGGCTAGGAAGTAATGGCGTAGCCTCTGTGAGGCATATACTATCGCCAAGCATGCTCTTTCTGCTCTTGGGTAGTAAGTCTCCATGCCTTTCAAGGCACGGTTGATGTAGTCCACTGGTTGTTCAACACCGCTTTTATCTTCTTAGGCGATCAATGCACCTATGGCATACGAGCTGCTGGCTAAATAGAGCAGTAACGGCCTTTTGCGAATTGGGGCTTGCACTATAGGAAGGTTCATCATAATCTGCTATAACCTTTTAAAAGTTGTCTACTGTGTTTCTCCCCACTCAAAACATTGCCCCTTCTTGAGTAATCTAGTGAAGGCCGAAGTGATTGATGCTAAACTAGGGATAAATCTCTGAATGTACGAGACTTTCCCCAAGAAACTCTTTAATTCTTTCACCGTGGCAAGCGGTTTCATGGTTCTTATGGCTGTGGCCTTGGCTGGGTTTACATCTATTCCTTTGCTATGAACCAAGAAACCCAGAAATTTCCCAGAAGATACTCCAAAGGCGCACTTGAGGGGATTCATTCTCAACTTGAAAGCCCGACATCTTTCAAACACTTTCCTCAATATTTAGACATGATCTTCTCACCTTTTTGACTTCACAACTATGTTATCTACATAGTCTTCCAATTCTCGGTGCATCATGTCATGGAATATGGCCGTCATGGTACGTTAGTAGGTCACACCTGCATTTTTTAACCCAAAAGGCATCACAGTATAGTAGAAACTACCTATGGGTGTTCTAAAGACAGTTTTCTCTACATCTTTTGGCGCCATTAGAATCTGATTGTATCCACTGAACCCGTCCATGAAGGAAAACATGGTGTTTCCTACTGCAGAGTATATCAACAGGTCCATGTTTGGCAACGGGAATTCGCCTTTTGGGCAAGCTTTATTGAGATTTCTTAAATCTACACAACACCTTATCTGCCTATTCTTCTTCTTTATTGGCACAATGTTGGACAACCAACATGGATGCTGGATGGGCTTAATGAAACCCGCAACCAGCAACTTCTACACCTCCTTTACTATTTGCTCCTCTATTTAAGTGTGGAATACTATGGAAGGCTGAGCCACTAGCTTGGCCTCAGGATTCACATTCAACGTATGCACCACCAACCTGGTATCCAACCCGAGCATTTTGCTATAATCCCATGTGAAAACATCCTTAAATTCTTTCAACAACAATATCAATTCTGGATTTTCTTATTCTAATAGTTTTGAACTAATTGAGATGGGCCTTGGTTCCTGCGGATTAGACCCTAGGTCAACCCCTTCCAGTCTTTCTTCTACTATAACTTCCTCCTCTCTCTCCATATTACTTTCTTCTTCCGAACTTTCTTGAGCCACGCAACATACCAAACTTTTATGCTGCCATTCTTGCCCAGGGCCCGCTTGCACATCGCATGTGGACCCCGTGCACCTTCATAATTTGTAGACAATTCTACCATCAGGGGCCCGAACCCTGACACATTGCGGTGCATCGTCTGATTCCAAAATGGACTTTTCTTTTCTTTTCTTCTTCTGCGTCAATATCCTCCTTAGATTGGGCTCTGGGTCATCTTGGACGTCTTCCCACCTAGGCATAAAGGTGCCCTGCAGTTTTCATACTGAGCTTTCCCCAGATGGTGCCCACTTATTGTAGAACATAGTTTCTACCAGATAAGCCTCCGCTTGTTCGAAAGGTGATGGATTTGCCGCTATTCGTATCATTCTACCATTCAACCTTCCCTTTACACACTAATGATAAGTAGATGGGACCAGTCAATGCTTATGCAATCACGGTCTTCCCAATAGCACGTGGTATAAGACCTTTGTTTTTACCACGTGGAAGTAGACCAAAAAGGCTATTGGTCCCACTTTCAACCACAGCTGAATGTGGCCTGCAGTATATTCGCCTCTTCCCCCAAATCCTGTTACTTCCGTTAGACATCCCTGAATTTTTCTTTCTGAAATTCCTGCCGCTTGTAAGGTGCTTAGTGGGATGAGATTCACGGAAGCACCTGTATCTACCAAAGCTCTCTTGATGGGGATTTGATTTATAGATGCTACTAAATAAAGGGGCTTCCTATGATTTGAATACCCCACTTTCATATCTTCATCACTGATAATGATCTCACTTGCCTCCTACAAGAGGGCTCTGTCATTCGTGACTTCTGTTGTTAAACATTCTACTCCTGCCCCAGAGGCAATGCTTACCAAAGCCTCTGTAGCTATATTTCATTCATTTACTGTGAGCCCCAACTGATCAAACAAGTTCTTGAACTTTGAACTTTTCTACAAGGTGGTAATCGCTATGGCAGGTAGAGTCGACCTTTCTTCCTCGTCTTCCCCTAAATCTACACAAATGACAACTACTGCTATACCCTTCCCCTTGTGGTTTGGGAATGGGTTTCTTTGAACTTCTGGCTAGGACAGTTCTAGAGTCCCTTCTTTGATTCTTCGGTGCACTAGTCTACGGAGTGCCCAACATTCTGCGGTAAGATGCTACACATAATTGTGAAACGGTAGAAGCGTAGGTCTCTTCGCTCTTCTTCGGTGGGCTCTTTGGAAACTTGACTAGGTTTAAAGACTCCATCTGCTATCCACTTATCTAGAAGCATGTCTAGCTCCTTAGGGGTACATAGCAGTGGTGGAAAGGTATCGTATTCCCTTCCATCAAACTTCCTCTTTCTTTCACCAATGGATACTGCCATAGCTTGTGAAGTGTTTCTTTTGTCAGCACTTGGTTTCACCGACTGGGTAGTCTTTCTAGCTTTCTGCAATAACTATGTGAACTGGGAGATTTCCAGATTTTCTGGACAACTTTGTACTCCCTAATCATGTTTGCCATACACATTTCCACCAATGTCTTTTCTTCGCAATGATCATAACAATCAAGTACTATGTCTTTGAATCTTTTGATGTATTCCAACAAATCTTCACCACTTCTTTGCTTAGTTGCTTGTAAAGTTGCAAGCGTTACCATTTCCTCTCTATGGAAGTACTTAGTACAAAATACGTCCATCATGTCATCCCATGTTAGGATTGACCCTAGTTTCAGACCGATGCACCAGGTGTGCGCACAGTCACACAATGATTTAGAAAATTCTCGAAGACATAGGTCCTCGTCTGCCACATAAGGGCCAAGAGTATCAATGAACTTGCTCGCATGCTCGACAGCACTTCCCTTTCTGCCATTGTACTACACAAAAACTCGTGGCTCGTACCTCTCGAGGTATGACTTGCTGAGTATTCTTAGTGGGTAAGGAGGTCTTTGTGCGTAGAACCTCTCCTTAGGTGCTCTGGCCCTCTCTTGCTCCAGGAGAGCTGCGACTTCGGCCATAATGATAAAACACTGCTCTGTATTCTGTGGAGCGCCTCCAACTGGGGTTTCCTACTTGTTTGCTGTGTGCTCTAGGTCATACTGGCTTTCTTGTCTGCCTTTATTTGACAAATTTTTTCCATCATCTACTGCTGCGAGTGTTGCAATGACTACAACACTTCGACAAAAACGTTGGCATTTTCAAAGGGGATTCTTTGTTGTTGTTGGGGTTTAGCCCCCGCTCTGTTGACACCTTCCACCTAGTTGGGCTGGTGTTGGTGGGGCGTTGTTGGTCTTAACTTTGCCTCTGAGGGCACAGTGCTGATGTTTTGTGTTGCATTGGATCTTGGGAGCATAGCTTACGAGGGCTTTCATCTACTATCTTTGTCTTTTTCCGAACTCCCCAGCAGAGTCACCAATTTAAATGTGGTTGGCTTTTTTACAACTGTGGGCTGGGCTGCCTCCTGCCACGCTAAGGCCCAAAGGTTCTGGGTAGGAGAGTCAGGACCGGCTTGATTGCAACACACCTCAAACCGGCTTGTGCGCAAACTGAGGCCCACTTTGGTGACATACCCACGACAGAAGAAACTATTACAAAAGGGTTATGATAGGCAGATATAATATAACAACAATAAAGGGAAGTATGCTTACTGTCAGCCAAAAAGTAGAAAGTATTGAATGAAATAGAAGTTATAGCAATGCTGCAATATAAATAAGATGATGATAATAAGAGAGAAATAACACCAATGCTTAATCAATAAAATGAAAAAGAGATGATTAGTCTGCCACGCTTGATTATCTTACGAAGTTAAGTCTAAGAAGGGAACCACTTCTTCAATGTAGGTAGCCTCACAGAGAGATCCTGCCATGGATATTACCCACTTTGAGAGAATGGGCCTAAATAGCTTATGCTTAAACTCCTTAATCCTTAATAAAGGGTATGCTTTTAGAGGGAGAGAAGGGATTAGCCTATTGGTGCATGCCTACTATCACACTCTTGCCTACTCTCTGTTGTTTCTTTCTAACTCCTTCTTTTTTCTTTCTAAGTTTTCTTCTCCATTTTCTCTCTTTTCCTTATTCCCTTGTGGGGTTGTTATGTTCACTCTTGCTTTTTCTCTCATGTTATTTTGTTCTTCCTTATTCCCCCCTTCCTATACATGGCGGAGGGCCTTTTTATACTGCCTGCCATGAAGGGTTTTAACTGTTTTACTCCTTAACTGCTTTGTCTGGGTGTGAGTGTCCTTCTAGACCACCCACTGGCCTGTCAGCTGCTCAGCCACCACTTACCTGTGCTAACCTTGCCATATCCCATTACCAGATAAAGAGTCTTATTTTGTTTGCTTATTCACCGTGGCATTCCCATCCAAATAAGGGTAGACATTCTCTCTCACTATCCCCCATAACATGCACCTAGCGATTCCAACTCATCTTTCTCTCTTTTGGGTGGTATGTCATCCCAGCATGACATTTCCTTAAAAGAGTTTGAGCGGGAACCCCAGAATAGGCACTCCCCTTCTCCCCACCGCCAGACCATACCCTCTCTTACCTCTAACCCATACCCACCACTTCCTGTATTGGCTGGGTACAAGTTGGTGGTGCCTGAGCCTTGCGCGTGCTCCACTTCCATGTGTGTCCATTGCTTGTCTGCCACTCATGTGTTTGCTATGACTTGAAGGCTTGCCTGTACATTCTGCTGCTCGTTCTTGACCTCTTGTGGCGTGAATGTTTCCCTAAACCTTCGTTCTTTATGTCTTACTTCCTTCCTAGGCTAGGCCTTACTTGATTATGGCTTATTCCTTCTCTAATCCATCATTTACCCATTTTGTAGGTCTGCTAGCACTTCTGCCATGTCATTCTGTCATTCTTGTTGTGCTATTGTATGACCCATGCTTGCTGCACTCCTTTTAGGGCCTACTGCATACTTTCCTTTTACTTAATTCTCGTGGCCCAATATTACCTTTAGGCTAGTATTCATACTATTTTGGGCTTCCTTGACCCATTCCATTGCTTCTAGGCTTTCTTGGCCCATCTCATCCTTTTAGGCATCCTTAGCCCATTTCTTTTCCTTGGGCATCCTTAGCCTGTTTCCTTTTCTTGGGCATCCTCGGCCCATTTTACTCCCATAGGCATTTGCTAAGTCTTTTAGGCTTCCTCGGCCCAAATTACCATATCCTTTACTTTTAGGGTTCATGGGCTTTCCATCAACCCCTTACTCAGTTAATTTATTACTTCGAGTCTCTTTGGCCCATTCTTGCTTGCTTTCTATTTCATATAATGTCCATGGGTTTACTACTTCTTTTCTCTAGGCTCCTTTAGGCCCACTTGCTTTCTTTGAGGCCCATTTATTACTTTCTAGGCCTATGATCCATTATTCCTGCCATTCGGGCTTAATGGTTTTCTTCTCAATTTACTAACTCTTTTCCTCCCATATTGTTGGGCTTTTTCCTACTGTTAGGCCTCTCTGCCAAAGTGGGGCATCAACATCGTGTTGTCTCGATAGTTTCGTTTTTCTTTTTTTTTCCTTTTTGGACTTTTCCAATGCTATTTGATTCTCACTTGTTTCTTTCTTTTTTCTTTTGTTTGTTTTGGGTGTTCATCTGTTTCTATTCTCACTAGTTTGGTTTTTTTTTTTTTTTTTTTTTTTTTTTTTTTTTTAAATTAGTTTTGGGTTTTTGAATTTTTTTGTGCTACTTTTTTTAATAACGAAAAATAAAGTGTGAATTTGTACACAGTTTTGTAAATAAAAATATAATTTTTTTTTTATCAAATAGGGATATGATGGTAAATTTATACAGATTCTATTTTCTATCCTCTCATTTTCCTTCTCAACCAAATAAAAAAGTTTTTCATCCTTCCACTTTTCCATCCTCCCAACCAAACACAAATGAGGGAAATTAAATTCTTTTTATTCACTTACTTTTCCACTTTTCCAACCAAACGAGCCCCTTAAGTTGGGGGGAATGGGTGCCTAGCACTTTCCTATTTAGAAGTTTCAAGGGTATTTTGGTCGTTTTAAAGGTTTCTAGGTATTTTAGATCATTTTAGAGATTTTTAAGGTATTTTGGTTATTTTGGAGATTTTTGATGTATTTTGAACATTTTAGAGGTTTCGGGGTTATTTTGGTCTTTTTAGAGGTTTTGGTGTATTTTATTGTTGTTTTAGAGATTTCAGGGGTATTTAAGTCATTTTAGAGGTATCAAGGATATCTTGGTAATTTTAGATGATTCTGGGTATTTTGGCTTATTCTAAAGATTTATGGGTATTTTAGTTATTTTAGATAGTTTTGGGTTTTTTTTTTTTTTTTGTCATTTTAGAGATTTTAGGGAGTATTTTTTCCATTTTAGAGGTTTTGGGGGTATTTTTGTTATTTGGAGTGTATTTTAGTCATTTTGGTGGTTTCAATAGTATTTTGATTTTTTTAGTGGTCTTAGGGCTATTTTAGAGTTGAGTAATTTGGGTAAATGATACATGGAGTTTTTTTTTTTTTTTTTTTTAGGAAAAAGATAGAACTTTCATTAAGAAAATTGGCAAAATCTAACTGAAGTACATTATAGAATTGTGGTGGAGCATCCTCCATCCACACAACATAATCCGAAACATTTTTTACATACTTAGCTAGATAGTGTGCAACCATATTACCTTCCCTCTTAATGTGAGAGTAACATAGTTGAGTAAAACTATTCGAGAAAAACTTTGCATCCTGGATCAACAAACCATGAAAAGTCTACGAGTACCTGTCATTTTTCACGGCCTTAATTATCATCTCTAAATCACCTTCCAAGACAACCTCCGCAATACCCAATTCTACTGCAAATGATACTTAGAGTTGGTACCTAGTTAAAACCCAATTAAACTTATGTTAATTAGGTTTAATTGGGTCGATAGTCAATACCCATTTGACCCAGTTAATAATTTGGTGGATTAGGGTCTTATTTTAATGGATGGGTTTAGGTTGATTTTGCTACCTCTACCAAATTCCATTTAATCAATTTTAATTAGTCACTTTTAGTGTCCAATCAAAATTAATTTTTCAATAATCCTTCACCCAATTAAATGCATATTAACCATTAAAACTTGATCTTGCAATATTTTTAAATCCAACAATCCGATTGAGGCATCAAAAGTATCGTTGTGATTATTGAAACCTCAATATCATTTTTACGAAATGTGATTAATGAGTTAGTGGCTAAATTACAATCATGCTTTTGGATATGTGAAATGATCATCTTGCCCTCTCTCAAGATTAAATTACGAGTACAAAATGAGGTGTTTATAACAAGATACTAAATGAATCTTGAGATACTTTTTGGAAACTAATGATTTGGGTTTGAATTTTTTTAGGGATGATTTTGTTGTATGATACTTAGTTGCCTATGTTGATTTATACTATGTTGGTTATCTAGGTAAGCATCATTCTATTATGGGCCACATGTTTATATTTGCTATAGCTTCAACGAAATGGAGGTCAACATTATAGTTGAATGCTGCATTGCTAACCACTAATGCTAAATACATGGCTATGCGATGTAGAACAAACAGTACAAGCCTTCTTGAAGCAGCAAGGATGCCAGAAGTCATAGCGCAAGATTAAGGGGAGTGCCAAAAGAGGCCATCAGGGCGACAATTTTGGAATTGCATAAAATATGGTAGGTTGAAGGGAAACGACATTCTAATCCAAACTCAAGATATCTCGAGGGTCGCCCAAATTTAGGCAAATTCCTTAGTTATGGCCTTGAAAATAGTATTTTTGCTATATATAGTAATATTTTTATTCCTTAATAACTTTTAGTTTAAAAGTCAGAATAATGTCTTGTCTATTTTGGGAAGTCTAGAGATAGTATTTTCAATTTCCACAATTAATTCAATTTTTCTATTTTTGGCAAAAATTACTATTTTGCCACCTAATTACTTGATTAGTGCGAATTAGAGTTTCTAGGCATTTTCCTAGCCGCCCTAGGTTTTCTTTTTGCTATTTAAACATACTATAGCCTCTAGGGCAATTTAGTTTTCAGATTTATAAAAATATTGACTTTGTCTATTTCTCTCTAGTGGATTCATGAGACCCTTCATGGATTCGAGATTTTTATTCAGAAGCTAAGGTGTTTATTTTCTTTTTCCGTCCATTTAGTTTCTTTTTCCGTTCAGAAAGCAACGTATTTATTTTCTTCTAACTTCCGTGTCATCACTATAATAGAAGCCATCAAAGTGGTTATCTGGCTACATGGTTTGAATGAAGATTTGGGTATTCATCAAGAACATAAGTGTATGTTTTGTTACAGCCAAAGTAGCATTCATTCATGGTTTGAATGAAGACTTGGGGATTCTTCAAGATCATAAGTGTTGTTTTGTTACAGCCAAAATGTCATTCATCTAGCAAAGAACCAAGTCCATCACTTTCAAAGCCAAGCACATTAATGTCCACTTCCATATTATTCATGAAATTATTGATGAATGAGATATTTTTCTTTAGAAGATTCGGATGCAGATAATATAACATATATGATGTAATATATCCAATTATCTATACATCCTGTTAGTACATTTTAAATTAAATATGTTAAAACTCAAAATAACTGAAGATGAATAAAGAGATGAGTTATAATAAAAGTTGTTAAAGAAAGAGTTGTTAAAGAAAGAGTTACTTGTATGTAAGTTAGATTAAATAAATTAAGAGAAGTTTTCTAAATTAATAAATAACATGTAGGTTATGTGAAGGGTTGGAAGACTATATATACGGCTATGCTATGGACTAATCTCATATCAAGAGTGAATGAAGAAAATAGTTAAAAGCAAAGTGTATTGTGTGAGAGAGTGAATTCTATAATATTCCTAAATACTTAAGAAATTTCGGGCCAAAGAAAGGTGTTCTTCTGGTGGAGCTTTGGGCTTAAACACTTTGTGCAGAAGTTGTTCTAGCCATACAACATTTGTTGGGCTGTTGTATCCTGGGGGAGACAAGTTAGAGAAGGTCTGCACCGGTTACTAAGTTTAGCCAACCAAGGGCTTGAATCTCCTTAAAGAGAGCGAGTGCCGCGCCTCAGTCCAAATAGTGTTGTGTAATTTTTCTCATTGAATTAATAATATTCAGAAGTACTATTCAGTTTCTCATTGTGTTATTTCCATTATTATTGTGTTTGCACCAACACATCCCTTAAGTTCTTTTTTCAATAGTCTACTCATGCCCACATGTAGCTTGATACAAACTTTGAATTGCTAGTAAACGACTCATGAGAAAGAGTATAGAGTTGACAAACATCACTGCTCTGTTGAAATATTCAGCCATATATAGATGCAATATGTATAGGTCTTTATGATTAATTGTTTCACACTTTCAATATATACTTTTTACATCATGTGTTAAATATAAAAATTCTTTAAAATATGGACATCTAATGCGCAAGTATGGACTTTGTATGGATAGAGCCTAAATATCAAAATGCATGAAACAATATGTCTCATATATATACACCTTCACTATTTCTGAAATTGCCAAACCGACCATGGCCACCATGAACAAACGGCAGGTAATAACATCTTCCCCGTAAAAGCAAATGTGCATCTCATACCCCAGGGGCAGAGTTAGGATTTTTTTTTTGGGGGGCCGAATTTTGGTATTAATATATTAGTTTTGAGTCAAGATAAACCATCCTACACATGCATAAACGTACATACACAAATATAAACATTAATATTTTGATACTAGAGTAACTCATAATTTATAAATATATTGTATATAAAATTAACAACTTTCAAATATATATATTCGCAAGATAATTTTTTAGGGGAACTTATCATCTTTTAAACTCCAATAAGTATACAAAAGCTGTCTAGTTTGATATTAAACATGTACAAAAAACGAATTAGAGAAAACAAAAACTACCTTGTCTCTATAACTACTAGACCAATTGACAAATTCTATTGGTTTTTAAGAGCATTGTTAGACTAACCCAAACATTTGGGGGGGCCAACTTCTATTTTTGTAGCTAAATATTTAAAGTTTTAATACTTATACATAATATAAATAATTTTTTAAAATTTGGGTGGGGGGGGGGGGGGGGGGGGGGGGGTGGGGGGGTGTGGGGGCGCGCCAAGCCATGCTATAGCTCCGCCCCTGTCATACCCCTTGTCCACCAATACTTTATCACAATAAAACAAAGTATAAAAATCATTATAACACTAAAGTGAAAGCATCCAAAATTAAAAGTGCTATATATATGGGTATGAGACTATGAGTTGTAGTCTCCAAATGAACACAGTTAATGTCATTCTTCTCAGGAAGTCATGGACTACAAGGCTGATATCTTTGTTTTTCAACTTCTTTTTTCAAAAATAAAAAAAGCCTTATTTTCTATAAATGAATAAAAATTAAAAATAAAAACCAAAATTAAGTTTATGAACCTAGAGATATGGTCAGAACTTTTTATTTGAAGCATGTCATCCTGAATCCTGATCCCAACCAAGAGTAGTTTGTAAAGGACGTGTGTTTTACACTTCCAATCTCATATAGTTATTAAAACTAGAAGATGATCTATATATGCAAATGCAGGGACAAAAAGCTAGCAAGTAGTTTCAATGAATCCCAACATTTACATTGGTGTGCGCACACTGGTCTGCCCGGCCAACTACGAGTTCAAGAGATTGTCCCAATCCCCACCACTGTTCCAATTCTATTTGCTCTTTCCATTAATTCCATATCCAGGTAACTCTTTTATCTCTCTCTCGTCTATGTAATAATAGGACATTACAATTATTTGTTTAATGGGGAATTTACACCGATGCCAGATCATGTACTAGATTGGGTTGTATTTACTCCTTACTACAAAATTTATCAAACTATATGTGTCAATGTCCGGCTTGGGATGCATATAATGTAACGCAAAACCTAGGGCCTACTCTATACTCTATACACTTTAATTTGCCTAATAATTGACCACCCTGATTTTTACTAAATGATCAATTTAATATTGAAGATTAATAAAAATAAAATAAAATTTTGAATTATAATAAACAACGGAGACACTCTAGTTGCTTAAATTTTGGCAAACCTTGATTATAAAAATAAAAAATCGCAACCCTCATTCCGTGGTGAGAAGTATGTAGCATAACAAAGAATGTTCATATCAAGGATATTTTGCATGTTGCCTCGCATATATAAATATTAAACTTTTCACCAAAAAAAATAAATAAATAAATAAATATTAAACTGCGCTCTAGTTAGATGCATACTTCATGTGGCTTGAATTAAAGCACCAGACGTAGCTCTGACTAACAAGTAACAATTCTCTAGCTAGTAATCATTTAACCCTTTTGAATTTCTGCCCTAAAAGATGTGCATTTGTGAAAGGGATTTTTCTAAGATGTGTAAGGAAATTGTTATACATATAACTCCCTTTTCATCCAAAAAATATTCATGATATGCTATAATATAACACTTTATGCAGGGCCGAATAGCAAACCTAAGAATGTGAAGTCGAACGCAGACATGAGGCCCTGAATAAGTGTGCTGGCCCTGTGTGCGTATACAATATTAATCCAGAAGGTGAGAAGTGAGAAGTGAGAAGTGAGAAGTGAGAATGAAAGAAGCAAATGCCAAAGCCTAAAGAGAGTTTTTTTTTTTTTCCAAAAGCTAAGCACATCAGGAGATAAATACTGGCCAACAACTTGCTACAAAGCTGACTAGCACTTCAGAGTTCAGACTTCACTCTAAAGGGCCACTTTTTATCACATTGTTTTAGGGTTCGAAACGGCTTGTGGGTTGTGACATCAATGTGGGGACAGGACATGCATATTAAAGGAATACCCAAGGGACCATTTTGTTGCATAGTTGGTATGTTCTCTTAACTTTGTAACAAAAGAAAGGTATGGGCGTACCATAAATCTTGGCATTAACAATATATCTACATCACTTCATTGATTTTTTTTTTTTTTTAATCACAGATTAAAAAGTTTAGTCAGCCCCAATGACTCTTTCCATTTCCCCTAATGCAAATGTTGGGGTAAAAAATTTGACTATTGGCAAACAGTGAACAAACCATTTTTGTCCTGTTGATTTTATTTTTATGGTATGTTTTATGAAGTCCAAGATAAAGACTCAGGTTATCAAAAAAAAAAAAGATGAAGACTCAGGATCAGTTGAAGAAAAGGTGTTTATGTTTCCTCGACTCCAACTCAAGAACTCATCGATCGGTCAAGACAAGCTTAATAGCAGTCAATCAATCGAGATATGCGGCAACTGTATCTGCCTTAAAAGTTCTATTTTAATTGGCTGTAGGTATGGGTTTTCGTAACCTTATTTGAGAGCCTATGTAAAAGCCCATTATGCCCACTTTAAATAAGGTTGTAAAGGCAGAAACCCTAAGGCTTTTAGAGAGACCCTAACCTTTACCTTTTGAACCTGTGAGATCAAAAAAAAAAAAAAAAAAAAAAGATATTGCTCGACTTTTGTGCACCAAGGGTCTATACCAAGCAAAGTCTGCTAAGATTATAACCCAATTAGGTTGGAGCTTAGCTAGTATTAATAGGCTCCACTATAGAGAGGTATTTGGAATTGGGTAAAATCTAAAAACTTGCAACCTTAATTTGATTAGTAGATTTTTCAGGAGCAGTGACCAACACAAACACAGGTTTGAGTTTTTCCTACAAAAAATTTCCCCATCATGACCATATATATGGCAATGTTCATTTATTCTCTGCTACACTTAACTCTAGATTCATGATGTAATTGTACTATTAATTGGAACTTTGCATGCAACTGAATTAATTAATCAACTTAGGTAATTGGTTAATTAAAGTGAGGTCAAGTTATAACCTAGCAGCAACTGCAATTAATATTGGCAAAATGAGTTGTTCATATTCTATAGTTATAATTTTGTAACGAAATACAAGATTTAAGGTTCAAGCACCACCTACACCAAAACCGATTGGTATCTTCACATGATGATAAAATCCATTTACCCATTTATTATCCACTTCACCAATTAGTTATAATTCAAACCCAATTATTATAGGTAAAACCCAACCCACCCAATAATCAATGAATATATATCACAAAAATACCCCTAAAACCTCTAAAATGGCCAAAATAATATTAAATCTAAAAAATTACCGAAATGCCCCTAAAAATTTGAAAACAACCCAAATACCCACTATAACCTAAAAATGACGAACTTACTCGCTAAAACCTCAAATATTACCAAAAACCCTTAAACCTCTAATTTGATGGAAATAAAACTAAAACCACTAGAACATTAAAAAAGACCAAAATAGCCACAAAACCTACAAAATGACTGAAATAACCCTAGAACCTACAAAATGATCAAAATACGCTTGAAACCTCCAAAATAATTAAAATGCCCCCTAAAACTTAAAAAATGACCAAAATACTCCCATAACCTTCAAAATAACCAAAATACCCCTAAAACATTAAAAAAAAATAAAAAAAATAACCGAAATACCCCTAAAACCTAAAAAATGAACAAAATACTCCTAAACCTAAAAACTTACAAACTACTCCCAAAACCTTTTTAAAAAATTACCCCAAAAACCTTTTTAAAAAATTATCAATAAAACCCTTAAACATTTAAAACAACCAAAAATACCCCAAAACTTCTAAAATAGCCATAATACTTCTTAAACTCTTGAAATGACCAAAATACCCCAAAACCTATATGAATTGAACAAAATTAAAATTATAGAATTGAATTCAATTTTAGGCTAAGTTAGAGAGTGTAATTTAATGTAGCCTATAAAACTTTTAATGTGTGTGTGTGGTTATGTTTATTTATAATTATTTATTTATATATATAGGTTAATTGTATTTGTATATAAAACGTTATATATAGAATTTAATAATTATGATATTTATTAATGGGTATTTGTTATGATTGTATTTTTATATGAAACTATGAAATATATAATTATGATCATTATTAATAACCAAAACACTCAATGAAATCTATAGAAATACTTGTTACAATTTAGATTATACTTGATTAGTAACATTTTGTCATTGTCATTTATATCATAATATTTGAGAAATATAGCAAAATAATTCAAATGAGAATATATTTGCAACACCCATATTAGAGTAAGTTATTATATTATTTTAATTAATAATAAGCAGATATTCAACGCTTCACATTTTGAATGAATTAAATCCAACACCTTAGAAAATTAAAAATTAAAAATTAAATTAACATCCAATATGGACAACACCGTATGTATGATACAAATAGGTACCCTTAAGGTATTTCTTAATGAACCATTTTAGAAAAAAATTTATACCATTTGTATGAGAAATATAAAAAATTGTCAAAAAATTAATGATTTTTTCTCTTTCCCATAAAAGGTTTTTAAACATATTATTTATAATATATATAGGGTTGGATTCAAGTTACACCTAATGTAACATTGTTTATTGTTACATTATTCAATATTTTTTTAAAGGGTACGAATTTTGACAAATCCACACTATCGAATTATATTATCTTCATATATTTTCATGCTTGTAAAAAGTCAATGTAATAAAAAATCAATAGCTGTGTCATCAATTAAATGTTTAAATTTAAGTTTTTGGAGTTTAAAATAATACATCAATGATTAGTTTATGGATCAAATGGTAAATAATATCCAATTGACATGAAAATTGGCACGTATGTTAAGAACATATAAAACATGTAATCCAACGGTGGGATTTTCAAAATATAAATTCAATAACAAGTTATTGGGTAGTGTAACATTACTTAGAGTTACACCACTTGAACCCAAAGCATATGTATGTATGTATGTATGTATGTATGCACATAATTGTCAAAACATGAATCATAACATGAATCGATTTTTTATTTTTCTATATCGTGTATCATATCATATCATGTATCCTAAGTTACACAAACACTTAATTAAATTTATAAAAAAAATTATAAATATACAAATATAAAAAGTATATTCATTATAAATTCATAATATACTCAACTAATGACTAATTTAATCAACACTTACGCAATAATCTTTAACAAAACTAACTAAATAAATCAAATTAACATATATAACATACACATTCAAATTGATTAAATTCAAAAGTACATACACATGACATATGAACAAAAATAATTATTTCCTTTCATCACATTCATCATCTTACCTAATCAACTCCATCTAAGTCAATATTATCATCATGTTCATCATCTTACAAATATATTTTTTCATTAACATTTTCTTCATCATTATCAACTTTTATTATCTCTTTCCTTCTATAATTTTAATAATTTTTTCTTCATATTACTCCTTGGCATTCTAGTTTCTTAGACTTACAACAATAATAACAAAAATAAAAATAATTATTTTATCATTTAATACCTTATTTATTGTATAGAAAAAAAAATTACAAATATGAAAGTAAATGGTCAAGTGTGTAGTCCAAATTTTATAGGGGAGAGAGAAACCTCGTTGTCATGTCATTTTGCTAAGCTCAATTAAGTAGACAAATTAATAACTTTTTAGTAAAAACAAGTCTAACAATTTGTTGGACTCAAATAAAAGTACAAATTTTAACCCAAAAAAAAAAACATTTTAACTCACATGTCTATGTATCGTACTATATGTACAATTTTATGATATGACACAATTTTTATGATACACACATTTGTATCGTACAATTCATAAGCACTTTTGATGCACATTTACCATATAAAATTTTTTGTATACGATACGATACATATCGTACGATACTGATATATATATATATATATATGTGTGTGTGTGTGTGTGTGTGTGTGTGTGTGGGATTTGTTCACCAAGCTCAAAGCACCGTAGGCTGTTAATTTAGTTATTTAGAAATTCTTGGGCCTTGGGGTTTGTAAACAAATAGCAACTCAATGGGGAAATCCAACATGTTAGCACAATTCCAGTGTGTGGATAACATGGAGTGGGGGAAGCACTATACATTTGGGTTTGTGATTCATGTAAAGTAGTATGTAAGATCATTTTGAAAATTACAGCTGATTCTTTGTACTCACCTGTTAAAATAACGTAGAAAAAAGGCAACAAAATCAAACATCCTGCAAAAGGGAGCCATTGTGTTGACCAGTGATCCCATGCTCCCTATATGTAACCTTTTATTACGTTTCCAAGACAGCACGAGTGTGTTGGCATTGTAACTTGAAAGATGTACATCTAAACATTTATTTGAGTTTCTATGTCCATGTCTTGTTCTGAAATTTCCATACATCCTTGCCCTGCATTTGCAAATCCCCATATATATATTCCCCTTCACGGCATATTATAATATATCCTTATGTTGTATGGTCTGTGATTTGGCTGCCCTGTGATTCCAAAAGCTTGTTCCCTGGATATATACTTATTGTGATTATGCATTGCAAGCTAATGAATTGTCAACTTTAGACTAAATAAAAATCTTAGTCACAATCAATGAATTAATCCACTGCTTAAGTTACTTGGGTCTAAAATATGATTTTTCAACCTCGGTCCCAAAAGCATGTGCATTTTGTGTACATAATACGTATTAAGGGGAATTGAAAGGAATATCTTGACTTTTCTAAATCAGATGTATGTATAATGTATTGGAAAAACGAAGCTGGATTTAAAATTATGCTTCAATAATTAAGGAAATCAAATTTACTCTTATGGCAGCAATTTTACACTGCTCGATCTGCCTCTATGCCCAAATATGATGTTGCACTTGCACAAACCTTTACCTTGATGGCACGGCATTTTTACTCGCAGTGGTATTTGCCACTAGAACTAGAACAAGGCACGATCTACCCACTGTCTAATACACCATGTAAAATGTCTTGAGTAACAACTAGTCATAGAGATGGTTCCTACAGAATCAGAAGATATCAAAGCCCGAAAATAACAGAGGTGCTACTCTCTTGGCAATTGATGATGGTAATGTAGCTTAATTGTTTTTAATTCCATAACTGAAATTGCTTAAGGCAGTGTAGCTTTTCTGGGTCAGGTAAACTGGGCTCGGCCCAATTTTCAAACAAGACATATATCACAGAAAAATCAAATTTGACGTTTTTATTTGGAATTGAGCATCATACTTGCCTGCATTGCCTCTGGCCTTTAGTTATAGAGGTAGCAACCTCCAAAACAGGATCAAAGCTTGAAACCTCTACTTAAGCTTAATTAGAAGATATACAAGCCAACATTGCATTTCAATGCTAAAGATATCTTAAAAGGTCATACTCAATACATAAAACTCTCTTTTTTCTTTTTCTTTTTTTTCTTTTTTCGAGATATAAGAAGATCAAAGTAAGTAGTTTTAAGTATCTTATCTCCAATTTATTGAAAAAACTGATTTACAAACTCAAATTCGCAACTTGTCACTTTCGGTCCAACTAGAATAGCAGCCCCATATACGTACTTTTCATGTAAAATGCATAAGTGATAGGCACGTAAAAATGTCTCATCAAAAGGCCTAAAATTTACGTCCTCATAGTACTAACGAGAGTGTAAGGGTTTCCTCCCTCAGTTGGAATCAAAAGAGCTTTTGGTAACGTAATTTCCAACAGAGATTTATTTATGTAAAGCAAAGTTTTATGTAATTTTATTTTAATTTGATTAATGTTATTGCTCAAAATGGCTGGACCCCGCTTAATGTGATAACTACTAGAGCTTCAAATGGAGCACAGCGAAGTTCATAAATGGGAGAATTATAGTGGCTGTTATAGAATGGGGATTTTGATTGTAGGATTGTAATCTTAGAATTGGTGAATGATTGGGATCGAATTAAAATCATTAGTTACTGGAACTATGGTAGGATTTAGATCCAAATCGTGAGATGGGTGGGACGATAATCCTACCCTGATCCAAAATTTGCCATACGTTTTCTTCAAAGACCATTTCACGTTTTTACAAATATTAATTGTTTCGATCTTTGGACCTAACTTTGTTTATTTGTTAGAGAGAGAGAGAGAGAGAGCTTTTGCAACATTCTCAACCCATCTTTAAGCTAAACCCCCGTAGATCAAATAGACAAACTTAAATAATAAAATTTTTTGTCTTAACTCTCATTGTCATTGCCTATTAAGTCAGTCACATGGATAGGAAACCTTTAGAGTTCAAATTCGTAGATTGTATTTATTGAATTATAAAATAAAATAAGACAGCAGTGGCCTCCAAAATTCTAGCTGGTTTTTTGTTTTTCCCATTAAAGATGGTTTGGAAACCATGGACCAACGGAAATAAGCACAATTAAACGACTTCAGATTCACTACCTCACACCCTTAGCGTGATGGTCACTCCACAAGTATAAGTGCTTGTGGAGTATGAGGGGTAAGGATTAGGGTTTAAGTCTTTAGAAGGGAGTTTTACACACAAATACATTTTTTTAAAAAAAATACACACATATACACTTAGGTTATACTAAAGTAGAATTTTTATCTTAATATAAAATATAAAAAATAAAAAAAAATGACTTCGAATTCCCAAATTTCAGGAAAAATGTCTCAGAAGAGAAATGATGAGAGTTTGGAGAGGTTGAGAAGGAAAGAAAAGAAGGGGATTGGAGTCCTTTTTTTCTTTCTTTTTCTTTTTTTGAAATGAGGAATCCTTGCCCTTTTTAACTAGATATTACGCTCTATTTGTTTCAACAACGATGTTTTCTAGAAAATGAGTCATTTTCTAAGAAGCATTATCTATAAAACTATCTCATTTTCCAATATTTGGTAGCAACTTTAAATGAGCTGAAAAACCACCTCCTAACTTTCCTTATTTAGCTTGCTGTAAGATAGAGTTGTTTTCCAAAAAAATGTAATAGAAAACAATCTCTAAAAATAAGTCATACTTTTTATATTGACCAAAGATAGTTTTCCTTTAACTCATCTTTTTTATGCTACCAAATACTTGAAAACAAGAAAAACTATATTTACACAAGATTTTCCATCAAAACAAAGCGATGTTTTCTTCTAAAAAAAAATAGATATTGTGGGAGGGCAGGATCCGAACGCAACATAAAGCCCATGGGCCCAGTCCAAGGATGGAAAAATGCCCATTCGCACACCAATCCAGGTTGGACATGTGGGTAAACATTCAAGGAGGGAAGACGTAGAGACCCATCGTCCTAGGAGCCCGAAGAGTGAATACTCCTCGAGAATTCTTCAACTGGCCACTTGCACCAAAGGACTGGATACCGAGGAAGATAATAGAGACGTACAAGTAAAGAAGAGAGGAAATATCTTGGTAAAATAGTCATCACCTCCACATTCAATGCACTATATCAACTCAACTGACCGCATTAATGAAGAAATGACCTCTGAACAGTAATCACATAGCTCACAGCACACTCTACCACCTCCAACAAAATCCTGATGAGACAAGCATCCAAATTAGTACCTTGAGCTGTATAGGTGGAGGGCTCAAATGCAATGGGAGGAACTATATAAAGGAAAAGAATCCTCCAAGAAGGGGGATGAATCATTGAAAAAAAGATTAGAAGTTATAGAACATCATCTTGTATCAAACACTTAAGCACTTCTTTTATGAACATTACCTCCTCGGCCAGACTCGAGGAAGTATTATATCCATATTTCATACTTCTTTTTGTTACTCTCTAAGCCCTAACTCCACTGACCTCATATCTGGATCATAAAAGGGCATTAAAGTTGACATTGCAAGCCCATACTCTAACAAATTAATTGCACTGGGCCTAAAATATCTAATTCCACTATTCCCAGTGTGCCTAGCAATTTTGGGCTCTTACAGATACTATTTGACTTCAAATTAGAGAATGTGATTTTAAATATTGATACTTTTATTTGAAAAGACAATGCATTGTGTGCATGTTTGGCTTGATTGAAGAGATGATTATACATTTATACCCACTTTGAAGAGATGTGAGATATTACATTTGTTTTGTTATTTGTGCATCACAAAATGGGAATGTAAGATTACCAAGGGAATCCCATAATATAATTACCCCATAAAATGGTGGTAATATAGTGTTATCACTCATGAAAATATGGGATTTCTTTTTTTATTTTTGAAATGAGGAGTCCTTACCCTTTTTAAATAGATATTATTTTCTTCTAAAAAAAATAGATACTATTTGACTTCAAATTAGAGAGGGTGATTTTAAATATTGATACTTTTATTTGAAAAGACAATGCATTGTGTGCATGTTTGGCTTGGTTGAAGAGATGATTATACATTTATACCCACTTTGAAGAGATGTGAGATATTACATTTGTTTTGTTATTTGTGCATCACAAAATGGGAATGTAAGATTACCAAAGGAATCCCATAATGTAATTACCCCATAAAATGGTGGTAATATAATATTATCACTCATGAAAATATGGGATTTCATGTCAAATGATTAAAGTTCCAAAGAATAACTCATAATTTCAAAATTTCTCTCTATACCACCGCACACCTTTGACGCAACGGTCACTTCACAAGTATAAGTATTTGTGTGGTGTGAAGGGTAAAAGTCGAGGTTTAAGTCTCCAAAAAGAAGCTTTACACACATACATACAGATTATTCTAGAGTAGAATTCTATCTTAAAACAAAAAAAACAAAAAAATTCTCTCTATATGTTTTCGTTATTTTCTAAATTTAAATTCTAGCTAACCTCTCTCTCTCTCTCTCTCTCTCTCTCTCTCTCCAAATTCCAATATGAGAACTCAAAGCTTAGAATTCTATCTCATAACCCAAAAAAAAAAAAAAACTCTCTATATGTTTTCGTAATTTTCTAAATTAAAGTTCTAGCTAACCTCTCTCTCTCTCTCTCTCTCTCTTCAAATTCCAATCTAAGAACTCAAAGCATTCATATCAATATGTATAAAAGTTTATGTCTATTTTAGCATAAGAACCTACTTTTTTCTATCTTTCCAAAAACATTCATATCATATTGTCTATTATACACTCTATTTTTTTTAATTAACCATTTTTTATTCTTTTATCATTATTATTTTCATTTATAATTATTCTCAACTCTTTCTTCTTCTGGGCGGTGCTGGGTTGCAGTGGTGAATGGGCGATGATGGGTTTAATTTTGGATCTCCATTTTATGGTTTTTTATTGTGTTGCTGATTGGATTTGATTTTGGGTTTAAGTTGATTTGGGTTTGGGTTAATGGGTTTTAGCTGACGTTGGGTTTGATTTGTGTTTTCTGGTTGATGGGTCGATCGGGTTTTGTGATAAGATGATCAAATTTTGTAATGAGTTGTGACTTGTGATGTTGGTGGGTTGCAATGGTGGCTAGGTTTATGTGAAAGACATAGTGAAGCAAAGAATAGACGGTGAGGGAGAGAGATGAAATGAGAAATTAATAAAATATTCAGATACAAAGCTACAATAGTCATGTATATTTGCACGGTTACTACTGCAAATGAACTAATGTGAGGAGTTTTTGAACAAAAATGTGTAAATGTCATGCATTTTTCTATTATACACTCATTTATGTGAATGCTCTTACTATATATGTTTTATGAAAAAAAAAAAAAAAAAAAAAGCCTTCAAAAACATCAAACATGAACAACATTTTACTTTCTAAAATAACTAAAATACCTCTGAAATTTCTGAAACAACTAATACCTTAATACCTTTAAAAGGTCCAAAATAATTAAAATGCTCTTAGAACCTCCAAAATAATCAAAATAGCTTAGAAATTTCCGAAATAACTAGTTGAGAATTGTTGAGACTAGATATGAGATGTGAGCATTGAGAGGAGAAATCCATGTTTTATATTGTACACGCTCTTTCACTTAGGTTAGACTTCTTTTTTGTTGAGATGTGTTTCAATTTTTAGTTTATTTTACACGTGCATATTAAACCAAGCTTGCTCTTTCTCTTAGGTTAGACTTCCTCTTGTGTTCGATCTTCAGTTTATTTTCACCTGGATGTTAAATAAAACCTAATCCTTTTAGGTTTTTTATTTTTGTTTTTTTAATGGATCCTACCATTGAAAAGTTTAATTACCACTCAAAGCTTTATAATTATTCTATCTCAAAAAAAAAAAAAAAAAAAAAAAAAAAAAAAAAAAAAAAACTTTATATTTATTATATACGTACGTATAACTAGCAGATGTCCAATGATGCACAATACATTTTGAAATATTTATAAGAAATTATCTAATGTTCGGTGTACAATATTTATTGTTTTATAATAATTAGAAAATATACTCAATTATATTACATATAGTAAGAAAGAGAGAAAATGAAAATTGTTAAGAATATGAACTTTTTCCTTGAGTGAATTGATTTTCTCCATATTTAATTTTTTCCACTAACTTTTTTTTTTTTTTTTTTTTGAGATAACCGCCTTGGGGGCCAAAACTTTATTAATAGAAGTAGTAAAACCAAACAATTACAATACATAACGAGAAACTAGAGGAGCTATGTCAGCAGGTGTGGCATCAAACTAGACCTGCAGCTCAACACCAAACTTAGAACGTCTGGCTAAATAGTGGGCAACAGTATTACCTGATCTTTCAACATGACAGAAAAAACTGGAATGAAAATCTCTAGCTAAAACAAGATTATCATCAATCACATGACCATACTCGGGGTGACTAAAATCCTCATTCCAAATTGCTTTGAGAAGTACCACAGCATCACCCTCAATAATACAATCCAGGGCCGCAATCTCTTAAGTGCATGAATTTTTTTTTTTTTCATTCTTGATTGCGCATTATTACATTTGTTTTTGTCTTTTGTTGTACTTTGTTTAAATTGTTGTAAACGTAATTAAATATGCACAAAAATGTCATAATTCAAATAAATTATTTCTCATATAAATCTTAAAAAATTAATGTTAAAATTTCATTTTACACAAATAATAAATGCACCACTTATAAATAATTAATATAGGAAAATAGATGCATTTCTCTTATTAATACTCTTTGTAATTACATGGCACAAATTTAGACTGTAACAGTTTACACACACACATACATTGAAAAGAGTTAGGAAATTTAAATTGTTGATATTAGTGAACTCACAAATATTTAATTATTTGACTAGTTTAAATGCACTTATTTTATATATAAATATATATATATATATATATATATATATTTTTAATACAAAATAGAAATTCTACTCTAACCTAATCTAAGGGCATGTGTGTGAAGCTCCCTCCTAGAGACTTGAACCCTAGCCCTTACCCCCCACACCCCACAAGCACTTATACTTGTGGAGTGACTATCGCACTAAGGGTATGCGGGGGTTATTTTTATATTCTTGATTGCACGTGTTATTAAATTTGCTTCTATTACAACTACTACTACTACTATTATTATTTGAATAATAAATATTCCAAATAAAAATATTTTTTATACTTTTTTAATATAAATAATTAGTGCACACTTATAGATAGTTAAGATATGTGGCTACCTATCAAAAATAAAGGTAATATGTGCATCTTCTTCATTGGCACATGTCAATGAACAATTGCTTTGACATACATGCAAATTTTGTTCAATGGAAGCCTAAAAGAAGAGAATCTCAAGTAATGTTAGTGTAGGGATAAGGGCCCAAAATCATATAATGGGCCTTGGGCCTTGGCCAAGAACGTCAATTAATCCGAGGGCGAATAAACGGTAGTAAGAATGTTAAGTTTAGAGTCTCCTAAGTAACATGCAAATGAAAAGGTTGGGAAAGGTGATCCAAGAAGGAATATCTCTTCGGATAAGCCAAGCACAGATCGAATGCATATCCTATCACTCAAAGTGACCTTCCAGGAAACTCCTTTGCTAGGGGCGTGCATTACGAACATACTAGAAGAATGGGAGCTAGAAAATATCTAAGATAAAGTTGTTGTCACCGCATTAAATGCACTGTAGCTAACTTTCTGGCCACATTTATGTGGAGAAGACCCCTGAACAGTATTGCATTGGCTATCCCAACTCATAGAGCGCCAAAAAGGATGTCCGATAGGACAAGCACTCAAGTAATGGTTTAGATGATCAACAAGTGTAGAATCAAGATCATCAAAATGGAACTATATAATGTAAAAGACCCTCCATAAAGAAGGGATAAAAAATTTGTAAAAAAGAGCACTGTAACAGCTTAAACAAGATCTGTAATCTTTTTCAATCAATATAAACTGGAACAGACCTCCTCGGATTGGGCCGAAGACAAATTTACTTAGAGAGCTTCATTCCATTTTTTATCTTTGGAAATCCATCATAACTGTTAAGTCATTCATTAGAGCCTAATTCTCCAACCCACTCTCTACAAATTCATTGTACTGGGCCTATTGGGCTTAGATCCAATCACACTTTGGGCCAAGGATCAAATCTAGTCCTTACAGTTAGTTACAACAAAATTTACTACAAAAAGACTACAAACTCTTGTGGCAAGAATAAGCAACATAATAAATTAATATTTAAATTACTTTTTTTTTAATTGGTGGCACACCAATTTGTAAAGTTTATGTAGTAATTAAATTTTGTAGTGTTACATTATATAAATATACATATATAATTTTCCTAATGGCCCCCTAGATTTAAAAAAATAAAAATAAAATTTTATTGATATATTTAGGTTGGTCCCTTGGAAATAATAATTCTAGATCCCCCACTTCCCCCCAAATATAGTAAGCTAACTTTAAGGAAAAGAATGTGCGGACTCATTTTTAACGGTCTTTATTTGTCTTTTTATTTTTATTTTTTCCTGCATTAAGTTGGGGTGATGAATTGTACCTAGGAAATTACCATTGGTATTTTTTTTGGATAAACCTTTTTTTGTTAATTTTTTTATGTAGGAACCTTACCTTTTTTGGTTTTCACTTATTTGTACATCGTTAGAAGTATTTTGAAGAGTATAGGAAAGTAGATATCAAAGAATCATCTTACCTTTTTTGGTTTTCACTTATTTGTACATCGTTAGAAGTATTTTGAAGAGTATAGGAAAGTAGATATCAAAGAATCATATTCCAATATATATATTATAAAAAATTGTTATTGGGAGGGAATTTTTGAAAAGTAGGGCTTGGGGCTGTGGAGGAAGGACGCATGATGGATGTGTACTTTATGTGTACTAACGCTCTGTTTGTTTCAGTAATGATGTTTTTTAGAAAATGAGTCATTTTTTAAAAAGCATTTTCTATAAAACTATATCATTTTATTATGTTTGGTAGTAACCTTAAATGAGTTGAAAAACAATCTCCTAACTTCTCTTATTTAGCTTACTATGAAATAGTTATTTAAAAAAAAAAATATAGTGAAAAACAATCTCTAAAAATAAACCATACTTTTTATGTTGACTAAAGATAGTTTTCTTTTAACTCATTTATTCTAATACTACCAAATATTGAAAAATACGAAAAATTATCTTTATATAATGTTTTCCATCAAAACAAAGCATAAGCCCATTCCTTGGTAATTACGGGGGCATGAGGTGTATAAGGTACATTTTTCCACTCAAGAACTATTGCTCACAATTGGAGAACCAGTCTGGTTCCTAGTTTCAACGGTTAATCATCAATTTTTTGACCATCGCAATGGGTCGCATTGGAGGCAGTAGACCCAAGTTAAGGCCTTGGGGACATAAGGTGTACAAAGTACATATTTACACTCAAGAACTGCCGCTCAGAACTAGAGAACTAATCTGCTTCCTGGTTTCATTGATTGATTATTTTTTAAACAATGAGACCAATATAGAGACGGTTAATGATTGGACCAATAATTCTCATTAGATTTTTAAAAAAGAGTATGTTGTAACTTAGAATATGATGCAACCAAACAACTTTACTAGTATTACTTGTAAAGACATGTCGTTAGGTTATATAAGCAAATAAATTCACTTTTATTGTATACCAATCACAATATGATATAATCAACTATAATAAGTCCTGCTTGTGAATATGATTATGATTTGTTCATAACTTGATGGAAAGAGAGTTAGGATTTGAAGTAAGGGTAATGTTTATTATACACACCCTGTTACACCTATTCTTACACACACACTTGAAATGCATTGAAATCATGACTTGAAGTCATAATTTCCAAGTTAGAAATTGTGACTTCAAGTCACAATTTCAGTGCATTTCAAGTGTGTAAAAGGGTGTGTGCTAGTATTTTTCCTTGGAAGTAAACACCAAATCCGGGGATAGTAGTGACAAATCATCCTCCTCACCATTCATTGGCATAAAACCATGATGATGTGTAATGCTAGCCGTTAAAACATGTTGGCAATGTACCAAAATGCCACTGCTACATGCTCCTACACAGCAGCACATGAAAACAAACAATTTTCTAGATTCACGATGTAGAGGGTTCGGCTCCATCATTGAGAGCACAGCAAACAGTGGCCTTATGATGTCCCTGATACGTCTTGATATCTTCACCAGTTGACATGGACCAAAGTCTTGCCGTCGTATCAGAGGAAGCTACATGGATAAGGGATAGAGGTGCCAAATTAAAATGCATCATAATTGAAGTTGTAATAATGAATAAAATTCAGGACGAGCAGTTTTTCATATGATTCTAGCAAATGTAGAAGTTAGAAATAATAATTATAAGCCAAATAACTTGAACCCCAAGGGAGCACAATTGGTCGGAGATCATGCCTAGAAAAGTGGAGGTCACTAATTTGAATCTCCCTTTCCTCTTGGGGCCAAAAACTCAAATCCAAAAAGATAAAACACTCGAATGAAGATCTGTTAGATAAGAGTTTAACTTAAACCCTCAAGTGGCAGATACAAATCCTATACCCAGATTCTTTAAAAGATTTCTAGAGTCTATCAATGGTCTAACACTCAAACTTAAGAGTTTTTAATACTAGTACCTGTTATAAGAAAGGCACCATCTACTGAGAACACACAGTCCCATACCCAACGTTGATGACCTGGGAAGCACATGGAAAAGTAAAATCAATATCACCAGGCTCAATAGTAACTATTAGGGTCTATTTGTGACATCAAAACAAATAAAAATAATAATCACAATATAAATTTGGCATCACGAATACCTATTAGAGTTTTCTCCAATGTGAAGCCATCAACATTCCATATCTTGACAGTGTGGTCAGAAGATGCAGTTGCCAGATATCTGGAAAATGTAAAGGCAGCCGAAATTAGCTAACATCTCATCGCACCAAGAACACTAGGCAGGAATAAAGACTATGAATATATAAAAATATATATGATGCTAAAAGAAAAGAAAAACGAAGACACAATACAAGGAGTTGAACCTGTGTGGCTCACAGAACTCGGGCGAAAGAAGGCATTTGAGAATATATCCCTTGTGTGCTTGCAGCTTATGAAGTGGCTCAAAGTTTGTCATAGTCTGCAAGAAAATCCATTGTATGTAGCATAAGTCAAATACAATTTTGGGTAACATATACAACTCAACTCAACAAAGCCTTATCATTGGCTTGTCAAGTGCATGAAGGTGCTACCTGGGTCCCTCGCAACAAGCGCCAAACATAACATGTCCCATGATTATTTGCTGCAACTACCAAGCTCCCATCCCACATTACAGTTAGAGATCGTACGGCCGTATCAACCTCTGGCACCTAGATAGAGACCATAGAATAATGATATACATACCTCTTTTATGAGAGAAAGAGAGAGAGAGAGAGATGGAATGCCAAATGCTTAAGCCACACAGCAATAAACATCATCTTTAGGGGAAGTTTCTGATGAGAATTTGTTTTTGACTTGTCTAAACAAACTCCCATTGATTGGAGGGGGGCCATTTTGTTATGTTAGGGTTTAGGATACCAGTATAATGCAAAATTGCTTGCCCACAGCACAGATTACAGTTTTGTGCCTGTGGTTATGCATTTTGGAGTCAGTCGCTGTGCATTTTAGTCAGTTTTCTGTCTCCATATATTTTCAGCTGCTCTCTTAACAAAGCAATTCTGATGTTTGTGGGGGGGGGGGGGGGGGGGGTGGCGGGGGGGGGGGGGGAGTAGGGGGAGTCATCAAAGAGGTAGAACTCCTTTTCGTTTTGAAAATATGTGGTTGAGGGTTGAGAATTTTGCTGATAAAGTGAAGGCTTGGTGGGCATCTTATTTGTTCCAAGGAACTCTTAGTTTTATACTAGCTAAGAAGTTGGCAGCTTTGAAGTTGGATCTAAAAAAGTGGAACAAATCGAAGTTTGGCAATGTCACTTTTAAGAAACAGAAACTCTAGAACAAATTGAATGATTTGGATATTAGAGAGGAGACTCATCCTTTAACAGTTGAGGAAAAGTTAGAACAAGTTAATCTCCGTACCAATATTGAAAAGCTCACTCTTTTAGAAGAGATTAGTTGGAGCTAGAAGTCTAGGGTACTACACTTGAGGGATGGGGATGCCAACACCAGATTTTTTCACAAAATGGCTAATTCCAATAGAAGAGATAACGGTATTGAGAGCCTTATGGTTGATGGCAGCTTGTCTTCCAATCAAGGTATGATTGCTGATTGTATTACCCAATTCTTCATGAATTTATACTCTAAGCAGCAAGTTGATCAACCATTTCTAGAAGTCTGGGTATTTCCAATGATATCCAGTGATAATGCAGACTGGCTAGATAGACTCTTTGAGGAGGCAGAAATTTTTGATGTCATACAGAATTTTAATGATGATATATCGCCTAGACCAAATGGGCTTCCAATGGCTTTCTTCCAAGCGAGCTAGGAGATTCTCAAACCTGATCTTATGGCTGTGTTTCATCGTTTTTTTGCTAAATATCAGTTTGAGAAAAGTTTGAATGCAACATTCATCACTCTCATCCCTAAAAAAACATGCAGCAATTGAAGTCAAGGATTTTCTCCCCATTAGTCTTGTTGGGGAGTTTATAAAATCGTTGCTAAGGTCTTAGCCACCAAACTTCACACGATCGTGGAAGATATGATTTCAACTTCATAGAATGCTTTTGTGAGGAACAAACAGATTCTTGACCCTGTACTTATTGCTAATGAATGCCTTGACAGTAGATTGAAAACTGGTTTACCAGGGCTACTTTGCAAACTAGATGTTGAGAAGGCTTTTGATCATGTTAACTGGGGATTTCTTATGCAGTTACTAGAACAAAGTGGGTTCTTTGCTAAATGGAGGCTGTAGATTTTCTTTTGTATATCTATAGTTCGCTTCTCTATTCTGATTAATGGCTCTCCTTGTGGGTTTTTTGAGAGTTCCAAGGAATTGAGACAAGGTGACCCATTGTCTCCTTTGCTGCTTGTCTTGCTTATGGAAGCCCTTGGAAGAATGTTGGATAAAGCTATCCATGATGATCACATGTCAGGCTTTGGTGTGGGTAATTTAGAGGGAAGATCCTTGGCAGTGTCTCATCTTCACTTTGCGGACGACACTCTAATTTTTTGTTGAGCTAATCTAGATCAGATTTTGTTTCTCCGCACGATCCTTATTTGGTTTGAGGTGGTCTTTGGTCTAAATATAAATTTGGGCAAGTCAAAGTTGGTTCTTGTTGGTGTGGTGCATAATTTTGACTTACTGTTGAATGTCCTTGGCTGTAAACAAGCTACTCTTCCAATGAAATATTTAGGTCTTCCTTTGGGAGCTAAATTCAAGGATAAGACAATATGGAACCAAATTCTGGAGAAGATAGAACATAGATTAGAGGGATGGAAAAGTTTGTACTTATCTAAGGGAGGTAGAGTCACTTTAATTAAAAGCACTCATCTAATTTACCCACTTATTTTCAATCTTTATTTCCTGTACCTGTTGCTATGGCGAACCAAATTGAGAAACTTCAGCGGAATTTCTTATGGGGTGGCATCAATGACGAACCAAAATTTCATTTGGTTGAATGGGCTACTATTTGTACTCCCATTTCTTCAGGTAGCTTGGGGATAAGGAAGGTAAGACTTTTTAATAAAGCTTTGCTTGGGAAGTGGCTATGGAGATTTGGGATGCAGAAGGCTGCCCTTTGGAGGCAAGTGATAGAGGTGAAATATGGCTATAGATGGGGTGGCTGGTGTACTAGGTCTGTTAATGGTTCATATGGTGTTGGATTGTGGAAATACATTAGTCGGCCTTCTTTTCCTCGCCACATTCTATATGATATTGGGAATGGGTCTAGGGTGAAGTTTTGGCAAGACCGTTGGTGTGGTGAGTCATCTCTTGCAGTCAGCTATCCTGAATTGTTTAGATTTTGCCGAGATAAGAAGGCTAGTGTGGCTGAGCTTATGAAGTTTGCTAATGGAGTCCTCTTTTGGGATGTAAGTTTCTTTAGGGGTGTGCATGCTTGGGAATTAGAGGCACTGTCGGGTTTCATGGATACCATATATGGTGTTTCAATGAAAGAGTGAAAGCATTTGGTGAGGATAAGATGTGTTGGAAACCTGATAGAGAGAAGGGTTTCATGGCTAAGGATTACTACTGTCTTTTAGTGGGCTCCAATGACTACTGTTTTCCTTGGAAAAGTATTTGGAAACAAAAGATTCCTTCTCGAGTATTTTTCTTTGTTTGGATTGCTACTTTAGGGAAATGCTTAACGATTGACAATTTACAAAAAAGGAAGGTTTGGATATTGGATTGGTGCTACATGTGCAAGTGTAATTGTGAATCAGTTGATCATCTTTTTCTTCATTGTCCGGTTGATATGGATCTGTGGTCTATGGTGTTTGGTTTGTTTGGAGTAAGTTGGGTTATGCCGCAATTTGTAGTGGGGCTTCTAGCATGTTGGCAAGGCAGATTTGGTCATCATCAAAATGGGTATATATGGTTGATTGTTCCCCATTGCTTATTGTGGCGTCTTTGGAGGGAGAGAAATAGTAGATGTTTTGAAGATAATGAGAGATCCATACCAAACCTGAAGTTATTTTTCTTTAGAACTCTAATGGATTGGTTGGCTGCTTTGCAAAACCAATCATTTTTTTCTTTTCTTGATTTCCTAGATTCTTGTAATTTTTGTTCTTGAATTGTTTAACCCGTTGTACACTCCCTGTGTACTAGGGTGTTCGTTTTTTGATATCAATAAACTTATTACTTATCAAAAACAAAGCAATATATGGTCAGGTCGTATTACACCTAGCTGAGAAAACTAGACAAGGCATTGTCTTTTCCTAGGCAGAGTATCTGGCAGGTGAAAGCAAAGCTTCAAGTCGCATTTTTCACTTGGATGGCATTATTGGGAAAAGTTCAGACAGTTGACAATCAAAGGAAGTGAAGTATAATTATAGATTTATAGTAGATTGGTGTTGTATGTGCAAAACTAATGGTGATACTGAATCATTTACAACTCCATTGCTGCATAGCAAGAGATCTTTGGTCTTTTGTTCTCTCTTTTTGGTGTCATATGGGCTATGCCTTACTCTAGTAGATTTGTTAAACTTGTTGGAGAGGTTGGTTGGGGAAACACAAAAATGCTATGATTTGGAATGCTGTGCTATTGGATCTTATGTTGTGTATTTTCCTAGAACAAAATTCTCAAACATTTGGAGGACGAGAAATTGTAGTTCAAGACAAAAAGGTTCTGTTTCGTAGAAACACTATATGAGTTGTTAAACTTAAGATGTTAGGGGTTTCATTTATATATCTGGTGACTAGAGCGGTCTGCCCTTTCTGCACACCGATGATAGTAAAACTGCCAAAAGATAATATGACATTCCTAAATCTGCAAATCCTGATTCCTGAACAAAGGTCAAATGTACTAAAAAACAAGACAACAAAGCATACCAGTTCACAGCTACATGAATTTGCTGTTAAATCCCACACACGAATATTCCCATTCTGGTCCCCAGATATAAGTTCAGTCTGCAAGACTACATACACGTTAGACATACACCCAAAAGCACCAGTACGAGCATAGTTAGGGATACATCAACACAATGCATATATGATAATAAATATTATAGTTACTATTACCACTACCACTAGCATAGCTAGTTAATTATTTTATGAGTAAAAATAATAATTAATCATTGAATCATTTTTAATTATTGCATTAGTCATTATGTAAAAAATTCCTCATACTTGCTTGCACGTATTTTCCAATATCTCTCTTTAAAGTGGACATACCCAACAAAAGCACTATGGAATACAATTCAATTTTTGAAGAGTGACAATCAGAGGACAAAGAGATACAGAGAGACCAAGCAATTGAAACAAGGGATTTTGATGATCAATCTTTTTTCTAGATAACTAGGTTAAATTCCCAATTCAAATGCCAAAGCATTGAGCACTACAAGCAATGCCATAAAACATTGCTTAACGCACTCCTCTGGAGATACTACAGGGCTATTTGGAGAACCAGAAAAATGTGCCAGCTGGTTCAGAATCATATTTGGACAGTCTAACCAAGCAGAGGCCATGAGCTACTTTCTCTATTTTCCATACTTTCTACTGTGGTAAATTATTATTAAAAACTGCATTTCCAATCTGGAGAACCCCCTAAAACTATAATAAGTCAAATCAGAATTTTATTTTATTTTATTTTTTTTTTTTTGGGATAAGTAATGAAAACTTTTATTAAAATAAAACAGACCAAGTACACTGGGGGTGTACTCAGTGAGAAGTAAAATCAGAAATTTAAGCCATTTACATAAGATGTTACAAAGATTCATAGTTGAAATGAACTTGCCAACCAAGGTACCTTAAGAGAAAAACTAAGAGATCTGAAAGAGCAACTCCACCCACTACTTATTATAAGAATCCATGCTTCATTACTTTTACCTATGTAGTTATTTTGAACCTAACAGCATTTTTATCTAAAGATAATATTCAAGGCTGAACCTGGTTTGGGTGCAGCACAACAGTGTTGACAGCTGCTCGGCTTTCATATTCCCGTTGACAACCTGGAGCTCTGCAATTAATCTAAATAAGAATAAATCTAAATAATATTATCAATAAGAGCATAGTATAGTAATTAAAGAATAATATATCCACCATATATTTTGGGAAATTTTAATTAACCTCAAATCCCAAATTTTTACTGTGCCATCCTCAGAACCTGAATACATCCAGTTTCCATCACATTGAAACCCCACTGCCATCACATTGTTAGTATGTGAATCATAGCTCATCACCTGCCATGCCGTCAAAGACGAGTTCACATCAGACTATGGAAGAATATATGTAAAAGGCTATTTAAAAATGTACAAAAACTATATTGTTTTTTCTTTGACAAGTAAAAGTAAGATCAATTATGGGAGCAACATACTGGTTGAGGGCTGTTTGAGTTAACATCAAACAATCGAATGTGTGGATTACCAGCTGCAGCCAGGTAGTGCTTATCTGGGGTTATCTCAAGCCGATTAACATGCTGTGCACATCAAACATGGCAAATCAGACTAAAGTCACCCAACATGAAAATTTTTGAAGTATCAAGCATCACAAAATTTACAATATATGGAAAGAAAAAAAAAATGATGGCAAAGAAACTGTAGGTAAGGAGTACAATTAAGTTTCATTTTTTTTTGGGGGGGGAGAACTGTGACAGAAAAAGTGCTCCACTCAAGACTGATATGCAAAATTCATATACACATCATCTGTTCTTTCAGCAACCAAATAGAGAGAAATGGAAGTATTTCCTAACTATTGTTTGTCATGTTGTATAAAAATTACATATATAACATACACTACATACACAGCTTCGGCCAATCCAAAATAGCAAAATACGAAGAAAAAAAAAACAATACATAGTTGAATAATTGATAGAATAGATTATGCATCTGCAATGCCCCATGACACTTATGAAGAAAGAAATAATAATAATAATATCAACCAATTGTTTTGATTTATCTTCGAATCAAAGCATCATAACCTAAGAGCATATCAAGGAATTTAAAGCTAATGTTTTTAAGGTCCACTTATCAAATTAACGGCTTTAACCATCAATTTCAGTCCAACCTGAACTAAACACGGGCTTTAGTAGTATCAGTCCAACATAAATTGGATAATCAAATCATTGACATTCCCTAATCTCTTCCACAATCTAAAATTCATTATACTAATATGAATCTCACACGAATTGTCTGGAAAGCCTTAAAACATGTGATTAGTGAATGAAAATGAAAGTGGGTTGTTCTCTATTTCTCAATTCAGTTGTATGTGAACTGAACTTCACTAAGATCAATTAAAAAAAAAAAGAACAAACCGAATCCTGGTAATTGATAGTACGGTAGCAGCGACCACTTTTGGCCTCCCAAAACCGAATGGAGTGATCATAGCTGGCAGTTGCAAGTATCACTGACGGTTGGCTCATTTCCTAGTAAACTTCAAAAACCGAATCAACAAAAACGTAAATCATAGGATTTTGGAGTGGATGAAAACAAAAATAATATAATATAATATAATATATTTACCGATTGCTGTAATAAAACCTGTGGAATTAGAATTAGGGTTGTGAGGGGTTTTGGTGAGCTGCTGCTCTGCCTCTGCTCAGA
Organism: Quercus lobata; assembly: GCF_001633185.2. Taxonomy (NCBI): domain Eukaryota; kingdom Viridiplantae; phylum Streptophyta; class Magnoliopsida; order Fagales; family Fagaceae; genus Quercus; species Quercus lobata. Next base: position 21,732,876 of record NC_044910.1, on the reverse strand, counting down.
CTTTGAGAAATGGCCATTTTTTATTTTTGTTTTTGTTTTTGTTTATAGGTCTCTCTGCCTCTCCGTCTCAGGAAAGTAATCGCACACAACACAGCCCCCTTGGATTCGACACTGTGCAACGGGCATATGTTATTATTATTATTTTCTGAGTCAAGCTCGCTGCCAATTTTTTATTACACAAGTTATGGTTAATTTATCAACTTTTGGAATAATACTTTACTTTTCTTTTTTCTTTTTTTTTTGGAATAACAAGGAGGTGTTTGATACCACAACTTAATCAATAGTTTTCAATTTTTAAATAATATTAGAAGTAATTTCATACATTTTTTCACCCACAAGTATTTTCAAAAAATACAAACAACATTATATTGGTATACTTGCATATTAATATTTATATTGTACATCAACATCATCTTATTCTTTTTAATTTATTTGCATATTTTTTAAAAAATATATTAATTATTAATCTAAAGGTTGAACCAATACCCAAACGATTGAACTAGTAAATCATCATATTAATCTCTTAACAATTCAATGCTCAGTTCAGTTTTGATAACTATCAATTAAAAATAAAAAAAATAAAAAAAACCTATATTGAAACACAATCTTTTCATGATTACATTGATATATTAGCAAAGATAGCGATAAAATTAGACGTACAAGTTTGAGATCATAGTTGAGTTTACTACATGTGTTAGTATATGTTAGAAGTTTCTCCAAAAAAAAAAGTATATGTTAGAAATATCGGACCATGCCAAACTCAAATAGAGTGTGCCTAATAATGGGCCAAGTCCAACCCATTACTAAATGTTGTGCCCATTGTCAAAGAGTTGCATTTCTTGGTCTATATAAATGGGGCAATGGCTCATTTGTGCAATGATTGAATTTTTTTTTTTTTTTTGTGTGAATGTGCGGTGTTGTGACACTTTTATATTCCAAGCTACAAATGCAGTTAGACTTCTGTTTCCTTTCAATTTCTCAATTTTCTAAAAACCCAAACAAATAAATAATATATTAATCTAGAAATTAAATCTTCCATACCAAGGGGAAAAAAAAAAACACCCCCGGGAAAAGAAAGAAAAAGATATGGCCTTTTCAAAAATTATAAGCCAACAATCCTTGGCCATGCTGTGTTTTGCCACATCTTAAAAAATGTGAACCTTTGGATCTGAAGCCATTTTTCATTTTTACCAATCACACAAAAACCCCTTTGAAACTCAAAAAAAAAGCAAAGATCTTTGAAACTTAACACACACTTCCTAGCATTACCAATGAATATATTCAGATTTCAAATCCCTTAGTGTAACCATTGAATTAACAAAATAAAAATACCAAAAAACATTTGCCTAAATATTATTCTCTATCTCTAAACTTTCGTTTGAAAACATTTTTTTAGTTAGAATATATATATATATATATATATATATATACACACGTGTATATATTCCAATGTTTGGTTATGTTCCTAAAAATGTATTAGAAAACATTTTCAAGTGTTTAGTTGCATTCTTAAAAATGGTCCAAAAAACGTATTCCACTGACTGCTTCAAAATTTTAATTTCAATTTTCATGGACAATGACAAATGTCAATCATAACAATGAGTAGAGAGATACTAAAACATCTCCGTTGGAATACTATGAGTTGTCAATAATGCTACAGGGCTCTTAGCTATAAAATTCCTTTGATCGCCTCCTGAACTATTCTTATTTTCATGACCATACTAAATATATGGTATTCTTCCTTTTGAAAGTAAAGAACATTAATGACAGTTTTTTTTTTCACCTTTTCTTTTCATTTTACTCGTTAAAAATAGAACACTAATATGAAGCATTGTTGAAGCTCAAAACTGGCCAGCTGCTACAGACACCTTTGATAGTCTATACAAAATTACCGTAATTGACTAGCAAGTAATAAATTGATAAGCATACAAATTCCGGATTGTACAAAACAAAAGACATACTAATTAGGCGTTTAAGATGAAAACACAAAGAGGTCATTTTTAGGAGACAAACACATCTACTACGAGTATAATAAGATGACAATATATGGAAGACTTTGGGAAACAAGGTGGGTTAGTGCTGTTTGTCTGATATTGTCTCTAAATGCTCTCCCCCATTCTTCGGCTTTGCTGGAGCAATCTTGGCAGGGGTTGAACGCTCGGACTGTGAGAAGCGTATCAAAATGTTCATAAGGAAAGTAATGAGGGCCATACCGACTGCTGAGAATGCAATACCCTTCCATGAATACAAAAGTGAAGACCAATGGAGAAACTTCAGAGCCCCGTAAATAAGCAGACATGCCCAAGAGGTAACAACCTGTACAAACGTAGAGAAGTTTATTAACGAGAAAAACTTTTCTCAAAAAAAAAAGATTAATCAGAAAAACAAATCCTGCAGCCTCAGAACCAAAACCACCCTAGTTTAAAATAAAGAAGACATGGGCTGGGTGGGGTGCTTGAATAGAGCAAGTATCTCACCAAAAGAGACTTTATTGGCCGACCAGTATCCTGCAATTCTTGGTCACTAAAGGTATCCTCGGCTACATGTTTATCCAATAATGCATCCTGGAAGACAGCAAAAAGCATATCAATCACGCTAAGGAAACTCATGAACAACTTTTTATTGCATGCACAACCAGGTGGATTAGTTGTACATGCATATAATGATATAAAGTATGCAACTGTTTCAAAGTTACTATTTCATTTCCTTTTGTCTTCGTATTGTAAAAACTTCAGATTTGCATAACTATAATACCAGATAAATACATCTCCAAAACACTTGTTTAGTACGCACCTTGACCACAAATATATCTTTACACCATTGTGCAACAGCTTCATCTGTTTCTGGCAGGTCCTTCATCAAATGCCGCTTAATGTGGACATGCATCTGCAGAAGGGAACCAGAAGTACTTGTTCTCATTGAGTATTAACCTAATATCTCACAAAGTAATTCAATACTAATGTATTAAAACTTCCAAATCATCCACAACCCCAGAATAATTAATTAACCATGACAGAAAGATTTGGATATAGAAGATAAATATCAGGCTTCCAATGTTTTATAGAGCCCATAAAAAGCCTTTTTATTGCAAAATTAGTAGTGGAAAACGATTGAAATTCAAAGAACATTAGAAAAAGCATGCTCTCTCTAACATTTTAGGTCTTATCTCCTCCAAAAAGTTTGGATATAGAATATTATTCTCCTGTTTCCAATGTTTTACAGAGCCAATAAAAAATTTCTTTACAGATTGAATTCAAAGAAAATTAGAAAAAGCATGCTCTCTCTCTCTCACTCACACACACTTTCGGTCTCTCTTCTCTCTTCCCACTCACTGATATCCAATGATCTCCATCCTCATCTCTTGGTATCCTTCTCCCAAGTTCCTTCACTATCTTGTTCCCTCCAATTGGCTCCTTCTAGTTTCTTCCCCCCCCCCCCCCCCCCCCCCTCCTTTCCTTTTTTTTATTTTTAAAATTAGTAAGGAATTGTTTGGATTTTTTTTTTTTTTTTTTATCACTCATCACTCACTCAATTTTCATCACTCATCACTTAAAATACCCCAATTTCCTAATACCCACCCGTTTGGCAACAGTTTTCACTTCACATAACTCAATTATTTCTACTGTTTTGTGGGACCCATACACTGACCCAAAGAAGACTTTTCTCTCCTTTTTTTTTTTTTCCTTTTTTCCCCTGACTCTTACATCTTTCTCTGCCTCTCCTTTTCTTTTTTTCTTTTTTCCCTTCGTCTTTCTCTGCCTCCCCTGAACTTTTCTCTGCTTTTCTTTCCCTTCGTCTTTCTCTGCCTCACTCAATCTCCTCTGTTGCTGACGAGGATTGTTCATTGCCAAACCAAATAGGCTTATATATATATATATATATATATATATTTGTTCTCTCTCATGCATAGATCGGTGGACTGGGTTCGAGACAACTTGTTCATTGACGGTGGTGGATGGCTTTCCACGGTGGCCATTGATTGGTGGGTTTGGTGGTGCGATGGGTTTGTGGTGTTGCTGCTGAAGTGTGGCTGTAACCAACAAAGCGTGGCTGATGGATTTGAGTTTGCTTTTTTTTTTTTTTTTTTTATGATTGAGAAATCTGGGTTTTTTTTTTTTTGGAGATTGTATGAATTGAAAAGTTTGTGGGTATTGTTTGAACTGAAAGGTTTGTTTCTTGATTTTGGAAGGATGGAGAAGATGGTGGGTCTGAGCTGATGGTGGTATAGTTTACCAAAAAAATGCAACCAAACCCAGAAACCCAATGTGAAAAAAAAAAAAATCCTTTGCAAACAAACCCAGAAACCAACATGAAAGAAAAAAAAAAAAAAAAAAAAAAAATGAAGAAGAAGAGAATAGCAAAGAGGTGTGTCCCAGACCCAACGTGAAAGACAAAAAAATAAAAATAAAAAAAGAAAAGAAGATAACATGTGTTGGAGAGAGCAAAAGGTCTGACCATGGGACCCTATGTGTGTGTTTAATTACGAAAATGCCATTGAAAACAGAGTTATGGAAACTGAAAACACCTAAAATGGGTTTTCAATTTCCATAACTCATCATTCAAAAATCAGATAATTGAGTGATGGAAACAAAAACTGGAAACAAAATCCAAACGGACTTCTCAACCATGGGTCTCACCATTTTTGAGTTATGAGTTATGGAAACAAGAAATCCAAACAGCCCCTAAGTCATGGTGCCCCCAGTGGTCATGAATCCGTGACACCCTCTTTTAACGCACAAGGATGAGGTTTTATTTTTAGCTACAGCTCATTGGTTATATAATGCTTTTTTTTTTAATAAGTAACAAATTATATAATGTTGTTATGCATGCTTCAGATGAATTTTATAATTTTAGGGTATAAATGAGATAATGGCTAAACAATAGGCTGAAAGGGAAGGTGTTTTAACTGAGAATAATCACATGTCAACAAAAAATTCCACTTTTGTCACAAAATTCAAAAGAAATGTAAATCACTTTGTGGTTGTTTAAAAATTCCAACTCAATAACTTACCACAGATGGCTGTCCCTTGAAGAGTCTTAGCATTGTGGGTGCCGGAGAACTTTTAGGAATAGCAACTGTTATATCATAAATAGCTGGAACAAATGAGCGCATTTGGCTTACTGCTGAAACAAATCCCTGAAAGCAACAGACAGTAGATATTTTAACGCCAAACATATAATGTAGTGGAACAATACATCCCACATGAGAGATATCTATGCAATTACAAATGTCAATAGAAAAAAACTAGAGCTTTAAAATTGAGGACGCACATTGGCCCATCTTAAAAAATGATAGAATAGAACCAATTAGTAGCAATAATCCATCCAATAATAACTCAAAACAGTACAAATTGAATTACAAAGTAAAAGAAGTATCTAATAGCGTTGCTCAAAAAGTGACATCTGGTTCCACTTTTTTGTTGAAAGTTTTTCTTTTTCTTTTTCTTGGGTAGGGGGTTGGGAAAAGGTGAGTAGGGCATCCGTGTAAGAACACTAAAATATAATATTATCTACCAACCAGGGGTGAGGTTTAATAGGCTCACACAAAAACTTGGATTAACCAAAAAAAAATGTGAGCCAAACAAAGGAAACCATATGGTTCTAGGATCACATACAAACTTGGATAAAAACACAACCTAAAAAAATATATTAAAAAAAGAACACACAAAGGAAACTATACAGTTCCTACAAACGCGCACACTTTTTATTAGTGAGTTATACACACATGATACACCTAGTGACCTTGACACTACAACTTCACCCCCACATTACTTCAACAAATGGCGGATTTACTACCCACACACACAGCGCTATGGGGGCTATGAATCCAGTTATTTATAACAGCCCCAGTAGATCTGCTTTGAAAAGACGAGTCTCCCTTAAGCGACATTATATCTTCATTTTACTTATAAAAAAAAAAAAAAAAAAAGAGACATGTCAATGATATAATGGTGACCAGACACACAGATGACTTGGTGTGTAGGGTCATACAGAACAGGCTAGGTCATGATGCCCCAATTAGATATCCACAGCTTTAATTTAAAACAAGGCTACCTCCAATGCCCAATTCATGTTGTCTCCAACTAAGCATGGTTTTAGCATCCAAATTCTGCATCTGTATCATTTAGTTTGCAGCTTTTTAAGTGGTGCATTGATTGTAGTGAGAAAAAGTGAGCTTGCTCTTTACCAATAAATAAGGGAATAAAAGAAGTGATAAAGTGAGATGTTGCAACCAGACCATGACCAAAGTTAGATGGATGCAATAATCAAATCTGCCACATCCCACTTGTACAAATGAAGAGGCCAAACGATTCAAGGAACAATGTTGCTTGAGTTACAGTGAAACAATTGAACATGTAAAGTTAGTCATGTAGCTAAAGAAAACAAAAACTTTTAAAAAACAGAACTTCCATGGCTACACAGCTGACAGCTCTTGAATGATTTATTTCTCTCTTATATTGTCCAACTATTCTGCCCTTCTCGATTTCCAACCTTGTCTCTTTTTTCACGTCGGACTCACAAGTTCTATGTCATCTCAAATCAAATCCATAAGAAGTCAACTCCTAGGGGCACGTTTGATACACTAAATGGTATTTACATTAGGAATGGAAGGTGTTGTAATGGAATAAGTATTTCTATTCGTACATTCTGGTTGTAAAAATTGGAATAAAACCACAGATCTTTCTAAAATATCTTACTTATACAATTATATTTACACTTGCGGAATTCAATTATCCTAAGAAATTAAATATTTTTAAGTTAACATTATCGCTTATGTATCAAATCAATATGCATATCAAAATTTACATTAAAAAAATCACAACAAAAGAATTTTCGGATCCATATAGAGTAACAACAAACATATATATATATATATATATAGAGAGAGAGAGAGAGAGAAATGTTGATCTATTTGATTGTCACTATTAGATACACTATTCAGATAACTAAAATTCTGAGAATTAGAAAAAGAGCTTTCTATCACTTAGTAAAGAATGATCATTGTCAATCTCAAAAGTTTGATTTTCAATATCAAAACATATGAAATAACTATCCCTATTATTATCCCTAACTAAAAAATATCATCAAGTATGAAATTATGAAGGTCTCTAATGCCGACTAAATGATCAACTTTACTGTAACTAGAATTGTCACTATCGCTCCCACTAAGACAGAGAGAAATTGAGGTTTTGAGGTTTTGCGTGCGTGTGTGTATGCAGGAGCACATGTGCCACAGAGAGATATTTTTGAGGATTTTTATTTTAATAATTATTATGTACATAGAGAGAGTTTGTATTTTTGGAAATATAATCATTTCTAAAGTTGTTACACGCCTTAAGGAATAGTTATTACAACTTTTTTAGAGAAGAATAGCTATTCCTCACTTTAAAGAATAGCTATTCATAAGAAATAACTATTCCTTGTAATGAAAATGCAACCAAATGACTGAATAACTATTACAAATGAATAAGCATTCCATTAGATGATATATTAATACATACAAAACATGCCCCAAATTTCTTCAAATCTTTGAGTGATAAGATTGAAAGAACTTCCACATCATGAAGCTATGACTTTCACATCAACTATCTAATAATAACTTCAACACACATTTATCAGAAGTGATTTACAGAAAATAATTTATATTAACTTAGATCGGTTAAAAAACAAACATAATTACTCAACTACCTGTTCCAATTTGGCAATTGAATTGTCCTACAAATTTTTCATAAAAGACAACAACCACCTCAACAATTCAGCAGTTGCTACAATTCCATAAACATAGATGTCACTATCAAACTTCGCTTCCACACAGCTCGTGCATCATCAATCATGATATTCAAACACCAAATAGAATTAAAAAGTGAAATCAGCTGGAGGTTCCATTCTTTTGAACCAAACTAGCAGGCAAACCTTATCTCAAATTCACCAAGAAGTGCATAGCAGATACTAAAATTATGTAGTTAGTGATAGTATCGTAAGACTGTACCTTTGTGGTTTTTATTTTTTATTTTTTGGCCCCTCTCTAGGAGGGCAGACTGCAAAGGACTTTCAGAAGGTAGTACCAAAATAAAAATAAAAATAAAAGCATCAAAAGGGGAAGAAAAAGTATAATTTAAAAGAAGAAACAAATAGAGCAATGAAAACCTGACCTTAGTACGGGGAATCAAAACATTTCTAGGAACAGGCAACCCTGCTGAGGCTGCATATTCCTGAGCTGCTAAAAGCTTTGCCTGTGTAAAGCGAGTTCCCTCTACAAAAAGAGCCAACCAGAAGGGCTGTGGATAGTCCTCTAGCCGTTGAAGACCTGACTGCAGATATAAAGAAGATGCAAATGAGTAATTCAAAAGAGACATTAATACATATAGAGAGATGACACATGGATATATACATCTAGAAAACATAATTATACACCCATACCTTTAATGTGCTTTCATCCTTGGCCCAGCTTCTTTCCAGAAAAAGATATTCAGAAAACCACATTGACCACCCTATGACCTGCATATACCATGATAAAAATAAGGAAAATCTTCAATCCAGCTTCTCACTCCCAGTAAGACTTCTCTTTTTAACAAGTAATTATGTTCCATTGAATAAGAGGAGATACTGCAAGTACATAGGATGTACACTTGGTTCCCTAAAGAATTACATGAATAAATTATAAATAGTTACAAATGAAGAGAAGGTGAATCAATGAAATCAACAACCAAATGCGTATCTTTTGGACCCAAGGTGAGAGACCACTCAAACAAATTGAATCCCACAAAAGGATTAAAAAGAAATTCCAGCAACAAAACAAAGATTATAATAAAGAAAAAAATATCATATTGAAGTTGAAAAAATAAAATATCACTTTCCAAGCACAAAAAGCTAAAGAAATATGCAAATCAGAAATTTTATTTAAAAAGAGTTGCCTACAATGACTTAAAGACGTTATTTATAAAAGCATTTTTAGTAACCCATAATCCTTGCCCTTCTCATATATAACAATTAAATCCTAAGAATCCAATTTCATTAAAAGAGGTACATGAGAGTCACATGATTTTTTTTTTTTATAAATAATTAACTTCTATAAAAAAATAAAAAAATAAAAATTTAAAAAGGCCGAATACAATTAACCAAAACAAACAGGCAATGTACTAAGGAAACACTAAAACAACAAAACTATGACGCATGAAAAGAACATTCATCAAGCAAATTAAACAAAGAAATAAGAGTGCAAGCACCCAATGCATTTGTCCATGTGGAAGAAGGAAAGCTTCAGATCATGAATTGATCTTTCACTCCTTTCAAAAGTCCGAGCATTCCTCTCCCGCCAAATACCCCACATAAGGCAATGAAAAATCACGTTCCAAATCACTGAATTCTGTGTCTACTGAACTTGCCTGACCAGCTAGCTAGAAGCTCCACAACACCTCTTAGCATAACCCAATAAACCCCAAATAGTGAAAACACCATATTCCACATCTTTCTAGCTACAGAGCAATGTAAGAATAAATGATTACTAGTCTCCCCAGCCCTCTTACACATGCAACACCAATTAATAACAACAATCCAGCACCCCCGCAAATTATCAATAGCTAAGATTCTTCCCAATGCTGCTGTCCACAGAAAGAAACGAACCTTTGTTGGCACTTTTGATTTCCACGCAATCTTCCATGGAAAAGACATATGAGAAGTGGAATGTAAGGCCTTATAGTAGGATCAAACTTCAAAATCCTCCCGGGATTTCCCAGCAAATCTTATCCATTCCATCCCCTCCACACAACAAAATTAATTAGATCATAAAGAAGGCAACCGACTCTAACTTCCAATATTGCACCAATCGAAAAAAAATTGAGATTGCAATGATAGCTATCCCCAGAAAAAGAGATTAGCTCTTCCACTGAAGCATATCTTTGTTACATGCAATGCCATACACTGGAAAATTATTTTTCAGAGGTGGTCCCCCACACCAAGAATCTGCCAGAATTTAATAGAAGACCCATCACCACCTCAAAGCTGATAAAACAATGAAAAGTATCCTACTTCTTCCTGATACTCTTCCGAAGGCAGAGAACATAAGGCCCATGTACAACATCAGAACACCAACCACCCCCCCCCCCCAACATGATTTTTTAAAATGCTAAAGAAGACATTGTAATAACAAAACATAATATCAACAAATAAAAGGTTGGTCTTGAAATAGTTACAGGCTAAACAAAATGGATTAATGGGCCTTCTTTTCCTTTGGGCTTAGATTCTCCTATAATGCCTTCTATTAGTAAAGTCAATCAACAGCTCTCCCAACGGCAACTCCACGCCTCCTTTGGTGCCTTTGACCTTAAGTCCTGCTTCCTTGGCACTTTTGGCCCCTTTTCCAACATTTTGTCCATGGTTGTTTGCTTCTTGGGTCAGGTCTTCATATCGAGCATCATGCATATCAAACCTTCTTACATTTAACCCATGGATCATATTATTGAGTTGAGGCCTGGGGCTACCCTCCCCCCTCTCTTGATGCAATTGGGCTCTCCTTATGTTAGACCCTTTATGATTGAGGGGGTATGGTTGCATATGGTGATACCTTGCACCCATGCTGGTGACACAGCCATGAACATGAGGGAGGCATGTCATCGGCTATGCAAGGTAAGTGGAGGCAACAATGTAGCCTCATGGTGATTCAAGACTACACAAGTTGGCTTAAAGGCAGTGAGTTAATGGCTTTGCAAAGGTTTGATTAATGGTTAAGGCTTAGCAGGCTGCAAGCCATGCATGTGTTGTGGGCAGCAAGTGCAGTGGGGCTGGGACATGACGGCCTTGCATGGGGTAGGCCAGGACAAGTTACTGTGCAAAAGGCAGGCTGCATGTGCACGAGGTAAAACTGGGTTGCTTGTGTGTGTAGCATGTTGTTTCAGTGTGGAAAATGTTAATGTGGGCCATGGCTTGCATGGTCAAGTGGGGCTATGTTTGCATATGGGTGGTGAAGTGCTGGATGGGCTATGTCGTTGGAGTATGCTGACCAAATTGGGGAGATGGCATTGGCATGGGCCAAGCCCTCCACATGTTGGTGCATTGACGAAGGCTCAATGCTAGGCAAGTTGCATGGGCTGCCAGATAAAGAGCAAGGCATGTGGTGGGCTGAGACATGTGTGGCAGGCTATGCACATCCGTCTAATTGACAAGTTGTAGCAGCATGAGGTGGCAGTTAGCAACAGTTACCAAGAATTTGTACAAGTGGCTGACTTTGTGTATGTTTTGGCAGCAAGACAAAGGCTCAAGACATCAGACATCATGTCCAGGAGTAGTTACCTATGTTGTGGCAGCAAACATATAAGCAGTTACTTGGCAAATTAACGGCTCATAACAATTATTTGCTGCATGTATAAACCTAAGTTCTTGGAGTGACAACAGCATGTATAAGGGTTACATAGAAAAACAAAGGGTACTTTGGGAGGGTAACATTATTTCTTTGTGGAGATTTAAGTTAGGTGGCTATGTGTTTGAACTAACACAGAGGGTGAGGCAAACCCTCTTAGTGTTTAAAATTCTTATTTGCACCAATCTCTTTGTGTTTTTTTTCTTGCCCTAGGGCCTGGTCCACCCCTGTGGCCCATCTTTTCCCATATTGCCCCAAAGTAATAGCAATGTTTTGGGTGAAATTCTACTTCGTGGCATATCTCTTGCCCATTTTTAACAGCCTATTGACACAACCCATTTACCATTTTTGCGTTTCCAAATAACATACGCCTATGATCCTTTCCCATTTGAAAGCCCTAGGGCCTGTTCCACCCCTATGGCCCATCTTTCCCATATTGCCCCAAAGTAATAGCAATGTTTTGGGTGAAATTCTACTTTGTGGCATATTTCTTGCTCCTTTTTAACAGCATATTGACGCGACCCACCATTTTTGTGTTTCCAAAGAAGATACGCCTATGATCCTTTCCCATTTGAAAGCCCCCTCTCCAATTTGTGTATAACTAATGCCACTAAATTCACACCGAGAGGTCAAACCACACCAAACTGCCAAGCCTCTCAACCTACCCCCTACTACAACCATTTCGTTCATCAACTAATGAACTTATCGGTGCACTTCCTATTTTGCATCTTGTTGGTTGCACCCATCCCACCATCCCATTCTGCAACTAAAATACACCCCCCCCCCCCCCCAAAAAAAAAACACACAATACTTTCTTGCCCCATTGGTTTGGAATTGAATTCCTATTGTGGAGGCGAAATTGACTCATCCCCTCCAATATCCATCATCAAAATGTCTAAAAAATTGTAGCTGGTTTTCACCATTATGTCAATTACACTGCAAGTCCTAACCATATCAAACCCACCATCAAACCTTCTCTCCAATCAGCAATTTGCTATAGATTTGCTCTCCTTCCCTCAAAAAAAAAAAAAAAAAATCAATTGTTTTTTTTTTTTTTTTTAATAAGTAGTTAAGTACTAAAAGTTCTATTTAAGATGAAAAAAGTACTGCATGTTCACGATGACGAACACAAAGTATTAAAACAATTACAAGCAAATCAAATAGAAGATCTAACAGAGTGTTGGATATCAAAAATGGAAGTACAATGTGTAAAAACCCACATCCAAGACCAATCAAACAGAGTATGGATCAGCAAGGACTTCAATTGATCAATAGGTTTCACAACATGCTCAAACATACGGCTGTTTCACTCAACAGATTTCCTACACTAGAGGAATGTTTCCCAAAGCAATTTTTCCATCCAAATAGAAGGGATGCTACCATCTCCGACATCACCAACTGAATCCCAAACATCAAAGACACTTCACTCCACAACTCATATGCAATCTCACAATGGAGCAAAAGATGATCCACCATTTCCCCACAACATAGACACAGACAACACCAATTAGCTAGGGATAAACCCCTCTTGATGAGGTTATCAACTTAAGAATCCTACCCGATGCTGCTGACCACAAAAATAATGACACCGTCTTTGGGGCCTTAACATGCCAAATTCTCTTACAGGGGAAAGAATGAGCATTGATGCAATGTATAGTGTTGTAGAGAAAGAGAACATCAAATTACCACTCCTAGTCAAACTTCAAATCATCTTATCACCCCCTGGCACCCTAGGCAGCTTAAGTAAATATGGTAAAAAAAGAATACTCAACCCTCCAACTCCCCAATCATGAAAAGCTCTGCGGAACTGCAAATTCCAACTCCTAACCCTCCCATGTGAGGAAGAAACCAACACATCATAAATTAATGCTTCCTTATCAACTGAGCATTCAAACAGATCAGGGTATAGATCATTCAGAGGAAGGCGACCACTCCAAGAATCATGCCAAAACCTTATATGATTTCCCTCACTGACCTCAAAAACTACATGTGGGAAGAAACTATCCCCAACTCTTCTGATACTCCGCCACAACTCACACCCACGAGTCCCTCTACCAACTCTTGTACACCATCCCCCTAAATCTTCACCATATTTGGATGCAATCACCTGATGCCACAAATGATTGAGTTCATGCCCAAAGTGCCATAACCACTTCCCTAGTAATGTTTGGTTAAAGTTCCCAATCCCCAAACCACCAACCTCGATAGGTGAGCAGACATAATCCCAAGCCACTAGCGGAATTTGAAACCTTCCTCCAATGACCCCCACAAGAAATTCTTGAATCCTTTCTAATCTATCTGCCACGGATTTGGGGACAACAAATAAGGATAGATAATACATCAATAGGCTCAATAGGGTACATTTTAACAAAGTCTGCCTCCCTTGGACAAATATTATCTCTTTCAAACAGATAGTTTCCTTTCCATCTTCTCTATAAAAGAAATTCCATATTGATATTTTCTTAAATTGAGCCCCCAAAGGCATACCCAAATATGTCATTGGCAAACTACCAAGTCTGCAACATAAAATATCTGCTAAGCATTCAAATTGCCCACCTCAACTATGGGGACTATTTCACTTGTCCACATTGACACAAGCCTGTACAGCTTCAAAGAAAATCATCATCCTGATATACAGCAATTGCTCTCTAGACGCATCACAAAAACAAAATTTTATTAGCGGCAAAAAGAAGATGTGAAATACTCAACCCCTTGGACGCATTAAGACCAGCTCAAGAACCACCAAAAAATTTAAAAAATAAAACAAAAACCTCCCTCCTCTATTCTCCTCAACACCCCAAAGGTTTTTTTTTTTTAATCAATGCAAAGTAAACTCTAATTCCTATTTGGACCTAATCTTACCAAATCCCTCTCCTCATGCATAGCTTTTCCGTTTCAAACTAACCTTCCCAGTTCAAAAAGTTAGTTCTAATCTGCTAGGCTCAAACCACTCCCACCTCATTCATTACCATTGAGACTTCTAACATCTCTTAGATATTAGAACTGGAACAGAATCCTTATGAGATACCCCAACCAGTATGCAAACCAAGATCAAAGGAATCTAAGAGGGATATCCTCCTCCCATTAAGACACGCACTCAAAATATTGCATAGCATCCAAACTCCCCAAGTTCTAAAACCTTGTAATTGCACCAGAATCACATTTAAAAATGCTAGTCCATTTTCAGCAAGATAAAAAGCTATTCCAATGCTAATAAGACATGATTATAAATTTCTGTGCTAGTCCAATTTCAAATAGATAAAAAAAAGCTATTCTAAGGCAGAAACTTGATTATTAATTTGCGCTGAATCTTCAGCACCAATAAATTTCACTTCAAACATGACAAAAAAATTTTCAAGGTTAAAACATACCGGAAGAAGCTTTGATGATTTCTTCATTACAGCTATTGCGCTGCCAAGACAGCCTGACCGCTGTCATAAATAAATTACAAAAATAAATTAGACGTAGAAGACATAACAGAAATAAGTGAAATCAACAACATTTATTCTTAGATAAACAGTACTACAGATTTTAAAAGTGCAGATTTTAATGAATATGAAGGCCCAATGTGAAAATTTGAGAGCATCCATGTATTTAGTGGTATGGCAAAATAAGCCATAAATACATATATGCACATTTTTTCTGAACATTTTCCTGAACTTGAGCATGTAATCATCTAACATTTATAATAATTAAACACAAGTGATAACTGTAAATTGGCTTGTTCATCAAAAACAAAATGTATATTGGCTTGCATGCAGGAATGTGCACACATGCAATTAAGGTAACAATTTATGAAATATGCATTGCTTGGATGTGCACATATGTGATTAGGGCCACAATTTATAAACTATACCTGAGCTAAAACCCATCCAATAAGCCAATCAATGTCACTCTTGTGATTGCATATTACAAGGGCATGTTCTTTACCTGGAAAAAATCACAACGTGAGCAGATAGGTAAGCAATTCTTTCCTTTATTCTCTGACAAAAAGAAACACCAAGCACCAAGTGTTCACTTAACAAGAGTTTTAGCCTTACCCATTAATTTAAAAGTTTCTTGATCTGTATATACTTGGATCTGCAGCCAAAAAAGTTTCAGTGATCAATATTTGATTCTCCAGGTGCTACAACCAACTCAACCATAAACCTATAGTCTTAAGGTATATCTTATGTTAAAAATTAGTTTCCATTATAATAACAGGGTATTGTACTAGAAGATTCTCCCTAAAAGTGTTTGTCAGGGTATAGAATTTAAAAGAAAGAGAGAGATGAAGAACATAAAATATGAACATAAGAACTTGTTGGTTAAGTGGTAACAATATTAACATCAATACACTAACAAGAATTCTTATTCAAAATTCATTCTGTTGTCATGAGTGTTGTTGAAAGGATTGAAAAGTAGAACTCTATCTGCGCCATATCTTGACTACTTTTACCAAATAGTTTACCCTCATGGTCGGCTAGGATCAGCCTAGCTAGGTGGAATTTGATATCATTCATGCCAAGACTTATTATAATGCAAGCTGGGAAGGGGTGTTCATGGGTATAGTTTGTGGAGAAGTATCTGGATGGGGTGGGATGCTTTTAGCAAACACATCCAATTTCAGGTTGGGGTGGGGAATAGAGTGAAATTTTGGACAGATCGATGGAGTGGGGATCTTCCTCTTCATTTGGCTTATCCGGTCTTATACAATCTTGCTACTATCAGAGTTGCCTCTGCTGATTCTTTGCTAATAAGGCAAGGAGTGGGGGGCAGGAGAAGTTGGGATGTTCGTTTTATTCAGGTTCCTAATGATTGGGAGATGGAGATGGTGGATGATTTCCTTCGATTCTTGGCTGCTAATTTAGCTTCAATGGATGAGGGTGATCGTATGAGATGGAAGTTGACAAACAATAAAGATTTTAATATCTGCTCGTTTTATCATAAGTTACATGATTCCTCTTCCGTTGTTTTTCCCAAGAAAGGTATTTGAAAGGTCTAGGCACCTAGGCGTGTCTCTTTTTTTGTTCGAAGAGTTGCTTGGGATAGGATTCTCACGGATGATAATTTGCAAAGTAGGGGTTTTGAATTTGTTGACTGTTGCATCATGTGTCATTATGGTAGGGAGACAGTAGATCATTTGTTGCTACATTGTGGGAAGGCTCATCATTTGTGGAGTTTTGTCTTTAGAACTTTTGGGATTCAGTGGGTTCTCTCAAGATCGGTTGCAGAATTCCTTTTTGGCTAGTGGAATTGGTTGGGGAAGCCCTTGAGAGAGAGTTCACTAAAGAGGAAGTCACTCAGGTGCTGAGGGAGATAAAGCCCCCAGTCCTGATGGATTCACGATGGTCTTCTTTCACAAATGTTGGAGTGTCGTGGAAGGGGATGTTATGGCTTTCTTTGAGTACTTCCACCGGCACTCTATTTTCAAAAGGTCATTGAATGCTTCTTTTCTAGCCTTAATTCCCAAGAAGAATAATGCTATGAATATTAAATATTTCCAACCAATTAGCTTAGTGGGCAGCGTGTATAAGCTGCTGTCTAAAGTGTTGGCTACTAGATTGAGGGTGATGTTAGACAAACTCATTTATGTGACTCAAAATTCTTTTATTGGAGGTAGGCAAATCTTGGATTCAGTACTTATTGCTAATGCATGTCTGGATAGCAAATTGAAGAGTCGTGACCCAAGTGTGGTTTGTAAGCTAGACATAGAAAAAGCCCACGATCATGTGAATTGGGATGCTCTATTCTATCTTTTGGGAAAAATGGGTTTTGGGGTGAGATGGAAGCAGTGGATTAAGGCTTGTGTCACTACTGTTCACTTCTCAGTGTTAGTTAATGGATTCCCTGCCGAGTTTTTTGGATGGGAGATCCTTTGTCACCTCCTTTGTTTCTTTTGATTATGGAGGTCTTGAGCTAGATTTTGAAGAAAACTGAGGATGGCGGTTTAATACGTGGCTTTCATGTGGGACCCATTAAATCTGATGGAGTGTGCATTTCACATTTTTTTTGTTGATGACACCATCTTATTTTGAGATTCTTCTAGGGAGCAATTGCTTTCCGTCAAGATGGCTTTGACTTGTTTCCAAGCAATTACAAGTTTGAAGGTTAATGTGGGGAAAAGGGAAATTGTTCCTATGGGGGAGGTGAGTAATCTAGATGATTTAGCTAGTATCCTTCAATGTTGGGTGGGTAATTTGCCTATTAAATATCTGGAAATGCCTTTGGGTGCTCCATTTAAGGCAACCTCTATTTGGAATCCCATTTTGGAGAAGATGGAGAGGAAACTCTTAGGTTGGAAGTTGCTCTATTTATCTAAGAGTGGAAGACTTACTCTGTTGAAGAGTACTCTTTCAAGCCTTCCAACATATTATTTATCATTGTTTACCATTTTTAAATACCCATTGGTGGCATGGGATAAGGTTTGCTCACCTATGGAGATGGGTGGTTTGGGGGTCAGGAAGATTGTATATTTTAAATTTTTAATCAAGCATTACTAGGAAAATGGTTATGGAGGTTTGGGCATGAAGTTTCTGATCTATGGCGGAGGGTTATTGCCACCAAATATAGGGAAGGAAAAGGGGGGTGGAGTACTAACGTTAGTAGGGGGCTCATGGTTGTAGTTTGGCATAGTATAAGTAAGGGTTGGAGATTTTTTCTCAACATATGGCTCTTGTACTAGGAGAAGGTACTCATGTTCTTTTTGGCATGATAGGTGGTCCGAAGACCCTCCTCTTAAGATTCTATATCTTGATTTATTTGAGCATTCAAGTGCTAATGATGCTTGTATCTCTAATGTTTTGGGTCACCAAGGTGATGGAAATGATAGAGTTTGGAACTTGAGATTTTATAGGGATTTTCATGATTGGGAACTAGAGGCAGTTTTCTCTTTTCTTGATCTTATTTACTCTTGGGTTCCGAGGGGTGTGGGGAGTGACCGCTTACGTTGATGCTTTAAGGAAAGTGGCAAGTTTGATACTTGGTCTTTTTACCAAGAGATTCAAGGTGCTGCTAACTCCATTTTTCCATGGAAGGGTATTTGGAAAGTAAAGGTTCCTAAAAGGGTTTCCTTTTTTACGTGGACAACAGCTTTATGTCAAATTCTTACATTGAATAACCTCATGAGAAGGGGTTTTCTATTAATGAATTGGTGTTGTATGTGCCGATGAAATGGGGAATTTGTGGACCGCCTCCTTCTTCATTGTGACATAGCACATGCTTTGTGGGTAAATATGCTTCAAAATATGGTTCCATGTTGTTTGATGTGGATTGTTTGGACAGAATGAAATCATCATTTGTTTGAGGATACTGAATAATCATTGGATCATTTAAAAGATTAGTGCCAGCACACTCTTTTTTATTGATCTCGGTGTTGGGGTTCCTCAGATTATTCATCCAGTATAGAGTTCCTTGTTTCTCTTAGACTACCCTTTTGATCTTTGTCCTTTTGCTTTCTTTGTTCCTTTGTGTTCATCATCGTGAAGTGAACTCAAATGTTTTTAATATGTTTTATCAATACAACTACACTTATTAGCTATCCAAAAGAAAAAATAAGAAACATGTCACACTTGATACACTACAAGATTGATATAATATGAACAATAGCATAAAATTAGAACTTCCCCATAATGTTAAACAGACTAGAATAAAAACAAGCCTATACTACTATCCCTATATTAAAGCATAATCATTGTTAAGAATCAAAGCCACTTATTTATAATAAATTATTGATTATCCCAAAAACTTAAACTTTTAAGAAATGGTGAATTTAATCATTTAATCTAACATTGCCCCTTCATATGTGGGCCTAAACTACCCTTATTAAATGGGGCCCAACATGCAGGAATTTTTTTTAAATGGGAGGTAAGATCGTAGGTGGAGACAGTTGATGATACCATTCTTTTCTATGATGCTTCTAGGGAGCAATTGGTTTGGATTAGGTTGGCTTTGTCTTGTCTTCAAGCCTTTACCAATTTGAAGGTGAATGTGGGAAAGAGTGAGATTGTCCCTATTGGGGAGGTGAGTAACATTCACACTTTAGCTAATATTCTTCGATGCAGGGTGGGCAATTTGCCTATGAAATATTTGAGTATGCCATTGGGTACTTGGAATAAGACAGCCTCTATCTGGAATCCTATTTTGGAGAGGATGGAGAAGAAGCTTTCAAGTTGAAAGCAACTTTGCTTATCAAAGGGCGGTAGACTCACTTTATTGAAAAGTACCCTTCCAAGTCTTCCAACTTATTATCTTTCTCTATTTATGGTTCCTAAAGCTATGGCTGCTAGATTAGAATGCATTCAAAGGAATTTTTTGTGGGGATCCTCAGAGAAGTGTTTCAAATACCCCTTGGTGGCTTGGGAAAAAGTTTGCTTACCTCTTGAGTTGGGTGGATTGGGGATTCAAAAATTGGTGTCTTTTAATCAAATTTATTACGGAAATGGCTATGGAGGTATACGGTCACAAAGCTAATCATCTTTAGCGGAGGGTGATTGCTATGAAATATGGGGAGGGAAAAGGGGGGTGGAGTACTAAAGTTTGTAGAAGGGCCCATGGGTGTGGTTTATGGCAAAGCATTAGTAAAGGGTGGGTGAGCTTTTCTAAACACTTGTCTTTTGTGGTGAGTGATGGTTCTCATATTCTTTTTTGGCATGATAAGTGGATTGGAGATAATTTTCTCAAAACTCTTTACCCTAAGTTGTTTGTGTGTTCAACCAATAAGGAAGCTTGTATTTCTGATGCTTTGTGTATTCCAGGGGGTGGAAATGTCAGAGTGTGGAACTAACGTTTTTTTAGGGAGTTCAATGATTGGGAGCTAGCGATTTCTTTCTCCTTCTTCAGTTGATTCAATCTCGGATTCCTAGGGGTGTTGGAAGCGACAGTCTTTGTTGGGGCCTTAATGGTAAGGGGAAGTTTGATACTCGGTCGTTCTACCATAATATTTGGGAGGCTCCTACTTCCATTTTCCCCTAGAAGGGCAATTGGAAAGTAAAGGTTCCTAAAAGGTGGCATTTTTATGTGGACAGCCATGTCCAAATTCTTACATTAGATAATCTTATGCTTCGAGGACACCCCTTGGCAAATTAGTGTTGTACATGTTGTTGTAATGAGGAATTTGTGAATCACCTTCTTTTTTTGTGTCCGTTAGCTCATTTCCTGTGGCTGCATATGTTTCGGCTGTTTGGGATTCATTGGGTCATGCCACATTCTATTACTAACTTATTTTTAAGTTAGCAGCAATGGCTTGGGAAACATAATTCCGATATTTGGAATTTGGTTCCAGGCTATTTGTTGTGAATTATTTGGACTGAACCTAATTAGCATACTTTCGAAGATACTAAGAACTCTCTAGCTCAGTTGATTGATCTGTGCCAGCAGGCTCTTTTTGATTGGTCTCGGTGTTGAGGTCTCTCAGACTATTCTTCTCTTACTGAGCTTCTTTTGTCTCTTAGCTTAGTTTCTTGATTCCTTTGTTTCATTGTTTTTGTGTTGTTCTTTGTTCATTATCATGAATTTTCTCTTTATTATCAATAATATTTCTTTCTTACCAATCAAAAAAAAAAAAAAAGATCATAAGTGGAGACAGGGTTTGAACTTTGAACCTAAAACCTCCTACTCTATACCATTATAAATCATAGGTGGAGTACTTTAAGTTATTAGGCAATGGTGAATTGAATCATTTAATCTAACAATCTAGAGCTATGCAAAGTGTAAGTAAATTAAAGTACTCCAAAATTGAAAAGCATTGAGAAATGTAAAAAAAAAAAAAAAAAAAAAAAAAGAACAAAGTAACATGATAAGAGGGATTTGATTTTTTACCTTAACTCCTGCCCACCAATCGATAAGCCATACGAGCTCAAGCCACAACAATTCTGCCACCAATCTGTTGATCCTTCTGTATGTACTCTTCGACAATGGCCGAATAAGGACGAAACAAATTGCCTGAAGAGAAAATCCAAGTAAAACAGCTCAAAGTTGAGCGGAGATAACAAGACAACACGACTAAGTTAATTGAAGCAACCAAAAAAAAAAAAAAAAAGTTCAGCGAAAAGAGACAGTTCAATCAAGCTCAAGTGAGTTTTTTTTTTTTTGGTTTGCTAGGGTAATGGAACATATCAAGTATCGAATACACACTAATCTCGTGAATTTTCAGACACTTTTTTCTCAGAAATCAAACATAGAATAAGAAAAAAATGAAGTATAACAAAAACCTAGATTCATATGCTATGAAATAAACACAATCTAGAGCAATAATAAATAAAAATACCTGAATGAGATTGATGATGAGACCTGAAACAAAGAAGAGAATACCCAATGGGACGATAACAACTGCCGCTGCAATAGCCATACCCAAAAAACGCACACTACCGTTCGAATGAGAAAGAGAGAGAAAGAGAGATTCACAGAAAATATTTTGAGAAATGGGATTTTTTTTTTTATTATTATCTATTATGGTAATAAGTAGTGATTTTCCTAATTTGAGGATGCATAAGAAGAATTATTATTATGGGATTGGATTTTGCGTGTGGAAGAAAAAGAGTAAAGAATGTGAGTCAGGCGCTCTCTGTTTCTGTGTGTGGGCGTGTTATATGTGTGCGATTTTTAAAGGGCAGTTTCTGGTTGGGGTGGGATCAATTAAATTAAAGACGTTTGTTTTCTGGCAGTATTTCTCATCAATCAGGTCGGCAACCAACGGGTCTCTCCAACATTTTTTGTTCGGGTTTGGGTTTCTCTTACATTGGTACTGCCGATTTTACTAGGGGATATAAAAAAAACAATTAGATGGGAAAAAAAAAAAACACTTCATTTGTAGCTTAACCACTTTAAACAACCATCACACTCACACACAGGCTGCGTGAACGCTACTCTTTGGATTGGAGTCATTCACGTTATCATAAAAAAAAAAGATTGGATTAACAACAATGCTACTACCCTAATAAATTACACAACTTTTTAACAAGTTGTTCATCCAAAAAAAAAAAAAAAAAATTACACAACTTTTTTTTTATAAATGTTTTTAAATTGTTGTGTTCCTACTTCCTAGCATTTTTCTTAGACTATGGGTTTCTTTTTTTTTGGTCCTAAAATGTAAAAATTTTGTTTTTTTTCTTAAACTTTTTAAAGAGCATTTTTCAATAATTTATGGAAGAAAATAGGGACAAAAAATATGTTATTTTTAATAGTTTAAAAATGATAGAAAGTTTTTGAAAAGTTTAAAGACAAAATGTATAACATTTTTAATAGATTATGGACAAAAAAATAATTATTTAAAGGTACAAAAACAAAATTCATAGAACTTTAGGAAAGAAAATACTAATTTTTATCTCTTTTTTTTTACTTAAAATTTTGTTATATTTATTTGGTACAAGTGTTCAACAACTACTTTCATAGTAATTATTTTGTTGTTTCCACTTTTGTTTCCAATTCAAATATATATTAATAAAATCATCCCAACAAACAGCAGATTTTGGAATTCTTTATTTTCTTTTAACAAGACTACAATCACAATTCCAATCTCTTTCTTCTTCTTTTTGTTTTTAGTTTTTGGATAAGTAACTTTTCAAAAATGTTAAGAGCACAATAAATCTACAAATTTTGTCACAATTTTCTCAGTCTACAAGTTGTGGCAAAGTTGTAAATTTTTTATGATCCAAGCATTATTGATATTTTTTACCTCCAAGGTAATGTTAAAACCATAACTTTTATGATAACTTATTTCCATAACAAGTCGTAAATAATAAAATTGTAGACATACGACTTATTTTGCCCCTCATAACTAGCCGACAAGTTTGTGTTCCTAGCATTTTTCTTTACACCTGCCGTCCCTAACATATTTAAAGCTTTTCACCAGCAATCAACAACTTATTGTTGTCAACCTGGCAGAGCATTGAATATGAAATTGAAAGGATGGAAGGCAGGCAGGCAGGTAAGCAAATTTAACGTGTCTTTGGATCACGCTTAGCTATAACATAAACTCTATATAATAGTATTAAGTAAAGATTTAATGACGACAATCATTTGCTTTTTTTTTTTTTTTTTTTTTAAACAATCGGTTGTACTTAGCCCATTGACATTAATAGATAAAATGATTGCGTCTATAACTCTATTTTTTATTGGCACTATAAGAAGATAGCCTTGTGTTCTTAATCTTAAGCGTGCTGCTGTCGCAGTGGTTGACACCAGAGAGGGATATTTGATACTACTTTGCTCAATGTCACGATCAAATACATAAATAAATTTTTATTTTTTTTAGAGAGTTTCAATCTATCTATTTATTATCAAATCAAAACACTAATTAATTTTTAGTGAAGCAAAGATTGAACTATAAATCTTTTATTCAATCATTAAAGATTTTACTAATTGAACTAATTAGAATTTAGAACCCACACATAAATAAACTTATTTATCGAGAATTTGAATGTTAATCCTACTCAACTTCCTTAAAAAGAAAATAAATAAATAAATGGTCCTAGTGAACTTCCAGTAGCTATTGTGAATGCTCTGGCTAAGGACAACTAATGCATCATATGGCATGCTAACGACAATTTAGAGCAGATTCTTCTTTCAACTCCAAAAGGAATAAACTCGAAGCTTTGGCCTTTAACTAAGTCAATGTCTTGCTCTTAGAAGCTTTTACTTTTAGACAGATAAATTTGAGTTTATCCATATGCCAGCTTGAGTCTTGTCCCATTGCCTTCCGTATATACCAGACTACTAGCAGTGAAGCCACACATTTCTACGTCGGTCCCAGCCTTGTGGGGAACTCAAAAAGATGCTAGTGGGTTCAAAAGTTTCTTTCACTTATGCTTGTAGAAAAGGTAAAAATGGCCCAATAGCACCATTTGCCAAAATATTTAGCAACTTACCATTATTTGCAAAATGTACCACTTTTTTAAAATTCGAATCTTTAAAACTCAAGTTTTAATGGAACTCGAGTTCCATAATGTGATACTCGATTTCAATGAAATTGAGTTATTTGTTTCTACGTCATTGTAGTCAAAGCACAAAAGCCTAGGCGCAACCTTTTTTCTAGTTCTTAAATATTTTATTAGTATTTGCTATATTGTTCTTATCATGCTCCTTGTGATTTGTTTTTCATTTCTATTATCTATCTCAGCAATGTGCTTGAGATATCTTTGGCCCCTGGTCGTCTCCTTCCTACAAAGGCATCTTCAATTTCTACCACAAATGAAACTAAGGGAGTTACTGTTACCAAATCTCACAAGGTTCCTGAAAAATCTAGCACAAATGGGACATCTTCAATTGTTGGAAAAACTGAAAGTTTATCTCTTGATGTTTCAGCAATCACCGAAACTTAAAGCAAACACATGAACCAAGCCTAGCAACCACCACGACACAAATCGCATACCCAAACCACAACCCACCATTGTACCAAACCTAGCAACCAACGCCACCACGAGACACCAATCTGTCACATCTCCACCATCCCACGCACGTCGATCTCAACACCGCGATCTGCCAAACGCCAACGTCCCACGCCGATAGACCCACTCTGGTGAAGAGTTTTGAGAATTGAGAGGGAGTTTGACTGAGAAGAGGAAAGAAAAAGCAAGATAAATAATTCGTAGGAGGTCTGAGATCTTTATGTGGAATGGGTATATAATTCTTTAGGAACTCGAGTTTCACCTAATCGAGTTCCTTTTTTATTTTCTCTTTTTGGAGATTTTTGTCAACTTTGGACTCAAATTTCAACAAACAGTGATATACTGTTAAATATTTTGTCAAATGATGCTATTGGGCTATTTTTCGCTTGTAGAAAATGAAACTTTGAGATGTCCAATCACAACTCGTCATGTGGCATAAAGTTATGTCAAAAATTGTATCCCTAACATAATTCTTAAAAAATTATACATATAAAAAAGTGAAATTTAAAATGATAATAAAAACTGTAACTTGAAAAATGCGGTTTGAAGCTGTGCGCTCAATAAAGCCATTTGAGGGTAAAATATCAAAGTAACTATTGTTAGGAATAATAATTAAATTATTAGATTAATTATTTCTTAATATTTTTTTTTTTGACTTGATAATTTATTCTAGTATCAAAAAAATTAATTTTAATTAAGCTTGAACTATATCTTTGATCACTCTCTATTATACTTTTCATTTAAAATTTACTATTTTCTAATGTCTTCGATCTTCTTTAAGATATTCATTCACAAATTAGTGCCATAAAATAGTTACTAATCTCCGAAAATGATGATGAGCTTGAAGTTGATAAATAAATATGATAGATGACGAGTAGTTGTAACTTGTAGATTGCAAAGACCAATGAGCATGAAAGGCAGGCAGGTAAGCTGTAATATAACGACATCAGTTGCTGTTCATCAAAAAAATAACGACATCAGTTGCACTTAGCGCATTGACATTTGATTTGACATGAATAGATAAAAGATTGCGTGTAAAACTCTACATTTTTATTGGCACTAACAAGAAAGCCTAGGCGTGTTCTTTAGGCGTGTTGCTGTCGCAATTTATGCAACGGTGACACCAGAGAGGAATATTTGATACTGCTTTAATTTTGTCAATGTTACAGACTTACGTACAATAATAATATATATATATATATATATATTTTTTGAGAGGTACAATAATAAAATATAATAGATTAACTTAGCAAAAATGTAAATACTGATGATGTTCAAAAAATCATCAGTAGGTCTATCGCTCAAACTCACAATTTTTTGCAAAGAAGTGAAGAGTAGTGAACTTGCAAAAAATGGAAATATTCTCAGAGAGTACCGGTGTGGCGTTGGCCTAAAACCCTCCGAAAGTTAAGTCAGAAACTTACAATGATCTCTATGAACTTTAAATAAGGAGTTTCTGAATAGCATTTTTTGCGTACCTTGAGATTAGAATGTCTCAGTGTTTATATAGGGGTCTGTGGATGATCACCATAGTTGAATTGTAAGGATCCATGGTTATCCCTCAGCTAACGTGTAGAAGTTGGAAACTATCCCATAGTTGATTCGAAGGGAGTGAGGAGTTATCCCTTAATTGATTTGTAGGAGATACAAGTTACCCCATTATCGGTAGTCATGTGTGTAGGAGAGTCTTAGGTGACGTTGGAGTTGCAACATGAGTTTAGTGTGCTTGGTCTCACTCGTCAACTTTTAGTCATGACGTATGCCTGTGATGGTCGTGTCTAGTCTTCCGCTTTCGGTGAGTAGGTGTTTTTTGGAAGAACAACTTAATTTGGGAAGAGTAGTAAATTCCGAAAGAGTAGCCATGGGTGTTGTTAAATATTCCTCATCAAATACTATATATAATTAATGAATAATATTGCACTATTTAAATATCTTATAACGATCATGTTTTTAGTCCTAGTCAAGTTCCTTTAAAAAATAAGTTTTAAATTTAAAAATTGTAAGAAAAATCATTGTTTACTACATGGAGTATTTTTTTTTTTTTTTACTTTAAATTCAAATAAATAAATAAAGGAAAAATCCTTTATATATAATATAGATTAATCACAACGATGAAAATTCAAGAAAATGATCCTCAATAATGTGTCATAAAGATTCTTTCTAATAGTTGTTCAAAAAAAAAGATTCTTTCTAATATATATATATTTTGAAAGGGAATAAAATTCATTAAGCTAATAAATAAGAGTCATACAAAGAAACCTGCACAGCAGGACAGAGAACACACTAATTACATCAGATCAAAATGCAAAAACGACAATACAAAAGAAGGAGCTTCGCCTTTCCAAATTTTATGGCTTCCAGTTCTTCGGGCATATTGGGCGAGCTCATGAGCCATTGTATTGAAACTTCTGCTTCAGTGCTTGAAATGGTAAGCCTCAAATGAATCACAGACTTGAAGAATTCCTTGAATGAGGTGTCCAAAATTGCTCCCCAAAGCCTTATCATTAATTGCTTGAATGACTGCCAAAGAATCTGATTCGAAGATAACCCGAGGCAGTTGAAGTTCCTAAGCAAGAAGGACACCTTGCTCTAATGCAAAGACCTTAGTAAGCTCTGCAGAATTGTAAGATTGGAGCAGCAAGCATAGAGTAGCCACAACTTGACCTTTGCTGTCTCTAATGACAACACCCACACTGGAAAAACTGTCTTGCTCTGAAGACGTACCATCAACATTTACTTTGTGGATTCTAGGGGGGGCGGAACCCAATTAGAAGGGGCGGGTCTTGTTGGGTCGACACCCCAACTGGCAGAGCAAGCATAGTCATCCATAGCATCTTTTGCCACGTGCCATACCTGAACTGGTGAAAGACCACCATCCTTGTGCACTATTCTGTTTCTATTAGACCATAAAGCCCAAGTCGTGGCAAAGAAGAGCTCCAAATCTTGAAGTGTTGAGTGAGAGAGGATAAATAATGCAGAGTCCAGGAAGGATTTTCAAAAGCCTTGAATGCGAAGAGGATTTTCAAGCCAAAGGTTCCAAACCAAGGAAGAAAAATCACAACTAAGAAAAGCATGATCTATATTTTCAGCTTCATTACCACAAAACAAGGTAAACCTTATTTTGAGATATCTCTCTACTGAAAATGGCATCCATAGTAGGGAGACCATTGACACATGCTCTCCAAGCAAAAACCTTGACTTTTGTTGGCAGGTTGAGATGCCAAAGCTTTTTCCACAATGGTTTGCAAGGGTCCCCATTAGAACTCTCTCCTTGATCATTTTATCCAATCAGAATGTGGGCTATATGGTAGGCGCTTTTGACCGAGAATTCTCCGCATCTATTTCCAATCCAGATTATTTTGTCTTCTGGAAGGGTGTGACTTAGTGGAATCTTCAAGATTGTGTCAGCTTCAAAAGAGAGGAAGGATGCTCTTATCAAGTCCACATTCCACCATTTTGTCATTGGGTCAATGAGAGATGAGACCATTGGGAATTGAGGAATATCATTTGGAGGCGAAATGACCTTGTAGGTGGAAGGGGTTGGCAGCCATTTGTCATCCCAAATGTGGATTAGTTTCCCATTGCCCACTCTCCAACGAGTTTCCGCTCTAATAATATCAAGGCTGCTATGGATGCTTCTCCAAGAGTATGATGGGGAATTACCAAGCTTAGCATTTAGGATATACCCGGTAGGGAAGTATCTTGATTTGAGAACCCTTGCCACTAGAGAGGTTGGGTTTTGAAGAATTCGCCATGACTACTTAGTGAGCATTGCTTTGTTAAAAGCTTGTAGATTCCTGAACCCCATTCCTCTGTTTGCTTTCTGCTTACACATTGTTTTCCAGCTAACCTAACACATTTTAGATTCTTGCTGCTTTTGGCCCTACCAGAAATTTCTCATTATGCTCTCTAATTCTTCGCATAGGCTTTAGGGAAGAAGAAAGCACCCCATAGTGTAACTAGCTTTTACCCAATCCTCTCCTTAAGGATAGAAAAAACCTGCTTCTTCGATCTTCCAATGAAGGATGGGAGGCCCAAGTATCTCATGTGTCTAG
Source organism: Quercus lobata (assembly GCF_001633185.2). NCBI lineage: Eukaryota > Viridiplantae > Streptophyta > Magnoliopsida > Fagales > Fagaceae > Quercus > Quercus lobata. The sequence continues at coordinate 21,704,101 of NC_044910.1, read as the reverse complement.
AATCTTGCATTGGGCCTAGGGTAGCAAAAATCTCATCCTTGACTTCTTGAGAAGTGTTCGGACTGAAGAATATTGAGGACTTCTCGGTGTTAATTTTTTGACCCAAGGCTTCCTCATATTTTTGAAGGATTTGCTTCAATACCCAACATTCCTCAGCACTAGCTTTGTAGAAAAGGATGCTATCATCCACAAATAAAAGGTGGGTGACTCTTGGGCAACCCCTACATATAGAAATGCCTGTCCAATGCTAGTTTCAGGTTGCCTCATGAATAAGAGCGGAAAGCCCTTCAGTACAAATGAGGAAGAGAGTTGGGGAGAGAGGATCCCCTTGTCGAAGTCCTCAAGTAGGGGCAATATTCCCACAAGCAGCAACATTTATTAAAACAAAATATGATACCGAGGTGATGCACCTCATAACAAGATCTACCCATTTGGAGCTGAAACCTAGCTTCTCCATAACTGCCTAAATAAAGCACCACTCGACTCTGTCAAACGCCTTACTCATATCAAGTTTGGCCGTCATATAGCCCTCCTTTCTTGCATTTTTGTGATTTAGGAAGTGCATTAACTCAAAAACCACAAGAACATTGTCAGTAATTAGCCTGTCAAAAGTGAAAGCACTTTGGTTTTCTAAAATAACATGAGGAAGAAGAGCCTTAAATCTATTTGCAATAGTTTTCGATATGAGCTTATAAACTACATTGCACAAGCTTATGGGCCGAAAATCAACCATCTTTTTGGGATTATTAATCTTTGGGATGAGACCAATGTTGGTTCTGTTGAGACTAGCCATAGACATATTACCATTAAGGACATTTAAAACCATGTTAGTAATGCTACATCCCACAATGTTCCAGTACTTTTGATAAAAAATGGCAGACATACCATCAAGGCCGGGTGCTTTTGTAGGGTGAATCTCCTTGAGGGCAGTGGTAACCTCCTCCCTGGTGAAATTCTTGTTTAGGCTTTCATACACCTCTTCGGTCACCCTTATAGGAATAGTAGCAGTTACCTCATGTACCAGTGTTAGGGAGGCCGTCTTATATATATTCTCAAAGTAATCAACTCCAACTTGAACTATACTATCTTTTTCATTACACCATCTGCCTTGACCATCCCAAATCCCCGTTATAGTGTTTTGCTTCTGCTGCTCAGAGGCTTGGACATGAAAAAAATTTGTGTTCTCACCCTCCTTAAGCCAGTGTGCCTTGGCCCTTTGACCCCAGTAAATCTCCTCATCATCTAGAAGGTCATTGATTTCTCTTCTTAAACAGTTGATCTCAATACTTAAGGCTTCATCCTTATCTTGAAAAGTCAGAGAATTCAGCTCATTTCTCTTTGCTTGAATCTTTTTTGGAATCTGCCCAAACACATTAGAGCTCCACTTTGATAACTCCACAGCATATCTACTGAGATTTGCCATCACCCCCTCTAGAGTGCTAAGATCAAGATCCATACTCCAAGAATTTTCAATTATAGGTTTATATTCTACATTTTTTGTCCACATTGCCTCAAAGTGGAAACGCTTTGCTCGGGTTTGTCGTTGAATTATAGAAGCAGAAACAAGCAAGGCACTATGATCAGAAGTTGAATTAGGTAAGTGATGCACCTTCATTTCCCCAAACTTTTCAAACCACTCTAAGTTGGCAAAGGCCTATCTAATCTTAAATATATTCTATTATCCCCCCCTTGCATGTTACACCAAGTAAAGTCAGAAGCACAATAGCCCAATTCCTATCGACCACCTTTCTAAAACCATCCATTTGTTGTTGAGATTGAATAGCTCCCCCTAATTTTTCTATGTTAGATAATATATCATTAAAGTCTCCTAGGCATAACCATGAGAGTTGCAATTGATTATTTAGAAAAGCAAGGAGGTGCCAAGACTCATACCTTCGGTGTGTCTCCGGATGGCCATAGAAGCCCGTTAATCTCCACTTGAAACTTTTCTCCATATTGTTGATTACTGCATCTACATGATTCTATGAATAGCTCTTTATAAGATTCTTTCTAATAGAGGAAAAACAACAATACAAGTACATATTCTAAGAAAAAAAAAATATATATATATATATATATATATTTATTCACCAACTTATGCATTACAAGATTAGTGGATGACACCGTATTGACGTCTTACAAATATTTCCTTTGGTAGTTGTACATTGTCTGCCTCAATAGTACAATCAATTGATTTATTTTGGTTAATTATTTATGAGGGGTATGGTTACCATGATGGTTTGATCCCAAATCCATCTATAGTTGATTGACATGGCACATGCACGTATGAAATGAAATCTAATATTTGCACTATGAAACACTTTTTTTTTTTTTTTACAAGATAGAATTTCTACTCTAACCTAATCTAAGTGTATGTATGTGAAGCTCCTTTCTGAAGACTTGAATCTCGGCCCTTGCCTCCCACACCCCACAAGCACTTATACTTATAGAGTGACTATTGCACCAAGGGTGTATGGTGGTGCACTATGACACTCTTAATTATTGTTATGCATGGAATGTAATCAAAAGATTTCAAAAATGATTAACGGGGAACCTTGTGAGAGGGGTTGTAAAGATGTCAAAATCTTAATAAAGTTCCATTTTAGAAATATACGGTCTATTAATATTATACTTTCTTATTTCAGGACTAACTTAAGGCCTAGGCCTAAGGCCCCCTCTACCCCTAGGTGAATTTTGTATTCTTTTCCCCACCTTCAAGAAAACCCTCACCACGTAAGTCAATAGAAATTCAACTCAATTAAAATCCTATACAATTTTGCTAAAAATATTGTTATGTGTGTGCCGAATAATCATTGATAATTAATTTTTCTAATAGCTTAGGGCTTCAATTTTTGCAAATCAATTTTCCACATGATAGATTATATTATTAAGTGGAGTTGCAATAATGTATTTAATAAATTAGATTCTATTGTTCTACTCTTAAAAGTTACTTTATTCTTCTCATATTATCATATTATAATTTTAAGTGGATTAGCTATTATCAATTGTAAAAGAGATGTTAGTAAAACCTAAATACAAAACTTAATTAGCAATATTACATCTCAACAAACAAGACAAAACATTTTCATACAAAAAAAATATAGGCAAAAATGTAAATTACATTCTTTAAGTTTGACCAAAATTTATTTCAGATCTCTAACTTTACTTTTGTTCAATTGAGTCATCTATGTTTCAAAATCATTCAATTATATAAGGCTTCTCAATCAAATTTTGTTAAATGTTACGGTTGAGTGTCCAAATTTTTATTTTTTATTTAAATTTTCTAAATTAAAAAAAAATCCAATTAATTATTAAAAAATATTTATAAAATTTTTATTTAAAAAAAAAAAAAAACAGAAGTTGACGAAAAGATCTAATTAATTGAATAAACTTGAAACTTAAAGAACTCAATTAAACGAAAAGTAAAGTTAAATGATTGAAATGAATTTTGGTCAAACTACTTTGCATTTTTGCCAAAAAAAAATTTTCAAGAACTATATTTATTTTCTAGGTTGGCCTACAAATTTTTTGCCTAACTTATTTGAAACTTGTAAAGGCCTTTATCAGGAACGTTTGCAATTAAACTCAACTACCACATGCCTCCCATCCACATGGGGACGGGATCATGGGACCACGCCAAATTTATGGGATAGTTTTTTTTTTTTTTTTTTGGCTAAAAAATTTATGGGATAGTTGAATGGAATACAATGCAGTTCCCCCCCCCCACCCCCCCCAAAAAAAAAAAAAAAAAATACAATGCAGTGAACGTGGCTATTAGATGTGTTATAAACCATTGCCATAAAAGCATTCAAGAAAAATATATTAAGACACATAATTTATTGTTCCTTTTGGAGGAGCCCAATAATAAATGTCATGTCATACCAACAAATTATTTTGAGTTTTACAAACTTGACTTCTACTGTCAGAATGACATTCTTGAAGGAAGATGCCTCCCCTCACTTGGTGAAATAACCGATTGTAACCAGTATGTACTACAAAGCCGTGCCCATTTGAAACTTTTAGAATAATTGGTACAAATGCCTATTGAATGGAGGTCATTGTCATGATGCATTCTTTGGTGGCGACCAGTTCTTGTGATGTTGATGTAACATTCTTGTAATGTTAAATTCATAAATCCTATTAAGGGAATATAACTTTATTGTGTTTGGATGGTTCCTAACATTTCTTAAGAGTATTACAATTTTTAATTTTGAATTTCCAAAAATATTTGACATAACTAAACAAAATTTTACTTTTTAATTAGAAAGCACATATATAATTAAACAAATTTTTATTTCACTTTATTCTACTTTCTCACTAACCAAACAACTCAAATCCATAGAAAATAAAAACAATTTTCTTCCACTTTACCACACTTTTACACCAACCAAATAAATTAGATCCACAAAAAAAAAAAATTGTCATTTTCTTCATTTTCTCAACAACCGAACAAATAGATAACAAACCAAAATTTACCATGTCTATAATGATAATTTCTTGGCCACCAAACAGAGAACAAACCAAAATTCTAGAATGTTCTCCACCATCCCTTTGTGTTCCTGTACACACACACACATATAGATAGAGAGAGAGAGATGTGATGGATTCGAGCGTCAAACCATCAACAAACTATAAACAGAGGAGACGAAATCGAAACTTTAGGGCTCAGTACATTTAATCAAAAATCAAAATTGAAATTTGGAATCAACAAAATCAAATTTAAAACAATGGGCAATGACAACAACAAATGGTGTATACTGTGGGAGAGGAGAGAGGGACAATGACAACAATGGTGGTGGTCTGTCAGCAGCACTAAAGTCTTAGGATTTGGATAGAGAGAGAGAGGCTAGGGTTGTGGGTGTAACGGGGGGAGTACGCCTCAACCAAGTGGATCGGGGCGGGAAAAAAAACAAGGAGTCACCACCTAGCTTTATGGTCTAAGAACCATGAATACAACACCCTTACGTGGAAGGACTAGTCTTACTACTAGAGTATGGGTTTGGAGTTTAGGTACGATTTTGGGAAGGTGTTAGGCACCTAAAACCACCCAACCCATGGGTCGGCTTCTACTTATTATGTCCTATATCTTAATCCTATTAAAGGCACATTCAACATTGCATCTTAACACACACATACTAGCATACATCTAAGCATACAACATGACATTTCATGGCAAAAAACTTATTCAAACAAGGCAACAAGTGTAAAAAGCACAAACATGGCAAGATTCAAATAAACATGTGATTACATTAAGAACAAATCATCAAATGAACACGGTCATATCAATGCATGTTCATGTGAATGCATGTCTTTCTTCACTGCATCACAACACCTATGGCATCAATGCATGATCATGTTATATGCATGTTCATGGTATTAAAATAAGAAAAGGAAGGAAACTCTAATCTAGCATGTTGAAGACAAAAAAACAACTAAACAGAGGAATAGAGACTTAGAAAGCATAAAATAGAACAAAACATAAGCATATGATATGAAAGAAACAAAGAAATAAAAGCAAAAAACCTGAATTAGGGTTTCTGGATATGAGTATGCGTGCGCATACACAGGCCTGCATACGCAGGCCAGTTGTATGTGTACACATACTTAGAGCCTGCATATGCATGCAGAAGCTTGCGCACACAAACACGCCCAGAAGAACCCTAACCCATAAAGCAAGGATAGAAAATGAAAGAACAACAAATCTAGCAACCTAGCATGCTTTAAAACAGAAAGACTAAGTAAAACTAACCTAAACAAACATATCTAAACATAAACCAAGCAAGGAAACAAGATTAAAGCAGAAATGCAAAAAAAGAGTTTTGGACTTAATACTTCAAACAAGAAGCTTTTCGAGCTTGATTTTGGTTGTTCTCCTCAGTTACTCTATTCACAACCAAACAAAAATTATTGGTAACCTTCAAAACTCGAGGATCAAGACCAGAAAAAGTCTCAATCAAAATAAAATTGACTTGAAGATGTTTTGTAAAAAAATCCCTCTTTGATTCACTATTTCTAGTGAATTTTAGGTTTTCCCTTAGGATTTTCTATGTGTCTTGAAAATGTGTCATGTATGGCTTTATGTAGTGAGAAAATAGGGGTTTAGGCTCCCAGACGATATGGGATTTATTCTAAACCTCAAAATTAATGCAAAAAACTTGCCTTTCATAGGTTTTTGAAACCCTAGCTGTGTGCGCAGGTCCGTGCCTGCGCATGCATACATCAAACCTACGTATGCAGGTTTTGGCTTACGTACGCAGGTTAAGGGTTTTCTTGGCCTTTTACTTTCCAAAAAAGATTTATTTGCTTATAAAAATTTATATTTTCCATTTTAACACCTCTCAAGTCAATTTGTAATCTGATTGGGCACTCTAAACCAACCAGGCCTTAGAATTTTGGCATCATTAGGGAACAGGGGCCCAAGTCGTAAGGGGTACAAAATGTGGTGTCTACAAGGGTTAGAGTTTGTAATTTTCTTTTAGAGAGAGAAAGAGAGAGAGAGGCTGGGATAGGCTTTGAAAATATATTAGGGCTTTGTAAATTAAATTTATTACCATGGACAATTTTGTTAATTGGATAAGTTATTACATTCCCCACCAACAAGCAATTTTTTTTTAGAGAGTTTCAACCTATGACATTCGCTTCTGACGATAGATCTTTATTATCAAACCAAGACACCAATCGATTTTTAGTGTAGGTGAGAATTGAACCCCAAATCTATTATTCAATTATTAGAGACTTTACTAGTAAGCAATATAAGATTACCCCCATTCAGTAAAGTAACGAGATTAGGGAAATGTAAACAAGATGCTAAGCTACAAAAAAGAATTTTGGGTGGGCTTATAACTTGCATCTATAAGACTTTCATCTACTAGTCTCTTTGTCTCTAATTACTTTGAAATAACTATTTTAAAAAAAAAATTTAAAAGATCCTCATGTGTGTGAGTGGATATATATATATATATATAAAATAAAAAGTACTTAAGTTATCTTGGGAGTTTTGGCCTGAGCTTGGGTGCTCCAAAAAAGTTGCTATTTGTAAGGGTTATATGTCGTTACAAAGAGTTTTTTTATTTTTTTATTTATTTTTTTTAAGGTCATTACAAAGAGTTAGATACACAAAATATTTTACAACTTTTTAAAAAATTGTTATTGTGATAATTTTTTTACTGATAACTTCTTAAAAAATTCTTATTGTGATAATTTTTTTACTAATTCTCATTTAGGTTCACCACAAATATCACTTTTTCACTTATTAATAACAACTTATCACATCAACAATATATACAAAATTTGGCCAAATACCATCTTTGGCCAAAATATTTTGCAATCTACCACTGTTTTCAAAATAATTAGCAATCTACAACCTTTTTAAAACTCGAGTTTGACATGTAACTCAAGTTCCAAAACTCGACTACCATAAAAAAAAATGCCACATTGGCACCCGCTAAATTGGAATTTTTTAATTAAAAAACTCCACGTGGAACTCGAGTTCCTTGTAAATAAAACGAGAAAATCAAGGATTCCAGATTAAGAAGCTATTTTTGAGAAGCATCCCATTGCAAATCCAACAACCAAGACGCCGATATGCCAAATCCCCACCACACCATACATGCCGATCTCAACACCACGATTTGCCAAATGCCCTAGTAACACAAACAACATTAGGTTCCAAAACAAAATTACCAAATCAACAAAGAAAAGAGTATTGGAAAAATACATGTTTGTATCGCATACAAAACAGACATAGCGGAAAATTAACGGATTTACTTCATTCGCAATTAATAACATGTATTATGTAAATTTCAGAATATAAGAACAAGAGGGTGTACCTTGGTGTGGTGAAATTCAAAACCAAAGATTATAAGTACTTGGGAACACTCTTAATATTCACTCCAATTTCACTTATGCCTAAGAAGTGTGGTCTCTCAATCAGTTTATATGTATATGCTCAAGGGAGAATAAGAAAGTGGCTTACACTCACATACACATCATTTCATTTTCTTACAAAATTCTGTTTGTTTCTCTCCTTATAACTGATTACCTAATTGGGTTAGCCTTTTGGGCTTTAATATGTGGCTTGGAGTGGGACCAAAAGAAAACAAATAAGACACTAGTTCCAATGGGTTTTGGGCATTTTTGTCAACTCTTGACAAGTCCAAAATTATCGTTAATTATATTTAATACCACTATATAGTTATAATTAAACTCTAGGCTTTATTAATAAATTATATCACAAGACTTTATTATACATACAACCCCTTCATAAAATATTCGTAGTAATACAAAATCATGAATGTTGACTGCCACTTTGAAGATTACTACATCTTAATCCTTGAGTACCCAGTTTAATTCTTTAAGTTATTCATCATATATTTATGAAATCTAATTTCATAAATATATACTTTAGTAACTATTTACTAAAATGGTTAGGTCTAACACTCTGAATAACTAAATCTATTAAACTTATCTCAAGAAAATATTTTATATCTCCGTTAAGAGATTATGAATTCCATCTTGAGAATATATGTTCCTTCAATATTAAATGTGGTTGCCCAATATACTGAGGTTTTGATCGTGACTTTGGATCTCACTCCTAATATATCAAAGCAACCTAAACTTCATGATCAAGTTCATTATTCACTCAGGATTAAAAGTTGATGTAAATAGAAGTCGTGAGATTTATTATTCATTTAACAGTCATTAGTAGAATAATAAATCTCACAGCGGTCCAGTTCAATATGTCTTAACACTTAAAACATATCAACTAGAAGTCTCCACTTCCATGATCAAGACAAATCATCTTAGTTGATATGTTATAGTCTTCATAGATGAAATGCCCAATTTCATCACTGACTACAAACTAAATTCTGAGTTTATAAAGAATTTGTGATTTATATCTTCTGTGACTAAATCACATGAATCACATACTATATATCTCATGGACTATATGATAATGTCCAAATATTCATGTTACAATTATTTTAGATAATAATAAAACAACTTTATTGATTACAACATAATGTCATACATAGTATCATACAGTAGAATTTAAAAGGCACATATCCTAACAAAGGATTCTGACAAGGATTACCCAAACTAAGAATCAAGTCATATCAGACCAAAGACAATGAGTTGAACCATAGAAGAGCATATTGGTACCCAAGGAAGGAAATTCGACCGAGGCGTGATGATTGGAGCTACAACTGGTGGCTAAAAGGTGTGTCAATGGGTCGCTGTAGGAAGACGACTAGAACCATGACAGAATCATGGTTTGGTGACAATAGAATAATGTCACTAGACCCATAAAGCAGTTGCCAGAGCTAGTTAATGATTCCAACCAGCGTTTGTTGTGGTCATCGAAGTTAGGGCGAAGGATCGGCGATGAAGATTTTGATCTTTGGTTGTAGAAGATTGTTGGTTATGGCTAGGGATAACAATTTTTATCCATATCCATGAACCCACCCATTACTCTCCTAATTTGGATAAGTTTTAACCCAACCCATTTGAATATTTGGGTTAAATGGGTAAAGACCCTTTAGGTTATTTAATTATATGGGTCTAAATAAACAAACCCACTAATACCTACTAAAACCCATTTAAAATTTAAATAAATAATATAAAATCTAAATTTCTAGAAAATGACAAAAATACCCCCGAAACCTAAAAAATGACCAAAATACTCCCAAAACCTAAAAATGACCAAAATACCCCTGAAATCTAAAAAATGACCAAAATACCCCCAAAACCTAGAAATTACAAAAATATCCCAAAAATCCAAAAAAATGACCAAAATACCTCCTGAAACCTATCAAAATGTCCAAAATACTCTCAAAACCTAAAAATTACCAAAATACCTCGAACCCAAAAAATGATCAAAATACCCCCAAAACCTAAAAATGACCAAAATATCCCCAAAACCCAAAAAATGACCAAAATACCCCAAAACCCAAAAAATGACCAAAATATCTCCAAAACCTAAAAAATTACCAAAAATACCCCAAAACCTAAAAGTTACCAAAATACTTCTAAAACCTAGAAATTTACCGAAATAACAAAAAATCTAAAAATTATTGAAATACCCCTAAAACCTAAAAGATGACAAAAATGCCCTTATAACCTAAAAAATGACTGAAATACCCTTAGAATCTAAAATGATCAAAATAACTCCGAAACCTAAAAAATTACCGGAATTCCCTTGAAACCTAAAAAATTACCGAAATTCCCTCGAAACCTATAAAATGACTAAAATACTCTTAGAACCTTTAATAAGTCAAAAATATCCTCGAAACATCCAAAATACCCCAAACCTCTATTTTGGTCATTATTTAGGTTTCAGGGGTTTTTATCTATCATTTTTTTAGGTTTTGGAGTTATTTTGGTCATTTTTTAGGTTTTGGGGTATTTCGATCATATTTTAGGTATCAGGGTATTTTGGTAATTTTTTAGGTTTTGGGGGAATTTCAGTCATTTTTTAGGTTTCGGAGGTATTTCGATCATTTTTAGATTTAGGAGGTGTGGGGGCCAGTCAATCAACAGGCCCATTAAGGTCAGGATCGTTGGGTCTGTGGCCCATCCGAGGATGCATATTCGTCCGAGGAGGCCAAGTCAGGTCATAAGGCAATTACCGAAGGGGGGTGGTAGTCAATATCACGAAAGTAGAGTTCTGTATTCGACCGAGGACACCATACTTCTCGACAGTGTACGTCCGAGGACGATCAGGACGCGGTCTTGTTACAACCGGACCTCGGAATTATGTCACCACTGAAGATGGGATAACAGACCAAGGGTAAGAAAGAAAAGGCAAACAAATATCTATAACTACAGCTACCTCCGCATTAATTACCTCTCAACCAACTCTCTGGTTGCATTAATGTGGAGGTGATACCTGAACAGTAAGGAGGCAGCCTTACAACTGCCCATAGGAAGTTTTAGGAGGTGCTAGATGGGACAGAAAGAAATCCCCCGAACCCAACCTACACGTGTGTGGTGAGGATGAAACACAGAAGGTGGTATATAAACTGAAAGAAGAACATGCAAGAATGGAATCGGAACAAAAAAGAAAGAAAGAAAGTATAGACTGAAGAAGAAGAACGTAAAAAGCAAAAGAACTGTATCGATTACCAAAAACAAAACGATCGTTGTGCCAGCTCTAAGCCTTCAATATACGTGAGGGTGAATCTTTTCATTCCACAAAAGTTAATCTAGTTCTTAACACCCATGCTCTACAAATTATATTGTTTGGGCCTATTTACGTGCGAACCCAGTATCATTTTGGGTCGTTACAAATCGAGTCCTTACAATTGGCGCCGTCTGTGGGAAGAGCTTGTGTTAACTTAAAGGATTTCCGGTGCAATGTTTCTGATGGAGGAAGTGGATCCACATCACCACGCGGCGGGACCGCATCAGGAGGATGCCAACCTGCACCAGGCAGAGTCAAGGGGCTCCCAGTATGGTGATCCTCGAAGGAGTCCCGAACAGAGAGAAGGCCATGAGGGGAGTGTACATACAACTCATACCACCAGAAGCCACTCTCATGGGAAGAGTCACGTCTCCCACGCGAAGCATGATGGGAATCTGCAACGTGAGATTACAGATTTGAAGAGAGAGTTGTGCCATGCACGGCGGGAGCGCTCCCCACCTTGCTCCAAACCATCATCTGAGGAGTCGGATGAAGCTAGTTATAGGCGGAGATCGAGAACTCCGCCAAGCAAGACTTTCTCCTATGAAGAGGAGCACCGCCATCGGTGTAAGCGTAGAAGTCCACCTAGCAGGGGCTTAGGAAATGATGCCATGAACAAAGCCTTGAGTCAAATTTCCAAGTCGCCCTTTACGAGAAACATAGACGATGCGATTCATCCTCGGCGATTCCATCAGCCCACGTTCTCTCTGTATGATGGCCGGTCTGACCCGGTAGAACATGTAAGCTATTTCAGCCAGAAAATGGCTATCTACTCCAGGGACGAGGCTTTGATGTGTAAAGTTTTTCCATCGAGTTTGGGTCCGACGGCGATGAGGTGGTTCAACGGCTTAGGGGTCAATTCTGTTGGATCTTTCAAAACACTGACGCGGGCTTTTAGTGCTCGCTTTATTACATGCAGCAAGACTCCTTGGCCTTTGGGATCTTTGCTGACTCTGTCTATATGAGAGGGCGAGACTCTCAAGAATTACTCGGATAGATACTGGGAAATGTTTAATGAAATAGAGGGAAAGAACGATGTTGTGGCTATAACCACTTTCAAAGCTGGTCTCCCAGCTGATCACGATTTGAGGAAATCCCTGACGGGTAAACCTGTCACCAGTGTGCACCAATTGATGGACAAAATAGATAAGTACAGAAGGGTAGAGGAAGATCAACTTCAGGGAAAAGGAAAGGCCAAGGTGATCCCTCAGGATAAGAGGGATTTCAGGTCGGACCGTTATAATAGCAGCTGACCCCGGAGGGATTTTGTTGGGCAGACGGGTTCGGCAGACGCCTAGGTGGTTAATGTGATATTTCGAGAGCCAGTGCAGCGGGTTTTGTCCTTCCAGAGTATTGTCGGTGTCCCGATCCCTGGCCGAGGATCATTCCCAAGCATTGAAGAGAGCCAATGTGCGTGTCCCCCTGATTCTAGGCTTTTCGAATGAGGACATGGTTGTGAACATACAGCCCCATGAGGATGCTTTGGTGGTAACGTTGAGAATTAGCGAGTACGATGTCAGAAGGGTGATGGTTGATCAGGATAGCGTCATGGATGTAATGTATCCCGACTTGTACAAGGGGCTAGGTTTGAAACCAGAGGACTTAACAACCTACAACTCTCCTCTAGTAAGTTTTGAGGGAAGGTTGGTCGCTCCCAAAGGACTGATCAGGCTGCCTGTGCAAGCAGGTACAGATGTGGTGGAGGTGGACTTTATTGTCGTAGATGTTTTTTCTCCATACACGGCTATTATGGGCAGACCTTGGCTTCACACCCTTAAAGCGGTCTCGTCTACTTTGCATCAGAAAGTGAAGTACTCATCTGGAGACCAAGTGTTGGAAATAGTAGGGAGTCAGGCGGCTGCTCGGCAATGCCTAGTAGCAGCTATACAGCATCGGCCAGAGGCAGAAACCTTGGCTACGACCGACAATGAGTTATAGCAATTAAAGTCCCCAGTATCAGGCTTGGACGTACCAGCCGATGGGGTTGAGTGCGAAGATCTGGAGAAGGTAGTTGTTGCTGACGATCCGGAAAAATTCTCCTAGGTTGGGGCTATATTGCCTTTGCAAGAGAAGGCAAGGTTGTTGGAATTCCTCCGAGCCAATGTGGACGTTTTCGCATAGAACCCGTATGAAGCCCCAAAGGTGGACCCGAATTTCATTTGTCATCGACTCAACGTGAACCCCACCATTATGCCCAGGAGGCAACCTCCTCGGCGACCATCGAAGGAACACGCCGAGGCGGTTAGAAGCGAAGTTGCCAAGCTCAAGCAGGCTGGGGCTATCAAGGAAGTTTTTTATCCTCAGTGGTTGGCCAATACGGAGGTAGTAAAAAAGAAGACTGGAAAATGACGGGTGTGCGTGGACTTCACGGATCTCAATAAGGCTTGCCCCAAGGATCCATTTCCCATGCCGAAGATTGACCAGTTGGTGGATGCGACTGTGGGTCACCCTAGGATGAGTTTCTTGGATGCCTTCCAAGGATATCACCAAATACCGCTGGCTGCCGACAATCAGGAAAAGACTGCCTTTGTAACCCCGATTGGGAACTACCATTACAAGGTGATGCCCTTCGGCTTGAAAAACATTGGATCTACCTACCAACGCATGATGACGAAAATGTTTGAACCGCAACTGGGTAGAAGTATTGAAGTTTATATCGATGATATGGTTGTGAAAAGTAAAGTGGTGTCCGAACACGTGGAGGACCTCACGGGTATCTTCGGGATACTGAGAAAACATAAGTTACGCTTGAATGCTTCGAAGTGCTCCTTTGGTGTAGGTTCCGGGAAGTTCTTGGGGTACATGGTGACCTATAGAGGAATTGAGGTGAACCCAGACCAGTTTAGGGCTATTAACGATTTGCAAGTACCTCGGAATCCAAAAGAAGTGTAGAAACTGACTGGGATGACTGCTACATTGAATTTGTTCATCTCAAGGTCGGCTGAGAGGTGTCGTCCTTTTTTCCGCCTATTACATAAGTGGTAAGGATTTGAATGGACCGCGGAGTGTGCTGAAGCATTACAGCAGTTGAAAGAATACCTGTCCAGGCCACCTATCATGTCTAGCCCTGAGGTGGATGAGGTGTTGTTTGCATACCTGGCAATCGCCTCTCATGCTGTTAGTTTTGTCTTGATACGAGAAGACAATGGCTTCCAAAGGCCAGTTTATTATGTAATTAAATCCCTCCATGAGGCCGAGGTGAGATATTTGTCATTAGAAAAGGCCATATTGGCGGTGGTCCATGCAACACGCAAACTTCCGCACTACTTTCAAGCCCATACTGTGGTTATCTTGACCCAACTACCTCTTAAGTCCATACTTAGAAGTGCCGACTACACCGGGAGGATTGCTAAGTGGGGCACGATTCTGGGTGCTTTCGATATCAAATACATGCCTCGCACCTCTGTGAAAGGTCAAGTCCTTGTCGATTTGGTGGCTGAGTTCGCCGAATGCCTAGAAGAAGTTAATGTGAATCAAGGTCACATGGATGAAAAATCGGTTGGCCTAATATCCGCACAAGGTGGGTCCTTTTGGAGGGTGTACGTGGATGGGGCCGCAAACCAACGGGGAGCAGGATTGGGATTGGTGTTGATATCCCCCGAAGAGGTCATCATCGAGAAGTCGTTAAGATTAGGGTACTCGGCTACTAACAACGAATCAGAATACGAAGCTTTGATAATGGGAATGAGTATGGTTCGAAAAATGGGTGGAAAGGCAGTGAAATTATTCTCAGACTCGAGATTGGTAGTCGGTCAGGTGAGAGGAGAGTTGGAGGCCCGAGACCCAAGGATGCAAGGGTATCTGGACCGGGTTAGGCGTATGCGAACGAAGTTTGAGTCTTTCGACTTATTACATATTCCTTGAGGTGAAAATACCCACGCTGATTCCTTGGCAACCCTTGCCACCTCCTCAGTACGAAATTTTCCTCGGGTGATTATTGCCGAAGACCTGTGTACCCCCACCTCACCAAAAAAGGAGGTTTGCCAAATCAATCAAACCAGTCTATCGCCGAACTGGATGGACCCCAAATTAAAATTTCTTGAAAGTGACATATTGCCCGAAGATAAGGTGGAAGCTGAGAAAATACGAAGGAAAGCTCCTCGGTACTGGTTATCTGAGGATAAAAAGTTATACAAACGGTCCTTCTCTGGGCCATACCTGCTCTGTGTGCCTCCTGAGACAGCAGAGTCAATCCTGGAAGAATTGCATGAGGGCATTTGTGGAAGCCATACAGGAGGAAGGTCTCTATCATGTCGAGCCATCACATAAGGATATTGGTGGCCAAATATGCGGAAGGAAGCGCAGGAGTACGTTAGGAAATGCGATCAGTGTCAAAGATATGCTCCAAATATCCATCAACCGGGAGGAGTTCTTAACCCTCTCTCTAGCCCTTGGCCTTTTGCTCAATGGGGGCTGGACATTGTCGGCCCTTTTCCTAAAACCATAGGAAACAAGAAGTACCTGCTGGTCGGCATAGACTACTTCACTAAATGGGTCGAAGCTGAGCCCTTGGCGAACATCAGAGATGTAAATGTGAAGAAGTTTATTTGGAGGAACATTGTTACGCGATTTGGAATTCCCCGCACTCTTGTCTCAGATAATGGACTCCAATTTGATAGCAATGCCTTTAGGGAATATTGTTCAGAGCTGGGTATAAGAAACAGATATTCCACTCCGCCTTATCCACAAGGCAATAGGCAGGCTGAAGCTGTTAACAAAGTAATAGTCAATGGGCTTAAGAAGAGATTGGATGACGCGAAAGGAAAGTGGGTGGAAGAATTGCCACATGTGCTTTGGACGTATCGGACAACTCCCTGACGTTCAATGAGGGAAACTCCCTTTTCCATGACCTATGGGGCCGAGGCCGTCATTCCCCTGAAAACTGGGTTCCCAACGTTAAGGACCAGTACATTCTCTTCGGATAGTAATGATGCGAGGCTGGAGAAAAGTTTGGACCTGATTGAAAAACGAAGGGAGAGCGCGATGGTTCAACTATCTTACTACCAACATAAACTCAAGCAAAGCTATGATAGTAATGTGAAGATGAGGCCGTTAGCCGTAGGAGATCTGGTGCTGAGGAAAGTTCTGGGAGCTACCAAGAATCCAAATTGGGGAAAACTGGGACCTAATTGAGAAGGGCCATATTGGATCACTTCTGTAACGGGAATAGGAGCCTATTATCTGGAAGACCTAGATGAAAAAGCTATACTACATCCTTGGAATGTAAATAACCTCAAGAGGTATTATTATTAATAAAAGTATTTCAATTCAAATATTTCTTTTAATTTATGTCAACCATACACCCTGTACTCCTACGTCTTATGACGTATATTGAAATGTTAAACAGAAACTTAGTTATGTCAGGTCCTCAGACCACAAACTTGGTGGAAATTAACGTCCTATGATGTATATTGAAATGTTAAACAGAAACTAAGTTATGTCAGGTCCTCGGACCACAAACTTGGTGGAAATTAACGTCCCATGATGTATATTGAAATGTTAAACAGAAACCAAGTTATGTTAGGTCCTCGGACCACAAATTTGGTGGAAATTAATGTCCTATGATGTATGTTGTAACACTCATTGGGGAATTAAAGACAGGTCTATGGACGTAAGTTGGCGTACAATCAAGGTACTGAAGGCATGATTTTATTTAGTTTATGAACTTTCGTAAAGAATTGCAATTGATTGGAAAGAATACGTGCATATCTAAAACGTCTTCCTAAGACCCTGTTGTATTAATGCTTATTGCCTATTGCTAATTGTCAATTGACGACATGTGTGAGTAAAATTGCCCCATACACGCAAAGGGTAGTTGAAATGAACTTATCCAAATTACAATAACACAGTGAACAAGTACAAAAATAACATAGAGCAGTAAGAGCGGTAAGAAAATGAGCAAGGAAGTCCCCTACTAAATGTATAGTTAAACTACAAAACAAGTTCTACTTTTTCAATTTCAATTGGATCTTTGGGTTCTGACCGGCAGATATGTCTGCCTCCGAAGTGGTGATTCCCTCTTTGGCTTTAGTAACGCCCCCAGTTGGTAAAACTGTGGAGTCCAAATCCTGTTGAAAACCTTGGGAGGCCATCTCTGCCTCCGAAGCGGTGGTGGTCTTGTTTGGGGAAGCTCCTGGAGGGGCAAGTCCCCCTTTAGCTAATTCCGGCTGGCCAAGGGGAGGAAAACTATGAGGCGAAACCTTCTCGTTGAGGTTAATAACTAAAGAAGGAGCATCAGCCTGATGAGGTAGAAGAATTGGGGGACGAATCGCCTCGGTATAGAATACGTTCTCTGGCTTACGTAACTCAGATGAGGCTTCAACCCTAACACGGTTGAGAGCTTCACTCCAAGTTCTTGCGCAGTAGATACGGCATACCTCCGGAACCTCGGCTCTCAAAACCTTCTCAGTTTCAGCTATACCAACCTCGTAACCTCTCTGCTCGGCTTCGTTCATTGCCTGTTCGGCATCGATTTTTGCTTTCTCGGCTTGCTCCTTGGACTTTTCAGCTCGCTCCCTTAGCTTTTGAGTTTCCTCTAGGTGCTTCCTAAGAACTAGGACTTGCTCATGAGTCTTCTTTAGCTCGGCATTCGCCTCATGCAGAAGTTTCCCTTGGTCCTGGGCCTGCTTTTGGTAGCCTTCTAATGCCGACTCGGCGCTCTTGCTAGCTTGCTCTTCGACCTGTAGCTTTTTCCTTGCATTGGCCAAGCCCTATTCAAATTTGGACAAGGTCTGTACAGCCGTTGTCCGTCTTTTTCTTTCATCATCTAGCTGATCGGAACAGGCGTTGAGCATCTCATCTAGCTTGAAAGTATTTTGGATGATCTGTAGGAAAAAGGTTATCGCTATAGTCAATGAAAAATGCATATTGGTGAGTAACAGTCACATAATGAAAAAGATAAAAGTTAGCTCCTTACCATGCCCAAATATCGTTTGTTGTCAAGGACGAGTTCATTCTTCCTCATATTCTTTATTTCGGCCATATCTTTTGGGAGCAATAAGGCTTCCTCTATGGCCGAGGCTACGTGACACCCTATGCCACCGTTAAAGTCCCTTATGGATGCATCATCTCGCAGGGGCTCCCCACCGTGCATAGGTACTGGCAACCATGCTTGTGGTTCAGGATGTTGGGAATCAGATTTCTCTTGGCCCCGCACGGCTTGGTGCTTAGTTTTCTGCTGCTTTGCAGCTCGTTGGGTATCCTCCTCACGAGTTGGACGAGACTTGCTCGTGTCTGCCACCTCTTTGCCCTTCTATTCCCTGCGCCTTTTCTGCTCGGCCGCGTTAGGAAGCGCTGGCTGTGGTGATGGCCAAGGAGGTTGACAAAGAGCAGGAGGAGGAGACCTAGCGAGAAGAGATGAAGCCTGGGATGGTATTGATTTTGCAGGTGCACTCTTTCCCGGCTGACCTTCCATCAGCTCCAGCAAGCTTTTTTGGGGTTTTCTTTGTATCCCCATCTTGACAGGATCTTCCTCAGAGCTTATGGGTTGATCAAAAATCCTGAAATCGTTTGAGAACTCAGGGACTACTACAACCTCTTCCTCGCCTTTCTTCTTTTCCTTTCTCCCTTTTATTTCCTTTTCCCTGAGGGTAGGTAGGGATGACGAAGTTCCTGCCGAGACGCTGGCTACGAAAAGAGGCTCTGTGCGAGGTGTGTACTGGGGAAGCGGAATACCCTCTGGAACAATGAACCCTTCGTAGGCAACATTGATACGGTGAAGCCGAGGATCGCGGGCTCTAATCACGCACTTCGTGGCCTGAAAAGCAAAAGAAAGGGGGGTATAGTCAAGAATTAAGTGTGCTGCTCGGAGCTGACCGTCAGCCTCGTTCACGTATATTTCGGCTTTCAATAACTTATCTAGGCTCACCTTATTGACTAACCTAAGATTGGGCTTTGTGTAGCGTCTATCTACAAAACCGTTGAGTCGAGAGTAAAAATTGTTGGAGACAAAAATGATTAAAAAGAAAAAAGTAAACGAAATGTGTTCGCGAACTAAATATTATAGATCTATGACTACGTGCCCACTTGGTGTTCCCTCTACTGTCGGGCAAGGCAAACCATCGTGTCATTCCCTAGAGAGAATAAGGAAATCCTCATTTAGGTTCTTGTTTGAAGTGGGAAGGCACTGAATCAGCCTTACCTCAAGATATCTCGACTTGAGATAATACCCTTGACCGGTTAAGTGATGAAGGTTGTACACCCAATTCACATCATGATGGGTTAACTTTAGGTCCATTCTCTTATTCAAAGCGTCTATACTTCCCAGGACCCTAAACATGTTTGGAGCACACTAGGTGGGGGATAGCCTAAAGAAGTTGAGGTAACTCCTAGTGATACTACCCATGGGGATAGTCACCCCGCCCTCTATAAAGGCAATCATGGGAATAACTACTTCCCCAGTTTGTCTGGCATCAGCCCATTCCCCTTGGGCTGCGTACCTCATCCTTACCGTTGAGGGGATTTTATACTTAGAGTGAAAGTTTCTAATACCTTCCTCGGACTCAACGAGACATCGAAATGGATTCTTTTGTTTCCCCATTTTTCTAAAAGACTTAGCAGAAAAGACTGTTGGGTTTGAAATAAAAGTGGACCTCGGACGAAGTACGATTATTTGTAGTCGCCAGGAAAATAACGAAAATAGAGAAAGGCAGGTTCAATGTATGAACTCTGGAACCACGTAATCATCGAAGGTAAAGTACAGGGTTAATTTGAGAATGCCTTTATATGAGGATTGTGAGCGGTAAAGTTCCCGCTCACAAAACAAGGGAGGCCTTCTGCCGTTTGATTTGAATCTCACCGTCGAATGTGGGAGACAAGGGCATTGCCAAAATTTAATGCTGCCAAAATTGGGATGCTGAAGCATCAGGGGCATGCCCCAAAACACGCATAGGTATGGGCTTATGACGTCAAAATCTACCTTCTCTCCCGAGGAGTCGAAAAGTAGGATTTTGAGGGGCTATTGTGGGGGCCAGTCAATTAACAGGCCCATTAAGGTCAGGATCGTTAGGCCTGTGGCCCATCCAAGGATGCATATCCGTCCGAGGAGGCCAAGTCAGGTCATAAGGCAATTACCGAAGGGGGGTGGTAGTCAATATCACGAAAGTAGAGTTCTGTATTCGACTGAGGATACCATACTCCTCGGTAGTGTGCGTCCGAGGACAATCAGGACGCGGTCTTGTTACAATCAGACCTCGGAATTATGTCACCACTGAAGATGGGATAACAGACCAAGGGTAAGAAAGAAAAGGCAAACAAATATCTATAACTACAGTTGCCTTCGCATTAATTACCTCTCAACCAACTCTCTGGCTGCATTAATGTGGAGGTGATACCTGAACAGTAAGGAGGCAGCTGTAAGGAAGTTCCAGGAGGTGCTAGATGGGACAGAAAGAAATCCCCCGAGCCCAACCTACACGTGTGTGGTGAGAATAAAACACAGAAGGTGGTATATAAACTGAAAGAAGAACATGCAAGAATGGAATCGGAACAAAAAAGAAAGAAAGAAAGCATAGACTGAAGAAGAAGAACGTAAAAAGCAAAAGAACTGTATCGATTACCAAAAACAAAACGATCGTTGTGCCAGCTCTGAGCCTTCAATATACGTGAGGGTGAATCTTTTCATTCCACAAAAGTTAATCTAGTTCTTAACACCCACGCTCTACAAATTATATTGTTTGGGCCTATTTATGTGCGAATCCAGTATCATTTTGGGTCGTTATAAATCGAGTCCTTACAGGAGGTATTTTGGTGATTTTTTAGGTTTAGGGTGTATTTTGGTAATTTTTAGGTTTCAGGGGTATTTCGGTCATTTTTTAGGTTTTGGGGGTATTTTGATCATTTTATAGGTTTTGGGGGTATTTTAGTCATTTTTTCGGTTTCAAGCTATTTCGGGCATTTTTTAAGTTTAAGGGGGTATTTTGGCAATTTTTTAGGTTTAGGGTGTATTTTGGTAATTCTTAGGTTTCGAGGGTATTTCAGTCTTTTTTTTATTTAAGGTTTTTGGGGTAGTTTGGTCATTTTATAGGTTTTGGGGGTGTTTTGGTCATTTTTAGGTTTCAAGAGGTTATTTTAGACTTTTAGTCATTTTTTAGGTTTCAAGGTATTTCGATAATTTTTTAAGTTTAGGGGGTATTTCGGTAATTTTTTAGGTTTAGGGTGTATTTTGGTATTTTTTAGGTTTTGGAGGTATTTCGGTCATTTTTTTAGGTTTTGGGGGTATTTTGGTCATTTTATGGGTTTTTGGGGTATTTTGGTCATTTTTTAGGTTTTGGGGGGATATTTTAGTCATTTTTTAGGTTTAAGGGTATTTCAGCCATTTTTTAGGTTACGGGATAATTTGGTAAAAATTTCAAGTTTCGGGGGTATTTTGGTCATTTTTAGGTTTTGGGGATATTTTGGACATTTTAGAGGATTTTGGGGGGGGGGGGTATTTTTCTCATTTTAAATATTTTGGAGGTATTTTGGTCATTTTAGTGGTTTTTAAGCATATTTGGTGATTTTAGAGATATCAGGGGTTTTTGGGTCATTTTAAAGGTTTCATGGGTATTTTGCTCATTTTAGAGATTTTGGAGATATTTTGGTCATTTTAGTGGTTTTTGAGCATATTTGGTAATTTTAGAGATATCGGGGGTATTTTGGTTATTTTAGAAGTTTCATTGGTATTTTGCTAATTTCAAAGATTTTGGCGATATTTTGCTAATTTCAAAGATTTTGACGATATTTTGCTCATTTTAGAGATTTTGGAGATAATTTTGGATGTCCAAGGGTATATTGGTAATTTTGGAAGTGTAGAGCATCATTTTAGGTATTTAAGGGTATTTTGATAATTTTGGAGGTCAAGAGGGTATTCAAGTAGTTTTAGAAGTATTTGGGTCATATTGGGTTAAATAGGTGGGTTATTAATTAAATGGGTTGGATTGGTAATGAATAATTAATTTATATATAAACGGGTTATAAATGATTAAATGGGCAATTACACACCTAATCCATTTATGACCCAACCCGCCCATTTGCCACCCCTAGTTATGGCTAGTGGGGTGAGTGGCAGAAGGTGGCAAGGCAAATAATGTGTGGTCATGTGTGTGCTGTGGGATGTGGTACTCAAGTTTTATAAACTCGAGTAACACATTGCATAGAACTCGAGCTTCATAAATTTGGGTTCCATGTGGCATTTTTTTAATTAAAATAATTCACGTCAATGACATTTTTTATGGAACTTGAGTTTTTAAAACTCGAGTTTAAAAAAAATGGTAAATTGCTAAATATTTTGAAATGCAAAATATTTTGGCCAAAGATGATAATTTTCCATTTTGGCCTACAAAATTTTGTACAAAAATTTCGTGTTTTTCCCCCCAAAAAAAAAAGAAAAAAAGAAAAAGAAAAAAGAGCACTTGCAATGGGTATTGATGTGGTATAGCCAATACATGCAATAATTACTCAAAATGAGTCGAGAGAGAGAACGTGATAGCCCAACGGTCAGAAATGTTTTAAAAACTCTATTTGCTGTGGCGTTACAAAAATCTCAGTAGCTCCTTCAAAATCCAAACAATCACACTCACTACTCTTTTACGATCTCTGTCCCTCTCTCTGCTCAAATATTCTACATTTCTTCACGAAGATAAGATCAAAGGGACTACTCAGACCTAGAAACGATCGGAGCAAAGCTTACTCAAATCTTTTTTTAATTCTATTTATCTCAAATTACACGATAAAATTCCACTCCTGCTTTTAACTCTCTCTTTTTTCCTCATTTTGTAGATCAGTTCTTCAATTTCAAAGGCATGGAACCGGAAAAAATTGATTGGAATAGCGTGGAATCCATATTTGTGGAAGATGACACCTACGAGAACTTCGATGCACCTCGATGGGTCGATCTCTGCGCTCCAGACGAACCCATTGACGATCAAGCATGGTTCTGCAATCCAGGTCAGACCCACTTACTCCATGTTCGTTTCCCAAGAAAGCCAAAGGGAAAACGAAAATTATGAATCCTACCCTTATTTTTTTTGGTTTAATTTTTGCTTTTGGCGTTTCAGATTGCAAGCATCGGAAGAATGCAGAAGATTTTTTTAAACCAATAGCCTATTTGAAGGTTTGTAAATTTTGTAAACTTTTTATGTAATTTCAATTAGTTTTCTAAGATAAACAATGCAACTAATCTAAGCAAAGCTTGTCGAATTCTAATTCGGTTTTTTTTTTTTTTTTTTTTTCAGGCTAAGCTTCTAAGATCAGTGTCCATTTCAGAAATGCTTTCTTTCAGGGATAGGAATCGGAGGTATATTTCAAATCCTAAACCCCAAGGAACATGCAGGACAATTAATTGTTTTAGCAATAAGTTTAAAGATATGACAAATTTCACAATGTTTTTCACAATGGTTAGGATGTTAGGTTGGGATTAGGGTACAATAAAAGTGATGTCAATAATAATCCTAATGAAAAAGAAGTAATCACAGTCTCCCACCTCAACAAGTTGTGAAATTTGTTGTGTTTGTAACATTGTTGTTATTTCAAATCATATTCAAATTAAGCTAAGTTTGTTAATTGGGTACTATTTATTTCTTGTTCCCGCAGAGATGTGAAGCTGAAAGAGAGAGAAATAAATTCAACTTCAGTTGCTGCAAAAATTCCCAATCCAAAGTCTTTGAAGACTAAAGGATCCAATAAAGACAGTGAGAACAAGAATCCTAATGTTTTTGCTCCTATTCCTAATGGTAGTATGAATTCAAAGAAAGCAGCAATGAAGCCAAGCACAGAGAAGAAGAAAAAGAAGCATTTGGATGGTGAGTTATTGGAGAATTCGTTCAAGGATGGCCGAAAACCGCAGCTAAAGAGTTCTTTCTCCGAGCGTAATCTGTTAACTGGACAGGAAATTTTGAATCAAATCACGGCATTCTGTTTTGAATTGAAGAAATTGGGGATGAAGAGTTGGAAGAAACCAACAGCAGAGAATGGGTCGGGTCAGGTTTTGGGTGAGAGAGTTAGAGAAAGAGAGAGGATGCCTCTGCTAGTGAGTAAGCCTAAAGCAATGTAACACAGGAAAAAACAGAGGAAACAGAGGAGGGAAGGTTTTTTTTTTTTTTTAGTTTCTCATCAACAGATTAATTAATACGTTATGTTAGAATATAGAACAATTTTGGGCTTTTTGAATTTTAGTTTTTATAGCAATGGATTTGACTAGGAATGGCAACGGGTCGGGTTCGGGCCGGGTTTTTCCATATCCGGACCCGACCCGCGGGTCTTAAACCGTGGCCCGAACCCGATCCGTTTACTAAACGGGTTTTTTTCCCGGGGCCCGGACCCGCCCC
The DNA here is from genome assembly GCF_001633185.2 of Quercus lobata. Classification (NCBI taxonomy): domain Eukaryota; kingdom Viridiplantae; phylum Streptophyta; class Magnoliopsida; order Fagales; family Fagaceae; genus Quercus; species Quercus lobata. The sequence goes on along the minus strand of NC_044910.1, from coordinate 21,679,618 downwards.
CGTCGGGCCCCATGGGCCCCGCGGGCCCCGTTTAGGCCAACCAGATTTGGGCCAACCCAAAAAAAAAAAAAAAAAAAAAAAAAAAGGAAGAAGAAGAAGAAGAAGAAGAGAATTGAAGCCTAAACAGAGTCTAAACGAAAATCTAATCACGCTTTCCACTTTTTTCCTCCTGAAAATGCAATCTATCAAAACCAAATATTCCTCTTTTTTTCTCACACTTAATCGGTAACCAAACAGAGCCAGAAAATCATGCTTAACAAACCCAAAATCACAAACACAAAAATCCCAAAATCACAAACACAGAAATCATTGAATATACATGTTTAAATAAAAATAATTACAACATTTTCTCGGCGATTTTCTTGCCATCCAAACGGATCCAAGATCTAACAAAAAAAACCCATTTTCTCAGCTTCTTTTCTCGGTCGAATTACGGAGACAGTACAGCGGTTCGACAGATATTCTTCAACGAAAAGTTGTTTGGGGGTTTGGAGGCTTCGAATTCGCTGAGGAACAGTGGGGGTTTCGATCAGAGGGTGAAGGAAATGTTGAGTGCGAAATTCCATCGGATGATGCTGCACCTGCATCGCTAGTGTACGAGTTTTCTGGGCTTGGTTGGGGTTGTCGTGGTGAGAAGAGAAGAGAGCGAGTCTGCGAGTGAGGTTTGGTTATGGCTGTCAGGCTGTGGTGGTCAGAGGAAAGTGAGGCAGTGAGGACGGAGGGAGGCGTGTGTGTGAGAGTTGAGAGATGAAGAGGGAGAGGCGGATGAGTGAGCTGCTGAAATGAGGAGAGGAGTTGAAAATTTTAGGGTTTTTAACTATATATATGTGAGGGTAGTTTAGTAATTATATATATATATATATATAACCGGGTCTTATCCGGGTCGGGTTTCGGGTCGGGTTTAGGGTTTTTTAATAAAACCCGGACCCGACCCGGACCCGCTTCGGGTTTTTTTTTTAAAACCCATACCCGACCCTATTCTTTATCGGACCGGGTAAAATCCGGCCCATTAGGATCGGGCCGGACCGGGTATCCGCGGGTCGGATCTAAATTGCCATCCCTAGATTTGACAGTGTAGCTAAAGAGATGGTGTTTCTACATTCTAGCTGTGTACACTGTACAGTGAGAATTTGGTCAAACCCATTCTATTAGGTACTGACTTGGATGAATATATAGGCTTCCCCTTAATAAAGGAATTTTGCTTACTTGAAGGGTTCTTTTAGTGCTATGAGGGTTTTTCCCCACTTTGAGAAAGAATATTTTTGAGGATATGCAATTCTTGGTTCCGTGGTCTTCTTCTTGTTGGTTTTCCTTGAAATATGTTGAGTTCTTAATCTCCTTTACTAAGAGAGAAAAAAAATGTGAAATGAGGGGAAGGTTAGAGAGAGAGAGAGAGAGAGCCACAGAAGGCTTGCCGAGCAAGTAAGTGAGTGAGTTCAAATCCTTTCCTCTTTTTTCAAGAGGAAAGGATTTTATTACATAAAACTAAAGCAACTTACAAATTGACATGACAACTATCTTACAGAAGTACCACACTCCATATTAAACAAACAAGCAAACTTGATATATTAAAATAGAAAATAGAAAATAGAAACACAAATACTATCACTTTTCTTTTCTAATATACCCTTACATAATAAATAAATCCACTTTCATATTACCCTCAAATGTTAACATTTTTTTTCATTAAATTAATACTAATAATTTTTCATCTCTCTCTCTCCTATATATATATATATATATATATATTAATTTTTAACATACAAACCAAATTTCCTACTAATAGCAATTTATTTATTATTTATTTGTAAAGGTATATTTTTTATATAATTTTAAATTTTGAGATGAGATGAGATTGTTATTAATCATTTATCATGTTTTGCAAATATAAAGGAGATGAGGAAACAATGCAATTCAACATTGAATTTATCAAAAAGCTATAAGATAAAATAGTTTAGAACAAGACTTAGGTACAGTATTTAGATGCTGTTCCTTAGGTTTCCTTTTTAAGATTCTGTCATGTGAATTTTTTCTCATGGGATGAAAGTGTATTTTTAAGTTAAGAACCCAACATATTACTACTTAGTTCAACTTGTTGGGTTGAGCGTTTTGTGGTTTTCTACTTGGTTCTTTGCTAAGGTATATTACTTCAAGTCACTTGATCTACTTTCCTAAAAGGTGCAGGCCGTCCTGGTCACTAGAGCAAGGGTGTTTGGTCTTGGGGCTTACATTGAATGCTTGATTAAGTTCAGGAAAAGAGAAGGAAGAACAACCATACTACGATCAACTGAGTGCAAGATATTGTTTTTTGTTTTACCAAGCAATTCTTGATGTACACCAACCCTTTTCATGCTTGATGACATGCCAAGATTCATGCATCCAGTTAACCCTGCAATCACTATAGTCACTTAAACACAGCTTTGAACCCTCCAAACCAAGAATTCTCAAGTTCCCTCTTGAAAACTCTTGAACTTGGGTCATGGAATGAAGTCTTGTGATGAAACTTCTTCTTGCTATAGTTATATGCCGGTAGAAAATTGCGAACTCCTAGTCTTCCTTTGAGTTTCAATCATGGCTTCTCTAAGCTTTGGCCGAAATTTTCAAAGCAATAGTCTTTTCTTTCAAAAATGAGATGATGGATTGAAGGTCTTGTGTTTCCATGATCTGGTAGCATGAGTGAAGCATGAAAAAGTTGGCCTTCTTCTCACACGGCTCTTAATCTCTCTATCTCTCTCTCTCTTTTTGGGTAGAAAATCTCCTCCAACAATTTTTTTTTTTTTGTCTTGTAAGTGATGATGAATTTGTTCATTAAGGGAACTAATTAAGCTCCTTTTGCTAGTGCCCCTTGCTCTCAACAAGTGAGACTTCTCCTCCTTTATTTTCCTTGTATTTTTTAGGCCACCTTTTTATTTGAACAAGTCCAATGTCTTGTTCCTTTGAGATTTATATATGGGCCTTCATTATTTCAATATCCCAAATGGTTTAAGTTGCTTTTTGATGGATTTTCTTTCCAAGGTCCATTTAATGCAAATATGGACTTTTATCAGCAAGGCCCACCACAAAAAAGATATGGGCAATGAATCTTGATTCCTTTCATGAGAAAAAATTTCACAGGCTTCAAACTTATGGTGAGGTGGAGGAGGTTTGGGATTAGTTAGAACCCATTTTGTAAAGTAGCGAGCTTGGGCTTGCAAACCCATTCCATGTACAGAAGAAGACATGGGCCTCGTAGCCGAATCTATGGAGGTATAGGTTTTAGGCTTGCGAACCCATTTGTGTTCCATAGAAAGCTTGGGTCCAAGTTGAAAACTTTAAGGGTTATAAGGCAAAAAGCCCAATTTGTGTAGCTTTAAGGGTTTTGGACATCCCTTTTAGGCTTTAATTTGGTTTGGCCCAAAGTCCAATATTATTTTTGCTGAATTTTGTTGATATGGTTCGGGTTGCTAATGAAACTGAGCCCTATGGCCTAAGGAAAAAACAAAGCATGAACTTATTAAATAGGCATTTCCTCTCAATGTGAATTGCAAAAAATTTTCTTTGATGTAGTTTTACTCAAATGGTGCTGCAAATGCAACTACCAAACTTAAGTCGTAAACGAGAAATTACATTCTTCCATCTCAAAAAACTATACTACATTTTACACTTATTTCTTGAACTATAAGAATGTATGGTTCAATATAACTAAATATAGCATTATAAGGCCAATTTACTTTCTACCATATGTTTTGGAGGGAGGGATAAATTGATTTTTTAATACTAAATTTCATTAAACTTAACCCCAAAATAGACAACAATGGGTTAAGTATTATAGAGTTACAACTTCTTTGGGAGGGAGGGAGGGAGGGAGGGAGGAACATTTTGTGTAACTTTTTTTTTTTTTTGATAGGAACATTTCGTGTAACTTTGGCGTTATAAAATGACATATTATCTGTGCTAATTATAGTTTTACGTTGAAATGATATACAAAGAATTATCACAATCAGTAATGGAGTTAGAATTTTTAAAATTATTTTGTTGTTAGGGATGTAATTAACCTTAATATATATATATATATATATATATGTATATGTGTGTGTAATATAATTACTTTATCTATCCATTATAAATTGAATATAATTACTCTATTTATAAAAAGAATGTATATCGGAAAAGTATGTTATTATCATTTATATGTAAAATAATTTGAATAAATGTTTTTTTAATGCCCCTTAATTCATTATTAATATTAATTTATTGTCTATCAATGTCAACTATTTGTGAAAAATTTTGTGCTTAAAGGTTGTGGCAAGAGTCAGGATTTGATTCTAAAGGACATAATTTATATATGCATGTATGTATATGCACTTGAAAACACACACACACATATATTACTTGAGATCGATATGAAATACATAAAGTCTTTCTTGTGTATATTGTGAAATAGAATATATTATTATATAAACAATTTTAATTTTGGAATCCAATATATTAGCCTTTTTTTTTTCTTTTTCTCAATATTTTTTAAAAGATCATAATAATTATTTTCCTTATGTTAAAACTTAAAAGTTAAAATATCAATTCATCACTATTTTTCATTTTCTTTCCATGTCATTGCTTTTTTTTTTTCTTATTATTTTTTATACATTAATTAATTAGAAAGCATTTTCTTTCTTTTTTTAAAAAGACGTCCGAGGAGAAATGTCTCCTCGGAAACACCAAATACTGGCCCAATATGTGCCCCATCCACAGTGAAGAATCATCCCAAACAAATGTGGGTAGTAGGATGAGCCTCACAAAACAGGAAGAAGGAAGAAAATGTAAGACGTCCGGTGGGAAACCACCATTGCCGCATTAAATGCAAGGAAGCTACTTTTCCAACCGCATTAATATGGAGAAGACAGGCGAACAATGTTACATTGGCCAATGCAACTCACAAAAAGATAAGGTGGATGTCTGATGGGACAGGCACTCAAGTGAAAGTCCAGATGGTTAACAAGTGTAAGACTCTTATCAATCTAAGGAGGCTATATAAGAGAAGAAAATCCCCATGAAGAAGGGAGGGGAAATTTGAAAACAAAAAGGAGATAGAAAGAGAGAGAAAGGCAATAGTCTTTGATCAGAGCCAAAAGTGCACCCATACGTCTCCTCGGACTGAGTATCCTGTGGGCATTAGGGAGATATTCTTACGTTCAAACTGCTGCATGGCATACAATTAACTGACGTTCACTTCGTCCAACCCTAGTTCTGTAACCCGCTCTCTACAAATTCATTGTCTAGGGTTCTTTGGGCCAGAATCACTTACTTGTTGGGTTTGGACCCCAAAGACTGACCCTACAGTAGCGATAGTAAAATAAGTTGAAAAAATATTTTTGACCTTCCTTATTTAACTTCGCATGAGATAAATTGTTTTCTTTATTTAGTTTCGTGTGAGATAAAGTTGTTTTCCATAAAATTTTAGTGGAAAACAAATCTATTTTACACCAAGCTAAATAAGGGAAATTAAGAGATAATTTTCTTTTGACTTTTTTTTTAGTAATGTTACAATCACAAACTATTTTACAACATTTTTGCAAAATGTTGATGTAACTAACCTTTTATTGGTTTTCATCTAAGCCCACAATTAATACCACTTTTGGTTTACTGATAATTATGATCTCTTCTGAATCTCATATTATTATGAATTTTGAAAGGAAATTTTTTCTTATTTTATCGATGTCTTTTTAGTCTAAGATTTAAAACATGTAAAAGGAAAGCCGAAGAGTGAGAAATTAAAAAAAAGAAAAAGAAGAAGTAATTCTCCTATTTTTTTTAGTGTACACAGTACACACACTTAAAAAAATCAGTTACTTTTGAAAAATGATAAAGTTAGTTTTTTTTTGTTGTTGTTGTTGTTGTTGTTGTTGTTGTATTAATAAGAATCCGAAAGTATACAAACAAACGCCTAACACACTAGGAGATAGAAAGCAAAACTAGGGAAACAAAACTCCCAAACAAGAGGATAACGAATAAAAAAAAAAAAAAAAAAGATCCGAAGACCCAAAGAAATCACAAGAACCATCAAGGTTTCTGTTGGGAAGATATATATAAGCTTTTGATAAAGTTTGTTCTTAGTTATAAAAGGTTGCGTATAAAAATTTAAATTAAATATATTAATTGATATACATATATGTATATATTAATTGATATACATATATACATATATGTATAAATATATATATGATAAGGGTGTTCTTGCAAAAGATTTCATGTGTGACACACAAGGAGGTCGACGGTACCTACGGACCTGTTAGCTTCATGTGCTTATACGGAAGGAAAAAAGTAGCGACACCATAAGCTGACGACCCCACCATGATACCCAACGGGCACCTCCATAAGCAGACGAGGAACCTTCGGATGAAGCAAGTGGCCGACGGGGATGAAGAGGCCGACGGGTCCAACATGGCTTAGCATGGTCTCCACAAATGTCTATACATGGAAATATCTTGTATTCTACGCCTAGCTCTAATAAGAGGAATCTCTACAAGGAAAGGATCTTGTAAAATACGAGTATCAATGAGAATTTTCTCTAGAAGGAAATACCTTCTCCGCCAAGAAACGAAAGTCAGCTCTACACTACTATAAAAACCCCAAAACTCTCACAAATCAAGATACGCGTAATTTTCCCAGCTCTGGCACTCTAGAGTGGTAGAAATTCTCTTTAACTTAACCTTCAGAGGGTATTTGGCCAATATCACACCGGTACTCTCTGTAAGGTCTTCTTTGTTTCTGTTTCATAGGTTCTATCTAGAGCACGTGAGGACCGTGCGACTTACTGACGATTTTTGGCATCATCAATATTTATATATATATATATATATATATTTTTTTTTTTGTATTGATGTATAGACTATAGAGTATTAAATGCACTTTAACTTGCATCCTGAGCACACTTTCTTAACAAAATCATATATATTTAGCTCACTTTCTTAACAAATCATATATACTTTAGCTCTTTTTACATGTTAATGATTGTTATAATTCAGTGTTTGATATTGTGTGTATTTATACATCTATGTATATATGTATGTATGAGAGTGAAATTCTACTCAAAAAGTCTAAGGAGACACATTTTGTCACAATTTGCTTGAGTGTTAACTAATAACTCCAATGCTTTAGATGGTGGACCTACGTGTAAATGAGGTAATCCAATTACTAATTGACACTAAAGCAAATTGTGCTCAAGTCTATGGTCTTAGAAAAACTCTCTATTGTAACTCCAAGGGTAACCTTCAATTCAATATTGTACATTAAGTTTTTAATTACAATTTTTAATTTTCTTACTCGTAGAGAGATGCTTATGTCTAAGAGAGTTACCGAGAATAGAGGTAACAAGAGGTAACATGATGTACCTTTTTTTTCCCCTTCATAGAGATGCCTATGATAGTTATCAAGAATAAAGTTAACAAGGGGTTGGCAACATCAATGCCTTTTGTTATTTCAATTTATGGGCTTAATTTGAAATGAATTCATAGTCGACTCATTGTTCTTCTAGGGTTTACAAGTTATAATTAATGCCACCCTAGCCTAGCTAGATGCCTTACATTACAATTACACACCTTCACTAATAGGAAGGTTGCTATTAACTCTGTCATTCATTATCAAACCAAATTAGTCAACATTATGATACCACGTAATGTACCATGATATCTTCATATATATATATATATATATATATATATATATTTTGTTTATAGCTAATAGGCTAAGAATGTATTGACCCATTTGGTAAATTAATCAATTAACTAGTCGCTAACCCGTGCGATGCACGGGAAAGCTATTGTGTATAAATTTAATGAAATAGAAATGTATGAAACACAAATTTAAGTTTAAAATAAAATGAAGAATTAAATCTTTAATATCTTCAACTATCCATAAAATGTATGAAACTCAAATTTAAAGAACTACTTAATCAATATTTCAAATAAATTGAGAAAAAAAACTTTAAAGTGTTTTTTGTATCTTTTTCCTTTATTGCTTCGTAATAGTCACTGAATATGTTATTTTGTTTTAATTTTAAAATTTAAACCATCAATTAGGGTCTTGCATCTGACTGATTAATAAAATAAAAATTATGCAATGGCAATGGTTGGAATCTTGCTTATAATAACCTAAGAAAAGAAGTGGCACAATTTTATGGGACTTCATACTACATTATTTGATTAATTTTGCTGAAGGTAGCATTATGTATGCAATTAATATACAATTTCTTAAATCATATGCCATGTACACCCAAATCCATGTATGTTCATTTGGTGTGCTCACTTCTATTCCTTTGCCTTTACCTTTACCTGATTTTGTGGACTTGCTAATAATCCTCCAACAAAAGCAAAACTGTGAAGACTTGACTGGCATATGGTGGCCTTAACTATTGATGTTCCCTTTAATATGTTAATGATCAGTTTAGAACCTTGCATTTATGGTTTTCACATTTTTGTTAGTTCCACATGATAAACAAAAGTCATCTTTGATCTACTTGGGAACATTCATTTGCTATTTATCTTTACTGCATTACAGATATGACATGGCTTCAAACCGTTAGCAGTAGGAGTTGCATGTTCCAAAAAACACTCATTTGTGAGCTATAATAAAACTCATTCGATTGTGAACTATAGTAATTATCATTTGTGTGCTGCAAGTACTCTTACCAAACCACAAATTTACTCTATCTTAGCAAATAGAAAAAGAGGGTAAAGCAAGGAAAAAAGAAGAATGGTTCATGTGTGAGTGATTGATGTTAATTGACGTGGTCGTTTGTCTTTGTCTTATTTGTATAGACCTTAATGTACAGCTTTACGTGTTTGTTTGAATGGATGTAAGTGCTATATAATGTCTTAGTTGTAACCTTAATAGAGTAAACAATTCATTCAGCCCAAGAAAAACAATTGTCTATGTAAATTAAATGAGGAAGAGGCAAAATTAAAGAGCTTTTTTTGGGGTAAATGTTCAAATAATTCAAGCAAATTTAATAAAATTAAATAAAAAAGGGCCCACTGTTCTTCCAAAAATAAAATTATTGGTCCCACTATCATGAAATCATTTTTTGTTGAAGCCTAGACAAAATCCTTCCTATGAAACTTCAAATCCAACTAAACTGAAAATACTCAAAAAGAACACGAAATTAAAACTCAAGAAGAATATCAAAATTCAATGTTCAATACCAATGCCACCACAAAATGCCCTATCAAATCAGCAAAACTCTAATGTAATGAGACTTTACAATTGTAGACTCACAATTCATTTCCAATAATATATTGAAAAACACCAAGCCACCTTTAAATCACACTAAAATTCATAATCACGCCATGAAATAAATCATAATCAAATTAGATCCACTTCATAGTTTCCCAACCCCTCATTCACAAAGCTTGAAATTATCTTCTAAAATTATATACCAAATGGGTAGAACCAAGTCCAAGTTCAATATCAATCTCATAACCAATGGTAAAAAAAATCAATAAAAATTTCCAAGGTATGACCTCACATTCACATACACAGTTTATAATGAATTAGAGAATGAAATTGCTGTTAATATGATCTCACAGACTACAGTGTATGTAGAAAGCAAATATTCAGTATATGGTGTATCATTAACAATAGCTGCATCTTGTGCAGTCCAAGAATCTAATTGTTCATTGACACCCAAATATCAAAAGAATGAATCTTAGACAATCTTAAGCTAAACTATGTTTTTTCAATCAGATGAATGCTATAGTAATAATTATAAAGAAATTAAGAAAGAGAGGTACAGAATTATTTAGGGTCACAAGCATCAAATTCTTTAGTTTATTTTTCTCATCAACAACAGGTTCTTAGGTTCCAAAATTAAGACTTAACTCCTAATTATTTAGGGTCAACATAAATATTGGAGCAATATCATGCACTGCATGTTCACTTTTTTTTTTTCATTTTATAATGTTCCTCCTCCATTTAAGAAAAAACACAAGTATGATCACAGAGAAAGTTAATTATTTACTACCTTCATGAACAAATAAGATTCAAGTAAATGTCATCAATTTGTTATAAGATATGGTTGTTTAGTTATGATAGAGCCATTTTTTACAATTAGGAAAATCAAAACACAAAAGCTTCTTTTAGCCAAAGTTTTTTATTGATGTATTAATATATTTTTTGGCTTGTGACAGATCCAAGCTTCTTTTTAGCTGAAATGCTCTACACTAATCTCAAAAAATTTAAATACAAAAGCTGTTGCTCTTGGCCTAATAAGTGAAACTTTTAAATTACATTAACACTTTTCTTAAAATAAGTAGGTTGCCGAATTAAATAAATTCTACTCATTTTTCATATCATCATGACTTATGATTGATACATAACAAAAATTAGTCAATTACCAATAGCAACTAAAACCAAGAGTCACAAACCATAAAGTGGCTATAAACTAATGCAAGAGTAAGTAAGGCATTTTGTCAAACACATGGTGTGCACAAAATTTCAATGTCTTAGTTATTAACGTTTGTTATTATTAAAAAAAAAAAATTAAAACAGAAATACACATCCTATTGACAAATTGACAGCTCCTGTAATGCATCAAATAACACAACAAACAGGCAGAACAAACAAATTGGGGAGTATTAAATATATGGAACTACATAACTAATCAAATTCTGTCATGAATAATTTAAAGCCAGAAACCCAACTCTTCCATGGGTTTTTTATTCCTCACCAAAATGTCTAACATTTTTTTTATGTCGCCAAAGCAAATGTGGTGTAATTTGGAAAATTGACTAAAGTTGTCTAAATCAAAACATACAATGGAAAAACAATATTTCTATCAAATTAGTGGAAGGAACCAAAAAGACAGTAGTGTGACAGTGAAGAATAGATTGAGCAATAACAGTAGTGTGACAGTAAACAATAAAAGGGAACAATGAAAGAAATCAATTTACCGTAGTGATTTTGCTAGCAGACCAGTGGTGCAAGGCTACTCTGTTCTTTCTCCTTAACCTTCGTTGGGTTTCTTTTCGCAGAGAGAAAAGAGAAAGCATAAAACAGAAAAATGAAAAGAAGGAAACAAAAAGTCAACAATGTTAGTGAAGAAGAGATTGAGCAATAACAGTAGCGTGACAGTAAACAATGAAAGGGAACAATAAAAGAAATCAATTTACCATAGTGATTTTTGGCAGACCATAGTTCTTTCTCCTTAACCTTCAATGGGTTTCTTCTCACAGAGGGAAAAGAGAAAACAGAAAACGGAAAAATGATAAGAAGAAAACAAAAAGTCAGCAATGCATATAAACAATAAGTAATTACAAACCTATCTCACCGTCAATACCAATCCCAATATCTGACATATGAATCATACAAAATTCAAACCCATAGCTTTGTTTCCACTAAAATTTCAAATACACAATCCCAAAGAATCAGAATTTAAAATTCCTTATGAATTTCGAATTTGCATCAAGAATTAAAAGGCTTACAAATCAACGCCTACAGAGAAACTCACTAAAATCAAGTTTCTAAGTGGTAGCCACATGAATCCAGATAAGAATTCACAAAATTAAATCCAAAAAAAAAAAAAAACCTAACAATACCCAACAACAGTATTTGCAAAAGAACTGAATAAAAAATCAAAATATTACTTAAGCAACAACAGTAATTCAGTTAACGAATCAACAAAAAGAAGCAAAGCCAATGAACATTAAAAAACAAATATTTAGAAAGAGAAAGAGAAAGAGAAAGAGAGAGGGAAAGATAAGATACATGATATTAAGACCATCTCACCTGCTTAACTTGGCCTGCGACATTGGAGATTTTGTGATGGCTATGATGGGTAACGGCTCAGTTATGGGTGGGAGAGATGGCTATGGACATCAGGGATACAGAGAGAACGGCTTGGAGAGGCAGAGAGCACGGCTGCTTTTAGACTTTTAGGGTTTTTTGTTTGAGAGATAGTTGGCTTTTAATTTTATGTTTTTTTTTTTAATACTGTGCTGACGTGGAATTATGTTTTTTTTTTTTTTAATACTGTGCTGACGTGGAAATTTGTGGGAGCTTCAAAAGCTTCGGTTTTATATATATATATATATATATATATAGATTAGCCAAGTGAATTAATTAGATTTAATTTCATGCAATAAGCATGGTAGCACAAACAAATCACCAATTAAATTAAATACAACGGAAAATATATTTGACACAGGTGATTTGTTTACGAATGGGGAAAACCATCAAGGTGAAAACCATCAAGGCAAAACCCTATCAGGTGAATTTAAGGTCACCACTCTCGAGAATCCACTATTATCAAAACAAGCGGTTACAAGTAAAATGAATCTTAGTAGCTAATACCAACTTACAGTTGAACTCTTACCCTAATACCCAATTGGACTTGTAATGTAGTGGTAATCTCTTTTTTTAATGCACGGCTCCCAGTACGTGACTAACCAATGGTGCATAACTCTCAGTACGTGACTAACACACCAACTTGAGGAAGATGTTGGCTGCAAAGTTCTTCAGTTCATCCAACAATGAGTATCAAGAAGCTCCTTGGTTACAAAACCCTTGGCACAAAGATACAGTAACTTCTAGAGAGATTATGATGAACTAGGGAAAATTTCTTTGGTCACAATATGCATGTATAGTCACTTTGCATCAAGTTGCATCATCTTGTGATGACCCTTAAAATAACCCTTATATATGTCTAAGGTTGTGAGAAAAGAAACCATACACAAGTACACATGGATATGCGTGAAATCAGATCTGGAAATTCTAATTTCGTAATTCTCGATAGATACAACTGTTATCAAGCTTCTGTTGAGCTTCAACTTAAACCTCGATAGATATGATTTTGTCAAGCTATTTGTCGAGCTTTGATGAACAATACTTCTTCACTTATTTCTTGGACAGATTTGCATGACTTCAATACTAAACTTGAACTCTTATTCCTTGAAGTACTAAACCCATCATAGATCTACCAAAATACAAGTAAAATGCGTTTTGTCCAAGGATTAGCCAATTTACATCACATATGTCTCTAACACTTTCAACATATGTCCTAACAATCTCTCCCTTTGGCAATTTGTGATAAAACCACAACAAATAAATGAATTATGAGAGAAGTCTTAAATCACTAAACTCATAAACACTTGTTAAATTACAAGAAAATCTTATTCTAACACAAACTTTTAAAAATTTTTGTAAGAAGAGAGTTCATGGCATGGTAGATTTTCACAACCTGTCTTTTTGAAACACTTCAAACAAAACTCATCAAGGCATCTTAGTGTGAAACAGAAATAAAGATTGCATACATAAATAAATATGTGTATAAAGAGATAAAAGAAACAACATATGGAGAGATAGGTGAAAAATAACATACGTCATCATATATATATGAAAACAAATACAATGTATGTCATAAATAAATGGTCAAAAGACTGGTGTACAAGAGAATAATGTAACTAAAGAGAAAGAAAAGAAAAGAAAATACATAAAATCCTTACTACATCCCTAAAAAATCTAACACTCCCCCTAACAAAAATATCTTATGCTAACTCTTCTCCTAAATACAAGATTACTCTCATCCCAAAACTACTCCCTCTTTTTGTCATGAATGGCAAAGGGTAAGTCAATGAGATGCATCATCATCATCAGCACCATCATCGCATCCTCATCTATCAAAGCCTCTAGAGAAGGAGAGGGAGAAGTTGTGAAACCACCAAGGCGAGCCTATCGTCGTGCAATACGACCGACATGGGTGTTCACCTGACACAACTCATCACTGAGAGTGTCAAGGTGAGCATCCATGCGCTGAAGCTGTGCAATGATGGCCTCAAGAGACCCACCACCACCCAAGGAAGAAGGAGCGGAGATGGAAGGAATGGTAGGAGTTGCAGGATCAGTCGTCTCTGTTGTGAAATTTTAAAGTACTCGCAAATGTATGTACCGTACCGAAGTATAGTTGGACAAGAACGAGGTCGAACCCACAGAGACTTGTATGAATGTAAGAAAATTAATTAAACCTTAACCAAATTAATCCTAATCTAGTTTAATAAAAATTGGTTTTTTTTTTTTTTTTTTTTGCAATTAAATATACTAAACAAATATTAAAATTAAACAAATAGTTAAACTAACCAAAAGATATAAAGCAATAAAAAGATGTAAACAATCAAGAGAAATGAATTAAGGTTTTGGAATCTGCCTTGTAAGTCATATCAGCATATATTTATGATCATTAATTTTTCCCAACTCATTATATGATAATCTAGAAATCAATCTTGCTATCATAGAAAATATCATCATTTAAACCCTTATTTTAAAAATCAAAAGCATGTTCTTCTTCGCTTCTTAAGTATAAAATCAAATCATCAATCGTATCCGTAGCCAAACAAATCACAAGATATATCCAATTCTATAAATTAAATCATAAATTGTATCCATTGACAGACAAATCACAAGCGATATCCAATTTTATAATCAAGAATTAATAAACCAAGCATTCAATTAATTAAGACGAATCCTAAATCATGAGAAAAACATGATTAAACTCATATCCAGAATTCCATCTTAGTTAATTAATATGAAGCAAGAACAATTTAAATCATTAAAGAACAATTATTGTGGGAAAAATCAAATCACATAAATATTACTGATAATCCTTAACAAGGTTTCATCCTCAACCTTAATTATAAATTTAGCTACTCATAGTAATTGAAAGAAAACATAAAAATAAAATACTAACCATTAAACTAAACAAATAAAATAGAGAAAGAAATAATCACAGCGCTAGAGAAAAGCCATAGACAAAAAGAACACGTTCTGCTCCTACGCACCAGTCCTAGCCGCAGCCTCTATATGTTCCGTCCCCATATTTTTCTGTTTTGCTCTCTATTTATATACTTGCTTCCACCGCCTGATACTATGCCTCATCCTAATGCAAGTGGAACTAGGATTTCATATTTCAAGCCACGCACTAAGACTTCAGGTACATGCTTTAGTGAAGTAATACGGAGGCCTACAACAACAATTCAATTAGTGATTGATTTCCAAAGCCCACCACGTTGACTTATTTTCTATTGTGACACATGTGCTTGATTGTAGTTTCTTTCCTAGCAAACTTCATCCATGTTGAATTGCACCTTGGGCTTCTTGAATTCACGCCTGGACTGGATGCTCTACTTCTTCGGGCTGAATCTTTACTTCATGGTAAGCTCTTTCTCTAGAGTTGGCTTTATAATTGGCCTAGCCCCACTTTGCATTCAACTTGTGACTTGTTCAGCTTCTCAATTGTGAATAGCCTTTATTTTCCACAAAACAAATATAATATATAATTAGTCACAAAATAATATAAAAATAAGGCTAACTATGCAAATTTGATGGTACTTTATTGTATATATTTCATGCATATCAGTCTCTACCCATGGCCACTTCGGTCAAAACTGGGCCTTGCTCTGCCGAACAAAAGCTGCACTGATGGCACCCATAACGGTGAAGTAGGGAGAATCAAGAATAGGGATAGAAAAATGACGAAGAATCTGCATGATAGCCGAAGGAAAAATAAGCTTATCACGAGTTGTCGTATCTTAATAAACATCAATGATGGAAGTGATGAAGTGAGTGGGGAAGTCAATAGAAAGATCCTCTAAGAGGGACAACAAAAATAGAGCACGAGGCTCTATAATAGAGTTATAGTGAGATAGTGGAGTAAGAACAAATGTCATCATCATATTAAGGAATCTCAGACCTTTTGCAAAGCCCGAGCATGGGGTGTTTTGATGCTCACCTTATACAGAAGGTGTCTCACTGGAATGAGACAGAAGCTCGTCTTTGGACATAGTCCTTAGACGCTAACAACTGGGGTAATCAAGATGCGATACCTTTGGGACATGTAGTATCTCGGATATAAGATTTGGAGTGACTACGATACGTGTACCTATGAGTGTCGTGGCAAACTAAGGTACAGAGGTATCGATACCGTGTATATTGGAGTAAAACTCCTGTATAAACACGATAGGGCACCTCAAGGGTATCTCACAAAGAGATTCCCATCCCCGAGTCCGAATGACACCGGGTAGAGGAGTGTTAGAAAAGTTTGACAGAATGACATGGCACTCCGGATGAATGTCACGTCTTTGAAAGTTCTTAAGGAAGTTTTGCTGGGCCTTCCCATCATAGAACCAAACGTGAAGAGGGGGTGTATCAGAAAAAGAAGAAAACCCAGAACCAAGAGGGTTCCGAATCAGAGTGGATTTGTGCTTAGGTGCCATGCACAGTTTATGTGAGAGAGAGAGAGAGAGAGAGAGGAAACATAACACAATCACAATCTAGAAAAAGGAATGAAAGAGTGCATATGTATGAAAGATGCATGAACATGTGACATGCTAAAAATAAATTTCATCATTGGTTGAAACCCAATCCAAACCTACTAGAACACATCTAGATGCATGAAACATTATTAAAATGCTAATGAAATGCAATGTATGATCATATATCATCAAATACACAAATCCCAACCCAAAAATACAAGAAAAACTCAAAAACCCCAAAACCTAGGTTTAAAATGCATGAATGCATGAAAAAGGGAGAAGATTAGAACACTTACCAAGTGTTTTGATCTTGATCTAGGCCGAAAATGCAGTGGGTGAGAAGATTTGAGAGTGAGAAAGAGTTTTGGGTCAAGAGAGAAAGTTTTCTATCGAGAGAGAAGTGAGAAAATGAAAACCGGATCGCGCCTCAGCTATATATAGAAAAATGCATCTCGATGGATCGAGGAGTTATCGAGATCTATCGAGCACTAAATCTCGACAGATATGAATTTGTCGAGGTGCTGTTGAGGATCTGTCGACAGCAAAAGTACCTTGATGGATTGAGAAGCTGTTGAGAATTTATCGACTAGACAGAAAGTTTCTCGATAGATCGAGAAGCTATCGAGACAAATTCCAGAAAGTTCGATGGATTGAAATTGCGCTAACTTCTGTCGAGAAAAGAAGAAAGAGGAACTTGATAGATATGAAGCTATCGAGGATCTGTCGAGAAGCTGTTGAGCTTAAAGAAAACAGGTTTTTCAAAGAGAGGAAAAACACATAAAGATGAATGCAATAAGCAAGCTACTCAAACATAGATCCAATCAACACATTAAGCTCTCAAAACATCTCTCAGTATATATGCAAAGCATTCAAAAAAGAAAACAAAACACACACACACACACACGCTAAACAAGTCTAACCAATTTTATATTTCAAAAACAAGTTATGACAGTTTAGTGAGCATACATTAACACATGTATTCCTTGTAATGACCAAATCACATTGTACTTGCACATGTATCAAAAGTAGCGAAGAATTTGCGTGTTGTGTGCGAAAACATAGCAAAAGTGCATAAGTGTCTCATATTATGACGATTTGAGATATGAGAAAATCACATACACTCACACACAATCATAGCTGCTTGATGGAGACTATCACCTTCGAAGTACATCCTATAACTCCCACATCTCCTAGAAACATGCTTGCAACCATATTTAAAAGCATTTTGATTCTTTTTTCTTTTGATTTTCTTTGCATATTCTTTTTCTTTTTGAGCATATCATGCATGGGCATATAAGAGAAAGAGAGGAAATACCCAATTATGTAAGCTTAAACATCACAATTTTGCTATGTCGAAGCACACAGATGTTATAAATGATTAGCGGGTTTTAGTAGTGAGATGGTTATTTATGCCTTTCTCTTAAGAGTTTTTAGTCCTTCCCATAAAAAAGAGTGATATAAGTGTTAAGTATAAGAGATCACTTAATCGTACTCATCACAAACACAAGCCACAAAACTCACTTACTTAGTTGTGCATTGAAATGCTCATCTAAGTTACAAGAGATGCAAAGTTTAGAAAACTTTATTTCTATGGCTATCCAAGGTACACAAGTACCAATGTACACAAACATACACTGTTTTTGTATTTTTCTAATTTTTCAATTTTTTTTTAATTTTTATGAAAAAATAATAATAATAAAGCAAAACTGAAAACAAACAAACAAAAACAAGTTGAACAAGGCACAACATAAAACTAGACTAACTCAAAATAAGAAAGCAAAACAAACAAGTATTGCACAAACAAAACAGGAGAGAGAGAAAAAGTGACTAAATCACTTTGAGCCTTTTTCCTTCCACACCTTGGAAGAACCTTTCCTTTGAACAAACCTTTGATCCGGTGGTGAGGGGGAAGAGTTGAAACCATTCAAATTTGAAAGGAACATGAGGGCCTTGTGAAGATTATTCATCTATTTTCTCAAACTTAGACTCCACTAAGTCCTTTTCTTTTTCTATTGTTTTTGTAACCCCTTTAGTAGGATCAACTATAGTAGTGAAGGCATTTAAAATTCCCTCGTCATCACTGTCATCTGACTTAATCTCAGGCTCGGTGTCACTCAAGGTAGCAACAAGAGCCTTGCTTTTCCTAACTGACTTGAGATATGTTGGACATTCTTGTTTCATGTGTCCAAAACCTTGACATTCGAAGCACTTTGGTCCAGAGGAAATAGTGTACTGACTGCCATCCTTAGCATTATTCTTTCCTCTATCTTGGCTCTTGAATTGAGACAAACTGGATTACTTACGATCTCTATCAAATCCTTTCGCATTGGCATTTTTCACGAACTTCTTGAACTGCCTAGTGATGTAGGATTTCATTTTGGAATCTTCATCATCTGAAGACTCATCAGTCTTATTACTTTTGGCCTTTAGTGCCATGCTCTTGCCTTTACTTCCTTTCCCGATTCTAGTCAAACCTAATTCATAGGTTTGAAAGTTGCCAACCAGCTTTATCAAAGGAATAGAGTCAATATCCTTTGATTCTTCAATGGTAATGATCTTGGCATGAAATCTCTCAGGTATAGACCTTAGCACATTTCTTACAACCTTGGGTTCGGGAATGATTTCTCCAAAATTAAAGGCTAAGTTGACTATGTCCTTTAGCTTGGCATAGAACTCATCAAATGACTCATCCTCCTCCATTTTTATCTCCTCAAAGCTGGTAGTAAGCCTTTGGAGTTTTGAATCCTTGATAGCTCTAGTTCCTTCATAAGTTATCTGGAGGATAATCCATGCTTTCTTAGTAGTTTCAGTTGATGATATCTTTTTGAATTTCTCATTAGTCACTGCACTGAATAGTGCATTCAATGCTTTGTTGTTGAAGTTTGTCGCTTTGATCTTGGCATCATCCTAATCAGCTGACGCTTCCTTTGGCTTAGTCCAGCCAACCTCCACAGCTTACCAAACCTTTTCATCTAAAGACTGCATGCGTACTTTCCAGTATGCATAGTTAGTGCCATCAAATAATGGATCACACAGCAAAGATTAAACCTAATTAGAGTGTGCCCACTCTGATACCACTTGATAGGGTAAGAATGTATTGACCCCTTTGGTAAATTAATCAATTAATTAGCCAAGTGAATTAATTAGATTCAATTTCATGCAATAAGCGTGGTAATACAAACAAATCACCAACTAAGTTAATGCAGCGAAAAATAAATTTGACACAGGTGATTTGTTTACGAATGGGGAAAACCATCAAGGCAAAACCCCACCGGGTGAATTTAAGGTCACTACTCCCGAGAATCCACTATTATCAAAACAAGCGGTTACAAGTAAAAGGAATCTTAGTACCTAATACTAACCTACAGTTGAACTTTTACCCCAATACCCAATTGGACTTGTAATGTAGCGGCAAAGTTCTTCAGTTCATCCAACAATGAATATCAAGAAGCTCTTTAGTTACAAAACCCTTAATGCAAAGACATAGTAGCTTTTAGAGAGAATATGATGAATTAGGGCAAATTGTCTCCGGTCACAACATGCATGTATAATCACTTTGCATCAAGTTGCATCATCTTGTGATGGCCCTTAAAATAATTCTTGTATATGTTTAGGGTTGTGAGAAAAGAAACTGTACACAAATACACATGGATATGTGTGAAATCAGATCTGGAAATTCTAATTTTGTAATTCTCGATAGATACAGTTGCTGTCGAACTTCTGTCGGACTTCAACATTAAACCTCAATAGATATGATTTTGTTGAGTTATTTGTTGAGATTTAATGAACAACACTTCTTCACTTGTTTCTTGGACAAATTTGCATGGTTTCAATACCAAACTTGAACTCTTGTTCTTTGAAGCACTAAACCCATTCTCGATCTATCCAAATACAAGTAAAATGCGTTTTGTCAAAGAATTAGCCAATTTACATCACATATGTTTCTAACACTTCCACATATGTCTTAACAATAGCTTAATTAAGGGCCAAACTATAGACTTGATAATTAACAAATAAAAACAAAAATCTTCCTTACAATTGCTTAAATGACTGACCTAGGCTGGCACTGACCAAGACAGATTAAGACGAAGATATAATTGTTGGTCATTGTGTATCTCCTACGTCTACAAGCATATATGATGTATATAACCTTAATTTGAGTTTGACTTTTCAACAAACAATAACATGCATGAAATTGGAAATTGCCTCAGCTGCCAGCTTCCATTCCATGTTACAATATTGCAGAAAGAAGAATAAATATTATTAAATATATTTTCAGGTCCCGTTAATTGTTAAACCCGATTCCTAATTAAAAAGAGGATTTTCAATCTCCATCATTTTATTATTATTATTATGGGAATCTCCAACTATTAATTTTAATATGATGATCAAGTCGTTGTTTCCTGTCACCTCCTAATAAACCAAAAAATTTCACGTTAATTTCCAGGCCATATGATAGTGACGCATATAATAATAGACACCAAACACCGTGCAGAGAAATTATGCCAACTAGATCCCCACAGCCACGCCACGCCACATGTCCAGCTCCAGGGACACCCCTTCTTTTGGGCCAGTAAGTTTCATTAACCCTCTACTGCTTTAGCTTCCTTCAAGTGGATCTATAGATTCTATACCATAATTTTGCTAAATAAAACTGTCATTTTCAACATTTGATTAAAGGAGTAGATTTTATTTTTGAATCCATTTCTAATTACAACGACAAAGTCTTAATGCTCCATAATAATTTAAGAAGAAATGAGGAATATCTATGCTAGGGAAGGACTTTTTCCTTGGAATTGTTTATGGTGCGGTATTGACACGTAATTACCCGTACGGATTTTAAAAGTAATGCTAACAATGTGGGTCATTTTTATGGTATGAAATTTTGTTTTGTACGTAACAGTAACTCCTTTTCTATCTTAAAAAAAAAAAAAAAAAAAAAAAAAAAAAAAAAAAAAAAAAAACAGATTGTTGGGGTCCCCTATTGTCTTGCCTCTTAAATTGAAATACTAGTTCCACTTTTAAATGGCGATTGGGGAGGAGAGATTTAAACACTAAATATATCTGTATGCTAAAAATGTCAATTGAGTTACAAGCTATTAGTTGTAATATACCTATTTTATCTTAACAATTACTCCTATATAGTTCAAATCCTATTCTATATTTAAACACTCTATTAAATCTTTTCATAATTAAAATAAAATACTATTAATAGCTGTCATAAGTATTTATTAATAACTACTATAACCATTAAATTTCATATTTAGGAAACAAATAAAAAATATTTTCTAGTGAGTAAATAAATAAAAGCTATTAATAACTACCATTTTTTACGAGACCAAATAATTACCATACTTGTTGAATTTCATATTTTTAAAAAAAGTACAAAAGAAAACAATAAATATTTTATTGAATTTCATATTATATTTTCAATAAATAGCGGAATATATAATTCTATATACAAAACAATCATAATAAATGCCTACCGCTAGAATATATAGCTCCATATACAAAAATAATTATAATAAATGCCTACCGCTAGAATATATGGCTCCATATACAAAAATAATTATAACAAATGCCTTCTAGTAATTACAATAATTATTAGATTTCATGTTTAGACAAAAAAAAGGAGTAAAAAAAATCATATTATGTTGAACTTTTCAGTACATTGCACAGGTTATTGATTAGTAAATAGTAATATATAAAATAGAAAAACATTTCACTTTTGATTGAAAACTTATAATTTTACCATGTAAGCTTTTGAAACATTATTATGTTAATAATTTTTTTTTCAACTGATTATTTAAACATTATTCAAACATTCCATTAAATCCTTATCACATCATATTTTATTTAAATGGTTGGTTAGATAGTTCTAATACTAACACAATCATATTAAATTGCTTATTGTAGATTCGAGTTAGCTCAACTGATAAAGTCTCTGATGGTTGAATAAGAGATCTAGGGTTCAATCCCTACGTACACCAAAAACTGATTGGTGTCTTGATCTGATGATAAAGAGCCTACACCAAAAATTGATTGGTGTCTTAGTCTGAAAGAACTATCATCAGGAGCGGATGCCATACGTTGAAACTCTTAAAAAAAAAAATTTTAAATTGCCTATTAATAATACCAATTTCATTCATTTCTATTTATACAAAAAAAATAATAGAGAAAAAATTATTATTATTTTTTAATTTTTTCCGTGCAATTACATGAGTTACCAAATAATTATATATTAAACTCAATAAATCATCTCAACAATTAAAAAGAAAAAAAGTAAAGTAAGACAAGAACAAGATTATAAATTTAGGAGAAATATTTTTACACACTTGTTCACATTAACTATATATATATGCAGTGTCCATAATTTCACATGTTTTATCCACAATCTATAAGTGTCTACATTTTTTATTTTTATTTTTTATTTTTATAATATAAGTGTCTGCATTTAATATATGAAGTGGGTGACATGTAATGATGATGTACACTAATGCCTCAAAAATTTTACATATCATTATTCTTAGGTAAACTACGTATTTGGTTTATATTCTTTACAATATATTTCAATTTGGTCCCTAATCTTTTAGTATCATGTCAATTTAGTCTATGTCGTTATATCTTGGATGAAAATTGCTGATATAACAAATGACCAAAATAAATTTTAGTTTATTCTCACATCAATGGAAACTAATTTTTTTATTTTGACTATTAGATATGTCATCAATTTTCATCCAAAAGATAATAATAAATTGACACTGACTAAATTGACACAGTACTGAAAGGTTAGGGACCAAATTGACACAATTGAAAGGTTAGGGATCAAATTGAAATATGGTATATAGGATAGGGATAAAAAACGTAGTTTACCAATATATATATATATATATATTATATTATATTCTATATTTAAAAACTCAATTAAATTCTTTCCATAACTGAAATAAAAAAAAATCAATAAATGTCATAATTACTTATTAATAACTACCATAATATATACATATATAAATGATATATTCTATATTTAACCACTCCATTAAATTCTTTCCATAACTGAAATAATTAAAAAAAAAAACTATTAATAAATGTCATAATTACTTATTAATAACTACCATAATTATTAGATTTTCTATTTATAAAAAAAATAGAAATAAAAAATATTTTTTAGCGAATAAATAAAAAAAAATTAATAACTACCATTTTTGTTTACCAAAATATTAATAACTACCATAATTTTTGAATTTCAAATTTAAACAAGAACTTAAAAAAAAAATCACATTTTATTAAATTTCAGATTATATTTTTTATAAATGGTAGAATATATATACAAAAACAAATATTTTTACACACATTCTTTTTCTGAATGAAAAAAAGAAGAAGAAGAAGAAGAAAACAAATCTTAACAACAAAAATATTGGCTATCATAAATGGTAAATCCCAAATGTGTAACATCCATAAGTGTATATCTATCTATACTATTTAAGGGGTTTCCCCTATTTGGACCGGATTTTTTTTTTGTTCCAAAATACCCCTATTTTCCTAAGTTTAAATAGAGACAAAACTAAAGGATAATTTGGTAAACCTAAGTCTTTTAACTCTTGCAAAAACATTGCCTATAAAATAGGACCACTCCCTTTTGGTTTTCAAATTCAAATTGAACTTCAAATTTTTTTCTTTTTTACAATTTCAAACCTTAAAAAAAAATTCCTAAATTTTAGGATTTTAGAATCCTATGCTATGATAGACTACTAACTAACACGGTTTTTCAATTTTAAAAAATAAAATAAAATAAACACACGTTTTAGATATTCCCACCTCCCCCTAAAAGTTAGCCTATTAGTATTATTATTATCTATACTATTATTTAAGAGGTTTCTTCTGTTTGGATTCCTCATTTTTTAGTTCAAAAATGTCTCTACACCTTTATGTTTAAATAAAGACAAAACTAAAGGACAATTCGGTAAAAATGCAACTCTAACTCCCACTAAAACATTGCCTAAAAAATAAAACTACTCTTCTGTAAATTTTCAAATTGTTTTATCCACTTATAAATTAGATTCATTCTCAAAAAAAAAAAAAAAAACACTTATAAATTAGATTCTTAAAATAAAAATTATATATATAAAATAAAAACATGGGATTTTTTTTTGCTTAAAAAAAAAAAAGCCTCATCACACGCGAGGAACTGCCTATTAGTATTTAGAAACAACTATCTTCATGATTTTATAAATTTATTTTTAAAGAAAAGAAAAACCCACGTCTTGGGTTTTTCTCCTAAAAGTTAGCCTATTATTTAGAAGCAGTTTTCTCTATGACTTTATAATTTTATCTTTAAAGATAACTTCCCCCAAGTATCATTTTTCTTTTTCAAAATTGGCATATAATGCTTACAGAGTCCTTATGAACGGTTGGCATTTTTTTTTTCCTTTGCATTTTATTTTATATTTTGCAACTATATTCTAAACCAATTAATTCTTTATTTTCTATATAACAATGAGATGGTGAAGTTGAAGTAAATGCAAAGGAATTTAAGAACCAAACAATTCATTGAGAGAATCCTCATTTGAACGGTTGGTATTTTTTTTCTCCTCCTCATTTTACGTTGTTGAATTACGTTTCGCGTTTTGATCTGATATTTACTAACACAGAAATTATTATCTTCTGAAGTCTAAAGCTTAGAAGCTACGATTCTAAAGAAAAATTTTCACCCTAGGAGAATAGAAACACCATTTTCTTCTAGGTCCAACGACAGGCAGCTCCAAAGAAGGTACTTTAGTCTCTCATCTCTTAAATTCACTCCATATTCATTGCAATTTATCTTACATCTTATGTGAATGCTCTACGCAATGATTCATGTGATAATATATTTATCCTTTTAACTTCGTGTTACTGATTTACTAGCTATCAAATAATAGTCATGTTACATTGTTTCCAAAAAACAAAATCGTGATATATTTAATGCTTACATTACATTAGTTGTTTAAATCATATTGGCCTTTGAGTATGCACTCACACACGTGCTTAGAGGCTCTTCTATTTTTTGGTAAAAGTTAATAATTTGCATTAATTATAAATTGGGATTACTATATTTTTCAATTACAAAAATACCTAGGAGTGTAATGAGTGTTATCTATGGAGAAATGTTAATAATTTTAATATTTGGTATAAACGCATAACACTTATCACATCCCTAAGTATTTTTGTGATTAAAAAATATAGTAATTTTAATTTATAATTGATACAAATTATTAACTTAAAAAAAAAAAAAAAAGCGTATGAGGCTAGTACATATTAAATGGGTGATAACTGATACGCTACGAGGATGTACAGTAACGCCAACGCCTCCAATAATTAATGCAGGTGGTAAATCTGTCTTTTTCAGCTTATTATAATTATTGCAAAAGGGTAACAACAGTCATTTTAACAGAAAAGTGGAAACCGAAAAATGGTTAATGCCTCAGTTCGCAGCAGTCGGTTCAAACTTTTTGTCTGCGAAAGCCTTGGCGGCTTTACATGTAAAACTTTGTACTTGAGGATTGACCTTCTCCTTCTCTTCCCTATATACATTATCCTCAATTTTAAAACATTATTAAGCCTTGTCTTTTTTTTTTTTTTTTAATCTGGGTTTTCGTGGAAACTCAGGGTAGGCTCTTATGCATTCGGTTATATATTATTATTAATTAATCTCATTGGCATTGAATTGTTTTCCCTGTTTCAAAGTTCATCTCCTTCACTTTCGGGGGATTCTAATTCTTCTCTCAGATCTGATAGCAAGGTTAGTCAATGCTCTCTGAGCCAATTACCTTAACTCACTCTCTTGCATTGTTTTTTGTTCGTTCGGTTCAATTATCAACCTGTTTTATGATTTGGTGAGGTGGGTTTTGGTCATTCTATGATTTTAATTTATGAGGTTTTGTTTATTCTTTGGAATTTGCCACTTTTTTATTTGGTGTTATTCTCTGTTCAGTGTCATTAGAGATTAATGGGGTTGATATAAATCATCAATTATTTTAATGCTTCTCTAATTGGGTTTGTGTGTGTGCCTATATATTTTATATTACATTTGTGTTTGGTATAGGGCTGATTAGTTCTTTTTTTTTTTTTTTTTTTGGTGGTTATATAGATCCTGAGAGTGAAGAAGAAGGGCTTGTTTATGTAAACTTCTCACAGATAATTCCGGGTTTATCACAGAAGAAATACTTTTGAGATATGTTATCTATTCATAAAATGAACTGCTCATGGACTTTGGTAGCAACAATTGCTTCAATTTTGGCATTGGTTTCAGTAATTCATCTATTCTTGTTTCCTTTGGCGCCTTCTTTGGATTACTTTAGTCAAGCTCAGAGCTCTTGTGTCCCAGTTAATGGATCATCACAAGCGCCAACCAATGATGTTAGGGAAGCTCTACAGCCAGTTGCTGATTTAGATCATCGGTTTCCAGCTGGCTTGCACAATGAGGTTGTCTATCACAGTGCGCCATGGAAGGCTGAGATTGGGCGGTGGCTTTCTGGTTGTGATTCGGTTGCTAAGGAAGTCAGCATTGTTGAGGTGATGAGTAATGATTTTGCTGATAGAGTTGACTTCCCTTACTGTAATACACATTTGTACTTGGTGTGTGTGTGTTTAAGGCCGTCAACAACTTCACTTCCACTTTGGAAGCATATGTCTCTCTATAACTAATTATTCTGTTGGCAGATGATAGGTGGCAGTAACTGCAAAAACGACTGTAGTGGTCAAGGCGTTTGTAATCATGAATTAGGACAATGTCAGTGCTTTCATGGATATACAGGTCAGTATCATTTTGTTTTTCATGTTTCATATAATTGATTTGATTACGAAGTGAGTAAGAAACAGCAAATAGAAAAGGTTGCTCTTCCAATTTATTATCTTTATGGTCAGAAATTATGATTTTGGTGGACTTTTGTGATATAATTTTAAAATACAATATTTTTTTACTGGTAATTTACAGATGTATATTGTGGGTCTTGAACCCCAAACCTTGCCCTCCACCTTGCTCTTACTAGTAGAGAAGATGGCATTCGAGCTAGAAGCTCATTGGCCTTTATAAAACACAATGATTAGTTAAAGTGTCCTGGTTGAAGCACCAACAAAATTTATAGATAGATTAGATTTCTCTTCAAAAAAATTTCAAAAATATTACACTTGAATAATTTATACTTGTATGAATTGAATAGCTAATTCATTTGTCTCTGTAATATTTTGTAGCTTCTCAGTGATTGAATATGAGAACTTAATAATGCATAAAGATTAGGAGTTCTCTCTTTGGTTCATATTAATCTGAATGACTAAAGATTGAGGTTTTGGCATTAGGCAGATACTAGATGTTATTAATACCAGCCTTTTAGCCAATTATTGTTCAAGGAAATTGTCAAAGTTGATCTCCATGATGAAAGATCACGCATTCCAATCTTTTATAGACCTTATCTTTTGGTGTCTCCAGCATTTTATTTTTTTGTTAATAAACATATTAGTATAATGGTATTTAACTTGTGATATTTTTTAGCAAGTTTTTCTTTGTATGGTTTAGAATTTTGGAGGTTTCATTTTTTCACTCGGCAGCTATCACGGTGTTTTCCCCTTGTTTTACATTTAATTTTTTAAGGAATGTAGAGTTTGATTGTAGTCAATCATCATTGTTATTTAGCACCAATTTTTTTAATCTCACCAAATCACTTAGAAGAAATATTTCAAATAGCATTACTAATAAAGAATAGTTACAAATCTTCGTGGGATTTGTCTTTCAATTGCATCTCTCTCCTTCTTTCTTCTTTTTTCCCCTCCTTTTGTCTAGTCTATGTTTGCATCTTCAATGACAAAATTTAATCTGTGTTTTGTTCTCAAAAAAATAATTCCCATGAATACATTTTTATACCAGTCAAATAAAACTTCCTCAATTTTTAATATTCTAAAAGTGTTGTCACCTCTCTGGCTCTCTCACACCCCAACGGAGGAGAGAAAAAAAAACTCCTGGTCAATTGTTTTAAATATAAAATGTGCTTCAGTATTGCACAACCCAGAATCAAAATTAATGTTTCCATTTGACAAATTATATTGTTACTTTATACATAATGTCTGCTGCTGCAACAGGAGAAGGATGCTCTGAAAGACTGCATTTGGGTTGCAACCTTCCACAATCACCAGAACAACCATATGGGCGATGGGTTGTCTCAATTTGTCCTGCTTATTGTGACACAACAAGAGCAATGTGCTTCTGTGGAGAAGGCACAAAATACCCAAATCGTCCAGTGGCAGAGGCTTGTGGGTTTCAATTTAAGTAAGTCTAGTCTAATTCCTAAGAAAGGCTATTTTATTAGCAAATATCCTTAGTTGCAAAGTATTAAAATACAACTCCTTAACATCTGTTGCAGATTGCCTTCTGAACCCGGTGCACCCAAACTGAGTGATTGGACAAAACCTGACCTGGATAATATCTTTACAACCAATGGTAGCAAACCAGGATGGTGTAATGTTGACCCAGCTGAAGCATATGCTTCCAAGGTGAAATTCAAAGAGGAATGTGACTGCAAATACGATTGTACCTGGGGGCGTCTCTGTGAAACGCCTGTGCTATGTACTTGCATTAATCAATGCTCTGGACATGGACATTGCCGTGGTGGATCCTGTCAGGTAAAGTTTTTGCTTTTTTATATAATTCATCAATCTTTGGTTTCTGATATATGCTTTAGAGGGAAATGAAACTTTGTCAACAATCTTTTTGTATCTATAGGCTGAAGTAGAGAGTGGAAATAGCATAAGTTGGTCAGGAGTTATTCATGACATATTAATAGATTATACGCATTTAAGATATATAATATGCACAGTGAAATGTCCCATAACTCAATTTTCCTTCAAATGTAATTTGACTTTGTTGTTTATGACCCCGAGATTTCTAATATTCAATTTAACTCATTTTTAACCTTTTTCGCCTTCTGTTTTTCTCTCTCTAATTTATCTGTCTACTGCCTAAACTAAATCTAGTCTATACCTCAGTGTGACAATGGCTGGTACGGAATAGATTGCAGTATTCCATCTGTTAAATCATCTGTAAGAGAGTGGCCTCAATGGCTTCGACCAGCTCAGGTTAATGTTCCTGACAATGCACACCTCACAGGGAAAGTCACCAATCTCAATGCTATGGTGAAAAAGAGAAGACCCCTGATATATGTTTATGACTTGCCCCCAGGGTTCAACAGCCTTCTTCTTGAGGTGAAGATGAGCAATTTTTGATTTCTTGATCGATGCCAACAATACGTTTTTATTTAAATTTCTTAGTTGGTTGGGTGTTGTAGGGCCGCCATTTTAGATTTGAGTGTGTAAACAGATTATATGATGACAAGAATGCAACATTGTGGACAGATCAGCTCTATGGTGCTCAGGTATCACTTGAACTGAGATTAACTCTAATCAACTTATAACATTAAGAATTGCCTAGAATTTGTTGTCATGTGATGCTGCTTGTTTGCAGATGGCACTCTATGAAAGTATCTTAGCTAGTCCATATCGAACATTGAACGGTGAAGAAGCAGATTTTTTCTTTGTTCCTGTCCTTGATTCATGCATAATAACTCGTGCTGATGATGCTCCTCACCTAAGCATGCGGGTACACTTTCTGCAGCTGTTTCACACATGCGACTTAGATTCCCTCTTTTGATCTGTGTGTGTGTACATACCTCTGTTTGTGCATGTATATGGTGCTTTAGCAGACCTTTTGATACAAACATCTGTGAGTTATTGACATTGCCCAATCCCTTCCTTTTTTTATTTTTTCTTTATAGGTAATTGAAATATTATTGAGTAAAAAGTACATCGTATTCACAATGATGAACACACTATACTTGAAACAATTACATCAAATCAGAAGGAAGTACTAATAGATTCTAGGAAATCAGAAATGGAAATACATCACATATAGCCCCAAATTCGAGACCACTCAAACAAAGTCCCAACTAGCAAAGACTTCAAATGATCTAAGGGTCTCTCAATGTCTTCAAAAGTACAGGTATTGCACTCCTGCGGAATTACCACATTAGACAAGCTGGTACCATATTCCAAATATTTGAAAACTGTTTCCCAACTAATTCATACATGCAAATAGTAGAGAAGTGATTGTCTTTGGCATCACCCATTGAATCCCAAATATCAGAAAAACTTCACTCCACAAAGCATTAGCAAACATACAATGGATCCATAGCTTCCCCATCATAGCAACACAAGCAACACCAATTAACTAGGGGCAATCCCCTCTTAACAAGATTATCAATGGTAAGAATCCTACCCCAAGCTGCTGTCCATAAAAAGAAAGACACCCTTTTAGGTGCCTTTACACACTAAATGCTCTTCCAAGGGAAATAAATGGTAATAGGATAACAAGAGCG
Organism: Quercus lobata; assembly: GCF_001633185.2. NCBI lineage: Eukaryota > Viridiplantae > Streptophyta > Magnoliopsida > Fagales > Fagaceae > Quercus > Quercus lobata. The sequence goes on along the minus strand of NC_044910.1, from coordinate 21,648,945 downwards.
CACATAAAAAACACCTGTAAGTACTAGTGTGATTATAGCTCAATATTTTTGTGCTTTTTCTTAGGAATTCTATTCAACCTTATTTTTACCTTTTAGAACCTTAAAGGTAAGGTGTCTGTGGCCATGTGTGCACAATATTTTACATTTGGTGTTTTATCTTTTGCTTTTGTTCAGTTGTATGTGTGATTCCATTGTTAAGTGAATATTTGCTGAACTTTTCAGGAACATAGAGGCTTGAGGAGTTCTCTCACTCTGGAATTTTATAAGCTGGCTTATGATCACATTGTTGAGCAGCATCCTTACTGGAATCGTTCATCAGGAAGAGACCATATTTGGGTATGTTGTACATTCTTCAATCCATGCCAATGAGCTCTTGCTCAAACTATACTTGCTTCTCCCATAAGAATGGGAGATGAGGTTGTGCGTTCAAAACCCATTGGGGCCACGGGTAACTTATGAAAAAAAATGGAAACCCATATATTAGTAATTTAGTATTACCAGTGAAAGAAAATAGAAGAAGAGAGTTATTATTATTATTATTAATCTTTTGCTTGTGGTCAAGTATTAAACAGTGTATGCTAATGATTTCACCTTATATCTGAAGGCAGTTTTTCTCATGGGATGAAGGTGCTTGCTATGCCCCTAAGGAGATATGGAATAGCATGATGTTGGTTCACTGGGGTAACACAAATTCAAAGCATAACCATTCAACAACAGCCTATTGGGCTGACAACTGGGACAGCATTCCTTCCGATAGAAGAGGCAACCACCCATGCTTTGACCCTGATAAAGATCTTGTGCTCCCTGCTTGGAAACGTCCTGATGGTGTTGCATTAAGCTCAAAACTTTGGGCTAGGTATACATTTCATTGAAAGCATTGAATCACCTTTTTCTTCTTAATTTTTTTGGCTTGGTTACATAATGCAGACCTTTTTCAAAATTTCCTTACATGCAAGTGAAAAATGTCACTTTCAATGATTCATTTTCAGGCCACGAGAGAAGCGAAAGGCACTGTTCTACTTCAATGGAAATCTAGGGCCAGCTTACCCAAATGGAAGGCCAGAAGATTCGTAAGTTGACTGAAGTGCTATTCTGGAAATTTCAAGTGGTCCAGTTGGTTTCAAATGACATGTGGAAATCTGTCCGGAGTGTCAAAATTGGCCAATTTTATTTTTGCTATTTCTTTTTCCCTTCCATTGTGTTACTTTTTTTCCCCTTTAAACACATTAAGTTATACATTTTGAAGAACTTAAATCTACACTTTCTGCTTCATATTTAATAAGCATGCATTGTGTGGTCTAGATGGTGGTAGTCTTCAGCTGGTTGAGTTTCTGGTTCTGCAAACAGGATAAAATAATGTGATAATTTTCAAAGATATAATAAAAGTCTGGTGATATTTATGCAGGTATAGCATGGGAATCAGACAGAAAATAGCAGAGGAGTTTGGATCAAGCCCTAACAAGGAAGGGAAGCTTGGGAAACAGCATGCGGAAGATGTAATTGTGACACCACTCCGTTCTGAAAATTATCATGAGGCTTTAGCCAGTTCTGTATTCTGTGGCGTATTTCCTGGAGATGGTTGGAGTGGACGTATGGAAGACAGTATTCTGCAAGGGTGCATTCCTGTGGTCATTCAGGTAGTATGGGCCTGCGTCTTGTTTCTCTGCCAACTTGGTAGCCATCAAACATCTAAACATCCAACACTTCATCATTGACTGCAAGCTGCTTGCCAGCTTGCAGCTCTAGGAAACCAGCTTATAGATTACTGCCCAAGAAATCTGGTTTGACAGTGACTACTGGCTTCCTGTCATATTATGAGATTGCTTTAGGTGATCCTAATTTGAAGGGCTAATGTGTCATTGTGTGTCAAAAAGGCATAAGCCCTGTGTAGCTGATTATGGCTTTAGAGTTTATTTGGCACAGTGCAATGAAGCTCTTCAAACAGGACTAATTAACAGGCTTGGACCTAATTGGATTTAGTTTAGTGATTTTAAGTAGCTCAATCTTGTCTACTGCATTACTGTAGTAATGACTAATGAGTGAATGCTAGAAACTTGGGAGAGGTTAGGCACACTGCTTTAGTATATTTGTTAGTTACTTATCTGCCCCAGTATATTAATTGGGTGTTGGTTTCTATCCCAATCCAAGTCTGGTGAAACTACTGCTGTGAGACTGTCTTGCATTGCTCAAATTTCACATCATGGTTTTCCTGTTTGTTTGAATATGCCCATACACACACACACTCACACAAGAACTTTATAGTATGAAATTTTTGAAAGATCAAACAAAATTTTAGAATATGGGGGCAGTCGGCCTTTGTGAAATAGTTTTTCACTTTTTGTTTTGTTTTGGTTTTTATTTTTGGGGGGCTAGGATGGGATTTTCCTGCCATATGAGAATGTGCTCAACTATGAAAGCTTTGCTGTTCGGATACGTGAAGATGAAATTCCAGATTTGATAAAGATTCTCCGGGTAATTTCTTTTTGATAATTTGATATGAACTTAGGATTAACAAATATTGTAAATTAAAGTTGACTGTTTGGAGTCCTTTTGCTTCTTCTAGGGATTCAATGAGACAGAAATAGAATACAAGCTCGCAAATGTTCAGAAAATCTGGCAGAGGTTCTTGTATCGTGATTCTATGATGCTCGAAGCTGACAGGCAAAAAACTGCTTTTGGTCACGTTGAGGATTGGGCAGTTGAGTTGTTACAATTAATTGAGGATGATGTTTTTGCCACATTTGTACAGGTATGCTTCTTCCATTGACAAATACAAAGAACATTTTTACGTGATTTTGGACATTTAGAAACATGAATTTAAATTTAGAAACAATGCCAGATTACTTGTTGTGAGCATATAACTCTTAATTGCAAACTGAAATTTCATCTATATGTGCGTTTATGTATGTTTGCATGTCTGTATCTGAGCCGACTGACCTTTTATTCTTGTCTTTACAAGGTTTTGCATTATAAGTTACATAATGACCCTTGGAGGCAACATATACGTCTAGAAAAAGAGTTTGGGTTACCTAGAGAATGTTTGATTGGAACCAATTGAAGAGCTTTGGTCAATTTAAGAGATTGCTACAGCTGAAGAGCTTGTAAGGTAAAAAAAGAAAAAAAGAAAAGAATAAGAAAACATGATCTCTCCTTATTTTTTGTGTGTTCAGAATCAGATTCAAAGCACTCAAGGCTCGAACAGATAGTATTGCACAGTTAGACACCACCTGAAAGCTAAGTTCTCTGTTTGATATGCCAATCTAAAGCCAATTTTCTAAGCAATGGGGGACACATACAGATTCTTTTTTCCCTTTCCAAAATAATGCATACATTTGAGATATATTTCGACATCTTGTTCCAGCTCATTGTAGTTAGGAAAGTGTAAGAATAGTCATTAATTTTTTTTCTTTTCTAGTTTATGTTAGCATTAAAGGAAGAAAAATTATGAAGTGGTGTACCGAAAGCTAAAGGATGATTTGTGAGTTGTGATGTTTATGGTGTTACCAGCGAATTATTTATTTTTTTCTATCTTATATTCCCATTCCCTCTTCTATATTTGTTCAATGACAAAGTTTTAAGTACAATTTCCTGAATGTTGTACCTTAAGCTTCTCAATTAAAATCATGTCACCTTAGAAGTTGTAATTATACACAAGGTTTTAATCATGTCACCTTAGAAGTTGTAATTATACACAAGGACGTGTGTTGACCAATAAACCAATGGGCCATATGGTTGTGCTACATTTTGTCAGCAAAATATATGGTTGAATATAGTTGGGAACTTAAGACTTAAGAAATTTTACCTAAGTTTTGCCGTATGCTCAAATCCTTATAAGATTATAGACTTAGTTAGCAATTCTATGATTGGATCATTCCATCAAAGAAAAATGGCACGCATTAAACGCAGATTTATTTTATTGCCTCTCATAAGCTTTTCTCAATTTAAAAGATCACTCTTGAACTTATCATTCTTGCATAAAATATGAGGAAAATTACAATTTATTATGTGGGTTTCCACTATCACAATTTAATTCATAAATTATCATATTAGGAATAAATAAATTAATAAAGAGATCATTAGAATTCCATCCAAATTAACAAATCTATCATTTTACGGATGAATTTACACCTCAATTTCCTATTACGGTAATTACAATTTACCCTTGTTGGTTTTTAGACCCCTGTTAACCTAGTTTTAAGTCCAAGTGTTTAATTAATCCATTATAAAAGGTCAATGATAAATGCAAATTGGTCAAACAGTAAGTGCAACAAAAAATACATAACACGACAATATGGTAACCTAGGAAAACTGTGAGGCATTTGATCCCTTATTGATTCAATTTTAATCGAAATTTAAGGGGCCAAAATGTAGTAATATAAAACCACAAGAGAATTGTTATGTTTTAGCTTTAGGTTGGCAAACTGTGATCAAAAGTGTCTTGTATTGTGCTTTGAAAGTCCTTATGTATAATCAAGATTATTGCCCTTGTCCTTATGTATAGTCCTTAGGTTAAAAACCATTGCAGGGTTTAACCTATCAATCCCAAGGCAAAAACAAATTCATTAACAGAATACAAGTTTTACAAACAAAAAAACACTTTTCTTAGTAAAACTTACTAACGTTACCCAACGCAGCTCCAAGTCCACAGATTTCATTAGTTATGGAGATGTTGCACATAAATCCCTTGCCCTCGACTTTCAAGTACCCACTTGAAAATTATGGTCCAACACTTGAGTAAACTAGATTTGTAGCAACTTCAACATCATCAGTTCTAAATATGCTTCACTTTGATCAAGTGTTTAAGAGAAAGAGGTACAATAGCTTCAAATACACATTTTTGAATCTCGCAGTTTGATCAATCCAACTTAGGCTCGAGCATTGAAAATTGGCTTTTTTGAGTGATCGAACAACTATCGATAGCTGTCAAAGACCAAAAACTTGCACAGTGAATTCCAAAACCTGGGCAGTAATCTTGACTATATATAAGGACTTTTAAAGCACAATACAAGACACTTTTGCTCACAGTTTGCCAACCTAAAGCTAAAATATAACAATCCTCTTGCGGTTTTATATTATTACATTTTGGCCCATTAAATTTAGATTAAAATTGAATTAGTAACGGGTCAAATGCCTTACATGTGAAAAATCATTGATTTTAGATGGAATTCTAACAATTGATTATAGTTCAAACCTTAGAGGGTCAAATGTAATAAGTAAAAGTTTGTACACTAACAATTTGATTTGATCTCCGAGCTATGCACTTTTATCCTATTAACTTGGGGATAAATAAAAACTATATATGCTTGAAAATGAAGATTTCTAATAAAACTAGAATAATTTGAGCTCCCACTTCTATAAATAGAGGGGGATACACAATATAAAATGCATCAACTAGCACACTGAGAAAAATGTAGAGAAACATGGCTGCAACTATTAATATGCACTCCCATTTTTTTTAAACGCTACTCTCTCTCCAAAAATTTAAGCTTAAAAAAGCCTTTCTTACTTTCCTAAAATAATCCCAAACACTCTTGAATCCTCAAAACCAAAACCCTAGTTCACAGGAATTCCATACCCACACATATCCTTCAACTAATCAACAAAAAGCAACAAAGTCACACTTCCCTCTTGGAAAGTAAAAAAAGTAGTATGTTGCTACCTCCAAGTCTTTGTCGACATAGAGAGAACCTAGTGTATTAACTAAACAAGTCCCTCTATGAGCTTAAGGTTCCAACAATTCAAGGTTGATTATTCCTTATTCACTCGAAATGCCATAAATTCTTTCAATGCTCATTGCAAGAAATGATTTACTAAATATTGATACACTCAATAAATTTCTCCATGTTCAATTCCACATTAAAGACCTAGGCGATCTCAAATAATTCCTTAAAATTGAAGTTCATCATTCTAAGCATGTGATAGGCCACAAACTGAATGACCCCTTGTGATAGAAATTAATTAATTAATTAGCCAAGTTATTAATTAATCAATTTATCATGCAAAAACGTGGTAGTACAAACAAATCACCAAAAAACTAATTATGAAGCAGAAAATAAATAACACGGTGATTTGTTTATGAATGAGGAAAACCTAATGGCAAAAATCACACCGGGTGATTTTCAGGTCACCACTCTCAAAATACTACTATTATCACAACAAGCGGTTACAAGTAAAGGAATTCCAAGTACCTTACCAACCTACAGTTGACCCTTACCCCAATACCCAATTGGACTTGTTCTGTAGTGACAGTTCCCCTTTCTGATGCACGACTCCCAAGTACGTGACTAACCAATTGCGCGGATCCCAGTATGCGACTTCAATAAGCAATTAAGAAGATTGTTGGTTGCAAAGTTCTTTAGTTCATCCACACGATGAAGATCAAGAAGATGCTTGGTCACAAAACCCTATGGTGCACATACACAGCAACTTCTTCAAGAGAAAGAGATGAACTAGGGCAAGAATTTCGTCTCCGGTCACAATTTGCTTGAACAGAGTTTGCTCAAAACTTGTGCAACTTGTGAACTGTTTGACGGCTCTTAAAACAATCATTTTATATGTCTAGGGTTAGGAGAAAAGAAAGCCCAAAGACATATTCACGGATCCCAAGAAAATCAAATTTGAATTCTGAAAATCTTAAACCTTGGCAGATAGGAGGTGTCGAGCAGCTGTCAAGCACTCTGGGCTTTGAATAGCTTTCTTAAGCTCGATAGATGCAGTTGTCGAGCCAGTTGTCGAGTTTTAATGAATTTGCACTATCAACTTGTTTTCTTGGACAGACTTGAAGGTTTCAATACTTATTCTTGAAACATGGTTTCTTGAAGTATTTAAACACATCCTAAATCTACCCAAATACAAGTAAAGTGCGTTTTATCAAAGGATAAGCCAATTACATAAAATCATGACATATGTTTTTAACATGTGAAACACATATGTCCTAATAATCTCCCCCTTTGGCAATCCGTGACAAAACCACAACAAACAAATGAACATATGAGAGAAGTCATAAATCACTTAACTCATATTTACTTGTTGAATACAATAAAATCTATCCTAACACAAACTCTTGAAAAACTTTGCAAGAAGAGAGTTTATGGCAAGTAGACTTTGACAACTTGTATTTCTTAAACACTTTAAACAAAACTCATCAAGGCATCTTTATGTGAAACAGAAATAATAAATTGCATACAAGTATAAGAAACACGTGTATTAAGGGAGAAAAGAAACAACACATGAAGGGGTAGGTGAAAGAAAGACATACATCAACATAAATAAGGAGATAAGTACAAAGTATGTCTATAAATGGTCACAAGACCTCATGTACAAGAATAATGTATCTTAAAAAGAAAGAAAAGAAAAGATACATAATATCCTCACTATATCCTTCAAAACATATCAACACTCCCCCTAACAAAATGGTCTTATACTAACTTTCCTCCTAAGAATGACTATTCTCATATCAAAACTACTCCTCCTTTTTGTCACGAGTGACAAAGGGTAAGAGTGTCAAGTAGACATCTCATCGGTAAAGCTAGCATCTCCATTAGCATCATCGTCATTACCATCATCATCATCCTCATCCTTAAAATCAGAAGCCACGGGAGAAGGTGGTGAAGAAGTAGCCTTAGGAGCAAAACCACCCATGGACACCTGTCGCTATGCAATACGATCGACATGAACGTTCACCTGATACAACTTCATAGAGAGTGTATCTAGACGAGCATCCATGTGCTGCAGCTGCGCCATGATGTCTCCTAAAGTCACATTGCCTGAAGAAAAGGGAGGAGCAGATGTGGATGGAGTAGAACAGGAGGGAGGAGCTGCTGAATCCGACTGCCATGATCGAAGTTGGGCCTCGCTATGTTTAACGGTAGTGTAATCTATGGCACACATGACGATGAAATGGTCGAAAGAGGGAAAAGGAACTGAAAAATAGCATAAGATCCTCATGATAGCGGAAGGAAAGATGAGCTTATCACGGGACGTCGAATCTAGATGAACATCTATAATAGACAGAATGAAATGAGAAGGGAAATCTATAGTAAGATGCTCAAGAAGAGATAACAAAAATCGAGCATGAGACTTTGTGATGGAGTTATAGTGAGAGAGTGGATGCAAAACAAAAGTCATCACCATGTTCATGAATCTAGGACCTTTAGCAAAAGGTCTACATGGTGTAAACAGATGCTCACCCCAAACAAAAGGGCGCTCACAGAAAGCAGACATGGGCTCATCCTTGGACACAGTCCTCAGACACTCACAACTAGGATAGTCAGGAAACTCTATCCTAGGGACCTGAAGCACATCCACAACAAGTTGCGGTGTGATAGGAATGCGTGTACCTCGTGCGCGAGTGAAGAAAAGAGGTACTGATTGATTAATCCCGTGCATGTTGGAGTAAAACTCCTGGATAAGCACGAGAGGACAGGTGACCGGGACGTCACACAGTGACTCCCATCCCCTACTGTGAATGACAAAGGGAAGGTCAGTGTCAGCAAAGTCCGACATAATGACTTGGTGTTCCAAATGAATGCCTTGTCTAGAAAAGTTCTCCGAAAATGCCTTGAAGGCATCATCATCACAGAACCGAATATGAGATAGTGTAGGATCAGATGATGAAGAAGCTTCGAAACGAAGAAGGTTCTGGGCTGGAGTGGATTTACGCTTAGGTGCCATAGACACGACTAACGTAAACAGAAAGAGAGGGAGAGAAAGAAAGACAACTAGAAAAGTCCCAAGCAATTTCAAATATAACAAGTATATTGAAAAAAAGTACGTATGCATGGGAAATGCATGAACATGTGACATGCAAAAGAAATTGCATCATGGGCTCAGCCCAATCCAAACCTATCGGCACACAAACAGATAGCACACATCTAAATGCATGACAATACCATTATAATGCTAATGTGATGTAATGTATGAGGTTTTAAACTCATTTAAGTGAAAACCCATCCCAAAATTTCAACAATACCTCATCAATTTTGAAAAACCCCAAAATTTTTCAAAAACCCCAAAACCTAGGTTTCAAAACATGAAATGCATGAATGTGAAAGGATTAGAAGCTTACCAAGTGAAGAATCCTTGAGGAACAAAGATTGGAGTGAGATGAGAATGTTTGGGAGAGAAAAGAGAGAAGTATTGAGAGAGAGATCGAGTGAAATGAGTTTTGGATTGCATAGGGAGCTTAAATAGTGCCAGCAATAAATCTTGACAGATGCAGGTATTGAGAGGTATCGAGATATCTGTCGAGGAAGGTTCGAGAAAAAGGTTGTCGACAGCTGAGGTATCGAGGAGGTGTCGAGAAACAACCCAATAGAATCAAGAACAGAAGCTCGATCGATCCACCAAGTGTCGAGAAGCTATCGAGGATGCAGAACCATTCTCGATTGATCCACCAGGTATTGAGCAGCTATCAGGATTGCGATTAGAAAAAGTTGAAGAAGCTCGACAGACAGCAAGGTATCGAGGAGGTGTTGAGCCAGCATTTAAAACCAGTTTTTCGAGATGTGAAAAACACAGACATGAATGCAATCCAATAAGCAACTCAACCAATGATCCAATCAACATATTAACTCTTAAAATCATTTCTCAATAAAAATTTTAAGCACATGAATCTTCAAAAAGAAACACACACACACAAACACACACAACAAGTCTAACCAATTTTATATTTCAAAAAACAAGTCAGGACAGTTTAGTGAGCATACATTAACACATGTAAAACCTTATGATGGCCAAATCACATTATACCTGCACATGTATTAGGAATAACAAAGAATATTACTTGTTGTGTGTGAAAAAAATCGCAGGATTGCATATGTGTATACAAGTTATGACGATTTGAGATATAAGAAAATCACTTTAACTCACACAGAATCATAACTACTTGATGGGGACTATCACTTTCGAGGTACATCCTATAACTCCCACATCTCTTAGAATACACGCTTGTAATCATATTTAAAGCATTTTTGATCTTTTTGCTTTTGATTTTTTTTTTCTTTGCATATTTTTCTTTTAAGCATATCATGCATGGACATATTAGAGAGAGAAAAGAAATACCCAATGATATTTGATATTTCAATTTTGCTATGCCTAAGCACACAAATGTCATTGACAATGCACTTTTGCTATGCTGAAGAATACAGGTGTCATATTATGATTGACGGGCAACAATGGTGAGATGGTTATTAATGCCTTTCTCTCAGGATTTTTTAGTCCTTCTCGTCAAAAAGAGTGATACGAGTGTTAAGTACAAGAGATAACTTAATCTTATTTATCATAAACAAGAGCCACAAAACTCACTTGCTTAGTTGTACATAGAGATGCTCATCTAAGCTACAAATGATACAAAGTTTAGAAGACTTTGTTTCAATGGCCATCTAAGGTACACAAGTACCAATGTACACAAAACACACACCGCTTTTGTATTTTTTTTTTTTATTTTTTCAATTTTTTTTATTTTTTTATTTTTTTATTTTTATATGAAAAACAAAAATAAAGAAAAAATGAAAAATAACCAAACAAAAACATGTTAAACAACCAAAGCATAAAAACTAGATGCAAATGCATGAGGAAAAAAGAAAAAGAGAAGAAGATCATCCCATGGAGATAACACCAATGTTTTGACGAAGGAATTCGAAGTGTTTACTGTCAAGAGGTTTGGTAAACATGTCAGCCTTCTGGTCATCAATGTGAATAAACTCAAGTGTGAGAGTACCATCTTCGACAAGCTCCCTAATGAAGTGATGTCGAATCTCCATGTGTTTGGTTCTAGAATGTTGAACCGGATTCTTAGAGATGTTAATGGCACTAGTATTGTCACAATAGACAGTGAGATGTCCTTGACAAATACCATAATCATGGAGGAGCTTTTGCATCCATAGGAGTTGGGTGCAATAGCTACCAGTAGCAATGTACTTAGCTTCTACAGTAGATAAAGAGATGAAGTTCTGCTTTTTACTCATCCAAGAGACAAGATTATTACCCACATAGAAACAACCCCCTGAAGTACTCTTTCTATCATCAGCATTCCCAGCCCAATCAGCATCAGAGTACCTAGCTAAGACATCACTTGTGTCCTTGTTGTACCACACACCAAACTCAGTAGTAGTTTTGACATATTTTATGATTCTCTTTAAAGCAGTCATATGGGACTCTTTGGGATTAGCTTGATATCTAGCACACATTCCAACACTGTAATTAATGTCAGGTCTACTAGCAGTAAGGTATAGAAGACTACCTATCATGTTTTTATATAGAGATGGATCAACACTTTTACCTAACAAGTCAACAGTGAGTTTAACATTTGGGCTCATAGGGGTTTTGACAGAACTAGCAGATTCTAAACCAAACTTTTTCATAAGATTCTTAGCATATTTAGATTGAGATAGGAATATACCTGAATCTTGTTGACGAATCTGCAACCTAAGGAAGTGAGTCAGCTCTCCAATCATGCTTATCTCGAACTCAGCCTGCATGAGTTTTGAGAAACCATGAGCGAGTTCATCCTTAGTCGATCCAAAGATGATGTCATCAACATAGACTTGAGCAACTACTAGCTTGCCATCTTCTCCTTTGATGAAGAGAGTCTGATCAGCCTTTCCTTTTGTGAACCCATGTGACACCAAGTATTATGTAAGTCAATCATACTAAGCTCTGGGGGCTTGCTTTAACCCATAAAGTGCCTTCTTGAGGTACAGTACATGATTTGGAAAGTGTGGATCAATAAATCCTTTTGGTTGAGCCACATAAATGTCTTCTTAAAGCAATCCATTTAAGAAGGCAGTCTTTACATCCATCTGATAGAGCTTGAGCTTTAATTGACAAGTCAATGCAAGGAGAATTCTGATGGACTCCATATGGGCAACTGGAGCAAATGTTTCATCATAGTTTACTCCTTCCATTTGTGAGTATCCTTGAGTTACAAGCCGAGCCTTGTTGCGGATCACATTGCCATCCTCATCAATCTTATTGCGGAATATCCACTTTGTACCAATGATGTGTTCACCCTCCGGTCTAGGTACCAAGGTCCAAACATCATTCCTCTGAAACTGAAGAAGTTCCTCATGCATTGCTTCAACCCAACTTTCATCTTGAAGAGCTTCCTCAACTTTTGTGGGTTCAACCTGTGACAGATAACAAGAATAAGACACAAAGTTAGCAATGCATTCATCAATAGTTCGTTTCCTTAATGTGAGTTCATTCATATTTCCCACAATAACTTCTGGAGGATGATTTAATTTAACCCTGGATGAAGGTCTTTTCTCTTCATGAGACTCAGAATCTAGTGAAGTGGGTATGTCTACAGAATCTTCCAGAACACTAGAGTACTAGGAGCACTTGGAGATGCAGGTTCTTGTTCAATAAGTTCTTGAGCTTTATTAGGCTCAGGAGGAAGAATTTCTTTGGGTAACTCCTCAATACCTTTATGAGAACTAGAATCTGAAGACTCATCAATAACAACATTCACTGTTTCCATTACCTTCATAGTTCTCTTGTTGTATACCTAATAAGCCTTGCTTGTGGAGGAGTAGCCTAAAAATATACCTTCATCACTCCTAGAGTCAAACTTTTCAACATTCTCTCTATACTTGAGGATGAAACAGGTGCTTCCAAAGATCCTGAAGTACTTCACATTCGGCTTCCTTCCTTTCCATAACTCATAGGGAGTCTTCTTGGTACTGGGTCTGAAGTACACCCTATTAACTGTATGACAAGCAGTAACAACTTCTCCCCACAAGTTTCTGGCCAAATCCTTGTTGTATAACATGGCTCTGGCCATCTCCTGAATAACTCTGTTCTTTCTTTCTACCACACCATTCTACTGAGGAGTAATAGGAGCAGAGAATTCTTGAGATATGCCTGATCTTTGGCAAAAGGACTCCATATGTGAGTACTTGAATTCTTTACCATGGTCACTTCGAATTCGATCAATCTTCAGGTTCTTCTCATTCTGCAATCTTGTGCATAACGCTTCAATGTGCTCAGGAGCATCAGACTTGGATCGTAAGAGAATGACCCAAGTGTACCTAGTGACGTCTTCTACCACAACCATGATGTATCTCTTACCACCAAGAGACTCAGTTCTAGTTGGACCCATAAGATCCAAATGTAGAAGCTCCAATGGCCTAGATGTAGCTGATGTCTGAGTGCTTGGATGCTTAGCTTTTGTTTGTTTCCTAAGCTGACATGGCCACATACCACATTGCTCAATCTACTAAGCTTTAGTATTCCCAAGACTGATTCATGCCTAAATACAATAGAAAGATGTTTGTAACTAGCATGTCCCATCCGTTGATGCCATAAATCTTCATTTGACAAACGAATGCTGTTGCACACAATATCAGCATCAGGGACTAATCCATAACAATTGTCTAAAGTGCGAACACCGCTTATGAGGTTCTTTCTAGACTCATCCATAACAAGACATTTTCCCTTTGAGAATAGTACCATGAAGTCTTGATCACATATCTGACTTATACTTAACAGGTTCACCCTTAGAACTTCTACATAGAGGACATTTGCAATGTCTGGCAGTCCAAGTAGAGAAATAATTCTCTTTCCTTTAATTTGAGATTTGCTCCCATCACCAAAAGTGACATTGCCACCCTTTTTAGACTCGAAAGTCTTGAAGAGAGATTGGTCTCCAGTCATGTGTCTTGAGCAACCGCTGTCAAGGTACCACAAACATGTGTCCATGACTTTAAATGCAGATTTCATCATAAAACACACTTCATGTTTAGATGATAGATCAGTGGGAATGGTGCTTTCTCTCATCTGTCTTTTTCGAGCTAAGCCTTTAACTTTCACTCTTCTCAGACGAGCTTCTTTGCACATTTTCATTTTGAGACAATCTAGTTTCTTCTTAGCCAAACTGAAATCTTTTTTAATAGTCATCATAAGAGAATTCAAATAAATTTTAGACTTGTATTTTCTGAAACACTCAACCAAAAAGAGATTAGAAAAACAAGATGTATTTGAAAACAAAGATCTCTTCAAGCCGGTTATAGCCATGACAACAGGGGTCAATGGATCAACACAGCAAAGTTTAAACCCTAATCAGAGTGTGCTTGCTCTGATACCACTTGATAGACCATAAACTGAATGACCCATTGTGATAGAAATTAATTAATTAATTAGCCAAGTTATTAATCAATCAATTTATCATGCAAAAATGTGGTAGCACAAACAAATCACCAATAAACTAATTATGCAGCGGAAAATAAATAACACAGTGATTAGTTTATGAATGGGGAAAACCTAACGGCAAAAACCCTACCGGGTGATTTTTAGGTCATCATTCCCGAAACTCCACTATTATCACAACAAGCGGTTACAAGTAAAGGAATCTCAAGTACCTTACCAATCTACAGTTGAACCCTTACCCCAATACCCAATTGGACTTGTTCTGTAGTGACAGTTTCCCTTTCTGATGCACGACTCCCAAGTACGTGACTAACCAATTGCGCGGATCCCAGTACGCGACTTCAATCACCAACTAAGAAGATTGTTGGTTGCAAAATTCTTCAATTCATCTACACGATGAATATCAAGAAGATGCTTGGTCACAAAACCCTACGGTACACATACACAACAACTTCTTCAAGAGAAAGAGAGGAACTAGGGCAAGAACTTCGTCTCCGGTCATAATTTGCTTGAACAGAGTTTGCTCAAAGCTTGTGCAACTTGTGAATTGTTTGACGGCCCTTAAAATAATCCTTTTATATGTCTAGGGTTAATAGAAAAGAAAGCCCAAAGACATATTCATGGATCCCAAGAAAATCAGATTTGAATTCTGAAAATTTTAAACCTCGATAGATAGGAGGTGTCGAGCAGCTGTTAAGAAGGTGTCAAGCACACCAGGCTTTGAACAACTTTCTTAAGTTCGATAGATGCAACTGTCGAGCCAATTGTCGAGCTTTAATGAATTTGCACTATCAACTTGTTTTCTTGGACAGACTTGAAGGATTCAACACTTGATCTTGGAACATGGTTTCTTGAAGTATTTAAACACGTCTTAAATCTATCCAAATATAAGTAAAGTGCGTTTTGTCAAAGGATAAGCTAATTACATAAAATCATGACATATGTTCTTAACATGTGAAATACATATGTCCTAACAGCATGGAATCTCAATCTCATAATCTCAGTATATGTTAGGTATACTTTATGATATAGGTTTTCATGGAGTGCTTTCGTCCAACTTCCCTATGTAGCAACAATTGATTGAATGAAAGTTGATTGGCTAAGCAAAAATAAAATGAATATGCCGCCCAACTAACATAGGGATTTTTTTTGGAGTGATCACAACATGCATAGGGTACTATGATGCAATAATTTATTTACTTAGAGAGGGAAAGGTCGAAAGCCTGAAACTAACTTGTTTTAAAAAATATATATATAAATCGGATTTGGGCAATACTTGAACCAATCCCAAAAAATTGACCCAATTCACTTTGCTCATACTTGGGCCAAAATAGGGATTTGCCCATTTCTCACAAACTTTCCAGCATTTTTCCCATTTTCTCAAACTATTTAGAGAAATGCTCCTATTTTGAAACTCGATAATGTGAGGGTTGAGTTTTTATATCAAACTCGATTATCCTATAAGCGAGTTACTAAAAAACTTGATATTCATATGGTCGAGTTAGTCTGACCGTTGTGCCACACTGGCGAAGCAGACGTGGCTTTTTCCAATTAAAAAAATACTCATGTGAACATGCATAACTCGGTAAGTACAAAATCGAGTTTGCCTTAACAATTTGAATCCCTAACGTCTCACAATGCCTATTCACTCTCTCCTTATACACTCTCCCTCACTTTCTGCCATCACTCTCCCTCTACATTCTCCCTCGCTCTCTACTCTGAGATTAGTCTTTCCCACTCTCCCTTACTCTCCATCAGTCTCACTCTCCCTATCTAGTCTCCCCCACCCTTTTCGATCAGTCGTCGTTACTTACGTCGAACCCTTACCGTACCCACCGTCGTTGTTTAACATTGCTCTCCTCTAATATCTTTTCTGATTTTGGGTAATATTAGGTTGTGTTTTATGTGGGATTTTAATTATTTTGTTGAAACTTACTTAAAATTAGTAAATTTACTAATTAAGATGAGAATTTTGTTGTCTTTTATATGCTGCAATGATGATGATCTAAAGTATTTCTTGCTATATGGTTATGTTTGTGTTATTTTCTCATTAATGAGATTTTTGTTGTCTTTTACATGTTGCAATGATTATTTTCTCATTAATGTGTTTAAATGTGCTTGGGGTTTTGGTGGGGGGTTTTGGTAAATCGATTGGTGTTGTTGTGGTGATATCTCTGGGTTTGTGTAAAATGTGTCTTATCCGATTGTACGCATGATTTTTTTTTAATTTTTTTAATTTTTAGTTGTTCTAAATGGTGTCGGACTAATTATGTTTGAGTCTAAATAGATACACCGTTTTTCTTTTCGTGTGGCATTTTAGAATTAATGCTGGCCGTTTCTTTTGGTGCTCTCTTCAACTTGTCACAGTGAATTATAATTTTATTCATTAGCTTTTTAGTTTTATATAATATCATGGCAATCTAATTTGGTTATATGCATGCAAACCACTCAATTATTTTTGTCCTGATGCTTTGTTCTTTTCTCCAAAATTATTTCTTATCATTCACAGCAAGTAAATGTAGCTAGTTCTTGCTACTTTTGAGTTGTCAGTAGTAATAATAATGATGAGAATTTAATCAAACTATGTGAATTTATGTTTTTGAGCTATTAGGAATAGGTGTTTTTGATTCTCAATGTTATATCGTTTTTGCGAAATAGCCTCGCTGTTGTGTATCTAAGTTATAATGGGTTATCTGGATGTGAGATTGAACTTTGTTTTTCAATGATTGGCTTAGCTGCAATCCTTGATTCATTTGCTTACCAAATTGGGCCTCCAAATTGTGTTTGCCATGTTTTTATTATTATATAAAATCTATCTCTATATGTTTTGACTGTGACTTGGTCTATGCTATCTTGATGGATTTTTTGTTTTGTTTTTTTTTACTTCAATTACAGATAATAGAAAAAAAAAATGTTTTTATTAAAATTCTAGCAAGTTCTTATTTATTTAAGCTTTAATTTGGTTGCTTTTGGGTTGCATGTTAAGTAGGGGTAAGAAGTGATGTGATAGCTATCTTATTGCAATATGTTTATATTGATAAAGTTTTTGTCGCCTTCTAATACCTAGTGCAGAGCCTCTAATACTATGGAATCCTGCATGAGGGTTCATGTTAAATTAATTGGCCTTTTGGATTGTGGATGCTTTCAGTGATGTGCAATTATAATTTGCTTGACATGTTTGATGTTGAAACATTTTAGTCTCAATTGAGTTGCTTGTTTTGTGCCTTTTTCTTTTGAATGATTTGGAAGTTCAGGTTCAAATTAGGATTTAGATTAATTTTTGTTTGAGATAATTTATATAGTACGATTCCAAATTTGATGCCAAGATTACTTGGACTAGGAAACTTTGGTTGATGATTACTGAGTTCTTGACTTACTACCTCCTTTGTAAGTCTCATTACCTCATTAGTAGAGTGAAGAAGTTACTAGGGTGTTAAGAGTTCTTTCTTATAGGGAACTCAACCTGATAATATTAGCATGGTCTTACAACACAAGAATAGTCTGATTTGAGATTTTATGCAAGACTTAAAAGAATGTCCTTATTGTCAACATGTCACCTTAGGTAACACTAGTGGACTGTGTCTTTATTTTATATTTTCTCCTATTTCAAAGGGATTTTGGATAAGTTATATTTTAGGCATGGTTAGGGGACAATAGGTATTTGAACAACAGCTTTTTAATCCAATGTCTACCTCTTACTTACCCTGGGAGTAAGGATGTGTGTTAATGGAGTAATTATACAATACTATGGGATTCCTTGGTCTTGTAATGATGTGTGCTAATAAGCAATTAAGTTACCTTTGAAGCTAGAGTAACTTTGAGGTGGCTTTGAGAGCAACACAAGTCACTAGAAGTTGATGTGGTTTTGTGTGAATGGAAAAAAAAAATTGAGCATATTAAAGATAAGGACTTTGCTACTTAGGTCATTGCCTTACATAGATGGAGGATAGCAAGCATTTTCAATGTTAAAGCTTCTTTATCATTTTTTTTTAAATTTAATTTAATTTTATATTTTTTGGTAAGTAAACATATATTTTACTGCAAAGAGACTACTTCATGTACAAGAGAGACAAAGAAGTCTAAAGAATTTATCATACCACTTCATTTCTACATTCATACTGGACTTATTTGGCTGGTCCTTTTATACCTTTTCTCATTGAATTCTGAGAAACCTTTTTTGGATGAATTATACTTAGCAAATATGACTAGTAATGAGGGCTTACAGTTAAGTACTTGTAGCCTATAGAAACTCTACATCTTTTTGGAGAAAACTATGCTATCTAGTTGAGTACTTGAGTTGATGATATGTTGACAATCTTGTTGGGCTCATAATATGCCTTACTGTATCCATGCTTTAATTTTATATTAATTGTGGTTTACTTGTCATAGAGTGAATCCTCAATAATTGCTAACAATTTATTTGCTTCCATGTCAGATATGCAGGCACTAAATAGAGTGGAGCCTAGACTTGACGATGATACCCAATTGACCCGGCAGGTGGATCATCGGTCAACTCCGCTTTGGAGGCGTGCCGTCGTCGAGGTATGCAGTTGTATAATTAATACATCTCCATTTTATAATTACCCCGTGTGCACTACCTAACACAATGCTCGTCCGTGTGTAGGAGGTGCTTGGCGTCGTAAAGGTTCGACACCGTAAATGTGTATTGCCGCGGGGTGGGCTAGACCCACGTATCATGCAATACATAGATGCAGCAGGTTTGATCAGGTTATTCAAGGTTCCTAATATGGAGGTTGACCCCGCCTTGATCACGGCCTTGGTCGAGTGGTGGCGTCTGGAGATGCACACATTCCATTTACCCCATGGAGAAATGGGTATCACCTTGCAAGATATAGAGGTGATGCTGGGGATTTCGGTGGATGGGTTACCCATCACTGGGAAGACAGACATGAAATGGAGTGAGGTGTGCCGAGATTTGTTGGGCCATGAACCTCCGCTCGCGATAGCGAACTCAAACAGGTCTATCCTTGCTGGGGCGAGGATAAGATACAAGTGGCTTGATGCACGGTTTGCCACTTCCCCAGCTACGGACATCAGTGATGAAGTAGTGCAGCAACATGCTCGCTACCACCTACTTGTTTGGATGAGGGCCCTGTTGTTCATGGAAAAGTCAGCGGATCAGGTCTCATTCTTGCCTCTGCAGTTCCTCAACTTAATTAGCAATGCGAGATAGTATAGCTGGGGTAGTGCAACATTGGCCTGGCTCTACAGGTACCTTTGTAGTGCATCGAAGAAGGATATGATGCAGATTGGAGGAGCACTGTTGTTGGTGCAACTATGGGCCTATTCAAGGTTCCCATTAATATGCCCTATTGCAAGGCCACCTTTACCGCCAGTGCACTCAGGGCTCCTTGCTATTAGGTATGTTCATTGAGTTCTCATTATTCAAGCTAAGTGTCTGTTATGAATAATTATTTATGTGTAATAGTAAATTATATTATATTTTTCTCTTTGATATAATTAAAAATATGCCAAACCAACAAACAAAAGAAACTTATCAATGCTTAGATATTGAAGTATATGGATGTGAAATATAAAGCAAAATTTGTTGAATGTAAAGGAAGAGAGAGTTCACTAACAACATTGTTGACAATTCATCACATGAAAGTTCACTAATAAGCATTTGTCGAAACCCCATGTTTGCTAGGTGGAGCAGGCCAAAGAGCACCGCTGAGCATGTCACACACATCCTTGCTGTGTACCGGACATCGTTGTCTACACTATGGGCAGAGCAAGTATTCGGTTAATTTACGTCCTCAATTGCATGACCACATTTATTTCACCACAATTTGAGGTATTTATTTTTGTTTCAATTCTTGGATTGTTGTAGGAATGAAGGCAAGAGGATTAAATTTTTAGCAAAGGATGTAAGTATGGTCTTTAGGGGATGAAAAAGACCAAAACATATGTAGTGTTCAGAGAGTTTGAAATATGTCTAGAATTTCTGAACATAGAGCAATAGATGAAATAATTATAAACAAAAGGTTTAGCAGTAACTTATACGAGTTTTATCTAGTGTTTTTGCTAGTATTAGTATATTGTATCTCTTTTAAGATAGTAGCAAGAATGCCCCCTACCTTCTTAAAATTTGCCTTTTATTTTTATCATGTGGTGGATTTGGTAGTACCTTTGAATCATAGCCTAGCCTAGCCTTTTTTTTTTTTTTTTTCATAACCACTTTTTTGGTTTCGATTTTGCATGACATCCTTGTAGCAAAACTAATTGCTAAGAGGATAGCCCCACCATTAGTTGTATGCTAGTTTGTCTTTTCAATTATCTGACTAGTCATTGAAGTGCTTGATTTTGGTGTTTCTTCATCCACTCATTCATTTGTTTTCTACGTATGTGTATGTATGGTCTTATCCACTGTCCACATTAATATAAGAGGTGGGGCATGGTGTTTTATGCATTCTGTCCATGCACACTTTTAAGAGGGTAGTAAAAATGGTTGCTAGCAGTTCATCGTCCTAAAAATGAAGGGGAAATTGTATATTTTGTATCCTCAATATTTGTATTTTTTCAATATCATTTCTATACTTATAAAGGATAAAACTTATATGCAATAACTTATTTTCTCCAATTAAATTCAATCACGTAATTGTCTAAGTTACAGTATCTAAGAATTGTACGCAGCTTTTATCCTACTTTCAAATGTAATAAATAGAAAAGGTTGATGTAGGAAATGAAGTTTATAAAACTGGGGATGCTTTAATGGTGTAAAATATGAAGTGGCATGAATTTCGTTCATTTTGTCAACATTTTTCATTTATTAGATAATGATAATGAACTTTTTCAAAACAATTTTGAAAGAGAAACATTCTAAAGTATAAAAATAATTTTAAAACAAATAAAAAATTTTGGAAGATTGATGACTAAATATGCAATTTAGCCAAAAATAAACCATTTGCTGATGACTTCCAACTTTCTAGAAGTTGGAGCAAGCAATTGGGCCTTTAAAATTGATGAGAGTTCAAGCCCATTGACTTGATTTGACTTACTCAACTCTGTATGCACTAGGACATGAGCTACTTCTCTCTCTAGCATATTTTCAAATGGGGGAGGCATATGGACCCCCTCAATGAATTGACAACAACTTACCAAGAAATGCATTGATTCATTAGAAGTGACATCCAAATAGTAAATAGATTTTGCCATATAGTAGCAAATTCTACAATGTCTCATGATAAGGTAGGGTAATCAGCCTACATTGCTTCAACAATTCAATTGTCCCATCCATTTGTTCTCTCTGTATGTAATAATTTTAGAAAATGACACCACCAAATTGATGGGCTCCTTGTGATATATATTTGCTTTAGCTAAACATTGGATGACTTGCTTTTCAGCCACAAAGAGCATAAATGCCCGCATATTTCGTAAAAAAAAGGGTTAGTGATAGAACAGGTGAGAGAGACTTAGCAACAAACTGCATTAAGTAGAACTAGAAGAAGACTTTACTCCAAATATGGTGGTTTTCTTTATTATCCTCCTATCTATTGGGACAACATTAAGTGATGGTTTTTAGTGACCTACAACTACAAAGCCTTTTTGGTCTCGGGAAGGCAGGTGAATAAAAGTGAATTTACACCCTTTCAAGTTTCAACTACCCATTGACCTGCTTTTCTTCTAGCCCAAAAAACAAAACTGCTATTTTGACCCTTAATTGTAGGTAGTATCATGTATGTAGTACTAAATTTGCATATTTTTTCTCTTCCTCCATCTTTTATAGCATCCCATTGGGTAAAATCTATTAAAATTGTTTAAAAAAAGAGAGAACATTGCATGTTACTGGTCACCCAAAACTCATAAAACACTCTTCCGTCAGCACATGCTATTTTGAGCCTTAATTGTAGTATCATGCATGTAGTACTAAATTTGCATATTCTCTCTTCCTCCATCTTTTGTTTTTGTTTTTAAAGTATATTATTTTAGAGGGATGAATTGGAAAGAAAAAAAAAAAAAAAGAATGAAATGTGGTATGTTGTTTTAGTGTTAATGTAAAATTAATAAAGTGTGTTTTAGTGATGCAAAAATGCATATATTTGAAAAGAAGCCAATGCGGGTGCTCCTATACAATCCTCACTGAGAGCTTCCTTTCTAGGTTGGTTATGCTTTTATTGAAGCCTTCTGGTTCATTTAGGATCTATGCTTGGAATTGATGCTTCCTTAGATTAATTTGAATCATGGTGCTGATTGTCATCAAGTTTTGTATTGGTGAATGCTGCCTTTAAGTTCTACTCCTGCACCCTAAATTACCTATTAACAATAGAAGAAAAAGGGAAGGAATTGATTGAAGTTAGAGAACTAAATATGGTAATTTAAGGTGATTAGTGAATGAGCTTCATATCCTTTAGATGTTAAAAGTTAAAACCATGAATAGAGCAAGAAAGAAAGCAAGATAAACCCTAGAAATAACATCTACTCATATAGGTTTTCTAAACGAAATCATTCTTAGGTAGGAGAAGGCAATTACGCTCTTAAGCTACTGGAATTTTATAATAGTTAATCTCGCCATCTGTCTATTATTGAACACATAAAATACTCTTATATAGGCTATTTGCCAATAGTACTTCTAGAAGGAATAGGATTGCTAAATAACCTTTACGTAGAAAGATTTGGTTCCCACCTTTTTTAACACAAAACCTACAGATTGGTTAAAATTAGGTTGTTTAATGATTTGATCATGGAAGTTCGTTATACCTTTTTTGTTTTTGTTTTGTTTTGTTTTCCTGTGGGACAGGAGGAGCAAGTTTCCCTATTCTAATAATTCTATGCTTTTTGTCAATGGTCTCCAAGAAAAAGGACTACTAATTAGTTTTTGTATCTTATATATCACATTTATAATTTCCTAATATTGAGGTCTCCTCAGTGATTGGTTCTGCACAACTTTATCTTTGATATGTCTACTTGCTATGCTTGAAAAGCCTGTATTAAGTGTGAAATTTATATGCAATTTGTACATCACTCGGTTAACTAGTTGCATGGTAGCATTTTTCTACTATGCATTTTGGGGGGAAGGTTGGAGTTGTCATAAACTTGCTTGTGTTTAAATACTCTTAACTTCAATGAAAAATGACAACCATCCATCTTCACATAATCACTAAACTAACAATCCACTTATGTAGATTGTATGGGAGCCATACATGTATGTGCTGGGCTCCCTGCCTACGTATTACATTGTCGGGCAGCATATTTGGAGGGCCGAGGTGCCATTGATATACTTTTGGATAGTGGAGGGGCATCATCTCGAGCAGGTCTTCCGTCAGTTTGGGATGAAGTAATCGGTTCCAGGGGTTGTGGATACATTGACCGACCTTTATAGGATATCCCTCTAGGGTAAATGGGATAGGGACTGGGTGGTAGAACATGTTGCCCATATTCAGCAATGTGCCAATCGAGGGCAACTTTTTCTCGCTGCCCCTCTCTTGGATGGTGATACAACATACCTTGTTGACTACATGAGGTGGTACAATCGCAGCACAAGGCGGTACATAACACTAGAGTTTGTGTATTGGGAAATCATGGTGAGGCAACAATTCCTTCCCCTTTGTTGAAACCATTGTTTGATTAAATATCTTCAGCAGGTTTATCATGCATGCAAAACTTCACAACAATTATTGTCGTTAAATCTCTATGAGTTTATCTTTCATTATATTTTAAAGTAAACAAATACTATGATTTAAGTTCTTCATAAATAAGTGAATTTGTAGTATCCAAATTCCAAATCACCTTGATATCTGTAATATCCAAAAATTACATTATGGGAAAAAGCTGTCAAGTACTATAATTTTCTAAAAGTTACTGTAAATGTAACTTGGATGCAATTCCTATCAAATATTTGTCTTGCCTTATATTAAAAATTTGTAAGGATAGATCCTTGCTTGGGATTTGAGGAAGGCATTGGAAAGAACTTGGAATTACTTGACTCTTGAGAAAGCATATGAATTGTAAGGTTCAGCTCTTTTGTTGCTCCACTTGTATGTTTCGAATGTTGTTAACCATGATGCTTATACTCACCCAAGGTTTGATGTATTTAGGGGTCTAAGGAGAGAACTAGATTTTTCACTATTGTACTCTTTTGACATTTTAAGTTTAAAGTTATTTCATTTTGGACCTTCTAATTTATTTTGGCTCAAAAAGTACTTTTGTTACTTGTAACATCATCTATGTTACCCAAATAGCTTAAAGCTGCGTCTAAGTAGCTTTTATAATAAAGACACTTGCCATATGTTACAAAAGCCTGCAGCTGTAAGATTTTATTTTATGAAAAATATTGTTTCACAACCACTCACATTCATTATTTCCGGCACACATCCATAAGTGATATGAAAATACCCACATTTTAAGACATAAAAAGGAATATGTGAGAATCAAAACCCTTCAAGTTTCATTACTTTGTAACCAAAATTACTTTTAAGTTAATAAAAAGATAAATTCACATGACCCCCTATTATAGTTTTGCATCATACCTGCGTTCCTGCTTTTATGACGCCCTTGTTTTGCAGGTTCGGATGACGCTTAGGTCTCTACAGAGGTGCGACTGAGGTTCTAACATGTACAATGACCTTAAGCTGGCACTAGAGGTTGTGGAGGAGCTAGGCCAACTTAAATTGGCAGATGTGCTCGCGGAAGCATCTGACATTGGTACACAGGCCTTAAGTCGCGGCAGGCGAAGTGGTGGGTCTTAAGGGCATGGATGCCATGGAGGTGGTCGAGCTGGTTACGGTTGTATGACCAAGCCGAAACCCATCTATGAGGTAGGGGATGGCTTGAGGGTGATTGGGTACTGTCTGACGGTGGTAGTAGGACACCGCAATGCACATCTGATGCTGGTGTTGGGCCATCCCACATCGCCAATCATGAGGACACTATTCCAGCCCAGACTATGTCCTGTGGTGCTAGCACGGACTATGAGGACCCTCCCCGTATGTTGGCCCTAGTTTTCAGTGGATTTGCCCATGATGGTGGATGCATATTTGTCCCTATACGGGCATGCCTACCCCACCTCTAGTGCATGTGAAGCCCACCATCGGACCTTCATCTCCAACCCCCCTCGAAGAGGCTATATAGATTAAGCAGATATCGGGTGAGGACATTGAGCCGGTGGAGGGTTTGCAGAGATCGCAATGCCCTCTTGCGCACACTCCTAATTGCAGGACTGGTGATGGTATGTAATCCATCTACGCTTCCCATCTTCTTGAGCTAATTATACTGTGCATTTGATTGAATATGTTCATTTAATTATGCTGTTGTGTTTGATGAAACTAGTAAGATAAGACCTGTGAGGGCATATGAGTGGAAACGAAAAGGTCATTGAGTAGTCAGAGAGGGCATACTTTGTAAGTATTGTGGGTATTGTTTATTTGTCTATGCACTTGTATAATATACTTATATTGTGAGCTCCAGTTGCTGCAAATAGTATTATAGTAACTTAGAAATCAGTTTCAGAATTCAATTTTTAGTTCAAGAGAACTGTTGGAAATAGGCTATCAGTCCCTTAGTGATGCAGGATTAAGTCTTAAATATAGGTAGTGCTATTTTAGGATAATTAGCATCATATAAACATCTTATGTATTAAATGTCACAGTTGGTTCAACTAATACCATAAGTGCATGCTTATGTGTACAGCAGCTTACCCAATATTAGAGATATATTAAAGGGATGATCCTCTCAAAGCATGCAATGCCTTTGAACAGATCATCTGTAGCTGTTAACTATATTTAAGGATATTAGAAAGTTCTAAAGATACTTTTGAAGCTTAAAGAAATTAAACTAATATAAATGATCCACCTAATTGATACAAATACAAGTAACAAATATTAAGCCTGCTCTTTAAGGGGGGATGGTATAAATTAGAGAACTGGTGGAAATAGACTATCAACATTCTCTGAACAAAGAGAATGATGGGTTTAATGATTAGAGAAGGAAGAGAAGAATTTATTTTATATCAAGAGAGAAACTGAAAGTTGAATGAATGAAGTCTACAGGGCTCTTGCCAATATCAGCGCTTTAACTTTCTTTTTTCCTTTTTCCGAGAACACACAGAGGATCTGACCAAAACTTCCCACACAATGGCTATTAAGAATCAAATTATGAATTTATGAGATAGATTCTTTTAAAGCATAGACTAATTAAAGTTGTTTGTAAAATAGTAGTGCTTGTGCAAAACGTGTGACCTGATGATGGGTGACTTGACTTCTTTACCACATTTGATTCGGTTTTTGATGGGAAAAATTCATATAAAGTAGACAAGGCACTATAAAAGTCATGTTGCTGAGTTCATTGAAAATGATTTACTTAGATCGTCAAGGTCATCCTGATTTTCTCTTTAATATAAAACTCTATAATAAGTGAGGGGGCAAAAATTAGCATGACGAACCTTCACCACATTTGGCCTGATGGATCCAAGCCCATGGGCCAGCAATAGGTGAGCCCAGGCCTAGAATGATTCCAGATACTTGTTACTCACGTTGGAAACCTGGTAGAATCTCAAAGGAAATCAGAAACCTAGTGCAAGGAGCATTCTGGAAGATATGCACGTTAATGAAAAGTCCTCTCTACAAGGAAATGTCTTGTCCATCACGTTTGGGATTACTCAAGAGGATTCCTATAAGGAAAAGACTTCTACATCAAGGAGGAGAGGCCAACCTACTACTACTATAAAAGCCCCAATACCCTCACAAATCAAGTTACGCATTATTTACCCTCTTTAGCACTCTAGAGTTGTGAGAATAGTTCTAACTTGATCTTTGAAGGGTATTTGGCCGGCACCACACTGGTGCCCTTTGCTAGATCACTTCTTTCTTCTTGTAGGTTGTTAGTTCAAGCGAGCAAGGTTCATGTAGCTCACTGGTGATTATACGACATCATTAATAAGTTCATAACTGTTTCTTGAACTCTAAAGTTATGTATAGTGGGAAAATCAGTTGAATATATGGGGTACCACTAAAGTGTTAAAAGTAGCACATAATCCTATGTTCTTAATAGCTCATTATAACACTCATAGGAGATTTGTGGAATAGTTCAGTGTTTTCTACACAAGCATAGAAAAAAAATATAATCAGTGAGGAGGGCTTAGCCATGTATTTATAATTTGTAATATTAAATTGGAACAGAAGTTGCATAAAATGAAACAGACCTATCCTCACCCGGACACCATTTTATGCCAATATTATTCTCTACCCTTATCCCTTTATCTAAATAAAAAATCTTTGGTGGGTCTGAGGTCATTGCCTTTTGAAGTGGTTTACTTACATATAGCTGATGTGACATTTGGTTACTTATGCTGTGTTTGTTTTGGGTGTAAATGGTTTCAGGAAATCATTTTCCGTAAAATAGGCTGTTTGGTTGGTTTTGAAAATAGGCTTTTTCGGAAATGCTTTTCAGTTGACCTTAGTGTTAGGTGTAAAATGATTTTCGTTTTTATTTTACCTTCAAATATCATTTTCTGGAAAACAGAGAGAGAGAGAGAGTGAGAGTGAGATCGCATCCGCGCACAAAGAGAGAGAGAGAGAGAGAGGAAGAAGAGAGAGCCCATCGCCGGCAACCCACGAGACTTCGACTTTGCCGGCAACCCAGAGACTTCGCGCCACGAACCCACGAACCAATCTTCGACTTCGCCGGTGAACCCAGAGCCCAGATCATGCCACGAACCCAGAGCCTTCGACCTAGAGCCAAAGCCTTTGACCCACCGATCTTCGACCCACGAGCCTTCGATTTCCTTGGTGACCCAAACCCTTTGACTTTGCCGGAAACCCACGAACTGATCTCTCTCTCTATGTGATTTTGATTTTTGTGTGATTTTGATTTTTGTTGTTGTTGTGGTGGTGTGGGTGGTGGTGTTTTGGTGGTTTTCCTGTTGTGTGGTGGTGGGTTTTGCTTGCTTGCTGTCGGTTGTGGCCTTTGATTGCCGGAGTTTGTTGCCGTGAGTTGAATTGGAGTTTCAGTGGTGTGTAGTGTTGTTTTGGTGGTGGGTATAAATTTCGGTAGTTGTGGGTTGTTGTTGGTGGTTGCAAATGATGGGTTTTTGGCTGTGATTTGTTCTGTGGATTGGGATTTGGCTGTGATTTTGAAATTTTCTGTAATAAAATTTGTTTGGATGCTGAGAAAATAGCTGAGAAAATGTGAAAAATTTGTAGGAAAATAGCAGTTTTAGAATAGAACCAAACACATGAAAATATTTTCTACAACAATTTTTATAATGCAACTAAACACTTGAAAATATTTTTCTTTCCTGAAAATAGCATTTTCAGAAAATATTTTACGGGAACCAAACACAGCCTTACTAAGATAAGATCAATGTTGATTTACCAGTGTCTTAAAACTTGTTTTAAAAAGAAAATTTTCAAATTCACTTTTTTTTTGGGATAAGTATTTACTGAAGAGATCCAAAGAGTGTGTTATTCACAAATATGCAGTGCATGGTGACTCAGCCCCTGCCAGGTGGATAACAAAATTGAAAGATTTATTTGACAAATCTATACCTGTTGCAGATATTTTGGCCGCAATAACATTCCAAATCTTACTCTGATAGTATATATTTGATTCCTGGAATTTGTGTCAACTTTATCCTTTGTAGAGGCACAATCTTATGTCCAAATCATTCTGTTTTGAAAACAAATAATCTCACTGCTATTAATGAAGCAGTTACTAACAGTGCATACAGCAAGTGATTTATCTTTAATCAATTATAAAAGAGCCTGGATTAGCATTTGATATCATATAGTGTTTATAGCATTCACGAAACCATTTATTTATTTATTTTTTAATTGTTGAACCATTTTTCCCAGCATTGAAATAGGCTTTTAAAATTTCTTATTTCAGGTTGGTTTTAATGTTAGGTTGTCTGTTCAAAATTGATTGGTGTGTGTCTGACTTATAAATAATCAACCTGGTGGTTTTTCAGCGTTCACCCAAATTTGAATTAATTATTCTGTAGTATTTTAGGTAGCAACCATACTCATTTTTTAAAAAATTGTAAGGGTTAAAAGGATAAACCTTTCTACTCCATGAGACAGGGTCACAGTTTGTTTATTTTATTATATAATATTTTTTTTGTCACTGCAGTTGAGCATTTTTGTGCTACTAGTAAGACCACATCACATCCATGTGAACCCTCAAGCTGATTACATGGCTAGCATGGGCGGTGGAGTAGGTGGAAGATCATCTGAAGCAATGGTTTGTTTGGAGAAGCGAGTTCACCATCTTAAAGATGAGATGTACATGGTTGAAGCTCGGCTTGAGAGGATGCGAAATGAGCATGCGCTATTGAAATCACAACTGAAAGACCTAGAGAAGCTTAGTAAGCAAACCTAGATATTTTGTATATCCTTATTTTTGTCATGGTAAATGTTTTTTCTTTTGTAATTAAAAAAATGTATCATACAAGGAACTTGTCCATTTGATTTTGCAAATAGTTCCCATGTTGATCACAAGTGATAACATAGGGGAAGTAGGACATGCTGATTGGGCCGTAGCCTTTCATGACTCAAAAACTACCAGTATGTTAAAGAAAAATCAGATCTGTATCTAAGAAAGATACAAATCAGTTTTTATTTTGAGAAAAATTCAGTTCTGCATATCATAAAGATGCATATCCCTTTTTATTTGAAGGAAAACTTAGATCTACATCTTATAAAGATGCAGATCTATTTTTTATTTTAAGAAAAAGTCAGATCTACATCTTATAAAGATGTAGATCTGTTTTTATTTTAAGAAAAAGTCAGATCTACATCTTATAAAGATGCAGATCTATTTTTATTTTAAGAAAAATAATTGTTCACATGCAAATTATTGACATTCAAGGAAAAGCTTATAACAATCACATAAAAAACGATCATGCTTTAAACAAAACAATGAAGAATCATTCATATTATGGATAAAACATTCATCAATCATAAAAAGATAGCATAAAAGAGAGAGGGTGATTGAAAACAACCTCTTGCATTAGCACTCCTTGATCTTGAGAGGATGTTTTAGGGTTCAAAGAAACTTATTTAGTTATCTTTGAAACCTAAAAACTCTAATTTAAGCAGCAAATCTCAGAGAGGATAAGCAAATATCAGCAATTTGAGCAAAACGTGTGCCTTTTCGAGCTTAAAAAAAAGGTCTCTCCTTAGGGGATGAAAAGTGTTGAATTATGAGATTCAGTCTCTATTTATAGAGGTCAGAGGGCTCTAAAAAAATAGGTACGGATGATTAGGGTTTGAATTTGGACGTATCCTTTTGCGAAAAAGGTTGAAAAGGGTATGCATTATCGTCACTCAAAGGCCGTTGGGCCAAAGCCCAATACATGGAAATTCGGCCCTTCTAGAGTGCCGTTCGGCACTCCAAAAGTGCCGAATTGGCCTTTGGACTCCAAACATTCTTTCGTGTTCAGGTGCCGTTTGGACTCTTTCTCTAGGTTTTTTGGCTGGTCCTTGTACCTAGATGTGTTTTCATCGTCCGTTTATGATTTTTCATTTCTTTTCTAGATAATTCAAGCTATTTAAGAATGATTATCTTGTAGATAAATTCCCTAAAATAAATCTTGATAAAGTTCAGATTATCCACAATTTTATTGTTATCCAATCATCCCTTTTATTCCTATGCATGCAATCCTATTTTAAACACTAATTATCAACCAATCACAAAATTATTCAATTAATTTTATTTGCTTAACCAATCAGAATTAATTTAAACTAATCATGTGTGGTCGACCTTACCTAGACACAATGCATATTGACCGTGCAAACTTGATCATGCGATATCTTTCGATCCGATGGTCCGATATGGAAACTGGAAACACCATTGCGACCGTTAGAATAACAAGATCATTTTTATGATATGTAATGAATGAATTAATGCATGTAATCATATCATAACAAATTTGTAGTTAAACCACACTCACGAAACTAGTTACATGGCATATATACACATCTTATTGAATACCATAACAAGAAGTCATACTTTTGCATTCATTTACCTGTATGCTGTCTCGTCAGTTTGTTGACTTCTTTATCCCCCACAACATGGGCCACCACTTCATTCAACATGTTTGTTGCACTCAAGGTTGCAATCCTCCTTGCGTGGTCATGCTCCTTAATGGCAACTTCCAAATGATACCTCAACAAGGAGTTCCTAATGTCTCCACTGCCATAGTTGTTTCCTTCACTTCGAGACGTGCTTGGCAGACTTAAGGTCGACATGTTCGGAGTTTCCCACGATGCTGATGCACCACCCTGCACGTCCAAAGCATTACAATGCAAATACTCCATGTATGTGGCTTTTGCTTCCCATCGATCTTTATATGATTTGTGATTGGCATTTAGGAACTTATAAACTTGTTTGCTCGCATCTAGCCAACTGTCATATATGCCTAGAACACAACCATTAAACACAATGTAGGTACGTCCCATCCTGCTCTACAAACACGCATTGTTGGGCTGATAATGCTAGAATAGTGGATGCATGCTTTCTTAATAATATAGTAAGTAGTTCTGGGTGTTTATAGAGAAATTAGGAAGCAAAACTCGATATTTTAAGAATCGAGTTACATAGCTCGATAAAATTACATAACTCGATGAGACTGCAACTATATCTTAACTTTTGGAAAAACTGTGATTACACACTTTAGTATGATTCTGACACTGTGTGTGTATATATATGTATGTATAGATATATCTATATATAAACAACCATACCTACCCATATATGATATATGATCATATATATATATATATGATCATATATGTATACTCACACACACACTCACATATATATATATATATATGTATAGATATAACTATATATAAAAAAACATACCTACACTTATATGATCATGTATATATAGGTATGTTTATGATCCTATATATATATATATATATGTATGTATGTATATACAATTATATATATATATATATGTGATTGTGATACTATATACATATATATATATATATATTTGTATGTATAGATATATCTATATATAAACAAATATAACATAACCCCCTATCTTCTGCATGATAACCACAATTAATTATCTTTATCCAGGTTTTCCATGGGTTGTCATTACTTATACGTTTACTACGATGGGGAGCAATATTACCATGACTTGCATGGGCTGTCCTATAGAGGCGAGTTAGTGAAGTAGAAGTTCATCAAGTTTAAATGTGGAACACACTTGAGAAAAATGCACCAAAAGATAATGGCAGCTCTGGGGTTAGACAAGGAGTTACATAAGATATCCATCGTGTACCGTGCCCCTTAGCTACTTGTGAATACTCAGGTTTTCTACAACTCAAATCCGTTGGATTACAATGCTAACATGGCCATGATGTGGACAGTGATTAAGCGGACCCCCCAATTCATAGCGTTTGACTTGTATGTAACTATTGAGACTGTTAGGTTCCATGCTGGTGCAAGTTCGTAGCATGCCAGTGGGGTGGAAGAGCCACACTCATCTTCGCTTGATGTGTATTCGTCTGTTGTTGATGCCACGCCCTTGACCGACAACACTTGACCATGCAGTGCAGTTGATGATTTGGACAACATTGAAGAAGCCGAAGTGTTGGGCGTTACCCAAACAGATGGCGTGGGAGGGTCTAGTCACACATATGAACATGTCCAAGCCTATATGGATGGAGGACTTGATATTGATGCCAACTGAGATGTGTACAAAGAGTTCATTGATAATGATGGACCGGTGGATGAACTAGAGGTCTTAAATGAGCTACAGGTTGAACACAATGAGGAGGCTTGCCCTAATACAGTTCCTATCCTAAAATGGTTCACATCAAACACATGGGACAATATTAATGACCCATCACCTTCATTGGTTACAGGATAGCTTATAAGTTGGTAGAAAGGTGACCAGTCGGCAAAAGGGATGCTATTCAAGAATAAAGCCTCCATTTAGTATGTGTTGACCTTCTACTCTATGGACAATAATAAGCAATACAAGGTCATCAAGTTTGGCACCAATAGGCTAGTATTGCGGTGCATACATGAGGTATGTCCGTGGTCAATTTGGGCTATTTGCAGCAAGAAGCATGGGATGTGGTTGATCAGTAAATGTAAGGGTCCCCATAGTTACACATCCTTCCAAGTAGTGACTGATGGACGAATGATGGATTCAAGGTTCATTTCCATTGCACTTGAGCAGTATAAACGGGAGGACATTGGAAGATCCATAAAGGACCTGTGTAGTATGCTGCATGCAAAGCACGGGCATGAAGTAACTATGTACAAGGTTTGGGAAGCCAAACAGAAGGCAATTGCACGTATTTACAGGGAATTGCCATGATTTTTGGCGGCATTGGACGATGCAAATCCGGACACTGTAACTTTGTTAAAGTGTGACCCCCGTGTTTCGGGGACTTGTATATTCAACTCTGCATTTTGGGCTTTCGGTTCGTGTATTAGAGGGTTCAGGCATTTGCTTATTCACTCCCAAGTGCAGGAGATCGTAGCAATATAATTTTTAGAGTACTGAGGTCGAACCACAAGGATCAGGGTAAATTCAAAGACAATGTAATTAAAAAAACTTTGAGTGAAGATGAAGAATAATTATTGTCTGGTAATTGTAAACAAGAATAACAATGATAACTTATTTTAATCAATAATGTAAATACTAGGGCATCGGGGTGTTTCCCTATATCGATATTTGTGATCTAAGAAAAATATCTATTTCATAATTGATTGTTCTTATACAATGAAAAACTTATGATTCAGTTGAACTGAGACAATTCAAGAACGCATGATAACCTCGATTGATAATGCGGTTAGAAAAGTTTTCAGTAAAACCCATTCACTTTAAAACCTGATTTCTATTTGAAACTATTAGAAATTCATCTAAACAATAAGAAAAACATGATTGAACTTATTGAAAGCATGGAAGAACTAATACATCAAAAGAAATCTAATTGAACAATCAAATATATTATTGATAAAATCCTAGAAAGAATCACATTGAATATTCATACCGTATAGAAGAAACATAACCCCTAGCCCTAGCAAAGAGTTTAGGCTGCCATTAGAGAAAGAAAGATACAAGGTTTTCTCTCAAAATTCGTTCGGCTTAGCCTCCCTTCAAAACCCTAATGTCTAAGTGTCCAAAGAAAAAAATACATTTACTATTTTAATTTCCGTCCAAGTTTACAGTGGTAACTTGTGAGTTAATTTCGGCCTTCAAAAATTGAGAATATCGAAAAACTCAAAACTGGAAAGTTGTAGATATTTAAATTATGGTTCCAACCCATCTGACCTTGTGTCAATTGGATTTTTGAGGAGAGAGATACGTCCAAAATACTAATCAGTGCTCAAATCAGATTTTTCCTTTTCAGATTCTGCCTCTTTGATTTCTTTCCTTATTTGAAGCTTCCAATCAAGGTAGACGATCCAAGCACTCCAGCTGCACCTCCTTAGACATTTAAGCATGGTCCTTTAGCTCCACTTTAATTCTAGTTTGACCTCCATTCTCTCACAAATTCTTGTAAACTCATCTTTCTCACATGATTTCCTGAAAGTAGAAAATTACACACAATGAATAGCATCTTATTCAATAAATTATGTAAAGATAAATAATAGGGACTAATGCAAATCATGGCTTAATTATAAAATTAAGCATAGTAATAAGGAGATAACGCCCATATAAATATATAATAAGTATACATTTTAAGGCGTTATTAGCATTGTAGGCTGGTGATAAGCATAGATGCAACACACCTCTATGGCAAGTACAAAGAAAAGCTGTTAATAGCAATGGCAACATATAGTAACAACAAGGTTTATCCACTCATGTTTGCCGTTGTTGAAAGCGAGAGCATGAAGACATGGGGATGGTTCTTGGCATGCCTATTGACCTATGTTACGGATCGAACCAATTTGTGTATAATCTCTGACAGGCATCGTGGGATAGAATCATGCTTCAATGACACCACTAGGGGCTATTTGCAAGCGCCCTTAACCCATCACTGGAATTGCTTCCGCCATTTAGTAAGCAATGTTAACACTAACTTCAATAGTCTGGTATTGAAAAACTTGGTATGGAAGGTAGCAACTGCGAATCAAGTTGGAAAGTTTGAAAACACCATGGATTGCATCAAGAATGTCAATCCAGCGGCGTATGACTATCTTAAGGCTGTAGGGAAGGAAAAGTGGACACTTGTACATAACCATGGGCATTGATATGGGGCAATGACAACCAACCTATTAAAGTACTTCAATGAGGTACTTAAGGGCGCATGCAGCTTGCCCATAACCGTAATGGTGAAGTTCACATTTTACATGGTGAACTTGTACTTTGATGATCGTCGTAACAAAACCCTAGAGTAGATGGAAGAAGGTCAAGAATGGTGCAAATATGCCAATGACAAGTTCAAGGCAAATCAAGAGAAAGTGAAGCTCCATATCATTAGAAGGATGAGTGTGCAACAGTGCTTATATACAGTGGAGACATTGTCTAATCTTTTGGCTATTGGCAGGGGAGCTCCACACCCATAGGGTTGATCTCATTGAGATGATGTGCACGTGCAGGAAATGGGAAGCATACAAGATCCCCTGTTCGCACGTAATAGCAGTTTGTGCTAAGTATAACCACGATGTGACAGAGTTTATGGATCGTTTCTATTGTGTGTATGAATAGTACCATAGTTATGATCCTATATTCCAACCATTGAAAGATAGGTTAGAATGGCCGGATCCAGAAGAAAGGAGAATAGTGATGCCAAACCCACGGTTGATCTTAAAGAAAGGTCGACCTAAGTCCAAGAGAATCCGCAATGAGATGGATGACAAGGATAGAGAGTTTCCAACCTCTTTGTGGATTGAGAATGGACCAAAGTCAAAGTGTGGATAGTGTCACCAAGAGGGTCATAACCGTCGTAGATGTTCGACTCGAAATGTGGAATCAACAAGCTGTGGTGCTACATAGCTGGTAACAATCATAAGTCATAGTAACAAGGGGGAATATATCATAAGTCATTCTTATTTAGTGTTGTCAATTAGTCTTGTTACTAGCATTGTGCAGACATTATGATTTCACATGTTTAGGTATGCATGATGCTAGAGGTCTAAACTACAATGATATATGTATCGGTTAATAATGGATGAAGGAGTTGATTTTTAATTGGCAAATTTAGTGTTCCCCTATATTTTTAGATATTAAATTATATAAGTTGTAATTAAGATTCCCAGAGTAACTTTTAGATTGGAACCATGATAGTAATATTAATGTATCAAATTTAGCTTAACTTTGGGCAATCTTGTGATTAGTTGTTTAAGTAGTTGCATGAGTAAAAGATGTGGTATTGATGCATTTTTCTTTGTTCTTGTGCAGATATGGGATATGTGGCAAAGAGACAATTTTTGTGGCGCTACTTGAACTCAAATCTCTTTTTGTAAACTATAAGAAGACATCATTTATATGTAAAGGGTTGTACTTACATTGTGAACAACTTGGTTCAATGGTTTTAAATGTATAATGGCTCTTTATCTCCTTTGTAGATTGTATGGATGATTTTCTTATTCATGTGGTTGGAAATGAAGGGATGATTTATTTATGGATGTGGTTGGAATTGTATGGATGATTTGATTATGGAATTGGTTGGAACTATATGGATGAGTTGTTGATGGAAGTGGTTGTGAATAGGTTCGATTTTATGATAAATAATCAGGTAAAATTAGTATAGGTGTGAACAATTTTGCATGAGTTCTTAGTTTAAGGCTATCTATGCATGCTTCAAATAACTCGATATATAAGATGTTGAGTTACATTGCGCGTAACTTAATTACTGTGAAATTGAGTTATTAACAACACCCTTCTGGGCACTTGAATTCCTCCTAGATTGCATCTGGATTAGTCCAAAGTCATTCACTGGACCAAAGAATGTAACTCAATTTTGAAGTCATCAAGTTACGTTGTAAGTACCCAAGGAAGTAACTGGACATATCAGGCATCGAGTTACATTGCACGTAACCCGATGATTAGGAAATCGAGTTATTTACAAGTTGGTTCTGGACACTTGGATTCCTCTTGGATTGCATCTAGATCAGTCCAAAGTTTTGGGTTGGACGTGGTAGCAACAGGGAGTAACTCGATTCTTTAGTTATTGAGTTAACTTGCTTTAAGTAACTCGATAACTATAAAATCGAGTTACTTATAGAAACTTGAGTTCCTATAAATCGAGTTATGTAATAACCCACTGTCATAAATTGACCATTTTTGCAGAACCTGCAGCAATTGGTTCTCTCTCTTTTGGATTGCTTTCGACACATTTGGCTAGAATCGACAATTTCCCTCGCAAATTCTTCAAAAATTTTATGCAGTAAGCCTCTTTTAATTGTTATTGTCTTTAAAATTACACATGGTGGTGCGTTATTCTCCAATTTTTGTTCTCAATTTCAAACTTCATTGTCTATGTAGATTGTGATGAAATTGGGTGTTTGGCTTTGAAATGCTTAATGGGTTAGGTAGTATAAATGTTGTTTGCCTGTGTAGTACTCTGTAGTTGCAAAAAGTACATTAGATTTTGTTGAAAACTAAAGATTTAGGGCTGATAATGCATGCTTGGCAATTTCGGGATTTCATGATTATGGGTGCAAATGTCAGAACTGGTTAATGGGCCCTTGTGTATGATTGTGGGTGCAACAGATTATGAATACTTTTTTTTTCTTTGAATATACTAAATTGATCAATCAAAGAAGAGTTCATTGATTTACAACATATTTCATCTCCACCTAAATGTCTTCAAGTCATACACACCTAGTCAAATCATATATTTACTAGACTGGATATAGTGATGATCCACTCAAAGCCATGCAAAACCTACCCAATATAGGTGAACTGTTTGCTTGGTCTAGGACCCTAGGTGAATTGCTCGATGGGTAAATAACATTGATTTGTGTATATTATATCGAATCTACACAATTGATTTGTGTATACATTGATTTGTTTTGGTGGCCAAGAAACCTGAAGAAAAAAACTTTGTATGATTTAGTTTTCATTTTTTAGTTTAATTTTTTTTCTTTTACTTTAAAATTAAGGAATTTTTCATGAGGATTTTTTATTTATTCAAATGTTGATATGGATTTTTTAAAATATTAATTAAATATTTTTAATTTTATTATGTGTCTATGCATATTGTGCAGTAGGATTAGAGTGTGGGTGTTGTGTTTATCTCTTCGTAATGCGGTTTTTTGTTTTGTTTTTTTGTGAGCTGATCGTGTTTCCACTACTGACCATCAGTTAGTTATGGCTCCAAGGAGGGCTAAGAGGGGAAAATCCAAAGTTGCATTCGAACTTGAAGTGGTGTTTGATCAATTAAGGTTCCACACGCACGCAAATGAGCAAACCTTTGAAACCTTGATTAAGGATAGGCGTATTTGGGGAGAAAGGCAAATCAATCTACCTGAATTGCATCTTCTATCCATGAGAATCTACAGTCTAGGCATTGCCTATCTCTGTGTACAAACATACAACCCCCTCCAGTTGACTTTATTAGATAATTCTCTTTGAATCTCTCGGTGCATGAGGATGTCTGCTATGGTCACAGAGTGACATTGTGGATACGTGGTGTACCGTTTACAATAACTAGGGACGTAGTATCCGATGCTCTTGATGTACCTATAATTTGTACACTTACTTATCCATACTCTAAGTTTCCTTGTATTGATAATGTTATGGATGTTTTTCGTGGAAGATCAGTCACTCGGGGTTCTGACCCAAGTATTAGCTCAAGTGAGTTAATTGAGCATAATTATATCTTCTTTAGGATAGCTTATCACAACATCTTCCCTATCTTTCATGTCCATACAATCCCTATAGATAAGTGTTTCTTTCTTTATACCCTCGTCACCGATAGTTTCATTTGTTTTCCTTCCCTTTTCATTGAAACCATTACAGAGGTGCGTAGGAGCAAGTATAAGAGGCATGGTCTGTTCTTTCCAGTTTTCATCCATAGGGTCCTAAAATATTTAGGATTAGAGAACTTTCCTTCCCAAGAGTTGGTCCACATCCTTGCCCCCATAGGAGACAAATTTCTGAAACAGTGAAGTACCCAAAAGAATTTTGTCGACCCCAGTGTTGGTTCATCCAAGAGGCCACAAGTATGGTCAACTACTGGAGATGTTCTAGATGAGGACATGCATGGGGATTCCACAGCTGCTGTTGTCGAGGATGGTGATGATGAGGTAGATGTTGACACTGCTGCTGTAGCGCATACAGGCCCTCCTCCCTCTCTTTGTGCTATGATGGAGACCATTATGACAACTCAGGCAGCCCATGGGTAACTTCTAGATGGTCTTCTTGCTGAGGTTGCAGCTTTGTGAGCAGACTTAGCTGACTATAGACGTCCTGTTCCACCTTCTCCACCATCTGACTCTTGATGGTTGCCATTGACCATTGTACCCAAGGGAGAGATGAACTTTTTGTAGTTGCTGTAGCATATTTGGAGAATTGTATGACAGTTCTATGTAGTGACTTTCAGCAAGTTGTATATTTTGTTATCTTAGTGGCAGTTTGAAGAACATTGTATCTGTGGAAAGTAATTTGATATATTAATATGATTATTAGTTTCATGCCTATCGTTATTATTATTAGCATTATTGAAATGGTTCTAACCATAAGAATTTTTTATGTTATTATGTGATTCTATATAATATCAAGTAGATCAAAAAATGTAAATAAGATTTATTTCATAATTCTGTATGGCATTCACATGTTATTAGATTATAGTAATTATTAATACAAATTGAAGGTTTGTGAAAGCACAATTGGTTTATAGGGTTTGATATTGCCGATGAATCACCTAGGAGATTTTCCTTAGAGCAATGGATCAAGCTATATCTTGACTTCAGGCAACTGTTTTTATTGCAGGCTTTGCTTTTTAGTATTTTCCACTGATTGGATATTGTTGTCCCTCTTAAATCAGCATTTATATTATTCTGAATTTGGTCCCCACGTGGATTGTACCTCATGCATCATATTTTCATTACGAAATTTATTGATAAAACCTTGCAGTGTAGTCAGTTTACACAACTAGGTCATGCTTTGCGTAATAGAGAAAAAAAAAACAAAAGAATTGAGCGACACTTGGCATGACCTCATGCACTCCCGTATTAGGTCTAACAGTTTTTTTTTTTTTTTTTTTTTATCAAATATTGATTGTTTTGATTTTGTGATATTGGAATGGAGTATACAAATGTTAATCTTATAGAAATCTTATAATGCTATTCACTATCATTTCTTCATCGTGTTGTTCAATTGGTCCATGCATCACATAGTCATTCCCAAAAAAACTACAACGGGCGCCAAGTCATTCCCAAACAAACAAAAAAAAAATAGAGTAACTAGATACGCCAGCTACTTTTACGCCAAGTCTAGTTCTATCAAACTGCTTCACATTAATATGTACGCAAACTTTCTCACAGTACCCTCATCAGCCCGTTACTATTGCCCCGATTCTAGTCATATCAAACCGAATCACGTGAATACAGTTCAAATGACTAATGCAACCAACTTTTCCATTGCTACACAACAGCTTCTGACAGTTTCACCATGCTCACTAAGATAGAAACACATTCACGTGACTCATTACGTAGACTTCTGCACTACATTGCATGGACCTATCGTTGTTGCACCAAGACCAGTCATGTCAACCACATTAGACACACCCTACACGCTAACAAACGTTACGGTTGAGTCGAGTCATTTTCTCAATTATGTGTGCACATCCTGACATCCCATCATGGTTCCGCCCTGTCTAGTTAGATCAAACACATGCCCTACTATTCTTCTCACGTGTATACTCTTGTTACCTGATGCACTTCACTGCATCAACTCGGAATTGTTGCACCAAGTCTAGTCATATCAAGTGAACAGCCTACATGTACCAATTACTATTATGCAGTTGAGCCTAATCCTATACCAATTATGAATTATTGCACCTAGCCTAGTCATATCAATCGATTAAGTTGACTCATGTACCAATTACTATTAACTGAAAAACTTGCACATGGCCAACACTACCACACCATATAGTTGCCCATGCAATCTGTCTATATGTACCTCAATCAATCCTTACACCATACTACCACACCACACCATATAGTTGCTCATCACATCTAGATATACTTCAATCAAATTCACGTTTTGCAATACCGATGCACAACTATAGGAATATAGGAAGGAGAGAGATAATGATGAGAAGGAATATTATGCAGGACTGCGGCGAGAATGAGAGTATTGCATGAATGAGTCCAACTCTCTACATAATGATCTCCTTCTACTCGGTCCACCTTTGGTGGACTAAGTCTCACTAACAATGCCAAAGGAAAACATGGAGCAATTCAGGCAGGCTGTTGCCAAAATCCGAAAGGAAAACGATCTAATGTTCATTCGTAGGTGTAGGTATCACCTACTGCAGCTTGTAGAAGAGCAAGTTGCTGCAACCAATAGGCAACTTACCCAAGCGAAACATAATAGTGTTCTCAGCTACGAGGACTACTTGTCTGAATGAATATTTATGTACTACATCGCCTAGCTAGGTTCTATGTGGGGTGCGTACTATCTCTAGAATTATGTTATCAATGTTGGTAATGCCAATTGGTCAATATGCAGGTCATGCATATTAATGGTATCTTGTGTAAGAATATGTTCGTTGTATGTGTTATGCATGTATGTGTTGGTTGATATGCAGGACATGCATATCGACCAACATTGTGTGTAGGAAAATTTAGGTGTTATGTATGGATTATGCATCTAATAATTTGTCTACCTCATGGCTATAAGTAGTCATTCAAGATTATGCATCAAACGTGCATATTTGTGCAAACGATGATAAGGTTTACATAAAACCCTAACCTTAAACACCGTTCCCTACATAGTACGAATACAACAACAATGACACACATACATCTAAAACACAATTAAGAATAATAGTTATACATCAAAGTGCAAGTGGACCACAACACAATTACTCTTCATCTGACATCTCCATGTCCAATTGATAAATGCCTGCTGTAAGAAGTGATTGCATGTATCGTGCATGCTAATACAACTTACATTCCACTGATTCTCAAATCTCCACCTGGGTTTGATATCAATTGAGATGTATCTTCATTCGATTATTTTTTTCTCTTATGCAGCACAATACTCTACGAAGTTCGTTTGTACTGTCTCTTGACATTTGTGATATGAGTCTCTGAGGCACTGGCAGCTTATAATAGACCATCTCATCATAAAACATCTCATGTTCATGGAGTAACCAATCTCACTCCGCCCTTATGGTATTGTGGACCTGTGCACTATTTCGCAAGTTGGGATTGATTGGATAGTTGAATTCATCTTCTAGTACCCAACAACAACCCATCGTGGTGAACACATCATGTGGCATATAGCGATAAGGTCACTCATTGACGATGACTACAATAACATCAAAAGATCGAGTTAATAATGTGCATCAACGATTAGTAAATAATGTATAGCTGCATAACATGGTACACAACTAAGACAATTCTAAATTGATGTAATTTTACATGCTAGATCTATCATGTGACCCGTAACATCGTTTGCCTACCTCTTTGCTATAAGTAGTCATCCAAAATTATGCATCAGACGTGCATATTTGTGCAAATGATGATAAGGTTTACATAAACCCCTAACCATAAACACTGTTCCCTACATAATACGAATACAACAACAGCAACACACATACATCTAAAACATAATTAAGAATAATAATTATACATCAAAGTGCGAGTGGACCACAACACAATTACTCTTCATCTGACATCTCCATGTCCAATTGATAAATGTCTGCTACAAGAAGTGACTGGATGTATTATGCATGCTTATACAACTTACATTCCACTGATTCTTGAATCTCCACCTGAGTCCGATATCGATTGGGATGTATCTTCATTCGATTATTTTTTCCTCTTATGCGGCACAATACTCTACGAAGTTCATCTATAGTGTCTTTTGGCATCTGTGATGTGAGTCATTGAGGCACTAGCAA
This sequence comes from Quercus lobata, assembly GCF_001633185.2. NCBI lineage: Eukaryota > Viridiplantae > Streptophyta > Magnoliopsida > Fagales > Fagaceae > Quercus > Quercus lobata. Next base: position 21,605,788 of record NC_044910.1, on the reverse strand, counting down.
CTTATAACTGACCATCTCATCATAAAACATCTCCTGTTCACGGAGTAACTAGTCCCACTCTGCCCTCATGGAATTGTGGACCTATGCATTATTTCGTAGGTTGGGATTGATTGGATAGTTGAATTCATCTTCTAGTACCCAGCAACGACCTATCACGGTGAACACATCGTGTGGCCTGTAGTGATAAGGGTCACCCATTGACGATGACTACAATAACATCAAAAGATCGAGTTAACAATATGCATCAATTGTTAGTAGATAATGTATAGCTTCATAACATAGTACACGGCTAAGACAATTCTAAATTGATGTAGTTTTACATGGTAGATCTATCATATGGCCTGCAACAAAAACAAAAGAATAATCCTACAATGGTGCATAGTGCATGGTAATGTGTGAATCAGAGATGAGGTTTGGGCAAGCACACTGCAACTATGCAAATATAATTGACTTATACTACTGTACACACGTGGAAATACACTATAACAATGGGTGCATGGGTACTCTTGTTCATGTACATTTTTTCCAGCCTGTACTAACATGACAAACCCTGATACTCATATATAATTTTTTTATGATATTTGGACTATGAGATGAGCTTATAAATGCACCATAATACTGAATGGATTATTTCTATACCACTATCCTCTTCGATTGACTAAACTATGAGTTGCAACGCCTCAAACTCAAAACCTACGGTGCGAAACAAGTTTGGATCTACTTCAACAAATGCATCATCACAAGTCCTAACAGACCAACAACTACAGACATACACAGACCACTATGGAGGGAAATAGGTTAAAAAGAAAAGAGATTTCGTTAATATTCCAATATACACATATGAGAGTCTAGGAAGCGTTGGACACATCATGGTCGGCAGACCTGTACAACTGTATATAGATACCACCACAATAGAGTTCACCACAATAGAACAACCGTGGTCAAAGCTATACGAGAAAAGGTGTGAGTTGGAGGTGTACTGTCGATGGCATGGGTTATGAGTTCCTAAGGCACGGTCAGCCGAGTTACCTAGAGAAGAACCTACCAACATACTTGCTTGTCTCGAACAGAAGAACAATCAAATGCAAATGCGACTAGACCGTTTTCATGCAGTCTAAAAGGTTAGGAAACATCTATCAGGGAAGGCGCAAGAGTGAGCCATCAAGTCTATTAATGAAATTACTAATTTAGACAATGATAAAGATATTTTAGACTTCTCAGATTCAGGCAATGAAGATTTCTAAAAATTGCTACCTACGAAAATTAGACGTTGTTGTTAATGTCTAGACACTCTATGTAAGACGTAGTGTTGTTGTCAATGTCTGATAATGATGATTTTGTACGTTCAACTAAAGTATGGAATGCAATAATGATATGTGAGTCCCACCACCTATGGACACATTTGGACTATAGTAACCACTTTTATTACTTTTGCATTGCTGATTTGTTAATAAAAGCCTTTTAGAGTTATCAACATGACCAAAAATGCTACTTATCATATTCTTATAATTATGTGTTATCCTTCATTTCACTAACCATCTTATAACAATCTAAGAAAAATAAGTTATATAGTTGATTACTTCTTGCTATGGTAAAGATTCTCATTCTCTTGTGATTAAAATTTACTACAACAAACAACCAAAATCACACCAATGTACTCACATAACACTCATTCAACCAAAAAAAAAAAAAATAGTAGAATATCAAATGAAAATACCATTGCCATAAAATTCTGGTACGGGTTTTTTGTTTGAGGTGATACAAATTTCAGTTTAATCCAGAAGCAACTGTGGATTTGTGGAGTAGCAGTGGAATTCAGTTCAGACTGAAAGCAAGATAGTCTGAATGGGAGGAGAAGTAAAGTTATAACATGAGAATAACTTGATTTTATAGAGTGCGATTTTGCTTTATAACTTGATATTCTAATAGTCGGTTATATAACTCAAAGTTATAGTAATCGAGTTATGTACGGATTAAAACAAAAGAAAATGCTACGCCTGACACCAAGACAGTCTGAATGGGAGGAGAAGTATAGCTATAACACGAGCATAACTCGATATTTTTATAGTCGGTTATATAACTCAATTTTATAAGAGTTATTTAGTGATTAAAAAAAAAATGCCACGCTGGCTCGCCAGCATGGCAAAAATCTCGTCCAAACTCAATTATAAAATGATCGAGTTCTTCACAAAACTTGATTATGGTAATGTCGAGTTACAAAACAGGGACATTTCCCTAATTAGTTTGAGAAAGAGGGCAAAATGCTGGAAAGTTTGTGAGAAGGGCAAATGCCCATTTTGGACCTCATACTTGACATTTATGGGTTAGGTCGGGTAGGGTACCCATGTGGCCATAGGTTTTGGCCATCTATACTTCTAATGGGTGTTAGAAGAGGTAAGGATGAGCTCCATATGTTATTGTTAAGGTACAAGAAAGCTTGGGTTGCTTTAAAAATTTGAGAAAGGAAAGGAAAAGGAAGGAAATTTTGTAGTTGGAAATGTTTAGATTGTTTTGTTACTTAGAACCCAAGAAAAGAAAAACCTTTAATGTCGAAGTTCCAAATGTTTTAGTTTATTGAGGTGGGGGGGTTCTTTTCCCCTTGCAAATCTTAGAAGACATAAGTGATAAGACAACTTTAGCTTTTTTATCTTATTAATTTCTTCGCTATTTCTGAGTTTTCTATAACAAACAGGGAGAAAATGGGCTTTTGCCTTTTTTTTTAAAAAAAAATCCAACATTTTGCCCCCTTTTCCAAACTAATTAGGGAAATGCCTCTGTTTTGAAACTCAATTTTCTAAAAATCGAGTTTCAATTTAAAACTCGATTTTTGGACAATTGAGTTATAACAAACTGAAAATTAAAAAAAAAAAAAAAAAAAAAAAATCTTGAACTTGAGTTCCATGTGAAGTACTCGAGTTCATGGAACTTGAGTTCCATGTGAAGTACTCGAGTTCATGGAACTCAAGTTCCAAATTTTTTTTGTTTTCTAAATCCACATTCGCTATAACTCGATGTTCCAAAAATCGAGTTATACATTTGAACTCGATTTTTAGAAAATCGAGTTTCAAAACAGGGGCATTTCCCTAATTAGTTTGGGAAAGAGAGTAATTATCTTGCATATTTATTTTGAGGGCTAAAGTAATTATCTTGCATATTTATTTTGAGCACTTACATGGTGTCAATGAGATTCAGTCATATGACTACTTAATTAAAAAATATACTTTCATATCATAAGAAAAAATCCACATGACAGAATCTTAAAATAGGAACCTAAGGAACAACTTTTAAGTATTGTACCTAAATATTCCCCAAAGATTAAAGTCATTAAATAAAGATAAAGATATTTGTATTCCATGGCTAATGTTGATGTGTCTATTAATTGTTTATCACATTTGTTGATTTACACTCCATACGAAATGGGTGATATACAAACAATGTATAATACAATACAATTTGAGGCATAAGACAATAATTTTAATTAGACCTTTTATGTTTAAATATTTATTTAATATTCTTATTATAATTGTTTTATTTGAAATCCAATTGGTTATGGAATCTTATTTTATTTAAATATTTGAGAAAGTTTCAACCTATGGCATCCGCTCCTAATAATAGTTCTTTATCATTAGACCAAGACACCAATCAGTTTTTGGTGTAGGCGAGGATTGAACCCAAAATCTCTTATTCAACTATCAAAGATTTTACAATTAAGCTAACTGGAACCCACTTTATTTAAATATTTATTTCACGCTTATGTCCATTCCTTTGCCAAGGTAACATATCAAACACGAAACAAAAATAGAACAAGAACATAACCAAGAAACAACAAACTTGACAATTGGCTACTACTATAGAATATTGATGACGTATATCAAAGTATAGAATATTTTAGGGAAAAATGCTCATACATCCCCTAAACTTTCAACTACTGGCCAAAAGACCCCTTAAACTTTTTTATTGGCCAATTTACTCCTTAAACTATTTACAATTGCCAAATCAATACTTCAGTTAGTCACACGTTAAAACACTAACAGAATAAGCACATGTCACTCACTTGACTTTCAAATACAAACATAAAAAAAAACCCAAATGTCCAAAACCCAACGGAAAGAGGAGAAGAGAACCAAGTCTAGCAAAGAAAGAGAGAATCCACGCCGTTCAGAGCCACTGCCGAGCTTCTCTCCGCCGTCTCACCGCCCTTGTCCCAGCGACGCCTTGGTGGTTCTGTCACACATTCAATCTAGAAACCACCACACAACCGCAACGCCACCACTATGACCCAAACCCATGAAGAACCAGTGAAGAAGAACCAAAAAAAAAAAAAAAAGCAGAAAAACCAGAAAAAACGAGCAGAAATATGAGCAAAACCCAAATCAGAAAAACCAGGAAAAAGAGTAGAAATATGAGCAACCTAAATTGAAACCAACAGATTGAGAACAACCAGCCAAAACCCATCCCGAAACGCAGAGAGAGGCCGAAATCCATGCCTGAAACACAAACCCAAAATGCAAACAAAGCCCGAAACCCAACCTGAAATCCACGTCGAAACACAAACATAAATGCCAAAACCCATACCGAAACACAAACATAGCCCAAAATCCACTCTGAAATACAAACATAAATGCCGAAACCCATACCGAAATAGAAACACAAACGCCAAAATGGGTTAGCGATGGAGGATTGGGGCTTAGGTTGGGGACGAATTGAGGAAGAAAGATGGTTGGAGCTTGGTAGGGGAGAGACATACCCAGATTGAACAGTGCAGCGGAACCACCAAGGCGCCGCCAGGACAAGGGCGGCGAGACGACGGAGAGAAGCTTGACAGTGGCTCTGAATGGCATGGATTCTCTCTCTCTTTGCCGGACCTGGTTCTCTTCTCCTCTTTTCGTTGGGTTTTGGACGTTTGGGTTTTTTTTTTTTTTTTTTGTTTTGAAAGTTTGGGTTTTTTTTTTTTTTTTTTGTATTTGAAAGTCACGTGAGTGACATGTGCTTATTCCGTTAGTGTTTTAACATGTGACTAAGATTTGGCAGTTGTGAATAGTTTAAGGAGTAAACTGGCCAATAAAAAAGTTGAAGGGGTCTTTTGGCCAGTAGTTGAAAGTTTAGGGGGTGTATGGACATTTTTCCCAATATTTTACGAGTTCAATAGTTGGAAGAATTGGAGTCCATGAAGGGGAGAGAACACCCATTGTTGGTGAGAAATTCAATCCTCACTACAGAACTAGTAAGTAGTAATAGCTTGCTAATTGGCTTTATATAGTCCCAGAACACAATTATATTACACAAAACTACTACTGGGGCAGCTTTAATTCTAGCAACTTCAATCTCTATGAATAGACCCTCCTATGAAAAAAAAAAAAAAACACCAAACTCCTTTTATTGATTTTTAGAAAACTAGCTGCAACTATCCTCATTTCTTAATGCAGCAACCAAGAAACAGTCATCCAAGAAATGTGAAGCCATTATGTTGTTGAAAAAAGAAATATTAAACATTCAAGGACTAAAAGCCTACTATTGATGAGGGTCATATAATTGATATGTGTTGATTGCAAACACCCAATGAACAGCAAGTTTGGATACTCACATGAATGAACTACGGTTCAACAATCAACATGTCCCAAAAAAAAAATATTATATATATACCATATGTAATGGATATTAAATGCATCCAATTGGTTTTTCATTGTGCTAGAACTTTAAGAATTAATACATAAACCAAAATTGATCATCAAAGAGGGCAAAAAACAAAAATAAGAATGAAATATAGCGGTTAACCATGTTGTTAATAAAAAGCTTACATTTTTCAACAAAAATTTTAAGCTCGTGTAAAACTGAAAAATCTTCACTAGAACATTAGTGAAAGCCTGCTCAATGCTTACTGTGATGATTTGTCAAAGCTGCAAACAAGACAGCTTTGACATCAACAACTTGAGCCTCTACACAAAGACCTACTTCTTTCCAAATTGATTTCATACAGCATAATCATACTCCATTTATCGCGCAACATTGAAATTAATTTTGAACCCTTCTAAAGATGGGGAAGCCAAGTTGTAAACACATGAAATATTGAACTTAGCCAGCAATAATTTCAATACCAACCAATAACCCTCACCTCGTAGTTGAAAACTATAATTAGAATAAATGATTAGGAGTCAAATTTGGTGTATGGGAATTTGCAAACTCCATCAAGGAAAACAAAGACTGTAGAGGCATGTCATACTATAAGTGAACAATTGATAGTCATTAAGATTCCTCCACCAGAGTACTCTCAAACAAGTTCTTTATAAAACCAATGTCACATCCAGCATGGTGTAAAAATGAGAGAGATTATCAGGAGAAAGATACATCATCTAAAAATAAATAAATAATCAATGAACATCCACCCATTGAAGCATTACAACCATGCTGCAACAAGAAGGTATTTCAAGAAAAATAGTGAAAAATGCAACCATAGACATCAATAGCTTCTCTTACGTGTTCAGCCTGCAAAGTTTACGAAATTGCTAACACATTTTCTATTGTTAGTTGGAAGACTCCTCATATGCATACATAAAATATATATATATATATATATAATTAAAAGCTTATAAAAGAATAGAGGAGATAAACAACTATACAAGCTAATAACCCCAACGATAAATATACACAAGGACATTGGTTATGGATTTTTTGCAGAAACTAAAACAGAGAGACTGACCCAGCAAGGGTTATTATGAATGTAGGAGGATGGGATTGAATGTTGCTTGTAAAGGACAAAGTAAAGCTTCGGTTAGGAGAATCGGCACAGTTGTTTGAGATGGTGCAGGGAAGGTGTCTGTGGAAATGTCTGAAAGAGATATGAATATGATTGTGTTGGAACTTAGAAAACCTGAAGTTACTGAAAGTCTGGAACAGGGGCCAAATTAACATATATATGGCTTTGTTTGAGTACTGGCTTTTAAACAAGGATGAGCATCAAACCCACCAACCCAACCCAACTTAACCCAACACATTGGGTTGGGTTTTGTGGGTTGGAATTTTAATTTTAGTTTATGTCTTGAGTTGAATTCAGGTTGATAGTATTGTAATAACCCTTGCAGGGGACAAATCTACTAGAAAAGAAAAGTAGATGAAGTTTCCAACCAGCAAGTGACCTTGAACTTTCTCAATCACAAAATAAAAATCTTTGCCATGTGGATCCCAGGAGTTTCAAGAGGAATCCAAGGTATTTTCAAGATTCGACTTAGAATGAAAATTTAGACAGCTACAAAACTCTTCCATCCTTACAACAGGAACATTTAAAGAGAAACAAACCCTAGACTTCCTTTGATTAACCTTCTTCCCAGAGAGATCACATAACAACACATCTAAAACTTCTTTTAGATCCTAACAATTTTTCCTATCGTTTTTGGAAAACAAAACCAAATCATCTGCAATGAATAAATGGCCTCAATCAAAATTTTCTACTTAGCAAGTTGTGAAAAAGGTTGCTAAAATCTTTTAAGTTATCATTGTGTAAAAAGTTGTCAGCAATCCAATAATTGCAAGCAATTTGAAGAAGCTAGAAGCTTTTTTTCAAGGTAACTTTGCAAAGGCCCACCAACCCATTTCACAACCACTTTAACATCAAACTCAACTCGTTTCATGATATTGACAAAACATTCATGATGTCAAGATGGAAAAGACACAGAACATCCTCAGCCATAAACTCTGGGAATTGAATATTTGAAGATCAATAACACTGACAAATCAGATTCTCAACTAGTAGAAAAAGAAATGGCACCCCAGAATTAGTTATCTCACCTAGAATGTTTATTTCTTGTAATCTACAGTGGCTGATTTTAATTCTTTAGGAAGCAATCCTTCCAAAAGCTTGCTGTTTGGCTTTGACACCATCTCATGCATTCGATGGTTTCCTACCAGCATGGTAGAAAGATACTCATTTCTACGTGCCATTTGGGAGAGCAGCATGGTAAACCTTAACATGCCTGATCGTTACATAATGGCTTTCATGCAAAATTCTGTTTCTATGCAGTTGCATTTCAAATCAATAGAGTCTTAAAAAGATCTTCATAAATAGTTGTGATCTAGAGAAGGACATACGATGTTGATTAACTTGATTCAGATTACCTCACAACATTGCATTTCTGTCTTGGCCAATCTACACTTTACCTCTTCCCTCTCAAACAAGAATTTGTCAAATTATCAACAAAAAAGATACAATAAGAAGTTAAGAACATTCGTCAAAATAATTATTGAAGCTTCTAAAAATTCCTGATAATTAATTAAACCTCATGTATATCCAGGTTTTCTTGGTAGTGAAAAATGCAAATGACACAAAATTAAAAAGTTTCACTCTCATGAAGATATATATATATTTTTTTTTTTTGGGGGATAATTCAATAGCTATAATGGACGAAGGGAGGAATTGAACCCTAAATGTCTCCATTGGAAACATCAAGAAGTGCTGGTTGAACTACTAGGCTCTTGGCCACTCTTATAAAGATTGATGAGCATAATCTAGAAAAGTTTCTTTTCTTGCCCGTGATGAAATCATAATATACATGGTGTGTTGAGAAAAATCAAAATTAAGGATAACACCAAGTATCAACATGAAAAAAAAAAAAAAAAAAAAAAAAAAAAAAAAAAAATTCTGATTGTTTACTTGATTCATAAACTAGTAGTCATTATTTTAAGACCATACAGTAAGACCATGTTATTGGCTAAACTTGTATGTTTCACCATGACATGCCATGTTCAAGAATGTGCACAACATTTCTCACCAAAAAAAAATCAATTTATATATAATAGCTCTGGTGCCCAAAGTGATCCTTTCCATTTAACCAAATCTAATTTTCTACATCAAAAGCAATATTTTCATACCTAGAGCAAATGGAAAGAAAATACAACATGGTAACAGGTTTATATATTAACAAATAAACAAATAACACTTACTAGCAGCTTAATGACTTTTCAATATGGATTTCAAAAACATCAGTGCCTTGCTAAAAACTCCAACTTGCTGATTTTCGTATTCTGACGAGGTGTTTACCCCATCAAGTAAAACTAGGCTCTCCACAAAATCAGTTGTGTAAATCATACATCCAAGCTCAGGAATTCCAAGAATTTCCTCGTTTAAGCTCTCAGGTTCAAATGAAAGGATATTACAATGGTTAAACTTCTCGATCAGAAGTTCCCCATTGACGGTGCAGCCAAAGAACTGTGCAACGTTTTCTATTGGTAAACTTTTCTTAGACCAAGACTCAGCCACACCATACTCCCTCATCACCCATAAGTGGCATAGGTCACTCCCCTTAGGTAGAGTTTTACCGAAAACAACCAAAGCCAGAGATCCTTTGAACACTGTAAGACATTCCACTTGTCCACAAACTCCATCTAAATAATTTTGAGGTAGCAATATCTCACGGAATCTCTCATCATCAACATCAAAGGACAAAATGAAATTGTAGTCCCCACAACATGCTATAGAGTGCAGAGCTCCATTATAAAAAATACAGAATGACTCATGTATATCATCAATACATCCAATATTGGGTCCAGACCCACTAAATGACTCCACAGATATTACAACCCTTCTCCACAAATCAGTACTCAATGTGTAAATCTCGGCCTCAATTGCCGGAACTTCTGACCCACGTGACTCTTTATAAGGCACAATTCTGAGAATCTTGTAGTCATTGTTTTGAGAATGATAGGCAAGTCCAACAGCCACATCGTGAAAAGGGTAAGTCAAGGGAGTAGCTAGAAGCTTCTTAAACTTTCTAATGCTTGGGTTCCACAAATATATTACATTGCCCCGACCCCTAATACTGTTAAGGCAGAGCATGCCATTACAGAAGCTAACCAGGAAGTCATAAGAAAAGGGGACTCGAAATCTAGAAATGTGGGTCAGTGTGCGGTCGCTATTGTAAGAAACTGTACACAATTCTTTGTAAGATGAAAAGTTTAATTCGTTTGGAAAAGGTGAATATAACAGATAACCACCATTGTTGTTGTTGTTGTTGTTGGATGATGATGATTTAGCACGGTGGAGGTGTGCGGTAATGAAAATGGAGCTGGAGATAGTGGAATACCAGGATTTGGAAACGCACCTGAATCGAATTAAGGATTTCACTGGCAGCCGAGTAAGGACATCGAATACAACGTCGTCATCGAGACGCTGGGACAGTGATATTTGCATTTCCATGGGTTGAGAAATCGGTGGTGGTTTGATCAGATTTTGGGGTATCACGTATCTGAATTCTGATGTGCTTTAAAAGGTTTGTGCTTGAGGCGAAGAAGAAAGAGAGGAGAGATCGACCGACCCGTTCTTTTATTTTTGGATAGCCAGAGAGGAGAAGAGAGCCTGTGAATAAAATTTAGCATAAAACCTTCTTCTTCTTTTTTTTTTTTTTTTTTTTTTTTCTTTTTTTACGCACTCATTCTTTTATTTTTGGGAGAAGGTATTTGGTATTGGCAGTTTTGAAAATTCATCATATGTGAGACATGTCAAACAAAAAAAACTAATTCACTAATAATTGAAAGATATGTATTTTTCCTCAAAAAAAAAAAAGAAAAAAGAAAAAAATATATGTATTAGTGGGTAGTTATTTTTACATCGGTCTCTCGTTTATTGGATTTTGATATGGATGACGTGATATCATTTGATACAAAATACTTTTTTCTATTTTTAGAGGCCGAGAGAGGAGAGACAGACTTAATTGAGCATGTGAAAAAAAATTTAGTATAAGAACCTACTTTTTCTATCTAACACACGCGTTTTTTATAACACCTTATATAGATTATCTATTTCATACTACATTTCATTAAAATATCATTTTTTTTTCATTGCTTTTCTTTCTTTACATACATCAACCACAATTCACTCTCTTCCTTCATTTTTGGGATACATAATGAAATAATAAAAAATTGAATGCAAAATTAATAGTGTCTTAGTAAATTCACATGGCTAGCTTGACTAGTGTGAGTGATTTTAGGACTTAAATATGTAAAATTGAACAATTTTTCTATTTTGGATTGACAGATGCAAATGCTCTTAACTTGTGATAATTACTAAAAACATTTGGGACTAGGGAGAAGAAATCCAAATCTTCTGTATCACTATTCCTACTTCATTTTATACTCCACATTAAAGGTGAAAATACTATTTTCGTCCCTATATTATGAGGTCATAGTTAATTTGGTCCCTGTATTTTGGGAAGAGTCAATTTAGTCCTTGTTATTTTCAACTTACAATTAATTTGGTCCCTACCGTTAACTCATTAACAAAAAATGTCTATGTGGTAGACAACATGCATTGTTAGCACAATTAAAGCTAATGTGACAACAAAATTGATTAAAAAGAAAAGAATTATTGACATTAAAAAATGCCACATTAGCAACTTATTAATTAAAAATTTTAATTTGAAAAAAAATTAAAGAACTCAAATTTTAGGAAAAAGAATAATGTCTGCTACAAAAAAGCTTACCATAGATATAGGATGGCAAGATTTAGAGAAATAAGTTTCAAAGAACAAAATGTCCATTGTTCCTAATCTCTTACTTCTTTGCCAAGTTTGCCTTCTATTACATGTTTGAATATATATATATATATATATATATATATATATATATCCTTAGGTGCTGAAAATATCCTTAGGTGCTTCCGCCTTCAGAGCATAGAAAAGAACTAATGATGGGTTTTCAATATATTATATTTTTAGTATATTATATTGTGCTCCCGCCTTCAACGTTGTGTCCCTTCCCCCTTTTTGCTATCAGAGCCATCTCTTTTTTGGCCGATGATAGTGTTGTTGTGTTCTCTGTTGTCTGTCTGTGTCTACCTGAAACTTTGATACTTTTTTGTTGTGTTCCCTTTTTACCATTGTTGGTGCCACCCTAGTCGTAAAGTGAATTCCCAGAACCGAACAGTAAGGCCCGTTTAAGCCAGAGAAGGCGTGTAAGGCATGAGAGTATAAGGTTGCTTAGGGTATGTGTTACGAAATACAACGGTGTTAAGAAAAACCTAATAATTGAGTGTTAAAACTAGGATAGTATGGAAATATTGTGGAGATCCAACTCCTTTGTTAGCTGCAGGACTGGTTGTCCTCCTGATATTGTAAATGAAGAAGATCACACTGTTGAAGAAAATGAGTTCCTTGATTTCCAGAAATGGAATATTCCCAAAGTTGATAGTAAAACTGTTTACAAAACTAGTTGGACTGAAAATAAATTTTATTTTATTCTGCTTACAAAGTTCGAACTGTTGAACAAACACTTTCTATTTCAAGAACTCATGAAAAATGTAGCTTGTTTTCTAAAAGAAACATTGCTGATTTCATTGCTAAAAAATTCAGTTATTTGCATATTGGTATGGTTCAAGTTGCTATTAAACCACTTACTAGAAAATGTATAAATGCTTCTATTCTCATGTGTTTAAGAGATGCTAGATTTAAGAACTTTAAAGATAGCATTCTTAGTATGATTACTGCTTCTTTGTATGATGGTCCTGTATATTTTACCTGTTATCCTGATATTTCTCTTGCTTTGGATGATCCTAATATTGTTAAAGTTTTAACCTTGAATATTGCTTTATCTGGTTATCACATGGATCAAGGCAGTAAGCCTTTTGCTTTGATTTAACGTATTTATTACAGACTTTTAGGTACTCAATTAAATCCTGGTGCAAGGATCAATAGAGAACCTGCTGGTAAAAACCATGTTAATTCAATGTTCAACTCCTTATGCTAAAGTTCAAGTTTCAAAAATGATTCAATGGCAAGATGTTAAGATTCCCACTGAATGGTTATTGGAACAAGAAACCCCTCTTGCTAAACCTACTTTTGATGAATTAGATCTCACTCATATTCAACAGTATCTTGATGGTACTGTTAAAATAAGTTTTCAAAACAATCAACCCTTGAAGATCAACAAAGGAAGACATTCCTTTGCTAGATCTGAAAGTATTTCAAAAAGAGGTCAAGATCTCAATGAATTTTTGCAAAAGAGTTTTGAAAAACCCATTGATTTAAAGCTAAAAGGTGTTTCAAATAATAAATCTCAAGTTAGCACTGTTTTCTATTCTACTAAACCTGAAACTTCCTCTCCATATAGCAGAACTGCTAATGAAGAAGAAGATGACACTAGATCTATGTCTCCATCTGGTTTTGATTTTCCTCCTATTGAAAACCTTGCTTTCCAAAGTCAATTAAGAGTTTTGAATGTTTTGAATGAAAGTTTTGAAATGGATATGGTTTCATTGTATAATGAATTTATTTCTGCTAAAAACAAAGATAAAAGAAAATATTACCAAAGTACTTTTGCTCAGTCTGAAAAAGATCGTATTAAAAGGAAATGGAAAGGGAAAATGAATCAATTGAAAAAACGTATTTTGTTTTTTGATTTTCTTGAAAATTATCATGTTCCAAAAGATGAAGTTTCAAAAAATCATTTGAATGTGATAAAAAAATCAAATTTTGTTAAAGAAGATAAAACCACTGTTAGGTCTAGCCATCCGCCTCTTGAGACAGTTTTGATAAACTGTAAGAAGACTGATATTAAGGCCTTCCCATTCAAAATTGTTGATGATCAAACTCCTATTATTAGTATTATTAAACAAAACAATTTTACTAATGAATCCTTGCATATTATTGGTCAATAACTTGACCTTATTGAAGAAAACATTGTTGAAAAAACCCCTGTTTCAAAAATTGAGAAACCTTTGATTGATTTACCTAGTCAAGATGAAAAATTAAAGTTTAAAACTTCCCAAGCTAAAACTCTTGAAATTGTTGAAAAAATGCTTTCTGATTTAAAAATTAAAATTGAGGGTACATCTACAAGTGCTGCTTGCACTGTTTCAAGAAATGAAAAAGAAATTGTTTCTGATGAAAACACAGATTCTAATTCATTATCTTTTGTTTCCGCAAAAAAGGTTTTTGATGATGATTTACCAGAAAAAAAGAAGATTTGTTGGAAACTTCAAACCCATGTCTTTTACAAAAAAATTGGTATTCAAAACCTACTCTTCCTGATATGCAGTTTGAAGAAAGATCTTTTCAAACCCAATTCTTTGTTTCTGCTGATAAAATTTATGAATGGAATATTGATGGTTTGTTTGAACAAGAAATAATTAATAAAATGGGTCATATGTCTATGGTTGGAATTGCTTATATTAATAACCATGATCTTGACCACCCTGAAATTGTTGACCTTCTTGCTACTGGTTTTTCTGGTATTCTTCGTGGATGGTGGGATTCATATCTCATAGAAGATTCCAGAGAATCTATTAAACATGCTATTAAAAAGAATGATGAATGTATACCTATTTTTTATCAGAGTATTGGTTGAGGTATCCATGATGGTGTCAATATCTTGGTCTATACTATTCTCAAACATTTTGTTGGTACTCCATCTAATATTTCGCCTCAAATTTCTAATTATTTGAATAATTTGAGATGTCCTACTATGTCTGATTACAGATGGTACTGAGATGTTTTCATTTCTAGAGTAATGCTCCATAAAGATTGCTACAAGCCTTATTGGAAAAAAAAGTTTATTGATGGTCTGCCTCCTATCTTTGCTCATAAGGTAAAACAAGAGTTAATGGGTAAAACTGATTCTATTGATTATGATAATCTAACTTATGGTGATATTTTAAGCACTATTAAAAAACTTGGTATTAATATGTGTAATGATGAAAAATTGCTAAAATACCAATTAAAAAATAAAAGAAGAGCTAAATATGAAATGGGTAATTTTTCTGAACAATATGGTTTGCCCCCTATTGCTCCTTCCAGGCAGAAGGGAAAAAAACATGATAAAAGTCACAAAAATTATAACCATAAAAAAATACAAAACTAACTTTGTTAAACCTAATGATTTTTATGCTAAAAAGAAAAATGTTTCTTAAAAATATGATAAACAAAGTTCAGGTAAAGGCAAATGTTTTAACTGTGGTAAACCTGGACACTACAGCAAAGATTGCAAACAAAAACCTGGTAAGTTAAAGAATAATTTTAACATGTTAAATATTGATGATAAAGATCAAGAAGAATTATTCAGAATCCTTGAATCAAACAATTCGTTTGATTCATTGGAAGATAATTTTTCTTCCTCATCTGATTCTTGTTATCAATTTGCTGATGACTCTTCTGATTCACCTAATGTTAAAATTGGTTGTAGAGATTCCTGTTGTAATGTTATTAAATCTGTTAATGTTCTCACTAAAAGTGAAGAAAATGAAAGTTTGTTGATTAAATTGATAAGCCCAATTGAAAACCCTAAATTACAAAAAGAGTATTTGGATAAGCTCAAGAAAAAATTAATAAAAGATGAAATTGGTAAAAAGCTAAAATCAACAATAAGCTTTAAAGAAACTTTGGAGAGATTTAATAAAAAGAAATCCAAAGAATTAATTGTTAATGATTTTCAACATGAAATCACTGTTGTTAAACAAGAAATATTTGATTTAAAAAACATTAAAAGTGATAACAATAATCTTAAACAAGAACTGTTATTGTTCAAAATTGATAAAAATCTTGATAAACATCAATTTGATAATGAACAAAATGATCAAGATGAGCAAAAAGATGGAGATTAATCCAGTCAATAGGCTTTTCTTTCTAATAAAGGTATTGTTGATAATTCTCAACTTAATCTTGTTAATAAAGTATTTTCTCCAAAATGGTTTACAAAAGTTAAAATTGTTGTTTCCCATGATTATCATTTCACTATTATTGCCATAATTAATTTTAGTGCGGATATGAACTGTATCCAAGAAGTATTAATTCCTTCAAAATATTTTGAAAAATCAACTAAAAGATTGGTTTTTGCTAATGGCACTCAAATGAAGATTAAACATGAATTGAATAATGCTCATGTTTGTCATGGTAATGTTTGTTTCAAGATTCCTTCTGTTCTTGTTAAAAATATGACTGATAAAGTGATTCTTGGTTTGCCATTTATAAATGCTTTGTATCCTTTTCTTGTTGAACATGATGGAATTACTACTGATCCTTTTGGACAGAAAGTAAAATTCAAATTTGTTTCAAAGTTTGAAATTGATATTGATGATGCTTTAAATCTGATTCATGCTAAAACCTAACATCTTAACTTCCTTTAGCAAGAAGTGAGATACAAGAAAATTGCTGAACAACTTTCTGATAGATTATTGCAATAAAAAATTGATAATTTTTAGAAAATTTTGATTGATGATGTTTGCTCTGATGTTCCTAATACTTTTTGGCATAGAAGAAAACATATTGTTGACTTGCCTTATGTTAAAGATTTTGATGAAAAAAACATTCCTACTAAAGCTCGCCCTGTTAAGATGAATGCTGAAACTGTTGAATTTTGCAAAAAAGAAATCAATGATTTGCTTCAGAAAAAATTCATAAGAAATAGCAAGTCTCCCCGGTGTTGAGCTACTTTCTATGTCTAAAAAAAATGCTAAGATTGAGAAAGGAACCCCTCACTTAGTCATCAATTATAAGCCCTTGAATAAAGTCTTAGAATGGATTAGGTATCCCATACCCAATAAAAATGATTTAGTTCATAGACTACGCAAAGCTGTGATATTTTCCAATTTTGATATGAAATTTGGATTCTAGAAGATCTAGATTAGTGAGAATGATAGGTAAAAATTGCTTTCACCACTCCTTTCAGACATTATGAGTGGAATGTGATGCCTTTTGGTCTTAAGAATGCCCCTAGTGAATTCCAAAATATTATAAATGATATTTTCAATTCTTTCAGCCATTTCACCATTGTTTATATTGATGATGTTCTTGTTTATTCCAGCTCTATTGATGAACACTGGAAACATTTGTATTCGTTTCAAGATACCATCAAAAGAAATGGTCTTGTTGTCTTTGTGAAGAAAATCAAACTGTTTCAAACGAAAGTTTGCTTCCTTGGCTATGAAAATTCTAAAGGACAGATTCGTCTTATAGATAGAGTCATTCAATTTGCTGATAAGTTTCATGATGTTATCACTGATAAAACTCAACTCCAGAGATTTCTTGGGTCTCTAAACTATGTTGCTAATTTCTAAAAGGATATGAGGAAACAATATAAACCCCTTTTTGATCGGTTACAAAGTAATCCTCCTCCTTGGTCTGATGTCCATACTTCCCTTGTTAAACAAATCAAGTCTCATGTTAAGACATTGCCCTGTCTAGGTATTTCTACTGTTGATGCTTTCAAAATTGTTGAAACCGATGCCTCTGACATTGGTTATGGTGGTATTCTGAAACAAAGAGTTTCCCCAGAGTCATCCGACCAAATTGTTTGCTTTCATTCTAGAATCTGGAATACTGCACAGTTAAACTATGGTACTATTAAAAAGGAGATTTTATCTATAGTACTATGTATTTCAAAATCTCAAAGTGATTTACTAAACCAAAAGTTTTTGTTATGTATAGATTGCAAAAGTGCTAAATATGTTATTGAAAAAGATGTTAAAAATATTGCTTCAAAACATATTTTTGCTAGATGGCAAGCTATTTTAAGTGTTTTCGATTTTGATATTGAATATATTAAAGGATCTCAAAATGTTATCCTTGATTTTCTTACCCTTGAATTTCTGCAGTGTCACCATGGCAAGTAGGTGATCCAAAGACAAAAGCCCAGTCACTGATAAACCACTTGTTAAAAAAGAACCTGTTTTTTCCCTGGAAATTGTTAACTAATTCACTCCCTTAGGTACCATCCCGAGGCCCAACTATTCCTCTGTTTTAGCCTCCTCCTATGATCCTTATGCTTTAACCAATGTTTCCCAACCTGTTAAAACTATTTATCCCAAGGCTTCCAATGCTTCACAGTATGTTAAAAAACAATCTATTCAAAAGCTGTTTTCTATTGAGTCAACTAGGGCTTCCATTACTGACCCCTTTAGGCTTGCTACTAGCTATTTTCCCCCAAAATTTCATTGGATCCCTGAGCATTGTTAGAAGGATGTGCAATACTATTCTAACATTTTGTGTCATGAAAATTCCATCACTATTAAAGCCATAAAAGACAAAGCTAACAGTGCTAAGATTATTCATCATAGTATTTTCTTGAATCACATTATTTCCGAAGAAATGTGGGGTCCCAACCTTGCTTCCACAAGGATGATGCCAACTTCCACTATTCCATATTCATATCATGATTATCTCACTGCCTAGTTTAGATTTATGCTTCATCAAAATGAAAATATGTCTCATTCATGGTTTGTTAATTTTGATAAGGATTTCAATTTTGATTTTCCCCTATGGTTCATACGTTGGTGGACCCAGTTTGGCTCAATTGTTGAAATATTCCCATAACCATTAATGAATTCTTTTACATATTTCAAAAGTTTGTTCAAGGTTGAGTCCTATGGTGCTAAATTCCCTCTTCTGCTCCATTTCATTAAAAAATACAAGGAAGGTGATGTTCGCACTCGCCATTGGTATGTTAAATGGTGGGATAAATTTCCTCACACACAATCAATTATTAAAAATGTTACCAGAGAATTCTCATCCCCAAGTGCTTCTCTAGCATTAAGAATCACCACGCTAGTGCAAAAAGTTGAACTAGCTGATGCACCTGCTTCTACATCTACTAAAACTGTTAAACCCTCTGCTAAGCCCAGAAAAAAGGGTTCTCCTTTGGATGAAATTCGCAAGGGCCCTGATGCTTTATATGCCCTCATCAAGATGATATCAAAGGAAAAAGAAGCAGCTGATTCAGAAGAAGAACAGTCCTTTGAAGCTTCTGTTACAAAAGACCCTTACTACCCCTACAATCAGGAGTGGTTTGGTCATGATGAAGAAGAAATTGATGATTGATTAAAAGAATTGATTTCCTTGTTTGTCTGGCCTACGCAATGGCCAAAATGCTACAATGTTTACCCCTCAGTGAAGTTCCCACTACTGTTTCACACCATTGCCCCATGCAAATGATGATGTTTTGAAAAAGAGATTCTTCATGCTTTTAGTCATTTCAAGCTTACTTTCGGCAAGTTTTGGTTCTTTGGATTGAAGAATCAAACAAGGCCCCTGCTGCTGATAATTTGAGACAAAAAGTGAAAAATCACTATTCACTTATTACTTTTCACTGTTCACTGTTTACTTTTCACTGTTCATCGGTACTGTTCACTATGCTTTTTATGCCTATTTAAGGGGGAATGTCCCTTATGTTAAACCAAGTTTTGCTCTAGAGCTAGAATTCTCTTTAAGACTACTTCTCTCCTTTAGAACTTCTCTCTAGAATTTCCATTATTACCACTATTTCCCTACAAAGCCTTGTAACTAGAACTAGTTCAAGCCTTGTAACTGTTAAACTGTTGGGATCTTGTAACTGCTACTGTAAGTTCTGTTACTTATTTTCAATATTAACTACTTTCAGCTTTCAGTTTGTTCTATACTTTAAATTGTTTTGATCTATATTGCTTGGTTGGTTCTACTGCCTTACTATTATTTTAAATTACTTTTGAAAGCTCGAAAATGTGTTAAAAACACAAGAGCTGTTTAGACCCCCAAATAAAAGTTACGGCTCGATAGATTTTACACTAACTTAATTCTAAGTGCAGAATAGTGTAAATGCAAGCGGATAAACAAACAAGCTACTCTAACACATATTCATATAATCACAACAGTAAAATGAAATGTAAAAGAGTAGGGAAGAGGAAGGCAAACATAGATAACATGCCGATGTGTTATCGAAGAGGAAACCGAAGAACTTGGCAAAAAACCTCTTCGCCGCCCTCAAAGCGATAATCGATCCACTAGACAATCAGTTGGGATACATGGGTTAGCAAGAGACCCTCCAAGCCTAATTTACCTACTGTACCTAAGCCCTCCAAGCTCCTACTCCAACAAGGCGTCTTGGAACCGTGTCTTGTCTAGCTCTTCGGATCCCGCAACAAGCTCCATGTTGCATCTACCATCTTTGGCTTCTTCCAATGCTTCCCAACAACACCAAAAACACTCACTACACTGAAAAGGTGTGGATTGTGTTTTGGTACAAATCTCCTCTCAAGATATGATAATGGGAGAGGGAAGGAGAAGAGGCTACAATGATTTCTCACTAAGGATGAGTAGCTCTCTCTCAAAAAGATGGGTGTGTGTTGTAGAAAACCTATCTAGGGTTTTTCTCTTTGAATGACCCTATTTACATTTGTGGGTAATGAGAGTATATATAGTATGAGTGAAGGGTAAGAATTCACTCTTAAAAATCCTTCAGGCAGAATGTTTTGCGACTATCTTGCGGGAAGGCCTTACCCGCGAGACACTCACGAAAATGATAGCCTGGCACGACTCTTCAACTTCCAGTCATGTGCTCTTCACGTATCTCTTTCGCAACTTAGCTTCTCGCAAGCTTCTCGCGAAATCCACTGATTCTTCACCAACTTGATACTAAACCCAATACAATAAAATCCCACAAAATACAAGGAATAAAATTAAAGCAATTACAACACTTTTTGTCATGGAATAAAGCCAACATAAAACATAGTTGTAAATCACAATTTTACAACTTTGATTATATCTGCAATACCGCCTTCTTGGCTAGTTCTACTTTGTCTATTTTCAGTATATTATATTGTGCTTCCACCTTCAGCGCTGTGTCCCTTATATATATATTAAAAATCAATAGAAATAAAGGGCAAAATCCCTAAACTTACCATTAAATTATGATATTCATTGTAACGAATATCATTTTGATTTGTGAACTCTTTGACCTTTACATCACAACCCCAAGGAAAATAATTAAAAAAAGAAGCCTTCAAAGAACTTGTAAACAATGAAAAAGAAAACAAAAACAAAAAACCAAAAAACAAACATTGGAAACCAAATTATAAAGAGGAGCAAATGTTTCAATAAATTAAAAAAAAATATATATTGAATTTAAAAAAATAAAAAAACAACATAAATGAAATGAAAGAACTTTGTTTACTGCAAGATGTGGAAAATAACACCTAGTACGAATTTCAAATTAAATACATAGATAACTATCACAATCAAATTTGTAAATGATTGGATTATAGTATTTTTATGAATTGCATCAATAACTAATAAGCAGAATTTTTGAAAAAAAAAATTGTGGTTCAATGAATGAAGCAAGTTAAATTATTGATAATGAAGAGATATCTGATAGAATTTTAATAACAATAATTAATTAGACTTTGATAAAAATAAATAGGTTTAGAATAGTATAATCACAACTATAATTTCCAAAACAATATGCTTCTTGTAAGTATATCTATTTTTAGTATATTATAAGCAACTAAACTAATCGGTAACATCCCCTCTAATAGACACAAAATATTAGCCAAAAAAAAAAAAAAGGTTAGAAAAGAATGAAGAGAATATCCTTGGAAGGAATTTGGTGGAGAAGGCAACTTGGTTGTTGTCAGCTTCACTTTCTATGTCTTAAAACTTCTTCATTTGAGGAAATAGATCAAATGAAGCTATAATTTTGATCAAATGAGGCTATTTATCCAAAAAGAGAAAAATCAAATGAAGCTAAGCTAAAACTGCAAATAGTCAAGAAGTTTAGACTTCAAATTTAGCACCAACTTTCATAAGACAATTAAAATTATAAAAATTACAGCCCAACCTCAAGAAAATTTCCTCAAGAGTGAAATAGTTGTAGAACCCAAATGATATGTTTCCCATATTATATTCAACAAAATCCAAGTGGGAAAAATTCATCTAAAAACCATGATGCACTTCTAAGAAACTTGAGAAAAATTAAGTTTGTATCCATCAACTTCCAAAACAAGTTTATACAATATTGGATAGAAACCACTTGAAAGAAACTATAAAGAGCTTTTATTTATTTGTTCTTTAATATTGAAGAATGATGTACAATCTGACCAAATTAAGGCTCTATTTGCATCCATATAAGAAATTTTATAATTCAACCAAAATATAAGCGTTTAAAACCTATAGGGATTCATTATGAAATAATTTATTTTACCGGTCTCATAGAATGCAATAGGAATAATGATTTTGTAGCCATAAGCTTAGGTGCATAAATCATAATCGCTTATCCATCCCCCATAAAATTCATTAATCTATACATACACAGATACATGCTATCGTGTATATAAGCATGTTAACCACGGTGAGAATAAAAGAATGGGCAAAATGAAAAATGAAATATAATTTGTTACAAAACTTAGAAAACATTTTTATATAGACCCTTTTAGATATATACCACTGTAAGTTTCTTTAAAAAACCTTCTCCCCTCTAGACAATAAGAAAAAGTTATTCTAAAAGAGAACCAAGTAATAGCATAGTTATATATTATGTAGGTATATGCATGCCACCAAGGACGATAAAAGTTTTTCCAGAGCATCAAAATCTATAGTTGATGACATCTAAGCCCACAAAACTGTGAAGATGCAGAATATATATTGGCAAACATTCTTTACAAAAATTATTACAGGTGAAAGAAAAAATTCATAAAAGAAAGCTAGAACCTATTGAGAAAATCATTCTTTATGAAAACAAAACAAAAGCTTCCTACTTCTATAATTAGGTCAAAATTTTGTCACTCATCTATGGCCATTGGCAAGAAGATGAAATTTGGGATTTGATGTATATATATAGTTGTATATATAAAAGAAGTGAGCCAAAATTGATTGAATTAAAAAGAGGTTGCACCCGTATCAGACTCCACACCACACACTCGCCTTTGCTGAACCTTGACAAACAAACATTTATCACCATCAAGACTTCTACCAACTTAAGCAAATATGAAACACACAACTTCTCCCATATATTTATATTTTAACCAAAAAAAAAAAAAAACACATAAAACTAACAAAGAATATCTGAAAGCAATCAAGTATGTATTCAATATCTCAACAATTATCTCCTTCTGGCCAAAACAAAGTCATGAAAAATAAACATTACTACTATGCACAACAAGGCAGTGCGTATATTTACCATTGCAATAAATATTACTACTATTTGGATTGCATTTGATTCCATCTGGGTTTTACCCTTTTTTGCAAATAATTTTTGAGGCTTTGGGGAATGTCTTTTCTATTAAAATAAAATCTTATCACAACACATCATAAGAAGACATTTTTTATTTTTAAAAGATACGTACCATGTGTAATAAATTGGGAAAAGAATGAATTCAACAGAATATTAAAATGGTCATACCCACTATTTGAATTTAATACATGATTCTTCAAAAGAATAATACATTGAAGAAATTGAAAAGCATCCCCCAAAGAGATCCACATTAATGCTTCTAAAATACCTAAATAAGAGCATCCTCATCAAGTATGTCAAATACTATATTTTTAGCATTTGGCACACCAAACACCAAAATACTTGATTCATGAGATGTGTCAAATGGTAAAAAAAATGTCATTGTGCTACAGTGCAATTCTAAACTTGGCACTATACGGAAAAAATGGTAAAATATTTATTTTTATTTTATTAAGATTTTTCTCTCTCTTCACCCATTTATCTCTCCCCGTATGTCTCTTTTTCACCCTCTCTCTCTCTCCCTCTCTCTCTCTCTCTCTCTTCTTCAATCCATCACTCTCTTTCCTCAGCCCACCACTGAAGTCACCACTCCTAGCCGCCCCTTTGCCGCGTCGTTCTCCACACCATGCCACTGACCTTGACATGTCTTCCTCAACCCACGCCAACAACCTCCCCACATCATTGGACCTCCCACCATCAGATCTCTTTCAATCGACTTGCAGTGGAGGGTTTTGCTTTTGGGTTTATTTGATTTGGGATGGGTTTTGAGGTTTGTGAATGTGGTGGGTTGTGGGTTAGTTATGGTAGTGGTACTGTGGTCGTGGCAGCAATTTGGTGGTTGTGGTAGTGATTATTGGGTGGTTGTGGTGGTTATTTTTTGGGTTGTTATGGGTTTTTCTTTTGTGGTTATGGTTTTTTATTTTTTTATAAGGTGGTGGTGGGGTTTGGGTTTTTGATCTAGTGTTGGTGGGCTATGGGTTTTTTTTTTTAAATTGTATTTTGGGTTGTGAAGGATGTGGTGGTGGCTGTTGATTGGTGGCAACTATGTCGTGGTTGTAGCAGTGGTTTTCCTTGATTATGTTTGATGAGTTTTAGTTAAATATTATTTTAATATGTTGTATATATTATTTTAATGTGTTATATATATTACTTTAATGTACAAAATTGAAGAATAAAACATGTGATGTAGGGTGTACTGT
This sequence comes from Quercus lobata, assembly GCF_001633185.2. NCBI lineage: Eukaryota > Viridiplantae > Streptophyta > Magnoliopsida > Fagales > Fagaceae > Quercus > Quercus lobata. The sequence continues at coordinate 21,581,636 of NC_044910.1, read as the reverse complement.
AAAATGACTTGCTAAAATAATAAAGTAGGTTTTTTGGTGTGTCAAAATGGCATATTTATAGAACACTTGATGGGAATGCTTTAAGGAAAAAGCCCAATTGCCATTTTTATTCTTACCTTGTTCGTGTTGCTTATATATATATTGCCCTCTGAACGGCACTCTCTTTTTGTAGCTTACCCCCATTTGGTATCAGAGCCATTTGAGCTCGATCGTAAGTGTTTGTAAGTTACTGTAAATTCTGATTTTAAATCAAGTTGGCCGGTACAACCGCCATAGTTATCCATTATTTTGTGTTTTACTTTGAAGTATGTTATCTCTAACAAACATTATTTTGTTTTACATCTATTTTCTGATAGCACTTCCACTCCCATATGTTGCATTTTACATCTACTACTTAATCTTAGTCAGTGTTTGTTGTTCTTTCTTTTGGTGGTAGGCTGAGCCTCCCGTTCATTCAAACTGTTTATTATCTTGTGATTATCTGTTCAAGCAAATCCTTTGCTTCCCAGTTATCTTCTTTTTCCATTCTTTGTTTCTTTCCCCACAGTTTGTTACAGATGTGTACTATGCCAGGTACTGCATCAGAATCTTATCCAGTAAGTCTAGGAGTAATTCCTGTTCTGTGTTCGTTTGCTACCCAGTAAGTCTAAGTACCAAAGTTGAGAAGGAAGCCCAAGTCAATCTCTAATGCCCGTTTAGCCGTTAGCCAGGAGAGCGTTAGGCGTTGAGGGTCGGAAAAGATAGGGAAAGTACACTCATACTAAGGGAACGGTTGTCAGTAGTAGCAAGATTCACAGAAAGGTTTCTAAGCTGCCGTAAGTTGGTAACAAGATACAGTAGGCGTCCATACACTCCCTGTTTCAGATCTAAGGATAGATCCAGAAATTTGGAAGATAAAGGTAGTCTAGGCTGTAATTGATTTCTTAGGCTTATTATCCAGAATGATAAATAGGATGTTTAGAAGGAGTGACTCTTCCACTTCCATTAGATCTAGCAGTACAAACCCACCTGAGATTCCACAAGAAGATGGAACAATCAACTCAGAGTCGTACCGGCTTTCAGATCTAGATCAGAAGTTAGGAGATTGGAACATACCCAAAGTTCCCACAACCCAGGTCTATAAGTCTTTGTCATGGTCTTTGAAAAAGTCTTTCAGAACGGACTACCATGTTAGGACTATAGAACAAGTCTACAGCATTAACAAGGAATATGAAACTTGTTATTTGTTGTCCCCTGCAGCCGTGAAAGCTCACAGGGAATCTGGTCACAAATACCTCCACACAGGACTTGTCCAAGTCGGAGTTAAACCATTGATCAGAGAAGGTTTGAACAACTCGGTCTTTATGGCCCTCAGAGATACTCGTCTCATCAGATTCAGAGACAGTCTCCTAGGAACCATAGAATCCAATTTGAGTAACAGTCCAATTCATTTCGACTGTTTTCCAAACCTCACAGTTGCACTTGACGACCCTCATATCCTGAAGGTCCTCACCCTCAACATCAGAACCCATGGAATCTTTGTATTACATGGCACCAAACAACTTGCTCTTATATACCGAGTGTATTATAAGTGCATGAGGACAAACATGTCCATCCAAGCTTTCGATAAGAGAAAGGCAGGTGAAACCACTCTTATCCAAACTTCAGATGTTAGATCCACCGTTCAGGTACCAAGAACCCTGAAATGGTCTGAAATAACATTCCTAGCACAGTGGTCTCTAGAGAATGAAAATTATCCTCTACAGATCCAGAATCCTGTTAGGAACCCAGATCTAGATTATGTCCAGCAGTTAGCCGATGGAACGGTTAGACTAAGCTTTGACCAGTCTAGGTTCAGGTCACCCTTAAAGTATGATGAACCCTTGCCCAGATCCTCATTAGATCTGCACCAGGACACATACCAGGAACCAAGGTCTAGATCCATAGATCTACGACAACCCTTTAGGCAGCCAACTATCCTTTTGAAAGATAGACCTGCATCCCAAAGTAGTTCGTCTAGAACGCGAACTCCTTTCCCTACGTCTAGAAGAGACTTAGGTGCGCAGTTTCAAGGTGTCAAAGACCACTCCCAGGTTAGTACCCCTTGTTACACAGCCAAACAAGACTCAGTTGCTGATCAAGAAGAAAATAGCAACAATCAGGACAGTCTTAAGCCTCCCTCACCATCAGGATCTGATTTCAGAAATCCTATTCAGCAAGAACCTGAATATGACCATCAGCTCCTCGTGTTGACAAAAGAGTTCATTCCTGATATGGACGCACTCGAAAAGGATTTTAATTCTGAAAAGAACAGAGTTAAGAGAGAAGCCTATCGAGCAAACCATACCAGAGAACAAAAGGTTGAAGTTTTGGAGAAATGGAAGATATTCATGAAAGAGGTAAAAGCAGATTATCCTTTCTTTGAATACTTTGAGAAACATTTCAATTGGCATAAAAAGAACTGTGTCATATCCAAAACCAACTGGAAGCTACTTCCCAAGAAGGATGCACCAAGCTCTAGCAAATCAGAAATTGTTAGGTCTAGCCATCCTCCCCAAGAAGCCATACTCTTTAACCATCGTAGTACAGATGTTATTGCTTCTCCCTTCAAGTGTGCTACAACCCCAGATGAAAAGGTTGTTCGGAAGGTAATAGAGCAAAACAACTATACCAACCAGTGCTTAGGAGTCATAGGAAAACAGCTTGATAGGATAGAAGATAGGATTGACAACAAAGTTCTCCTCCAACCAGGAAACCTTACCAAACCAATCCAACCTCTAGAAAATCCTTTAGTCAAGCTCCCCACAACCAGACAAGCTAGCCTCAAATCAAAGGAGCAAACAGCCCTGAAGGAAATGGCTCAAAAGCTTGATGATCTCGTGAAAAAGGAACCAGTTTCCCCTTCACCAGATCCCACCTCAACCAGTAGGGACCCTCGGCTTGAAAAACAGGCAAATACCCTACATGCCCATACAGCTTCTAGCAGTTCTAGTAGAACCTCCTTAGAAACTGAAAAGGAGATAGAAAAAATAGAAGACCAATTTCGAGGTTTACAAGTAAATAAGCTTTACCAACCCAAGGTAACGCCAACAAGCCTTACCAAGAATTGGTACCCCAGACCAACACCCCCTGACCTCCAGTTCGAGGAAAGGACCATGCAATTCACAGTATCCAGTGGTAAACTCTATGAATGGAACATAGATGGTTTATCCGAGCAAGAAATCCAAAACAAAATCCAGCATATAACCATGGTAGCAAATAACTATCTTAATGATGGTATTCCAAATACTGAGGTTGTAGAGCTCATTGTTTTAGGATTTACTGGAAAATTATTGAATTGGTGGAACCACTGTATGACAGCCACTTCCAAGGAAGACATTAAGCATGCTGTTCAGAAAGATGAGGATGAGAACCCTATCTTTGATGAACGTATAGGAAGAGGTATTCCCGATGGAGTCAATACCCTGATCTATACGATCATGAAACACTTCATAGGTAAACCCAGCAATGTCACATCTAGGATTTACGATCAGTTGAGTAACCTTAGATGTAAGAACCTTGGAGAATACTGGTGGTATGAAGATGTGTTCACCACCCGTGTCATGCATAGAAGCGATTGTAACTCTCCATTTTGGAAGGAGAAGTTTATCAATGGCTTACCCACACTGTTTGGACAGAAGGTCAAAGAAACTCTTGCCAGCTCTTTAGGTATCATAGATTATGACAACCTAACCTATGGAGACATCTCAAGCACAATCTGAAATGAAGGGATGAAAATGTGTAGAGATCTCAAAATCCAGAGCAAAGCCAAGTACGAAATAGGAAATTTCTGTACCCAATATGGCTTACCTTCCATCATTTCCAAGAGGAAATCCAAACACAGAGGCGAAGAACCCTCTGAGAAACCCCATAGGAGAAAACCTACCTCCAAACATCATAGACGTCAGAAGTTCAAAACTGATGATTTCTATAAGAAAGGTAGATCCAGCCCCACAAGGAAGTTCGTACCTAAAGCATCAGGAACATGCTATAAGTGTGGAAAGAAAGGTCATTTCCAGAAAGAGTGTAAAGCTAAGGCCAAAACCCTTATCAATACCCTAATTAGTGACCAACCCAGCAGACAAGAAATCTTCAAACTCTTAGAACTCGATCACCTAAGTAGTGAGTCTAGTGACCAAGAGAAACACCAGTTGTATAGGACATCCTCTGAAACCTCTAGAGTATCTTCTAGCTCCTCTAGTGACACAGACGAAATCCTAGCCTGCCAGGATAATTGTTGTAGGAACAAAACTATCCATGTTCTATCTAAGCAAGAAGAGCTACTCCTCGATCTCATTGAACAGATCAAAGACCCTGAAGAGAAAGCTCAAAGGCTTAGTGAGTTCCATAAAACCCTAGTTAAGGAAACCAGTACATCCAAACCTAGGTTTCAGGAACCCAAAGTCGATTTGGAGAAAATCTACAATAGGTTTACCAAATCCAAGAAAGAAATAACCATCCAAGATCTCCAGAAAGAGATTAAGGATAACAAAGTTGAGATGAGAAACCTTAAGTAAGAATTAACCATCCTTAGGGTTGATCATGGTCTCATGGACCTTAGGGTCAAAAATCTGGAATTTACTTCACATCAAGGCAATGAGGACAGAATCTCATTACAAAACCCTTCTGATGACGAAGTAGATGCAACAGTTAACCCTACTGCAGATATGGAACCAGAACCTGGAACGTTCTTGTCAACCATCAGTAGTATTAACTTCCAGAAATGGCATTCCAAAGTCAGGATTGTCATAAGCAAAGATTTTGAATTTGAGGTTATTGCCCTAATAGATTTGGGTGCTGATCTCAATTGCATTCAAGAAGGTATTATCCCCTCTAAATACTTCCAGAAAACCAAAGAAAGGTTAACTTCTGCAAGTGGTGGAAATATGCAAATTGAATTCAAAATCCCAGATGCACAGGTTTGCCAAGACAATACGTGCTTTCGAACCACTTTTGTCCTTGTCAAAAATATAACAGATAGGGTCATCTTAGGAAACCCATTCATGTGTCTGTTGTATCCTTTCATCACAGATAGTGAAGGAATCACTACCCATCCTTTTGGCCAAGCAGTCAAGTTTAAGTTTCTTCGGAACCCAGAACCTAAAAAGATTGAGTCTCTCCAAAAAGTTTCTGTTTCCAAAAATCTTAACCTCACCAGTGCCAAAACCATTCCATTTGGTCCAAATCAAGCCAAGAATCTTGATCAATTTGTACCATCCATCATATTTGATGATTCTTTGAGTCTTCTTCATTCTCATAAATTATCATCTCATCACACTGCATATAAAAATATTTGCTCCATGACATCTCATGATTTTAACAAAAATGTTTTTGAAAACTACCATTTTGTTAATACAGGAATGTCTTCTTCAAATTCAAAGAAAAAAGGAAAGGCACCTATGCAGGGATTTCCTCAAAAAATGCATGAAGGCACTTCTTCTGGTCCAGAACCCAGAAAAGCAACATCCTTTCAACCTATGTACCCCACTGCGGTTACATATTCCAGTGGTCATATGGCTATCACTCTTCAAGAAGTTAAAAACAAGGCCTTGCAATTTAGCGATGGAGTGTATAAAGATCTCCCTCCCTCCGCTAAATTCATCCTTGATAACCTTCAGAGAGCATTTACCCAAAACCACTACAACCTTTTCCAAAGAACCCTTAAGGCACTAGAATTACACCTAGTAGAACTTGAGGTAGGAAATGCAATTCTCACTAGTCAACTCTTTGGCAAAGAGGATATCCATTCCATGGATAAACGACTATCATGGGCACAGACTACGCTAGGTTAAGTCTTAAGACTCAGAACCAGCTTAGACGTGCTATTGCCAACTTGCCTTCTGATATACAAGAACGTATATTTAGAAGCAAGGCTATGTCTGAATCATGTGACCAATGGTTCATACATTTTGAAATTATGGTCACCACCCATTTCCCAGTTTTAGGTGAAGAAGCAGATGTCACAAATACTGCCTCCATCTGAGAAACTTGGAACCAGTACTTTGGTAGCAGTCACAGGGTTTATGAAAAACAACATCCTTTCCCTGGTCTAATAGTCAACTATAAAGACGGGGCAGACGATGAAGACAGAAACCCAAGCTGGCTCTCAAGAATGTTTGAATATGGTTTCCTTAGACTCATCAAACTAACGAACCATATTCAGATCAGCCAATTCCCTTTGATAATCCAACAGGTTGTAACAAAAATCAAAAGTCGTTTTGTATCCATCAGATGCTGGAGTACTCTCCCACAATGGGACGGTAACAATTGGATGGCTGTTCAACCTACTCACCACCTTGTACTCATCAACGGGTACACCCACAATGGCCCCTAGTATGAAGGTGATTCCTACCTTTCCTACACTAATCCTTTGGCCCTCGCAGAATGTTGGAGAAACTACTTCAACAATAAACTCCGCAATGTCACCGGTGAACTATGGGAAAACTACCATTTTGCTGGTAATACTGGCAGAATTACGGTATTCACCACCAGACCATACTCAGAAGCCTTCTCCACCCAAAGGCTTGATTATACTGATCCCCCCCAGTACACAGCTCAGAAAGCAGACTATGAACCCCTCCTCTATTGTGGGTTTTGTAATCTGTTCGACAGATACCATGAGCATGACCATGACGAAGGTCCCCCTGGGTTTGATCCGTATGAAGGATATCCCTCTGGATATGATACAGATTAAAGGTATCTACAGAGATTGCTTCAGGTCGCTCCAAGAAAAGCTCCAGAAGCTTCAATTCAGCTCAAGAACCACCTTTGCAAAAACGGCTACTATTCAGAACAGTACCCGCACTGCAGAGTTGACCGACAGAGCCCTATTCACTGCACAGTCCAGAACACTATGCAAAGTTACTATTACAGAAAAGCAAGGGGACAATACACTGTTCATAAATAGTGACCAGTTACTGTTCACTCAACAGTGCCCCAGCAGAATCATTGAAATCACTGTTGCTTTCGGCTGAAAAGATATTCAGCTGGAAGTAAAAGCATTTCACCTCCCGTGATTCAAGCAATCTCCTGAATGGATCCAAGGCTCCCTCCATCTATAAAAGGCATCCTTGGGCTCAGTCTTCAGCAGATTCAGTTTTACAACCACCTCAGAGACCCAGTTTCACTTTGTACTCAGAACTACATTGTAAACCTAAATGGCTCTCTTCTCCTCCCCTCTAGTTTACACTTGTACCAGAACTACATTTGTAACCTATTTACTCTTCCGCCCCCAGTGCCCTCTGAACGGCACTCTCTTTTTGTAGCTTACATATATATATATATATATATTTTTCTAGAATAATCTATTGCTCTATTATGATTTTCAAAGTATCCAAAAGAGAGTGGAACTCACTTAAGACTTTGATTCCATTCATTTGTGTTTTAACTTGAAACCATAAATAGATACCCACACATCAATTTAACCAAATACCCAAAAGAAAACCAAGTCTAACTCAAATACCTTAATCAGAAATATAACCTAGAAAGTCAAATAAAAAAAGAATCCAATCAAATTATAAAAACCTGATCATAATTAATGCACAAACTGAGAAGCAAAGAGAAAAACTAACCGTTAATAGTTCCGGAGGGACGATAGATGTTGGGAGGAAATAAGCCTTTCTTTGATGTCTGATCTTCATTTTAGCGTAACTGAAACGAAGAGTTTTTTCAGAGGAATTGAAAGACATTCTCTGATTTCAAACTATGGATACATGGGCAATGGAAGTTTTTAATTTCCTTTTTTTCTTCTTCTTTTAATTGAAAAAAAAAAATGTTCAGTCCAAATAGGGAAAGCCCCTTAAATAGTAATGTATAGATATGCCAAGAAACTAAGGAAGTTAAATTCAAACAAAAAAAAACATTAAAAAAAAATGAAGAACAACGTCGTTGCTGAGAAAATGGTGTTGTAGAAGAAAAATGTCCCCACCAAATGGTTTTACAAAAAGACCATTATCATTGATCACCAAACCCATCTTATTCAAACCAAGAGGACCTTACATTTCAAGAGAAAAATGGTAGATATAAATCTTCCTTGACCTTGAAACTCTCTATCTCTTTTGCTCGCTCTTTCTTCTCTTAGTGATCTCTCTCTCTCTCTCTCTCTCTCTCTCTCTCTCTCTCTCTTAATTTTCATAACCTAGGCACCCACCGGCCCAAAAACCGTAACCATAACACCAAGGGTGGTTCTTGCACTCTCCTCCCTCAATTTCTCTACGAGTTCTCTAAGTTGGTTCAGTCAAGTTGACCCAAACCCACACCTTCACAATCTCTCTGCTATGTCTAAATGGGTGCTTAGAGATGGAAACAAATCTGTTGTGTTTGTGATTGTAGATCTAGCTTTTGTCTCTTGAAAATGAAATGTGGGATTACAATTTGTGTTTATTTAAATCTGGATCCAAATTTGCGTTTGTTTTTAATTTGATTTGTGCTTTTGCTTTTGGTTGCCAAGAAAGGGTAAGTAAATGCAAGAAAATTTGGGAATGTAATTGGTAAATTTGATTTTTGTGTGTTTGGATGCCAAGAAAGTCCAAGAAAATTTAGGAATGTTAGTGCATTTTTTTTTTTAATTTGTAAAACTAAGAAATTAAGTGCCTGTTTGGTTTGAAGAAAAAAGGGGGTTTTTTTTTTATATATTCATTTTTAGTTTTTTGTGGGACTCGCTACAAAAAATTGGTTTGGTTTACACATTTGTATCTAGTTTTCATTTTCAATATCCAAAAAAAGTGAGTTTGAATACTGAAAATGAATACAACTTTTTGGTGTTTTCATTTTCTTGAAAATGAATACAGGGGAATTTTTGTTAAAAAAAAAAAAACCAATTATGTGGGTCTCATTAACACTGAATTGTCACATCAAAAAACTCTCTCTCTCTCTCTCTCTCTCTCTCTCTCTCTCTCTCAGTTCTCAATATCTCTCTCCCTTTCTATTTTTTGCCTCTTGCTATCTCAGAGGCATGTGAAAGGGAGATCAGTGAAGGTGGGTAGTAGTGGTGGCTTCGCCACAAAGCTCTTTCTCTTCTACCTCTACTTTTTTTGTGTTGCGTGACCATTGTCTTGCTCTCTTTCTTGCTTTAGTAGATCGGCGTGTGAAATGGGAGATCGACTAGGGTGGGTAGCGGTGGTGGCTCTGCCTATGCTGTTCTTAATTTCTTTTTCTCTCTCTAATCTGCTCTCACTTTCTCACTCTCTCTCTAGCAAATTTACTTGTGAACACGGGTGGCAATAGTTGGTAGCTCCACCGCAAAGCACGAAGCTCTGATGTCAGTATCAACCCATCTCTGTTAATCAATGGATCTCACTGCTAGTCAATTGTTTATGGGTTCGAGTTCCTTTACACTTTAGGGTTTGTTTGTTCTAGCAAATTATTTGTGGATTGGGGTTTGTTTTCATTTTTGGGTTTATTTGTGGGTTGGGGATTTTTGAAATGGTACCTATGGTGGTTTTTGTTTCAAATATGGGTTGGGGATTTTTTGTGGGTTAAGGTTTGTTTTCGCTTTGGGGATTGTTGAAATGGCACCAACAGATTTTTGATTGAGGTATTTGATGAGTTTGCTAACATTTGTTTAAGGGTGAGGTCATTGAAATTTGGTTGTTCGTTTGTGTTTCTAGTAGGTGAGGTAACTACCTTTGCATCCGTTGGAGTTGTTAGAAAAAAGTGAGGAAGACAATACAAAAATTAGAGCAAAAAATTGGTGCCAAACAAGAAAATGAGTTGGAAATTGGAAATGAGTTCAATGTTTGAGTATAGAAAATGAGTACAGAAAATGAAAATAAAAAATTGTTAGGACAAATGTGATTCACTTGTTAGAAACATATGTCACTATTTTATGTAATTGGCTTATCCTTTGACAAAACGCACTTTACTTGTATTTAGGTAGATTTATGATGTATTTAAATACTTCAAGAAACCATGTTTCAAAATCAAGTGTTGAAGTCTTTAAGTCTGTCCAAGAAAACAAGCTAAAAGTGTAGAGTTACTAGCTAGCATGTGTCGAGGTTTAAGAAGCTATTTTAGCCCCGTGGTTCAACAGCTATCTCAACAGATGCTCGACAGCTTCTATTTGTTGAGGTTTACAAAAATAGAATTTTTGATCTATTTTTCTTGGGATTCGTAGATGTGTCTTTGGGCCTTCTTTTCTCCTAACCCTAGACATATAAAAGGATTGTTTTAAGGGCCATCAAACAGTTCACAAGTTGCACAAGCGTTGAGCAAACTCTGTTCAAGCAAATTGTGACCGGAGACGAAGTTCTTGCTCTGGTTCATCTCTTTCTCTTGAAGAAGTTGCTGTGTATATGCACCGTAGGGTTTTATGACCAATCATCTTCTTGATCTTTATCGTGTGGATGAACTGAAGAACTTTGTAGCCAACAACTTTCTTAGTTGGTGATTGAAGTCGTGTACTGGGATTTGCACATTGTTTAGTCACGTACTTGGGAGCTGTGCATCGAAAAGGGAAACTGTCACTACAGAACAAGTCCAATTGGGTATTGGGGTAAGGGTTCAATTGTAGGTTGGTAAGGTACTTGGGATTCCTTTACTTGTAACCGCTTGTTGTGATAATAGTGAAGTTTTGGGAGTGGTGACCTGAAAATCACCCGGTGGGGTTTTTGCTGTTAGGTTTTCCCCATTCGTAAACAAATCATCGTGTTATTTATTTTCCACTGCATAATTAGTTTATTGGTGATTTGTTTGTGCTACCATGCATTTGTATGTTAATTTGATTAATTAATAAACTTGGCTAATTAATCAATTAATTCATCACAAGAGGTCAACACGTCTTTGGCCTATCAAGTGGTATCAGAGCAGGCACACTCTGATTAGGATTTAATCTATGCTGTGTTGATCTATTAACCCCTGTTTGTTATGGATAGAGGATAGTCGTTAATCATATCTCCTTTATTTGATGGCACTAACTATGCATATTGGAAAGTACGCATGAGAGTTTTCTTGCAGTCTTTAGATGAGAAAGTGTGGCAAGCTGTTAAGATAGGCTGGACCAAGCCAAAGGAAGCGCCGACTGATTGGGAGGAAGCCAAGATCAAGGCGGAAAACTTCAATAGTAGAGCATTGAATGCCTTATTCAGTGTGGTCACCAATGAGGAGTTCAAGAAGATATTCTCAACTGAAACTGCCAAGGAATTTGGACCATTCTCCAGACAACCTATGAGGGAACAAAGGCTGCCAAGGATTCGAAACTACAGAGGCTCACTACAAGCTTCGAAGAGATTAAGATGGAGGAGGATGAGTCATTTGATGAATTCTATACCAAACTCAAGGACATAGTGAACACAACCTTCAATTTTGGGGAAACCATTCCTGAACCCAAGATTGTGAGGAAAGTGCTCAGATCTCTACCCAAGAGATTCCATGCCAAGATTACGGCAATCGAGGAATCAAAGGATATTGATAAGATTCCTTTGACTGAATTGGTTGGAAATTTGTAGACTTACGAGCTAGGTTTGGCTAGGATTGGCAAGACGGGTAAAGGCAAGAGCATGGCATTGAAGGCCAAAAGCAGTGAGACAGAGGAGTCTTCAATTGATGAAGATTTTAAGATGGAGTCCTACATCACCAGGTAGTTCAAGAAATTTATGAAGAATGCAAATGGAAAGGGCTTCAACAAGGACCGTAGGCAATCTAGTTCTTCTTAGTTTAAGAGCCAAGATAAAGGGAAGAAGGATGCAAGGGATGGTGGTTAGTACACTGTTCCTGCAGGACCTAAATGCTTTGGGTGTCAAGGCTTCGGTCACATGAAACAGGAGTGTCCTACATATCTCAAGAGCATTGGGAAGAGCAAGGCACTTGCTGCTACCTTGAGCGACATCGAGCCTGAGGATGATTCCGACAATGAGGATGACGAGATCTTGAATGCCTTCACTGCCACTATTAAACCTACTAATTGGATTGTTGAAGATGTGGTTGAAGAAGAGGAATTGGTGGAATCCAAGTTTGAGAAGATGGATGATCAGGATGACATCCATACAACCTATGAGAAATTGTACAAGTTTTCTGAGAAGTATGAGAAACTGTATAGGCTGACCACCAAGAAGCTCAGTGATGTGGAACTTAATCGTGAAGAGCTTTCCACAAAGTTTGATGAGGCTAATTAGACTATTGGAGCACTAAGGTTCGAGAACAATTTCTTGGCTGAGAATACCAAGAAGCTTGAAGCGGAGCTGTTTCAAGTCAAAGCTCAATTGGAGAGGACTTCAAGTGCAAAGCTTGATGAGATGCTCAGTCTTTAGAAATCTACTTCTAATCGAACAAGTTTAGGGTATGGTTTCTCTTCCTCTAATACTGCTTCTACTAGTACTACTGTTTTTGTTCCTTCTAGCAATAATGTTGAAATTGAGAACAATGGTGTTAAAACTAATTTAGCTAGTGAGAACTTAAACAAAGGTAAATCTATCTTAGGAGCACCCCCTAAGCAAGTTAAGAAGGAAGCTAAGAACCCTAGGGCTAAGAAGTCTAAATCTCAAAAGTCTAAACAAAAGAAGTAGCATCTCTGTCATCATTGTGGAGTTGCCAGTTACTCAACCAAATTGCTATAAGTGGTTTTGCCACTCAACAGAGCAACGGCATGATAACATCTGGAAACCAGAATCAGCTCCAATCCTCTTTTGCTCTCCTTAGAGATCTTCTTAAAGCTCTCATGTTCCTTTCGAACTTAAACGGTTTTAATTCTTCCCCCTCACCACCAATTCAAGTGTTTAATCAAAGGAAAAGTTCTTCCAGGGTGTAGAAGGAAAATGGCTCCAAGTGATTCTATCACTTTTCTCTTTCTCTCTTCTTGTTTTTTGTGTGTGCATTACTTGTGTGTTTTGCTTTCATATTTTGAGTTAGTCTAGTTTTTATGCTCTGCTTTGTTTAACATGTTTTTGTTTGGTTATTTTTCAGTTTTGTTTTTTTTTTTTTTTTTCATATAAAAATAAAATAAAAATTGAAAAATCAGAAAAATACAAAAACAGTGTATGTTATGTGTACATTGGTACTTATGTACCTTGGATGATCATTAAAACAAAGTTTTCTAAACTTTGTATCTCTTGCAGCTTAGATGAGCATCTCTATGCACAACTAAGTAAGTGAGCTTTATGGCTCTTGTTTGTGATGAGTAAAATTAAGTTATCTCTTCTACTTAACACTCGTATCACTCTTTTTGATGAGAATGACTAAAAAATCGTAAGAGAAAGGCATAAATAACCATCTCACCACTGTTGCCTGCCAATCATAATATGACACCTATATGCTTCGGCATAGCAAAAGTGCAGTATCAATGACATTCGTGTGCTTCAGCATAACAAAATTGGAATGTCAAATGCTTACCATTATTGGGTATTTTCTTTTCTCTCTCTTATATGCCCATACATGATTTGCTTAAAAGAAAAATATGCAAAGAAAAATAAAAAGCAAAAAAATAAAAAATGCTTTAAATATGATTGCAAGCGTGTATTCTAGGAGATGTGGGAGTTATAAGATGTTCCTCGAAGGTTATAGTCTCCATCAAACAGTTATGATTATGTGTGAGTTAAAGTAATTTTCTCATATCTCAAATCATCATAACATGTATACACTTATGCAATCTTGCGATGTTTTTCACATACAACATGCAATATTCTTTGCTACTCTTGATACATGTGCAGGTACAATGTGATTTGGCCGTCACAAGGTTTTACATGTGTTAATGTATACTCACTAAACTGTCTTGACTTGTTTTTGAAATATAAAATTGGTTAGACTTGTTTAGTGTGTGTGATTTTGGGATCCATGTGCTTAAAAATCTTTTGTTGAGAGATGTTTTTGAGGGCCTAAAATGTTGAATGGATCTTTGGTTGAGTTACATGCTTGATTGCATTCAAATCTGTGTTTTTCTCTTCTTGAAAAATAGTTTTTAAGCAATCTCGACACCTCCTCGATACCTCCTCGACACTTGGCCTTCTGTCGAGCTCTTAAGGTCTTTTCTTATCGTAATCTTGACAGATCCTCGACAACTAGTGCATCGAATGAAAAAGTTCCTGGATCCTCCATAGCTTCTCGACAACTAGTTCGATCGATCAAGCTTCTGTTCTTGCTTTTGTTTCTTCCTCGACACCTGCAGCTGTCGACGGCCTTTTTCTCGACACCTACCTCAACAGATGTCTCGACACCTCTCGACACCTTCATCTATCGAGATTTACTGAGGCTCTATTTAAACACCTCGTATGATCCGCCTCTCATTTTTGTCGATCTCCCTCTCGATTGCTCTGACTCTTCCTCTCCCAAACTCTCTCATCTCACTCCAAAACCTTTTCCTCAAGGTTTCTTCAAGCTTTCTCAAGATTTTCTTCACTTGGTAAGCTTCTAATCTCTTCCATTTCATGCATTTCATGTTTTGAAACCTAGGTTTTGGGGTTTTAGAAAAATTTTGGGATTTTTCAAAGTTAATGAGTTTTTGTTGAAATTTTGGGTTGAGTTTTGAAGATTTGATCTTAAAAACTTCATGCATTGCATCACATTTGCATTATAACAGTATTATCATGCATTTAGATGTGTGCAATCCGTTTGTGTGCTGGTAGGATTGGATTGGGCTGAGCCCATGATGCAATTTCTTTTGCATATCACATTTTCATGCATTCCCCATGCATACGTACTTTCTCTTCAATATACTTGCTATATTTGAACTGTTTGGAGCTTTTCTGATTGTCTCTTTCTTCCCTCTTTCTCTCTTGTTTACATTAGTCGTGTCTATGGAACCTAAGCGTAAGTCAGCTTCATCTTAGAACCCTTTGCGTTCTAGGACATCGTCTTCTTCTGATCCTACTCCTTCTCACATTCAGTTCCATGATGAGGATGCTTGAAAGGACTTCTTGGAGAACTTTTCTTGACGAGGTGTTCATTCGGAATGCCAAGTCATTTTGGCGGACTTCGCAGGCACTGACCTTCCCACTGTCATTCACAGTCAGGGATGGGAGTCACTGTGTGACGTCCTGGTCACTTGTCCTACCATGCTAATCTAGGAGTTTTACTCCAACATGCGTGGTTTCAATTTTTCAGTACCTCTCTTTTCTACTCGCGTTCGAGGCACGCGCATTGTAGTTACACCACAGCTTGTTGCGGATATGCTTCATGTTACGAGGGTAGAGCATCCTAACTACCCCAGTTATGAGTGTCTGAGGACTGTGTCCAAAGACGAGATGATTTCCGCTTTCTGTGAGCGTCCCGCAAATTGAGTTGATCGTCAGTTTACACCATGTCAGCCTTTTGCTAAAGGTCCTAGATTCATGAACATGATGATGACTTTTGTTTTGCACCCACTCTCTCACTATAACTCTATCACAGAGCCTTGTGCTCGATTTTTGCTTTCTTTGTTAGAGCACCTCATTATAGATTTTCTTTCACACTTTATTCTTTCTATCTTATATGTATATAGGGATACAGCTACCCGTGATAAGCTCATTTTCCCTTCGGCTATCATGTGGACTCTTTGCCATTTTTTTGTTCTTTTTCCCTCTTCTGACCATTTTCTTGTCATGTGTGCCATAGACAACGCTACCGTTAAAGGTAGCGAGGCGCAGTTTCAGTCTCGGTAGCCAGATTCAACAGCTCCTCCCTCCCGTTCTGCTCCGTCTTGTTTTACTCCATCCACATCCTCTCCCTCCTCTTCTTAGGGTGATGTGACTCTAGGAGACATCATGGCACAACTACAGTGCATGGATGCTCGCCTTGATACACTCTCTACGGAGTTGTATCAGGTGAACGTTCATGTCGGTCATATTGCACGACGACAAGTGACCATGGGTGGTTTTGCTCCTAAGGCTTCTCCTCCACCACCTCCTCTCGTAGCTTCTAATTCTGAGGATAAGGATAATGATGATGGTGTTGACGATGATGCTTCAAATAATGATGATGGAGATGCTAGCTCTACCGATGAGATGTCTACTTCACACTCTTACCCTTTGTCACTCGTGACAAAAAGGGAGAGTAGTTTTGGATATGAAAGTAGTCATTCTTAGGGGGAGAGTTAGTATAAGACATTTTGTTAGGAGGAGTGTTGATATCTGAGGGATGTAGTGAGGATTACTTGTATCTTTTTCTTTTCTCTACTTTAGATACATGTGTTCTTGTACATGGGTCTTGTGACCATTTTTGACATACGTTGTACTTATCTTCTTTATATATGTTGTTGTATGTTTCTTTCACCTACCCTTACATGTGTTGTTTCTTTTCTCTCTTTATGCACATGCTTCTTATTACTTATATGCAATTTATTATTTTTATTTCACACAAAGATGCATTGATGAGTTTTGTTTAAAGTGTTTTAGAAATACAGGTTGTCAAAGTCTACTTGCCATAAACTCTTTTCTTGCAAAGTTTTTCAAGAGTTTATATTAGGATAGATTTTATTGTATTCAACAAATGAATATGAGTTGAGTAATTTATTACTTCTCTCATATATTCATTTGTTTGTTGTGGTTTTGTCATAGATTGCCAAAGGGGGAGATTGTTAGGACATATGTAATTCACTTGTTAGGAACATATGTCACTATTTTATGTAATTGACTTATCCTTTGACAAAACGCACTTTACTTGTATTTGGGTAGATTTAGGATGTGTTTAAATACTTCAAGAAATCATGTTTCAAGATCAAGTGTTGAAGCCTTTAAGTTTGTCCAAGAAAATAAGCTAAAAGTGCAAAGTTACTAAAACTCGACAGCTAGCTTGACAGCTAGCATGTGTCGAGATTTAAGAAGTTGTTTCAGCCCCGTGGCTCGACAGCTATCTCGACAGATACTCGACAGCTTCTATCTGTCAAGGTTTACAAAAACAGAATTTCTGATCTGTTTTTCTTGGGATCCGTAGATGTGTCTTTGGGCCTTCTTTTCTCCTAACCCTAGACATATAAAAGGATTGTTTCAGGGGCTGTCAAACAGTTCACAAGTTCCACAAGCATTGAGCAAACTCTATTCAAGCAAATTGTGACTGGAGATGAAGTTCTTGCCCTCGTTCATCTCTTTCTCTTAAAGAAGTTGCTGTGTATGTGCACCGTAGGGTTTTGTGACCAAGCATCTTCTTGATCTTCATCGTGTGGATGAATTGAAGAACTTTGCAGCTAATAACCTTCTTAGTTGGTGATTGAAGTCGCGTACTGGGATCCGCGCATTATTTAGCCATGTACTTGGGAGCCATGCATCAAATAATGGAGTTTCGAGAGTGGTGACCTGAAAATCACCCGGTGGGGTTTTTGCCATTCATAAACGAATCATCGTGTTATTTATTTTCCACTACATAATTAGTTTATTGGTGATTTGTTTGTGCTACCATGCATTTGCATGTTAATTTGATTAATTAATAAACTTGGCTAATTAATTAATTAATTCATCACAAGGGGTCAACATATTTTTGGCTTATCAAAAATGAATACACACCCAATACAAATCAAACAGACCCTAAATTTTTTTTTTTTTTTTTTGTTTTTATATTTTCAAAATTTAAATGCTAACATGGTATTTTTAAATATTTATTTAAAACATTTATTATTATATTAGTTCCCCGATAAGTTTTTAAGTGTGCCGATAGTGACCAAATTGTTTGTAAGTTGAAATGGTATAGATCAAATTGACTCTTCCCAAAATGTGGAGACAGAATTAACTGTCCCCAAAACATAGGGACCAAAACAGTTTTTTCACCTTAATTAAATGCTAAATTATGTCTTTCATAATTTCAATTACCTAAAAAGATAAATAAAACAATTGTATTCCCATTTATGTTGCCACCACGACCAACCTACGACAGATGCCACTATCAAGTATCAAGAGCTCCAACGCTGCTTGTCATGGCTGACCACTGCCAATTCACTTCCTCTGATGACAGCCATCACTTCCACTTTGTCCCTCTCAAGCCAATAAATTAAAAATAAAAATAAAAATAAACTAGTAACTATTGGTTTTGCATCCACATAAACCATCCTAAGAGCATTCTCATCAACAATTGCAAAAATTTTAGCATTTACAATCTCAAAACACTACTTTTTCAATTTTAACACCTCATTTTACAATATACCAAACATCAAAACTTCTATTTTTTTTTACAACTTCATTTAAATATTATTTCTTTATAATTTTTTTTTTTCCTTTTTGGTTTTTATTTTTTTCACCCTCTCTCTCTAGTCTCACTGTCTCTCTTTTTCCCTCTCTCCCTCTTGGTCTCACTGTCTCTCCTTCTCTCCCTCTCGGTCTCATTGTCTCAACCCAGCAAATATACCCACTGCCGGCCACTAGCCACCACAATTCCAACGACCACCACAACGATCAGAGACCCATGCCAATGAGACCTATGCCGATCAAGTCGATGAACCATGCCAATGAGACTGATCAAGTTGACGATCCACACCAGTCAACTCGATGATACTGTTAGTCATGTTGATGATCCACGAACGTAGACCCACAAACGTAGACCCATGGACTCAGACCCACAAACCCAGACCCATAAAATCGTCGGAGCACATCAGACCACGACCCAAAATGTCAAATTCATAACCCACACAACCACTACTGAATCTACCATCAAATCACAATCTTAAAATTAAAAAAAAAAAAAAAAAAGAAACCGTTGCAATAAAGATCAGCTTGGTTTGATGCTCTGGCCTGGGTTTCATCAAAGAGGGATTTAGAGACATCAAGCAAAGAGAGAGAGAGAGAGAGAGTAGAGAAATGGTTGACTTAGAGCAAGAATGAGAGACAAAAGAAACAGAAATGAGAAAGAAATAATAAGAAGAAAAGAAAGTGAGTCCCACTTAAATAAAAAAATAATATAAGTTTTACAATCGGTGAACAATGCGGTCTCAAATATGAGATTGCACTATTCATCAATGCCAAATATTATGGTATTTAAAACACTTGATGGAGGTGATTTTTTATAGTTTGGTGTGTCAAATTTCAAATATTTGACATTTGACACACTTGATAAGAATGCTCTCATAAAATTCCGAAGTAATTGCTTGGGCATGCAAAACTTTTAGGAATGATTTTTTTTTCTTCTTTTGAGAGTGAAGAATGATTTGTTAAACCAGTAGTTATACCACAGCATCATTTTCCACGTTAGATTGTACGTAGGTACTCTGTGGATTTGGAATTTATGAGGTGGTACCGGTGGGGTTTTTATTTTTTATTTATTTATTTTTTTTTATGGGGTTAAGAGGGACAAAGTGGAAGAGTGACGTTTTTTGTTGGAGGAAGTGGGTTGGTGATGGTCAGACATGACAGGTGGTATTGATGGCGTTGGAGCTCTGGATAATAGAGTCAGCAAAGGTTGATGGTGGTGGCAGCCGTAGTGGGAATACGATGGGTTTATTTATTTATTTAGGTAATTGATATCATCAAAGGCATATATTAAACTTTTAATTAAATAAATAGATACATAACATGTTTTCATTTGTGGAGTATAGAGCGTAGTGGAAATAGTGATATAGAAGATTTGGGCTCAGGAGTAGAGGACTCTTACAATTTAGGACCTATGCTATGCTAGACCAAACCAAGCTTTTGATGAGCTCTCAAAAACACAAGACTTTGAGCACGTTTGTTACACTTTGCAAACTTCGGGGTGCAAAGTGTAACAAGGGTCATAATTTAGGGTGCAAAAAGGACATTCGAAAAGTTTATGGTGTAAAGTGTAACATGAGTTATAGTTTAAGATGGTAAAGTGTAATTTTCCTTGAAATATAATAATAAAAACAACCTGTTTGCATTACTAAACGAGTCACTTTTGTCAAAAAAAATTTAACAAGTAAATTATATTTATGTTCTTTGTTCATCTTCATCAATATGTCAACCAATTCTTTTTCTTTTTTTTTTCTTTTTTAGAATCATATTTATTAAAAGAAATATGTAAAATATAAGTGGGCATATAGTGATTTTGGTCAAATTTTTAGTTAAACTCTATTTCATTCTCTCCATTTGATTCCCAATTTTTGGAGAATGAAAAACTAAACTTTTGAGGAAAAATAGAGAAATGAGTGTTCATTCCTAACCATTTGATTTTCTTTCCGTTGGTCAAGTCCTTATTTATATTTACAAATTTTAAGAATTTTGAAAAATATAATAGAATTTCAACTTATAGCATTTGCTCATAATAATTATTTATATTTTTTTACCAAATCAATACAGCAAATTGATTTTTTTGTAAACCCTATAAAATATAAAAATTAGTTTTGTAGCTTTACACAATCATTGTAAAGTTTATACGAATCACATTAATCACAAAACACGTCATTTTGGGGTGGGTGGGGGGAGGCTAAAGTCTTTAGAGTGTTTCTATCTTTGGGTTTTTTAAATCTTTAATTAATGGATTAACTTTTACCATGTTATCAATAATTTAAATAAATAATGACCATCAACATATATATATATATATATATATATTAATGACATGATAAATCCAATCCCCTCATTTAAGAATGAATGGATAGGATTTTAGAAACTCAACAATGAAGTTAGACTAAGGAATCAGAATAATCTTCTCCTTTTTTTAGCAAATAAACAGCGAAGGAGGAAAATATGAGGTTTGAATCACAAAAATGGGATACCAAAAATAATAATATCATTATTAGTGTACTACCACTTTAACTCCATCCTTTCATTTAGAAAGGATTTTTCTTTTTTTTCTTTTTTTCTTTTTTAAAGAAAACGGGAAGCATGCCAAGAGTCTTGTAGTTCAATTAGTAGGTCTTCAATTAGTTTGCTTGGTCCTTTGGAAATTGAGGCAAAAGCTTTTGAATTTGGCCTTCAGTTTGCAAAGGTCATGGGATTACAGGAATTTATCTTAGAAGGGGACTCTCTAAATGTCTATCGTGCTCTAGCTGGACTATCTCCATCCCCTACCATGGTAGCTCCTATTGTGTTTGGTATTTTAGACTCTTGTCAGGAGGTCCGGTATGTAAGGTTTTCTCATGTGCGTAGGAAAGGAAATAGACCAGCTCATCTTTTAGCTAAATATGTTGTTGGCATAGTTGATTATTTTGTTTGGATGGAAGAGAATCCTTGTTTTTTGGAACAAGCTCTTCATCGTGATGTATTATCTTTTGTTAATTAATAAAGTGTTAGTTTTCCTATCAAAAAAAAAAAAAAGACTTGAAATTTACAACTCATGTTTCACCACTAAATTTGGTGCTGGAGGAGTGTATGGAAAGGATAATCCAGGTAACATCCATGAGGGTGACCATCAATTGGAGAGTGTTTCCTCTCTTGACCTTTCGAATAGATGTATTCACAATTTGATCAATAAGGTTTAGGCAGTGCTTCCTTCACGTGATTCTTCTTCATTTATATGCTTTATTTTATCGGCAACTATTGAGTAGATAACATAAAATTGTGCTAATGATTCAATCTTTGCCCAAGTCTTCCTCGTTAAACCCCGACAAGGAACAATGTGGCCATGAGGTTTTTCATTAATCCTAATGGAGTAGGTAACTGTAGAGATGCACTTCAACAAAAGAATTCTCCATTTAGCATAAAATCCCAATTTTTCCATAATTTTATCAAGGCAACTCCATTCAACTCTATCATAAGTTTTGCTTATATCAAGTTTTAGCGTCATCTCTCCCTTATTGCCTGCTTTCTTCTGATTAATGTGATGCATATTCTCAAAAGCAACCAACACATTATCAGTAATTAATCTACCATGTACAAAAGTACTTTGAGTATCACTAACAATGGATGGTAAAACTTTTTTAAGTCTATTGGCAATAGTCTTAGAAGCGAGTTTATAAACCACATTACAAAAACTAATAGGATGATAATCAGTAATTCTTTTTGGTTCCTTAACTTTTGGAATTAAGACAATGTGAGTATCATTGAAATTAGGAGGAGAGATACCTGAGTTAAGAAAGTTAATAACTATTTTGGTAACCAGATTACCAATAATTGACTGAAAGTGTTGAAAGAATAAGGGAGGCATACCATCTAGACCCGAAGATTTTAAGAGGTACATCTGATTCAAAGCTGTCTTCACCTCTGAACCAATGAATTCTCTAGTCAACATGTTGTTCATCTCATGTGAAACTTTAGGCTCTATCGCATTTATTAGTTCTGAGAAATCTGATGGGTTAAAAGAAGAAAATAGCTGTGTATAATAATCCACAATGGTCTCCTCAATTTTCTCGATATCCTCCTACCAACACTCATTAGAATCCATCAATCCAAAAATTAAATTCTTTTGAAACCTTGCCGAAGCTTTTGAATGAAAATATCTAGTATTTTGATCCCTAGATCGGAACCAATTAGTCCTAGATCGTTGCAGCCACATCGCATCCTCCTTATCCAGCCAACTATTAAATCAGAAATAATGCCAGGAGACATCGGTTGGAACTCCAACCATTCCAAATGCTTTTGTAGAGTGTCAATTTGTCTACCTACATGTCCAAACTCTAATGTATTCTAAGCATCCAGACTTGATCTACACAATTCCAAGCACTTAGATAAGGAAAATTCAAAATTTGCTAAAAGACCATCAACCCAAGCACGATTAACTACCTCTTCACATCTAGGATCTTTCAACCACATAAACTCAAACTTGAATATTTGGCCAATCCTCTGTTTTTTAGCTTTTCTAAATAAATGTAGAGACAGAGGACAATGATCAGAAACAGAGGAAGACAAGTGGTAAAGCTTAGTCGAAGGAAATTTAACCATCCAATCCTCTGTAGCCAAAGCACGGTCTAATCGTTCTCGGATTTGAGTACCATCATTTTTCTGGTACAACCATGTGAATTTAGGACCAACAAAACCTGCATCTCGAAACCCACACCAGTCAATAGTCTTAGAGAATCTAGCCATATGAGAAGTAGGCCTACACCCTCCACCCTCCTTTTCTGATAAACCAACAAGCTCATTGAAGTCGCCAATAGCCATCCAAGGCAACTAAGAAACACCACGAAGAGACTTAAGCAAAGTCCATGACTCATACCTCTTAGTAGCATCAGGATTACCACAAAAGCCAGTAAAATGCAACAACCCTATCTCCTCTCCTTCATTAAGAAAAGCATCTATATGAGACATAGAATAAGTTTGGACATGAACAGTAACCTCTTTCTTCCACAGCAACGCAAGCCCACCACTAAATCCATCACTTAGTACAATCAATCCATTTTTAAATTCACACTCATCACAAACCTCCTCCATCCAACCTTTACACGATTTTGTCTCCATAAGAAGGCGAATTTGAGAGCTTCCACCTTGATCACCTTCTTCAAGGAATTAACTGTCCGACGGTTCCCTAGCCTCCGGCAGTTCAACTTAAAAGACTCATTGGGCCCGGAGGGGGCTGCTCCACAGCCTCCACCGATGCTGATTCTGTATCTGAGAGAGCATCCACTATTTTTGCTTCCTCACGTACTTCAACTTTCTTGTCTTTATCAACCACGAGCTCTGCTTCATTCAACAGACCTAAGTTCTTCCTTTTTGAACCCAATACATCCATGTTATCCAAAGCAGTCTCTTTCACAGAGGGCTTGTCATAAGCCTGGTCCACGTACCCTTTTTTGGTACATCTTTCTTCACTCCAAAATAGAACTCACTAATGACAAGGCTTTCCTTCTTGGGCCTACCGTTCCTTTCACCTTTACATACATCCCCTTTTCTATCAGGGCCTTTAGTCCAGCCCAATTTAAAGTCCCCATCCAAATATTTTACAATTACATGCGACCCCTCTAACTTCTCACTTATAACCTACTTTCTTTCACAACCTCCCCAATAATCTCGGTGCTACACTTCACCAACCTGTAAGATTCATCCTCAGATTTTTTTAGCCTAAAAAATCTTAGAAGGACAAGACACAATCTTTTTTGAAATGATGGGGGAATGTGGAAGTTTTTCTGATCTAAGTCTTGTAACTTGTCCCCAAATTCAGGAATTAACTTCCATGATGGAACCGTTCCTAAAAACGTGGGAACATTCAAATTTGTACCTTCCCTGCTACCTATCACCCCATCTTGACCAACCACCTCTTTAGTGGCCATCCCATTAGAGATACCACCACCAGTGTTTTTCTACTTTCCTAGGAAAAAGTAGAAGAACTACCCTGGATAATATTCCCATCAGACAAACATGAAGCATACATTTCAGAGAAATTAGTAGAATGTTGAAGGTTAGAGAAACCCTTAACCTCCACAACTGTTTTTCTTGAAGGATTGAATTGACTAGCACGAAGCCATGAACCAAATTTTTGATCTTCCATCCTAAGAGAACCTTTACTCTGCAACCATAAGTCATAATCATTTTCAGTATGATTCAGATGTCCACACCAAAAGCAAAAATTAGGCAGTCGCTCATATCGAAATGAAACCCAACCCTATGAATCATTATTAAAGGTAACCCTTCATCCCCTACACAAAGCCTCGGTAATGTTCACAACAACCCTCACTCTCATAAAATCTCCCCCCTGCAATTCAAATTCATCAGGAGGGATAGTCACCCTCCCCAAAGATTTCCCTAAACTAATAGCCACATTAGTAGTCATATGAGAAAGGGGAATATTATGTAACTGAACCCAAAACGAAACATAGGAGAAATCTAAATTATGAATTGGAGTACCTCCATCAATCCTCTGGAACACAATTAGACTTCTATCAAAAGACCAAGGTTCCCCCAATAAAACCTTCTCTGCATCTTCCCAATCTTCAAATTCGAAAACCAAATGGTTTTTGCCTGCATCCCTTATACGAAAATCCTTACTGGTACGCCAAAGTAGGCAGAAGGTTCTCACCACAGCATCAATGTTAACAGTCCTTCTTGTAAAGAATTTCGCTACTAAACAAACATATTGAATTTGTTTATTAGTAAACAGATCGACACCCTTCTCTTCTTTCTTTGAAAGAGAGAATTTGTTCCAACTTCTAGTGAGATCTTCCATTATCCACAAACCATTATACTAAGGACAATATAGAAAAATCAAAGAAAAAATGACGGACAGTACCAATAGAGATCTTATTATCAAAGGAATTAGAAAACTACTATAGTGAGTACCAGAATACTATAGCCAAAGGAAATCTGTTAAACAAAGAAACCTAGACTCCTAAGAGCATCACCAATGGGAATGCCAAATGGGAAATGTAAGGATTATTTAGCATTAGAGCCACAAATCACCCAGCATTTGAACTTGTAAACGTTCGGAATTGTAAAATTTTTTACAATTGTGCTACAGTACCATCTTATTAATAAGATGCTACTGTAGCACAATTGTATTTCTAAAAACTATTTTTTAATTGTCTCTCTCATACTTTTATCCGACCAACTTTCTCTCTCTCTCATTATTTCTTTTCTTTTCTCTATCTTCCTTCTCTCTCTCATTCTACTCTCCTCTCTTCAGACTCAAAACCCCATAGCTACCACAGTGACCACACCATGGCCTGACCCACTGTCACCGGCCATGGCAAGCCACCACCCACTTATTATTTCTCTTCTCTCTCTTGTTGCAGATCAGTGTGGTGGCGTGGAGATCGGCGTTTGGGGTTTGGCGCAGAGATCGGTGTTTGGGTGTGGGGTGGAGATCGGCGTTGGGAGTGGTGATCGGCGTTGGGCGTAGAGATCGATGTTGGGCGTGGGATGTGGAGATCGCCGTTGGGCATGGGTTTCCGGCGTTTGGGTCGGATTTGGGTGGCGACGGTGGCATGGGTTTGGGCATGGGTTTAGGCGACGGTCGGATTTGGATTTGGGCATGGGTTTCCGGCGTTTGGGTTGGATTTGGGTGGTGACGGTGGCATGGGTTTGGGCATGGGTTTGGGCGACGGTGGCAACGGTCGGATTTGGATTTGGGCATGGGTTTCCGGCGTTTGGGTTGGATTTGGGCATGGGTTTCCGACGTTTGGTTAAGTTTCTGTTGATTTGGGTGATTTTTTGTTATGATTTGTTTCTTGTGATTTTGCTGGGTATGGGTTTGCTAGAGATTGAGGCCGGTGCTAGAGGTTGGGGGAGACAGAGAGGCCGGTGCTAGAGGTTAAGAGAGAAAGAGAGGAAAAGGAAGAGAAAAAGTGAAATAGAAAAAAAAGATTAAAAAAGAATATTTAAATAAAATGGGAAAAAAATAGAGTTTTGGGATGTTAGGTGTGTTGTAAAATGGTATGGTATAATTAATAAAGTAACTTTTTAAGATGGTAAAATAGGATAGGATGGCATTTCCGGCTGTGGATGCTCTAAGCCGAGAACTTAGCCATCACACTACGGACCAATTGCTACAATAGACTGCACTTTTTTTCTAATTAGTGTTTGCTTCTTTGCTAAGAGTTTTTATTACAAATAAAAAATTCTCAAGAGTCTTTTTTTTTTAATTAAATCAAATTAAAAATATAAATAAAAAATGCTGATGTGGAAAATTGTGGAGAGGTTAGAGGCTTCGGTTTTATATATATGTAAGGACACAATTTAATCCACAGCCTAAGAGATTTGGACAGTGGCCCAATAAGCCCAAAACAATAAATTTGTTAGAGAGTGGGCTTGTTAATGAACATTCAATAAGTTAAAGTATAGATCACAATAGGCTAGTTGATATAAGAATGAATAAGACAAGTAGTTTGAAAAGAAAAATACTCCCCGGCCAGGTCCGAGGATGGTATGTTCCTATATATTTCTCCTAGACTTATACAAATATTCAAGTTCTTGATTACACCATAATTTCTTTTCTGGTTTTTAGATGATCCCTCCTATAATGGAATCCTCCTCCTTTTATACTCCCTTTCCTTCTTTTAGCTTAGCCATCCACGTGTAGGTCAGATTGCTAATCTCCATGATACTTGTCCCATCAGCACCTTCCTAAAATCCTTGTGGGTAGTTGTGAAGCTAGAAGTCACTGTTCAAGTATCACCTCCACATTAATATGGCCAGTTGGTTAGGTGCAGAGCATTCAAGACTGTAGTAGCAGCTTTCTTCTTAGATATTTCTCAATCCTTTGTTGACTCACTTCTCTTTGAAGCTTATCCTCCCAAGTACAGTTGTCTATTACCTAGTACTTAATGGGTGGTCGGATTTCAGGCTGCCACTCTATTGGTTGAGGAAGGGTGGCTCCTTGGACAACGTCACCTGTTTATTATGACCAAACCTCTTCCTCGGCCCAATAACTTACTTCCCTTCACTAAAACTTATTTGTCCTCGGGCTCTTTGACGTCCTCAAGTGCGGCCCACAGCCTAATATCCTTATCTAGGCCTTTCATCGCTACAATAACCCCTTGAAATTCTACTCTTTCTCTCCTCAGGGAAAAGTAGAGTTTCGATTTTAGATTACTGTACCTCCCATGCTTATGATATTTCCTTACGTGTAGGCGTCCTTTCACCTGCAATGAGCACGCTTCTGATGCTTCGGCATTTAGGATGCTTTGGCATTTAGGATGTGTCAGCATTTACTCCACACGGTGCCCTGTCTCCCACGTTCTATAGTGTAATGAAAATCCTACAGTGGGGATTTTCCATAGGGATTCGAACAAGAACTCTCCCACTTACTTTTCCTTCCTATATAAATTGCTCGAAGAATCCAGATGCCCTACTTTTTGAATTTTCAACTCTCAAGAACCAGTCCAAGGTGCTAATTCCCATATTTTTGTAAGTAACCTTTAGCCCACCTACTTATTTTTAGGACCTTTTCTTCCTCAGCCTCCTAATTTTCACATTATTCTTCTAACATCCTCCACTCACATTTTAAATGGGTAGATTTGCTAGCTTGGTAGACACCCTAGAGGGCATAAAGAGTTTTAAGGCCCGTTATAACATACCAACTGGAGTTTCAATCTGGCATTGCCTTCAAGGAGAATGGCATGCCTTGAGATCATAAGGAGAGGTGGTAATCCCTATGATTGCCTTTATAGAGGGAGGGATGAGGATCCCTATGGGTAGAGTAACTAGGGACTTCTTGATCGCCCACCGACTTTGCCCAACCTAGTGCTCCCCAAACATGTTTAGGATATTAGGTAATGTAGACGCCCTTAACGAAAAGATGGGTGTAGCCCTCACCCATCACGACGTTAACTAGGTGTATAACTGTCAACTCCATAAGAGTTAGGGACACTACCTTAAAACTAGTGTCCCTAAAGTCAGACTCATATCATGTTTCCCTGACACTAACAAGGGCATGGATCAAGATTTCCTGATTGTCTCGGGTGAATGGCATGATGGACTTCATTGCCTAACATGAGAGGAGAAACCAGGTGGGGTACTTAGGTTTAGGCTCCTTGTTTTAACAATGCACATTTTACACTGATAGTTTCTTGTTCCTCTTCTTGTAGTTTATAAACTTACTTTTCTTTATTAAACGAACTCCCCTTCTAATGACATTTTTGTTTTTGGGATTCTTGCAGATAAGCATTTTATAGCTCCTAACCTTAATTTCGTCAACGAGCCTGACTTGACGAGGATACTTCAATCCGAGATCTTCGTTCATACCGACGGGCAACTTCGAGCAGCTCACATCATCCTTGGGTACAAGCCAATATCCACAAGCTTCCAAGCTCCTAAGTACGTTATAAAGGCTAAGGATCCTTAGCTGCACCAAATTAACATTGTTGTGCCCGGCTTCCTGATCGGTCCTCCCCTCGCAAGCACTCACCCAGTAGAGCTACTGATAAGTGTAATTTTTACATGATTTTCATTATCCTCTTATTTATTAAAATTGTTAATTTTCCTTTATTTCTTTTGATTTGATTTGATTTGATTTTTATTTATATTTATCTATTCATTTGTGCTTTGAAGGAATGAGAAGATTTCAGATTAATCTACAAGGGCTTTACATGCAAAGTGGGGCTAGGCCAATTGAATCAAGTCAACTTACATCCAGCCAGGCATGAATTCAAGAGAATACCAACCCAATTAAATTTAAGTCCAACTGGGGCAAGGAATCAAAGGAAATTTGCACCAAATCCAAGTCCAATTCGGATTAGGATTCCAGCCTGCACATCAGTTAGTATTTTTAGTATAACTTTCGGCTCAGATATCCAATTGAGATGATTCAAGTTGGGCTGGAAAGTTATTTTAAAGGGCTACAACTTTGTAGTTTACCAAAAGCCCGAATTCTGAAGTTAAATGGGCCAAAATAGTCATTTAAGTGAAGCCTAAAAATCTGGGATTAGGATTCCTTGACCTATTTAAAGGCTCTTTAGGGAAAAAAGAGAGAGGAGAAACTTGAGAGGCCAGTGCTAGGGCTGTAGGTGCCGCATTGAAGTATTTTTTTTTTTTTGGGAGTCTTTCTAAAGAGGAGGATCTGAGGACAAAGGCGAGAGCTTCATGATGATCAACCAATTCAGATGAAAGACATAAGTTTTATTTGTTTTCTTTTCAATTTTATTATGAACTAAATTTTATTTTCTAGAGCGTTGATGTAGTCTAACAATGAACACACAATTTATATTCTGAGTTATTTTATTTTTAATATTTCCATGATTGAGTGTTTAATTCTTACTCTTAATGCTTTATATTTCTTTTTACGAATTATTGATTGATCAATTGAATGACAATGAGACCGAGAGGTGATTTGTTATTTTAGTTCTAGAATTAAACACCATTAGTTGAGCAAAAGTAGAGATGCTTTACTGCGATTAGTGTGATTTTTCAAAAAATTTAAAGTACATAATGAGTCTCCAATTAATTAAATTCGCATAGAGATATGGAATTGTTAGTTGAAGATATTTTTGATACTATTCGAGAGAAGATATTGAATACTTAAGGAATTTTTAATCATCAACGGGAGATTATTAGAATTTAATAATTAGGAAGAATAAATTGTGTGGGATTTGTTAGGTGAAATCAACCGCTCTAGATCCATTCTTATTATATTTTTACACTGTTAGATTTTTATGCTTTGTTAATTCTTTTTATTCGTAGATTTATTTTTATTAAATAGTTTAATTTAATTCAGATAGTAGAACATTCCATTTATTTTTTATTTTCCAAATAGTAATTAATTTAGTGAATTTCGGTATTCAATAACATAGTTAATC
The DNA here is from genome assembly GCF_001633185.2 of Quercus lobata. NCBI lineage: Eukaryota > Viridiplantae > Streptophyta > Magnoliopsida > Fagales > Fagaceae > Quercus > Quercus lobata. The sequence goes on along the minus strand of NC_044910.1, from coordinate 21,551,674 downwards.
CTTGTGGGTTCGACATTCGTTTTCTAAAAACACTTTACTACATGTTACGACTCTATGCGCTTGCAAATTATTTTTCACGAACAGCAACGGCGCCAAAATCTTGTTCGCGAAAAATAATTTGCAAGTGCACAGAATCGTAACAAGTAGTATAGTGTTTTTAGAAAAAAAATGTCAAACCCACAGGGATTAACTATGTTATTGTATACCAAAATTAACTAAATTAATTACTATTTGGAAAATCAAAAATAAATGGAATGTTCTACTATCTGAATTAAATTAAACTATTTAATAAAAATAAATCTACGAATAAAAAAACGTAAAAATCTAAAAGTGTAAAAAAAAAAATGATAAGAATGGATCTAGAGCGGTTGATTTCACCTAACAAATCCCACACAATTTATTCTTCCTAATTATTAAATTCTAATAATCTCCCGTTGATGATTAAAAATTCCTTAAGTAGTCAATATCTTCTCTCAAATAATATCAAAAATATCTTCAACTAACAATTCCATATCTCTATGCGAATTTAATTAATTGGAGACTCATTATGTACTTTGAATTTTCTGAAAAATCACACTAATCGCGGTAAAGCATCTCTACTTTCACTCAACTAATGGTGTTTAATTCTAGAACTAAAATAACAAATCACCTCTCGGCCTCATTGTCATTCAATTGGTCAATCAATAATTCGTAAAAAGAAATATTAAGCATTAAGAATAAGAATTAAACACTCAATCATGGAAATATTAAAAATAAAATAACTCATAATATAAATTGTGTGTTCATTGTTAGACTACATCAATGCTCTAGAAAATAAAATTTAGTTCATAATAAAATTGAAAAGAAAACAAATAAAACTTATGTCTTTCATCTGAATTGGTTGATCAACATGAAGCTCTCGCCTTTGTCCTCCAATCCTCCTCTTCAGAAAGACTCCCAAAAAAAAAAATACTTCAATGCGGCACCTGCAGCCCTAGCACTGGCCTCTCAGGTTTCTCCTCTCTTTTTTCCCTAAAGAGCCTTTAAATAGGGCAAGGAATCCTAATCCCGTTTGGAGAAAATCCCAGATTTTTAGGCTTCACTTAACCGACTATTTTGGCCCATTTAACTTCAGAATTAGGGCTTTTGGTAACTACAAAGTTGTAGCCCTTTAAAATAACTTTCCAGCCCAACTTGAATCATCTCAATTGGATATCTGAGCCGAAAGTTATACCAAAAATACTAACTACTGTGCAGGCTGGAATCCTAATCCGAATTGGACTTGGATTTTGTGCAAATTTCCTTTGATTCCTTGCCCCAGTTGGACTTAAATTTAATTGGGTTGGTCTTCTCTTAAATTCATGCCTGGCTGGATGTAAGTTGACTTGATTCAATTGGCCTAGCCCCACTTTGCATGTAAAGCCCTTGTAGATTAATCTGAAATCTTCTCATTCCTTCAAAGCACAAATGAATAGATAAATATAAATAAAAATCAAATCAAATCAAAGGAAATAAAGGAAAACTAACAATTTTAATAAATAAGAGGATAATAAAAATCATGTCCACTTAACGAGTTCTCGAGGAAGAAGCGGCCTCTTCAAACCCAACTCCTAAGGAAGAAGCCACCAAAGTAATAGAGGTCATAGACTCTATCAAAGATATAGACGAGGACTTTGGAGTCTTTAACCAACCACGTTCTATAGAATCCCCAGGTGCCACTTTCAGACACCTTTCTCCTGCCCAAGTTAGCAGCATTTAGGAGTCTTCTGACATTCCTAATGCCATGGTGCTCCAAAGGAAGCCAAAAATTGGCCTGCTAGAGCTCCTTGAATCACATGTGGGAGGGTTTGTCCCCGAGGTGTCCATCCAGACCTAACCTCTAACTCCCCTTCCCGTCCATACTTCTCCATCTGAACCGGCAGATAAGAAAAGGAAGCGGGATAAGAAGGGTAAGGAGGTAGCCAAGGAGGGCAAAGTTATCCCCTCCAAAGAGCTTGAGCCCCAGAAAGGAGCAAAATAGCCAAGGGGGCACAAAGGAAGTCCTCGGGTGAGGGGACGATCCTAGAGAGGGTGCCTGATTGTCGCCCTAGGGTCCAAATCTAGAATCCCCCACTGAAGCTAGATGGAGCTCCTCTCCCTTTGGATTCCTCTATCAAGGATTTCCAAAAAGGCAAAGTGGGCTACGTGGCTGATGCGCTTGAATAGCCTTTGCTCTTGCCTCAAGACATGGCTGACTTGAGGACCCTTAAGAAGCATGAAGTGTTTTTTACTTTGAAGAGAGATCTGGCTATGGTAAGCCCTTCACTTTCTCATTTATTCCAAGTATACATCTTCCTCTAGTATATGGAGACTTTACCTTGCTTTTTAAAAAAAAAAAATTACAGGCCATCCAGACAACCAACATCGCTGAGGAGTAGGTAGACGATGCCCACCACCAATATAAAGAGGAGGAGGCATGATGCATAGCTAGTGTGGAGTTCCTCATCGTGGCCAAGAAAAGGATCAAGGACCTCAACACTGCATTAAATAAGGTAGACAGGGAGAGAAAGAATGCTGAAGTTGCACTGGCCGGGGCCGAGAAGCAGGCCGACGACCAACGTCAGCAGCTGTGGAAGGCCAAGGACTAACTTGCAATTGCCAAAAAGCAAATAGAAGCTCAAAAGAAGAAATTAAAAAAGGCAGAGGAGGCTGCAGCCCAGGTAGAGCAAGATGGCTATGACACTGGGGTGAAAGAAACTGAAGAAAACCTCAGAGCCCAAGTCACGGGTGTTTGCCGAGGTTACTGCTTCCAAGTGTGGATTAAGGTGCTAAATCGGCCTAAGGTGGATGCTTCTTCAGCACTAAGAAGAACATAGAATGTCTTCTACCCTCTAGCCCTACGCATAGCAGGCCCTTCGAGTTCCCGTGCTGACGTTGCTCCTAAAGCACTCGAGTCTGGTCAGGTTGCTCCTACCAGCATTCTTCCAACCCCTACTGTACCTTCTAAAGAGGCTGAACAAGCAAGCATTGTGTAGAAAGAGCCAGCTAAGGAGAAGGCCTCTGAGCCAGTCAAACTCCTACTTTCGCCCAAGGATTCCTCCAAGGAAAAGGGGGCAACCCAGGGCCAGGTACTCGTACTAGCCACACTCCCTTTCACCACCAAGGAGGATATCAAAGACAAGGGTGCAGCTCAAGCCATAATGTCTAAATCTTCCACCCAAACCGTAGTAAAGGCCAACCCTCCTTCCTTTAAGACTAACTAGAATTTTACTTACCCTTTTTTTTAAGTATTTCTTTTATGTATTCTTTTTTTTTATTATGTATTCCCTTTGCCTTTTCATGGCTTTGTTTAATGAAAGATGCCAAATTCCTTTACATTACCACTGTTTTTATGTTAATCACAATGCTATTTGTTTATTGTTGAACCTAGTTTGATTCTCCAACTGTAAGCCCACATTACAAGCTCTTCCAATTAAAGCACAACATTGCCTTTAACCTTGACAAACATCTGTGAAATTGGTAATCTAACAACTTAATTCTCATGCAATTAGCAATCTAACAAATTAACTTCCAAGCAACTGGTAATTTAACAATTTAACTTAGAAATAGGATTAGTGTACCTGAAATGTTTAGCTTAAAAGGCTATGTATGATTAAGGCTCCATTCATAACTTCAAACAAATGTGAAGCATTAATTCATCCAAGGTATGTGGTCTGAGGAACTAAACATGACCAAGGTTCCACCTAACACTTAAATGAATAGGAAGTGTTAATTTACCCGAGGTATGAGGTTCGAGGAACTAGACATGACCAAAGTTCTATTTAACACATAGATGAATAATTGAAAGTATTAATTTACCCAAGGTATGTGGTTCGAGGAACCAGGCATGACTGAGGTTCTGTTTAACACTTAAATGAATAGGAAGTGTTAATTTACCTAAGGTATGAGGTCCGAGGAACAAGATATGACCAAAGTTCTATTTAACACATAGATGAATAATTTGAAAGTATTAATTTACCCAAGGTATGTGCGTTGAGGAACCAGACATGACCGAGGTTCTGTTTAACACTTAAACGAATAGGAAGTATTAATTTACCCAAGGTATGTGGTGTGAGGAACCAGGCATGACCGAGGTTCTGTTTAACACTTAAATGAACAGAAATAAAACATATAATAATAGAAATAGAAAATGGCAAGACCGCCTTTCATTAATAATAGTACCTTTGTAGATTATTTACATTCCACGGACGTGGTATAACATTTTCATCTAAATCTTCCAAAAAGTAGGCACCTATACCAGCCACTGAGGTGATGCGATATGGCCCTTCCCAGTTGGGCCCTAGTTTTCCCCATGATGGGTTCTTTGCAGTACCCACAACTTTCTCAACACCAAGTCACCTGGTGCTAATGGCCTTGCCCTCACACCTGTATCATACCCCTACTTAAGCTTTTACTGAAAATACGTTAGTTGAACCATGGCTGCTTCTCTTCGTTCATCAACCAAATCTAGACTTCTCACTAATAACTTATCATTGTTGTTTGGGGTGAACAAGCTTGTCCTTAGTGTTGGAAACCCAGCCTCTAAAGGGATCATGGCCTCGAACCCATAATTCATTGAAAATGGTGTTTCCCTAGTTGACCGACGAGGAGTAGTCCGATATGTCCAAAGAACGTGTGATAGCTCTTCCACCTATCTACCATTTGCTTCATCTAACCTCTTCTTAAGCCCATTCACTATGACTTTGTTGTCTGCTTTAGCTTACCCATTTCCTTGTAGATAGGCTAGAGTTGAATATCTATTCCTAATGCCTAGTTCATAGCAGTATCTCCTAAAGGCTTTACTATCAAACTAGAGCCTGATGAAGGTGTGAGGAATCCTAAATCGAGTAACGATGTTCTTTCAAACAAACTTTTTCGCATCTATGTCCCTAATATTGGATAATGGCTCAACTTCCACCCACTTTGTGAAGTAGTCAATTCTGACCAGAAGCCATCTTCTGTTTCCCACAACTCTAGGAAATGGTCCTACAATATCCAGGCCCCATTGAGTAAATGACCATGGACTAGACAGAGGATTAAGTACACCCTCAGGTTGATAAATGTTCGGAGCAAATTTTTGGCATTGGTCACACTTTTTAACATACTCTTGCACCTCTTTTTGCATACTAGGCCACTAATACCCTTGGGTAAGAGCTCTATATGATAACAATCTGCCCCCTATATGACTTCCACATATCCCCTCGTGCAACTCTTCCAAAAGTGGCTTCACTGCCTCGGGATGAACACAAAGCAAGTATGGTCCAGAGAAGGAGCATTTGTACAACTTTTGCTCCTTGGACAACCATAAACAAGGAGCTTTCCTCCATATTTTTTCTGCCTCCCCCTTCTCATGAGGCAAAATGCCTTCCTTGAGAAATAGAACCAAAGGATCCATCCAATTAGGTCCGACCATGATCTGGTGAACTTGAACTTTCTCCTTCTTCTCCTCGACAGGCTTATGCAGATCCTTAACAAGTATGACCCAAGGTAGATTTTGTCCAGAAGAGGTTGCTAGAGTTGCCAAAGAATCAACATGTGTATTCCCATTTCTCGGGATTTGTTGTATAGTGAAAAACTCAAAATCTAACTACAAATGCCAAACTTGATTCAAATACCCCTGCATTCTCAAATCCCTGGCTTCCAACTCTCCCTTTACTTGCCCTACAAATAAGCTCGAGTCTGAGAACACTTCAACAACTTTTTCTCCCATCTTCTGAACCATAGCAATCCTTATTAGTAGAGCCTCATATTTAGCTTCGTTGTTCATGGCTGAGAAGCCCAACCTTAAGGATTTCTCAATGATGATCCCATTTGGGGACACTATTACCAGGCACCCTGGATCCCCTTTGATTTACTGCACCATCAACATATAACTTCCAGGGTGAAGGCCCCTATAGAGAAATTGCCTAAACTTGCTTTTCCTCTTATTTGTATTCCTCGACCTCTGCCTCTATTGGAGACTTGCTAAACTCTGCCACCAAATCCACAAGAACCTGCCCTTTAACTGAGGTATGGGGCATGTACTTTATGTTAAATGCCCCCAAGATCGTCCGACAATTCTTCCCGTATAATCAACATTTTTTAGCAACGACTACAGAGGGAGTTGAGTTAAAATCACAATTGTATGGACTTGGAAGTAATGGGGGAGCTTTTGCGTAGCATGCATCACAGCCAAAATGGCTTTCTCTAAGGGTAAGTAACGGACTTCAGCTTCGTGTAGCGACTTACTCACATAATAGACTAGTAGCTGTACTTGCTTGCTCACTCCCAAGTGTAGGAGATCGTAGCAATATAATTCTCGGACTACCGAGGTCGAACCATAAGGAGTGGGGTAAATTCAAAGACAATGTAATTAAAAAACCTTTTGGTGAAAATGAAGAATAATTTTTGTCTGATAATTGTAAACAAGAATAACAATGATAACTTATTTAAATCAATAATGTAAATACTAGGGCATCAGGGTGTTTCCCTATATCGATATGAAATTCTTTGTGATCTAAGAAAATATCTATCTCATAATTGATTGTTCTTATACAATTAAAAACTTATGATTCGGTTGAACTGAGACAATTCAAGAACGCATGATAACCTCGATTAATAATATGGTTAGAAAAGTTTTCAGAAAAAACTCATTCACTTTAAAACCTGATTTCTATTTGAAACTATTAGAAATTCATCTAAACAATAAGAAAAACATGATTGAACTTATTGAAAGCATGGAAGAACTAATACATCAAAAGAAATCTAATTGAACAATCAAATATGTCGTAGATAAAATCCTAGAAAGAATCACATTGAATATTCATACCATATAGAAGAAACATAACCCCTAACCCTAGCAAAGAGTTTAGGCTGCCATTAAAGAAAGAAAAATACAAGGTTTTCTCTACCAAAATTCGTTCTGCCTAGCCTCACTTCAAAACCCTAACGTCTAAGTGTCCCCCAGAAAATAAAACTTTACTATTTTAATTTCCGTCCAGGTTTACAGCGGTAACTTGTGAGTTAATTTCGGCCTTCAAAAATTGAGAATTTCAAAAAACTCAAAACTGGAAAGTTGTAGATATTTAAGTCACGGTTCCAACCCATCTGGCCTTGTGTCAATTGGATTTTTGAGAAGAGAGATACGCCCAAAATACTGATCAGTACTCAAATCAGATTTTTCCTTTTCAGATTCTGCCTCTTTGATTTCTTTCCTTATTTGAAACTTCCAATCATGGTAGACAATCCAAGCACTCCAGCTACACCTCCTTAGACATTTAAGCATGGTCCTTTAACTCCACTTTAATTCTAGTTTGACCTCCATTCTCTCGCAAATTCCTGTAAACTCATCTTTCTCACATAATTTCCTGAAAGTAGAAAATTACACACAATGGATAGCATTTTATTCAAGAAATTATGTAAAGATAAATAATAGGGACTAATGCAAATCATGGCTTAATTATACAAATTAAGCATAATAATAAGGAGAGAACGCCCATATAAATATATAACAAGTATACATTTTAAGGCGTTATCAGTACTCCATTTTCTACCCTCACCAATACTAGACTAACTGCATGAGAGGTCACAACAATGTAGGGAAAAAGGACTTCTTTCTCTTTAGGTCTAGACATAATAGGTGGCCGAAAAAGGTAATCCTTCAACAACTAAAAAGTGAGGGCACATTCTTCATTCCATTCAAACCCTTTCCATTGGTGCAAGAGTTAGAAAAATGACCTACATCTATCTGCGGATCGAGAGATAAATCTATTCAAGGTTGTGGTCATTCCAGTCAACTTTTGCACTTCTTTGGGATTCCGAGGAGGTTGTAAATCATTGATTGCTTTAATCTGATCAGGTTTAACTTCAATCCCACGGTGGGTGACCATATAGCCCAAAAACTTGCTCGAGCCAACGCCAAAGGAACATTTAGAAGCATTAAGGCGTAATTTATGCTTTCTCAACACCTCAAAGACACTTCTAAGGTCATCCACATGCTCAGCCACTACCTTGCTTTTCACCACCATGTCATCAATGTATACCTCAATATTCTTGCCAAGCTGAGGGTCAAACATTCTAGTCATTATTCTCTGGTAAGTAGACTCTGCATTCTTTAATCCAAAAAGCATCACCTTGTAATGATAATTCCCAATAGGTGTTACAAAGCAGTCTTCTCCTGGTCGACCAAAGCTAATGGTATCTGATGGCACTCTTGAAAGGCATCCAAAAAACTCATCCAAGGATGACCGACCGTCGCGTCCACCAATTGGCCTATTCGGGGAATCGGGAAAGGGTCCTTGGGGCATGCTTTGTTTAAATCCGTGAAATCTACATACACTCGCCACTTCCCATTCTTCTTTTTCACCACCACCGTTTTAGCCAACTATTCTGGGTAAAAGACTTCTTTCATTGTCCCTGCATGCTTAAACTTTACCACCTCTTCTTTAACAGCCTTGGAATGTTATTTAGAAGAGCGTGAGGTGGTTGTTTCTTAGGGGTAACAGATGGACTGACATTCAGATGATGACAAATGAAATTCGGATCTACTCTGTGAGCTTCATAAGCACTTCAGGCAAACACATCAACATTCTTTCTAAGGAAAGCCACCAACTCTTCCTTCTCTTGATGAGGCAACTAAACTCCCACTTGAAAATATTTGTCGACATTAGTATCGATAGTAACCTTCTCCAGCTTCTCGCATCTCACTCCCTCAGCCACAACATCTGAGGATGTTTTTGTTTCCTTTGATTGCTACAAAGCCCTTTCTGTGATGGCTAAGGATTCACCCTCGGACTCATGCCTAATAGCCATAACTTGGCATTGCCTGGCCATAGTCTGACTTCCAATCAACTCCTCGACCTGATCCTCTGAAGGATACTTCACTTTCAAATGCAAAGTTGAAAAGAAAGCCCCTATGGTGTGAGGCCAAGGTCTTGCCATGATAGCAGTATAGGGGGAATATGCATCGACCATAATAAAATCTATGTCACCAATCTCTAACCCTGCTTGAACGGGAAGTTTGATTTGGCCCTTGGGATAACTATCTTCCCATCAAACCCCACCAGAGGGGAATCATAGCTAACCAAATCCTTTGGTTTCAACTTAAGTCCCTTGTACAGGTCAGGATACATAATCTCTGCCCCACTGCCCTAATCCACCAAGACTCTTCTCACATCATACCCCCTATTCGAAGGGTGACCACTAAGGCATCATCATGTGGTTGATAAGTTCCAATTTTATCCTCATCAGAAAAGCTCAAAACTGGTTGGGCTTACTTTCTTCCTTGCTTAGACTTAGAGATCGAATCCTCAGCATGTGGTTTTGCTATGGACATAACCCCTGATGGATATGCGCCAATCCAACCTTGGGTGGATTGAATAACATTGATTGTCCCCAGGGGTAGTCTTGAGGAAACATCCCTCTGGTGTACCAACCCGGCCTAACTCCCTTGTTCAGAGGGTTGGTACAGGAATTGCCTCAGCTTCCTAATTTTGACTAACTACTCCAGGTAGTCACGTAAAGTTCTATAATCTTCTATAGTGTGTCCCCGATCCTAATGGTATTGGCAATGAAGACTTTGATTGTGCTTCATAGGGTCTCTTCCTATCTTATTTGGTCACTTGAAATATGGTTCATTCTTTATCTTATCAAGGATTTGATGTACAGGCTCCCTGAACACTATGTTAACTACCTGGGCAATAGTGTGCCCAGTATGTCTATCAAAATCTCTTTTGGGCCAATTGCTATTATATCTCTCCAACCTAAAGTCTCTTCGGTCGCGGGGGATTACCTTCGCCTTCCCCTTCCTTTGTTGCTGATCCTCTTTAACCCGTTTATACTCATCAATTCGATCCATTAGCTGACGCATGCTTTGAGCAGGCTTCATAGTTAAGGATTTCCTCAAATTGTGCTCAGTGGGCAGACCGACCTTAAACATCCTTATTGCTACATCATCAAAATCTCCATCTATCTCATTGAACATCTCCCAGTATCTATCCAAGTAGGTCTTCAAAGTCTCACCCTCTCACATAATGGAAAAGAGTCCAGGGGATGAGGAACCCTAATACAAGTGACGAATCGGGCCCCAAATGCCATGGTAAGCTCTTGAAAAGAGCTAACTGATCCTTCCTCCAACCCATCAAGCCACCTCCTCATCACAATTGGCCCTAAACTAGATGGGTATACCTTGCACATCAAGGTCTCATTCCTCGAGTGAACAACCATTCTTTGGTTAAAATAACTGACATGCTCCACCGGGTCCGTCCTACCATTATACATGGTAAACGTTGGCTAGGTGAACCGCCAAGGAAGTTTTGCCTTTTCGATCCTCTGTATAAACGGTGACTTTGAGATTTGATGCAAAGTCTTGCTCATAGTGTCATTCCCTAAACCCCTATAGGCTGAGCTTCTACTCCTTTTCCTATGTTGGCGTTCTTCATTATAAGAGAAAGACTTACTGGGAGGGGTCCTTGATCTAGGTCTATAATTGTCATCATCATTAGACTGAGACTTTAAGCTCGATGGGGTCCCCTTCTTTTGCTTACGGCGTAACTTCCTGCATAAATGATCTACCTCCAGTTGCAAGTTTCTAGTATCCTCTAGATGAGACACATGGCTCCCACTTCTATAATGACTTCTACTGATATGAGTTGTGTGCACACTAACTTCACAATCTCTCATTCGTTCAAGATTAAGAAAATGATCTTGACATTGAGATCCCACAGATTCTTCTCGGTTTGGCCCTAAACCCACCATGATTGAACAAGCTCAAGAATTTTCAAATTTCCCATAGACAGCGCCAATTGTAAGGACACAATTTAGTCCATAGGCCAAGAGATTTGGACAGTGGCCCAATAAACCTAAAACAATAAATTTGTTAAAGAGTGGGCTTGTTAATGAACGTTCAATAAGTTAAAGTATAGATCACAGTAGGCTAGTTGATATAAGAATGAATAAGACAGGCAGTTTGAAAAAAAAAAAAAAATACTCCTCGATCAGGTCCGAGGATGGTATGTTCCTATATATTTCTCTTAGACTTATACAAATATTCATTCTTGGTTACATAGTAATTTCTTTTCTAATTTTTTGATGATCCCTCCTATAATGGAATCCTCCTCCTTTTATACCCCCTTTTTCCTTCTTTCAGCTTAGCCATCCATGTGTAGTTTAGATTACAAATCTCCTTGATACTTTTCCCATCAGCACCTTCTTGAAAATCTTTGTGGGTAGTTGTGAGGGTAGAAGTCATTGATCAGGTATCACCTTTACATTAATGCGGCCAATTGGTTAGGTGCAGAGCATTCAATGCGATGGTAGTAGCTTTCTTCCAGATATTTCTCAATCCTCTGTTGACTCACTTCTCTCCGAAGCTTATCCTCCCAAGCACGGTTGCCCATTGCCCAGTGCTTGATGGGTGGTTAGATTTCAAGCTGCCACTTTGTTAGTTAAGGAAGGGTGGCTCCTCAGACAACGTCACTTGTTTATTATGACCAAACCTCTTCCTTAACCCAATAACTTACTTACCTTCACTAAAACTTATCTATCCTCGGGCTCTTTGACGTCCACAGGTGCACCCCACGGCCCAATATTATTTGGGCCTTTCATTCCTACAATATATATTGATTAGATTTCTTTGAGTTTTGGCTAAATATACTTAAAATATATACATTAAGATGCATAGTATAATTCTTATATATATAATTTAAATATTATTAATAGTCATTCTTATTTTTTTTTTTTTTAACTCTTAAAAAGTCTTGTAATAATATTATTAGGTAGAACATCTAAATTGTCTTTTTAAAAAAAAAAAAAATTATGTTCATTAATTCTAGACTCTTTGGTTTTTGTATATAACTAGTCGCTAACTCGTGCAATGCATGAAAAAACTAATGTGTAAGTAGATGTTAACAACTATATGTCTCTTCCACTTTGATTGTACATAGTCGCTAACCCGTGCAATGCATAGAATAATTTGAGAAAAATAATATATATTTACTTTGCTTAAAAACTCACTTTAAAATGAATAGGCTGGCTTGCTACTCATAATATGACTCAACATACTCAAAAACTGGAATCACATTTGATTAAAGGAAAATTGAACAATATCAACTATTGCAAAAATGGTAAAAGAACAAAAATATATAACAAATGAAAGTTTTCCATTATGTTTCTTCTTTCTTTTACTTATTAGGAAAAAAATAGCATTAAAAAAATCATATCAATCAATTTATTGAATTTGATTTGAATACAGCTTAGAATACAAAATAAATAAAAAAGGGACTCTCTCCTATAATTGAAACACTTCAATTTGGACTCTTTTCATATGCTATGCACTAAAGTCCTGGCTATTGTAGACAATAATTTGGGATGATAATATTCTCTCTAACTACACACATGACATATCATGTAATTTACACACTTAGCTTTGAACTCATCATTGATACAATTCTCCTAGATAAAACTTTAAAAGATATTTGAATTTATACATGAATCATAAATATGATTGGAGAGAACAAAGAAAACCATTTTTAGTACTGAATGGGTGAGCATTGAACCGTAGTCCATAGTGGTTCCCCTGTAATGCTTGTGCAGAAATAGCCTAAACAATAGAGGATATGAGGAAAACAAATTAGACTATGAAACATGGAACCACTAATCAGATTGAAAAAGAATACATAAATCCCAACTAAGTCCTCAGGATAATAATATCAATTTCCCGGTGAAAAAATAATATATAAATATGTGTGTGTATGTGTGTGTGTGTATGATGAAAGAATTGACAGTAATAGTGGAGACATCAAGAACACTTTGCTCACACCAAGCATGATACTTAAGCAGATGTGGGGCCCAAATGATTTATGGGCCAGGCCCATCTACCCGGGGAGAATCCGAAGGCCCAAGCCGAGGAGGGCTATGGCCCAAAATCGACAAGATAGCCTTTGGATACCGCCGAGGGCAGTTCAGTCCTCGGCAGACCCAAAGTACCCCCAGAAAGAAGGGTAAAAACGGTATAAGACTGAAACTTGGAAGAAAGATCTAAAATATCCAGGGAAAGCTGCTGTTACTGCCATTTAATGCTCTGAACCTGACAGAGCCGCATTCTTTGGCTTTTACAACCATTCCCAACGACTTTGGGTATGGACTGACGAGACAAGTATCAGCCTTGGAAAGGTTAAACCTATACGTGGATGAAGGATAGTGGACGCAGGCGAGTATAAAAGGAAAAATAAGGAACCTAGAGAGGAGGTTGGGAAAAATGGCCAAAAACCAGAGCCTCCCAACCCACCTCCAGGAGAAAGACTCCAGGGGTGAAGGAAAACTTAAACTTGTACGAACACCATGAAAAACCCACCGCCTGTCGATCAAGGCCTAGCCTTCCAAACCTACGCTCTACAAATGATATTGTTAGGGCCTTTTCACGCGCGAACCCGACACTGTTACGGTCCGCCACGAATCGTGTCCTTACAATTGGCGCCGTCTGTGGGAAGACTTGTGTGTTGGCATAGGCGGTAGGTCGAAATAGTTCCTTTTTTATTCCTAACAATTGGTTATAGAGTTTCAGCGTAAAGTTCCGTTAGGGGCTATGCTTCTTGATTATGGGCTACGTTTGTCAGCGTTAATCGCGCGAATAATTCTAGGGGCTTGGCCGAGGAGCTAACTCCCGTAAAACCAAGTTCCAGTGCCAAAGAAAACTAGGTTTTGGACAGAACCAGGGCATTGCATGGTCCACGGACTCAAGCCTATGGGGAAACCAACTACTTGGATGAGGAAAACTAGGTTTTGGACAGAAGCAGGGCATTGCATGGTCCACGGACTCAAGCCTATGGGGAAACCAACTACTTGGATGAGGAAAACCAGGTTTTGGACAGAATCAAGGCATTGCATAGTCCTCGGACTCAAGCCTATGGGGAAACCAACTACTTGGATGAGGAAAACTAGGTTTTGGACAGAACCAAGGCATTGCATAGTCCTCGGACTCAAGCCTATGGGGAAACCAACTGCCTGGATGAGGAAAACTAGGTTTTGGACAGAACCAGGGCATTGCATGGTCCACGGACTCAAGCCTATGGGGAAACCAACTGCCTGGATGAGGAAAACTAGGTTTTGGACAGAACCAGGGCATTGCATGGTCCACGGACTCAAGCCTATGGGGAAACCAACTGCCTGGATGAGGAAAACTAGGTTTTGGACAGAACCAGGGCATTGCATGGTCCACGGACTCAAGCCTATGGGGAAACCAACTACCTGGATGAGGAAAACTAAGTTTTGGACAGAACCAGGGCATTGCATAGTCCTCGGACTCAAGCCTATGGGGAAACCAACTACTTGGATGAGGAACCAACTATTTAAAAAAAAAAAAAAAAAAAAACTATGGCACATAAACCTCAAAATCCATCCGAAGAGAACTCCGCGTTAACAGATGGGTTAATACCTTGATTGCGCGGATTCCTCGGTCTACCCTCGGATCCCCAATATCAAAGGGGTTGATGCGATACGGCGCAACATATTACCCAAAAGCACAACCAAAGTCTCTCGCTACTCGGCTACCCTCTCGGACGAATTATTTAGAGTTTATCGTTCTCGGACATCGCTCTAGCATGCATCGCGCAGCACTCAGCGGTTATCCCGGTTAGTTCCAAGAGTTTAATTTATTGAGGATTAACCTTGTTATGCTTGATAATATTTGTAAGTTTAAACTAGTAGGAATCTGTGTTAAGGCATTTTTCTGTCTGGAATATCATTAAGGGCAAGCTTATATTTAATATTCATGCATAAAGTAGTTGTTACGGATAAGAAAGATATGTATAGAGAAATAGACACGTCTTTTATTAAGACAAAGGAACAGTACAGTGTACAATGAAAAGCTAAAACAAAGCTTACATTGAAGCTAACTATGTAAGTAACGAAAAATACAAGAGAGTGAAGATAAAGCCGAGGAGGTAGCACAGAGGAGAAGTTGGCTACTGCCTCGAGACCTTATTCCTCCTCAATGCTTTTGCACGCCCATAACTCAGGCAGCAAAAGAACCCGACTTAAGCCCCACACCGCTGAGAGAAAGATGCAGGGAGCCGGAAGCTGAGGAGCCTTCACCAAAAATTTGCCTGCAACAAGGCAGAGGCGCTGGGGGCGGAGAATCTTTCTTCTGACACACCAAAAATTTGGCATGAACAGAACCTGCTTCGGATTTTGACTAAAAGAGGGAGAAACACCCTTTCCCCTCTATCAAACTGGAATATTCTCTTGAATTTGTGCCTCTTTTGCCCGTGCCTCACCATCTAGAGTCTCAGGAGGACACGGCGCCTTTGTGGCGGAGAGAGCTCTTTTGCCCTAACCCTCGCTTCGAACATGATGTACTAGGAAAGAAGATTGAAGGATTTGTGCGAAAGTAAAGCGACTTTCTCTCCTATTTATTTAAGAGATAAGGTGGAGGCATTTTACTCACGCGGCGTCCCAAGGAACGCTACAAACAAAATGTCTCTGGCTCGATTTCCAACGTCGTCTGCAACCCTGAGGCTAAAGGAGTCTCAAGAAGGCGCACCTCGAACACTGGGACGCCAAAAAGTACCGCGTGATCAAAGACTACGGAAATACCTCTTAATTTGCGGGCCCAGTAAATTCGCGGCCCAGGCCCGTTCAGCATAGGAGCCCAGGGACAGAACCAAGGCCTTGCATGGTCCTCGGACCCAAGCCTATGGGAAAACCAAGTACAAAAAATTATAGTTATTACAAGTTTTGGATAGAACCAAGGCCTTGCATGGTCCTCAGACCCAAGCCTATGGGAAAACCAAGTACAAAAAATTATAGTTATTACAAGTTTTGGACAGAACCAAGGCCTTGCATGGTCCTCGGACCCAAGCCTATGAGAAAACCAAGTACAAAAAATTATAGTTATTACAAGTTTTGGACAGAACCAAGGCCTTGTATGGTCCTCGGACCCAAGCCAATGGGGAAACCAAATACTTTGATAAGAAAAGGTTTGAATTTCGTAAGATGGGTTACTTGATAAAAATGTCAGGTCACTTCATCCACGGCTTAAACACCATAAAAGGTTAAGGCCAATAAAGGTGTAAGGAAGGTGGTGGAACGCCCCAGCATTTAGTCGTATAAGAAGGCTGTTCATTTGGTGGGTGATATATCTTCAAATGGTTATTCCTCACACGGCATCAAACCTTCGTTTTTCTCCTCGGCTAGCAGGGGGTAAGTATTACTTTTCACTGGTCGGCCTTATTGTGCCAAGCATTTCTATTAAAGTTATGGCGACATCTTTTTATTATCAAGTATTTTGGTCTTAGTCGTCATTGGTTTAGATGCTACATTATTGTGCCGAGCAGCGTTTGTAAATTTTTTTTTTTTTAAAAAAAGGGGCATAGAGACAAAACATGCGAAATAAAATAACAACAATTTTTATTAATACGAAAAATTATTACAACGTACAAAGAGGGGCTCAAACGAGCCTATACAAAATGTGAACTGCCTAAGCAACAATTACATCCGTAGTACAGATAAGTAAACTGTCAGGCGTCTTTTAAACTCGTCTTCAAAGTCTCTACAATCTCTGCCTCAATACTGCTCATATTACGATAAGAACCTTCTTTGGGAAAAAATGAAGGAGAAGGAAATAGTAAGGAAGAAATCAATGAAGAAGATGGAGGACATGAGTAAAGAAGGAGGAGAAGAAGAGAGAAGAGATGAAAAGAAAGAAAAAGGAGCAAAAGAGGGAGAAGTGAAAGCACCAGGATGGATCTGGTGCTGGGAAGACTAAGAAAGGGAGACGGAGGATAGCACCAGTGAAGGAAGAGAGGAAGAAGTAGAGACACTTAGTCCCTGCCTCGATCCTGACTCCCAACACACTGGAGCCATACTAGGTATGCTCATAGGAGAGCGGTTGGTACTGATGATGGGTGTTCTCGACTCAGTCACGCCGAAAGTTTGACGTGACAAGTCCCTGCTTCGGATTTTGACTGAAAGAAGGGTGAGGTTGATTTTGAGTCTTCGCCATCCCTGTCCCGATCGAGCCATAATGAGCTTTATTGGAACATGGCGTTTATGGGAGGGGTTTGGCTCCTGCATCACTCGTTGTTATGGTAAAGTGTATCACGATTTAGTTTATAAACCAGTGGGTAAAATGAACCCTAGGGGAGGCCAAGTATTTCAAATCTCAGAAGGATGAAAAGGGATTCTTTACAAAAATAATAACCTCCTCCCTTCCTTCTTATACAGAGGGTGGAGCGGGAGGGTTCAGATCTCCAAAGGAATCTGCCAACACAAACATGCCGGTTCCGTTTCTCCACCCCATCAAAACAAACCGCCGAATTAAAGTAGTCTCGTAAATAGTGGTCATTAAAAGCGCGTTTTGGATACCCAAACGATAAGAACGCATCAAGCGCGAAATCAAAAAACTGTCTCATAGACCGGTGCATTTCTTGGACAGATGAAGAGCCACCAGCATTATTAATAGGCCAAATTGATTGGGCCATAGGAAGAGGTTCGGCATCACCGAAACCCCCCTTTCCAACCAAGAGGTTGGACAGCCGGGTTTTGAGGGGCTATTGTGGGGCCTAAATGATTTATGGGCCAGGTCCATCTACCCGGGGAGAATTCGAAGGCCCAAGCCGAGGAGGGCTATGGCTCAAACTCGACAAGATAGCCTTTGGATACCGCCGAGGGCAGTTCAGTCCTCGGCAGACCCAAAGTACCCCCAAAAAGAAGGGTAAAAACGGTATAGGACTGAAACTTGGAAGAAAGATCTAAAATATCCAGGGAAAGCTGCTGTTACTGCCATTTAATGCTCTGAACCTGACAGAGCCGCATTCTTTGGCTTTTACAACCATTCCCAACGACTTTGGGTATGGACTGACGAGACAAGTATCAGTCTTGGAAAGGTTAAACCTATACGTGGATGAAGGATAGTGGACGCAGGCGAGTATAAAAGGAAAAATAAGGAACCTAGAGAGGAGGTTGGGAAAAATGGCCAAAAACCAGAGCCTCCCAGCCCACCTCCAGGAGAAAGACTCCAAGGGTGAAGGAAAACTTAAACTTGTACGAACACCATGAAAAACCCACCGCCTGTCGATCAAGGCCTAGCCTTCCAAACCCACACTCTACAAATGATATTGTTAGGGCCTTTTCACGTGCGAACCCGACACTGTTACGGTCCGCCACGATCATGTCCTTACAGCAGAAAACAGAAACCAACAAAAAATTAAAAAACTCCCATCTAATAAACCAAATATCAAATAAATAATCATGACTTTAATTAAATCAAAGGGAGCCTAGCAATTACCTAAAAGCTTCGATCAAGAGTTCAAAACATAGTTCCATAGAATTTGGGAGTACCAGTGGCAACTATCAGTATATATACTGCCCTACATAGTTCCTTGCTTCTTTTTTTATATATATAGGTTATAAAAATTCATTGAAAAAAAAAGGAAAATGGTTTTACCTTATGGAAGAATAAATCCAAAAATACAAATTCAAAATGTTAACTCCTAAAATCTAACTTATGATATCTGTGAATCCATGAAAACTCAATGAAGAATCTGAGGTCACAACCTGCACCCACTCAATAAGAGTCCTTCAAATTAGAAGATTTTCTAAAACAAAACCCAATAACTATATAGCATCAAATCAACCGTGCCTAAAATTATTATTAAACCCCATAATTATCTGCAACACACAGCCCATACATATCACTGAAAATTTTGAAACCACATTCTACATCAATATGAATTAATTTTTTAACCAAAATAAATTAATCATCAGGCTGACTCTTAGGGCTTTCAAAAACACAAAAAAAAAAAAAAAAAAAACTCATTAAATCGATACTATCTCCACTATGAAACCCATCGATATTTACAATATTTTCTTACAAAACCTATAGAATTTGAAATCCCAAAATTGATAGAAAACCTAATTGAAGACATATAACTAAAACATAACTTTGAGGCTCTGGTCCATTTAAACCAATTTCAATCTGAATTTTAACCCATATCAATCAAATAAAATTGAAACTTGAAAAAGATCAGATTGGAATTCTTCATACCTAAAAAATCGTAGAACATCAGATACGGAAAAGGATCCAAATTCGTCCAACATCAAAAACGGAAAAGGATCCAAATTCTTGAAGTTAGTCTTGAAAATCAAATGCCCAGAAAGGGAGCCAAAAAATAATCAACGCCCAGATGATAAAAACTCATGAACAAAATAACCATGAATCAAAATTGACATTAGCTAGAGGAGTTGTGGCTGAGAAAAGAAAGGAGTTGCATTGAATGAGAGAGTTAAAGAAGAAGAAGGAGATGGGAGTGAGTTTGAAATAGAGAGAGTCAAGGGTTTTGTTAGGGCTAAGTTTGCGTTTGAGAGAGAGTGTTGAGAGAGTAGGAAAAATAAATTACTGTGTATGGGTAGGGTTTTTTGTTTGCGGCTAATTTGTGCGTTTAGGCTACTCTTGTAGTTGGGTTTTAATAAGAATTGGGTTTGTAATTTGTATTTGGTGGAAAAAAAAAAGATTTATTATTATTTATATAAGTATTAGTGATGTGGAAAATTGTCGGAATTTCAAAAGTTTCGGTTTTATACCGATGATAATATATATATATATATATATATATATATATATAGATAACTCACTTAAATGAATATTTATGATGTGGTTCCACATTTGACTCCAAAATTAAGAAATAAAACTCCCTCTAAAAATAAATAATTTAAGACACATGGTGCAATATTCCCAATAGTTTACTCTACATAAAACTCTATTATCTAAATTTCAAGAAATTTAAAATTCTACTTCAATCAAAACACTCCAAATGTTTCAAGTTTCAATATTTGATTATTAACGTTATTTACTATAGTCTATAGATTAAATTCTATTGCTAATAAATTACTCTACACAAAATTTTATTATGAAATCGGAAATCCCCCAAAAAGTTAAAAAATTGACTGCAATTTAAACTTTGTTAAAAATTTCAAATAATATAAAGTAATTTAAATTATTTTTAATTATATTGCATAATTTAAGTTTTTTTATAATAAAATTTACACAATACATGTTTGCCTATAGTGGCTTAATTTATATATGTATTAGGAGTATATGTCATAAAATAATTTAAATAATTTATAATTTTCTTTAATTAAGCAGTGGATAATACTAGTTTATTTCTATATAATCTATATATAAAATAATAGGTGAAGTAGAGAGAGTGTGAAATTGAATTCCAAATTAGAACTCTAATTTTGTGCCATGTGTCTAGAATCTGAAATTGAAGCATCATGTGGTTAAATGTATGTGGGCTCATTCTCATTAAAACCACTTCTATGTATCGGGTCAAGTGAGTTACGGTACTAATTAAGTTTTTTCTTGATTTTGTAGTCAAACGTGAAAACCAAAGAGATTAATATTGGTGATAAGAACTTGGTTTGGGTACATTGCATAATTTCCAAAAAGATAGCAAAGCCAGAGTTTGCATCTTTGTTATAAATTGCTTACAAAGTTTGCATCTTTACATTTGCACTGAGTTTCGGATTAAAGTGCTTTCTTCTTAGTTCTGATACTGAGTTTTGTTTACTATTCACTTACAAAGTTTGCATCTTTACATTTGTTATAAATTGTTAATATGTGATTAGATGCACATTATGCCTAAAATTCACTATCCTTATATTTGGCTTTTTGTTCAGGTTTGGCACCTATAACAATGAAGAAAGCACTGTTGTGGACCGATGGATGATACTTTTTGTAGGTTGCAAAGGAACTTAGTGATCAATGGAATCTCACACGAATTGGAAAGGACCCGGCTGTAGATGTTTGGATGGCAGATGTGAGTCACTATGTTTTTAAAATGTTCAGTGAAGGTAAATGTTATGAACAATGTAAATTTTCCGGAGAGAGATTTATTATTCTATATTTACGCAAGTTTGGTCGCCTTCTTGGAGTGGATCACTCCACCCTGTCTTTGTACTGGAATTTTTTATTCAGATTGTTACAATTTCATTCGAAATTTTATTTGAATTTTCCTATTGTTGTTACTATCATATATTATCATTCCAATTATTCAATTAGAATCTGAAATTGGAGTCCAATTTTACTATACACGTGTACAATCTAATTATTTTTAATTTTGCTGTCATGTGCAGAAGCCAATGAGATGAAATTAATAACACATTAAACACTCATGCTTTGGGAATCGGTAGTACCAATCTAAATCCATTGGACCTACTTCGTGATAATACAACTATGAAAGACGTATAAAAACACGCACAAACCCCTCTTTCTATAAAAAGAGATTGGAGAGAATTTCTTTTATTAGCCATGGAACTTTAGAGGTTTTTTCTTCGCACAAATGTCCATCATGTTACAAAATGACCCATTGTAAAACTACAAAATGAGTACAACTCTGAGGGTTTTTTTATTTTTATTTTTTAATTTTAAATTTTTTAAGCTACAAAAATTTCAATCACCAATAGAGATTGAAGATTCAAAAGCGTGAATGGATCTTTTGGATAAACATTGTCACCAAGGTTCATCTTTCTGTGTAAAATATATATACTGCTAAGTTTTGTTAATGAAATTTTCTGGTTAATAATATCAATTTAGACTTAACTGAGCCCTTTAAACATAAATAAACTCATGATTAATAATATATTCATTCCCGTGTGATAGTACGGGGCTACATACTAGTAATATCTAAAAGTTGAAGTGTTACATTTATTGTTATTACACTCATATTAAGCCACATCAGTGTAATATCTATCTTCGTTCATTTCGGTCTAATTCGATCAATTTTAGTCCACTTCAGTCCATTATTTACAAAATATCTCGCCTTATTAATAATTTAAATGAAAAATGCATTATGTTTCTTTAAAAAAAAACTTAAAAAATCTAAAACACTTTCAAATAACAAATATAAATAGCCTAATTAAAAAAATCAAATATATTGTATCAACTATACTTTGTTGTCATAAAAGAAAAAAAAAATTTGTTAAAAAATAATCACATCATTTTAAGAAAGATTTGAGACAAACACTTATAATTATCATCTACTATTTTCATTTTTTTTCTCTTAACAAAAACATAAATCATCAAATATTTTTGTGCATCACACAGGTCTACAACTAATTATAAATATTATTCAAATTACATTTAAGTTGTTCCATGACAAACTGACAACACTATAGCAAAATAATTTTTAAATGTATGAATAGTACTGTGTGATCCATTTTAATTTTTTTAATGTGTGAACAGTGTATGCACAGTACGTGAACAGTGCATATACTATTCATGAACAGTAAATGTTGTCTTTCAAAGTCAACAAATGCGGGCAAAAAAAAAAAAAAAAAAAAAAGGAGAAAACGCACTTTGAAAACGCAGACGTCGGATTAATTGCTATCCAAACCCACACATAGTTTCTGAGTAGAGAGGGAAAAAAAAGAAATTTGGATAGAGTTTGTGTTTGTTGGAATACACCTTAAGAAAATGAATAAGAAAATATATTTTGTTTTTGAATATACATTTGTTGTTGCACGATAATAGTAATGATGATGAGTTTATTATTGGCAATTTGGCATCATTATGCAATAAACTGTCACCAAACTCTGCCAGCACTATGAAACGAACAAAAAAAGGAAAATCCTATTATACCACAGCAGATGTGCTAAATGTGCCAAATGCCAAATTTTTGGCACATTTAGCACACCAAACACAAAAACAGAGCTTTATCAGATGTTTCAAATGGCAAAAATTATACCACATATGAACAGTACCGTTGCAAATTTGCAACGGTACGGACAGATGTTGTAAAAATTTTATTATTTTATATTCCCTTTTCTCTCTCCTCTCTCTTCATTTTCTTTCTTTTCTCCTTTCTCATTCTCCGGTTCCCTCTCTCTTCTTCATTTTTTCTTTTCTCCTCTCTCACTCTCCGGTTCCCTCTCTCTTCTCCCTGTACCGGTTCCCTCTCTCTTCGACCTGTCCGGGATGTTTACCGTCAGCAATGATGGCGTAGCTCCGACAACGACTGCGCGCTCCGCCAAGCTCGATCTCGCTCCAGCCACTCAATCTCACCCACGCTCCAGCTACGCTCGATCTCACCCACACTCGATCTCACCGATCTCACCCTGAGGCCGCCATCAATCTCACGCTCCAGCCACTCTGCCTCTCTCTGGTTGTGGGTTTTTTTTTTTTTTTTTTGCTGCAATTTGGGTTGATCTGATGGTGGAGGTGGGCTGTGGGCTATGGGCGGTGACAGTGGCAGTGGTGGTGGGCTGTGGGGGTGATGGCCCTCTCCTCTCTGTTTGAATCGATGGCTATTTGTTTGTTTGAATTGGTGCTGAATCGGTGTTGAATCGGTGGTGGTTTGGCATTTGGGTGGTGGCTGTGCTTGGTGATTGGTATTTGCTGGTGTTTTTTTTTTTTTTTTCCCCCCTTGTTTTGTTGGTGGTTTCTGCCTTGCTGGATGTGTGATGGTGGGGTGGTGGTGGTTGCTACCTTGCTGGGCATGTGTGGTGGTGAAGTGGTGGTTGTGCCGGTGGTGGCTGGTCGGTGTTGTTGCGACAGTGGTGGTTGGTGGATGTTGTTGCTTGGTGATTGGTATTTGTTTGTTGTTGGTGGCTGAGATAATATATTATTTTAATGAGTAGTATATATTATTTTAATGTATAGAATTGAATGATAAAACATCTCATAATTGAGATGTTGTAAAATGATGTGGTTAAATAATAAAGTAGGTCTTTAATGTGGTAAAATGACATAATTTTTGCCACAATTACTGTGGATGCTCTTATGAAAATGAGATTTTGTTATTAGCATTTTATAATTTATAGTAGAACACGGACAGTTTCCAAAAAGGTTAGAGGATGATTAATATAAATGATAAATCCAATGGAGTCTGTGGACTCCTCAAAAAACAAAAGAGTCTGTGGACTGAGGGTAATTGAGAATTTTTTTATATATTTTTATGGAAAAAGATGTTGAGAGTTGAGACAGTCACGTACATCCGAACCAAATAAAGTCAGTTTGAACGTTGAAATCCCACACTCGTTGTACTTTCACTTTTTAACCAGATTCACTTATTAATAATCAATAAAAGGGTGGGGCGTGCACCCAACGCAATGCTAACAGTGGTAACAAAATAGGAAAAACTTTATAAAGGATTGAGATAAAGTGAAATATCATCTGCAATTACAAAACATTTTCTATTCCTATCCAGAAAAAAAAAAAAAAGAAAAAAACCTTTTCTATTGGAGAATTGAAATTGAAAATTATTTTTTATGACTAAAATACAAATTTCATCCTTTAAGTTTGATTGAAATTTATTTCAACTCTCTAACTTTACTTTTGTTTAATTTTTTTTTCATTAGTTTGAATTTTTGCATATTTGCAGTATCAAACTCTTAAGATACTAATTGATTTTTTAATGTAGATAATGATTAAATTTTATATTTTTTATTTAATTATACAAGAAATTTTATTAGTTGAATTAACATTCATTTCCTACTATATATTAAGTTTGACAAAAGCTTACACATGACTTTTAGTTTTAGACCCATCAAATATATATTTATCACTCTTCTAAAATTGGGAAAAATGTTAGACGTTTTTAAGTAAGATGACATGGTGTTCACTTTTATTGTGGACCCCGCATCAATTTAAGTGATAGTGATCATGGATTGAGATCTAGTGTAATTTGCACTATACAATTTTTTTTAACAGCGAAAATCAAAAGTTAAAAAGTTTACTTTTAATATTAACCATTGAATTATGAAAGTAAAAATATCAAGAGTTAAAAAAAAAAAAAAAGTTAATAATTTTGAAAAAGTGAAAATAATGTGAGAGGAATTTCACGATTACTGACCAAGTCACCGTATTTGCATTTGGAGAGTACCTAGAAATTAAGCACGCCTCAAACTGTTCATTAAAAAAAAAGAAAAAAAAAAAGAGTACGCCTCTCATACAGTCAAACTCAAACTCAAACTCAAACTCAAAGTCTCAAACTCAAATAAAAAGGAAAAAACCCTCTCTGCTTTGTGCCTTGAACTAAACTCACCCAAGTCTTTCTTTGTAGTTGATTTGCGCCTGTGTGTTTGTGTGTGTCTCTCTCTCTATCTCTATCTGTATCTCAGTGTCTCAGCATGAGTCTCTCGTCACTGGCACTCGACTCGAACCCTATCAGGGTCCCACAGACCCCTTTCTTGGGTGCTCGCCACCGCCACCTCAGACCCATTATTCTCCCTCGCCGCCCAAACCTTATCGTCTGCTCCTCAGTCTCAGCCTCTGCATCTCTGAGCGTAGCCGAATTGAGCACAACCCAAGGAACCAATCGGATCGGGTCTCTGAGTCAAGTATCAGGAGTGTTGGGCTGTCAGTGGGGAGACGAAGGCAAAGGCAAACTGGTCGACATCTTAGCCCATCACTTCGACATCGTTGCTCGTTGCCAGGTACACTTTTTCCCACTTTTTATTTTTTTTTTATTTTTTTTATTTGTCATTTCGATTGTTTGATCGTATGATATAATTTAATTTTGTTGCTAGCTTAGTATTTCACTAATCACTAATAACTTTTGCATGTTTCATCTTTTAGCATTAAAAAAGATTCCACTTTTCCCATTTCATTTCCTTTATTTGCTTCATCACTGACCCTTTCAGCATTCAGACTCTCAATTGGCCTAGTCTGGGAAGATCCTTTAGACTAGTGTAAATAAAAATGCGTTTTTTTATTTTATAAATTAAATTAATTTTATTTTTATATATAATCTTCAAATGGGTGTGATTCAATTTTTAAACTTGGGCTTGTGCTTAATACCTTTCCCCAGTTTCACATTCTTTACTTTTAGTTTTAGGTTCATGCACTTCTATATTTAAAAAGATGTGTGTGTATCTTACATAGATTACAGTACAAATACGAATTTGTTGAGTTTGTGTTTTGTCTGTTTATTGCTTCTCGTTATTGTTGTTTGATGGGGGCATATTACAAGTTTATTGCCCCTTCTTAAACCTTAGTATGCGGATTAGTATTCCTAAGCAGAACACCTGCACCTGCACCTGCACCTGCACGCATGTAACTTTCTTTCTTAATGAGTTTGGCCCCAAGGGAAGAGGAAGTTTAGATTTGAACTAGTGGCCTTTGCTTCTTGAAATTTGGCCCCAGCCGATTGTGCTACCCCTTAGGATTATATGTGTGACATTTTTTAATAATTAAATTTTCCCAAGTGTAATTCTGTTAGAATATGGTTGAGTTACCTCTCTTTTAAGTTAGAGGCACGTATGCTCCTAGGCTTTTTGAGCAACCCTATTAAACATTTCTAGTGTTTCAAAACTATGTATTTTATCGTTTCTATTTGTCCAAAATCTAAAGTTAAGTACATCTAGTTCTAGAAATTGAATCTTGGTGCGATGCCAAGTGCACTTTGCCCAAGTATGTGTCTCAAATTCGAGTCTGGAAATTAGCCTCTCGAAAAATTGGAGATACCTACCAACTACCTCTCGCAAAATCCCACAAAAGTGGGAGTATTGTGCACTGATTATGGCCTTTTTTGTTTTGTTCTATGACATTTATAATCAGTGCATTGAGGCGAAACCACTCTTTAAGTGATACATTCACCCCACCCCACAGGGCGCGTCTTCTCCTGGTTTGAGCATGGTATTTTGAGAATTTATTTGAAACGTCCTGCTTCACACAATTTACATGTTTTTAATTGAGGAGTAATTGGCTTTCCAGATCCTGATGACCCAGTGTGTATCTTTTTGCCTGAAACTTTTGAATAAATTTTTATGTCAGGGTGGAGCTAATGCTGGACATACTATCTACAATGCAGAGGGAAAGAAGTTTGCCCTTCACCTGGTTCCCTCAGGTATCCTTAATGATGAAACCCTTTGTGTTATTGGGAATGGAGTCGTGGTGCATCTACCAGGGCTCTTTGAAGAAATTGATGGCCTGGAATCCAATGGGGTTTCCTGCAAGGGAAGAATACTGGTATCTGATCGTGCTCACCTGTTATTTGACTTCCATCAGGAAGTGGATGGGCTTAGAGAGTCTGAGCTTGCCCAATCTTTTATTGGCACTACAAAGAGAGGAATTGGACCATGTTACTCAAGCAAGGTTATACGGAATGGCATTAGAGTAAGTGACTTGAGGCACATGGATACATTTCCTCAAAAGCTTGATCTTTTATTGTCAGATGCAGGTTCAAGATTCCAAGGTTTTAACTATGGCCCAGAAATGCTTAGGGAAGAAGTTGAAAAATACAAAAGATATGCTGAGAGATTGGAGCCCTTCATTGCTGATACTGTGCATGTCATGAATGAAGCCATCTCAGAAAAGAAGAAGATTTTGGTTGAAGGTGGTCAGGCCACCATGCTAGATATTGACTTTGGAACTTACCCTTTTGTAACTTCTTCTAGTCCATCAGCTGGTGGAATTTGCACTGGTCTTGGCATTGCTCCAAGAGTATTAGGTGATCTAATTGGAGTGGTAAGTGGATAATTTACTATTGGTTTCTTTTTATCATATTTGGGGCGTTGTTTCCTCTTTTTCTGTACTGGTGAGGGAGGGGTTAAAACTTAAAATCTAACTAGGTTGTGCCATGACTAGGAGCCCTTTTCTTCTATTATCTTTTTGCAAGTCTTGATGTCAAATGTGCTCACCTTTTAAATTTTGTTTGCTCTTTCAAACATGTGGGCTTTTGCATTTTGACATGTGTCTGGAGTAAAACATATTCTGTGGGGATACTGCATAGTATTCATTAAATACATTATTGCATTTTTAAATAATTAAACTCGTTTTACTTGGCCAGTTGAGGTTCCAAACTTGAATTTCCCCATGCAGGTAAAAGCCTACAATACAAGAGTTGGCTCTGGTCCGTTTCCTACAGAAATCTTGGGTCAAGGGGGCGACCTCCTCAGGTTTGCTGGCCAGGAGTTTGGCACAACTACAGGCCGTCCTCGTCGTTGCGGTTGGCTGGATATAGTAGCACTGAAATACTCTTGTCAGATCAATGGCTTTTCATCACTGAATCTCACCAAACTCGATGTTTTGTCTGATCTCCCTGAAATTCGGCTGGGGGTTTCTTATAAACACATCAATGGCACACCAATCAAGTCATTCCCTGCAGATCTTCGTCTTCTTGAGCAATTGAAGGCAAGTTCCCTCAACCCCAGCCCCCTTTTTAAATTTTGATATATATGTGTATATATATATATATATATAGAGAGAGAGAGAGAGAGAGAGAGAGAGAGAGAGAGAGAGAAACTTATTAACAAAATTCCATCATCTGCCTTTTGGGTAATGCATTGACAGTGCTTGCCATTGACATCACAGTTGAAGCATAGATTAGGTACCCATGGATGCTAGGCCTTGTGATTTTTTCTTGTTGCCTTACAAAATTCAGACCACCCCTGCCCTATCCTCTCCTCAAGAGTTTCTAAACATTGTTTAGCGCAAACAAAAAAGGGTGTGGCCTTAGATGTGACTTAAATTGTTAAGAACGATCTTTGATTCCTGACTTCTGTAAAAATTATTCAGGTCCTCTTCATTGTTTTAGATTTTTGGGGACTCTTCTTGATTTTTATGTCCTTACGTGTGTGTAGGTGGAGTACGAAGTATTGCCTGGGTGGAAGTGTGATATTTCTTCTATCAGAAACTACGCTGACCTTCCATTGGCTGCGCGTACCTATGTGGAAAGGATAGAAGAACTTGTTGGTGTACCAATCCATTACATTGGTATTGGACCTGGACGCGATGCCCTGATAGTAAAATAATTTGATTATTGTTCCTTCTTATGATGTTAGAGAGGATTCTCTTTATCTGAAGAGGTGAGAAGATGCTAAATGAATTTCCTCTTTAAAATGGTAGATTATCTTGGAGAAAAAGTATAACATAAGGTGGCTATATTCATTTGATGTAACAATTATGTATTCAATGTCTGTGGAACGCCATTTTGAATTTGTATACTTTTAACAACTCTGTCAATTTTGGTGCTGTATTTTAGGTAGTGTTCACAAGTTATGATGATGCTAGAAATGGAAGTTTTTGGTTATTAGATTGAGTTCAGGGCATCAAGATGGTGATTTATTTATTGTTGTTATGGTCTTGGTCAATATTGCCATAAGGAATTAGGTAAATCATGAATTAGGTCGTGATATCTCTTCAGTGGGTCGCTGTCATATCCGTTTAAAAGATTATAAATTTCAGAGGAAAAAAAAAATGCTTTATGTGAGTATGTTAGATGAAGCTTGTTTATTTTATACTCAAATTTAAGGTCGTATAGTCGTATAGATGGTTTTAATTTTTTGCTGAATGTATAGATGCTTATTATTATTTTTTTCTTTGCTAAAAAAAAAAAGGTATTTGGTGTGGACTTATCGACCTCACGCCACGTAATGGCAATTGGTAATACCGCATGTACTATACGGGTCTTACTAGAATTATTGTTCGAACCGCTCAAGTATAGATGCTTATTAAAAAAAAAAAAAGCAAATATTATAGTATTAGTCCTATAACTTAGTTTGTGTTATCATGATAAAGCCCTAAACTTTGGGAAGATCCAAAAGATTATCAAATCAAACAAGTTCGCTCTCAACGCAATTGTAATCTGGAGGAGGTAAGTTAAAGGGTAAGCAAAAGTCCAGTAAGAGCATCCACAATAGTTCATGCCATTTTATCCTATTTTACTATCCTAAAAAATCACTTTATCAATTATATAATACCATTTTACAATATGCCTAGCATTCCAATTTTTATTTTACCATATTACACATTAAAATAATATAAAAATATTTCTCACTTCTCTCTCTGATCTCTATTTCTCTTACTCTGTCAACCACCCACCACCACCGTCCAGCTTCTCAGTCACACCACCCACCTCCGCTAAGCAAAATCCATAACAAAATCCAACTAAAATCAAAATCCAAAATCCATAGCAAATCACTCGCCGATCTCCAATCCAAATCAAAATAAAAAATTGTTGAGGTCTAAAAAGTCACAGTACCCAGGCCCAAAGAAATAAGCGCAAGGGGGCCACGAAAAAGGAGAAGAAATGGTAAGTCCAAGAAGTTTGAAGCCCAAAAAGCATCAAGAAGAAAAAAAGGGAAGCCCAAAAGTTTATGAGAAAAGAAGAAAGAAAAGGAAAAAGTCCATGTCAGAGGATTGAAGAAGAAAGCTGAGCCGGGATCCTCAAAGACTGCCAAAAGGCTCGGGATCCCCCCCAGGCGCGTAAGCACAGTTAACAAAAGATTAAGACAGTTCAAAAGAAAAAGGACAAAAAAAAGAAACACAAGGAACAGAGGAGAAGCCACGTCTTTCTCAAGCGTCAAATGACCCAGCAAGAAAAAGGAGGGAAGAATCAGTGACCTCTCATAGCGCAAGTGGGTAGCATCTTGGGGAACCAGAATGAAGAAGTATAAAAAAAAGGAGTAGCAGCGGAAGACTTTCAAACCGGCAGAATAAGATTCCGCTCGTTTGAGAAAAAAGATAAAGAAGAAGAACTGCCAAAAGTTGGATCGAGAAAGGCGTGACCTCAACATGTTTCGAAATAGGTAGTCAGCCATGGACTTTCAAAGAAACAAAACTAAAAGGAAGGATAGGATGAAGAACAGGGAAACTGAACCTGCCGGGTGATGGGCACAATACATACTCTAGTGATCAGAGGGCAAAACAGGTGAATCAATAGCTCCCCTAGGACTCTAGAATATCACTATAAAAAGGGGGAAAGGATTGCGAAGAAGGGAGAATTTGAAAACAGGAGAACCATTGATAAAATGCTGTCAAGAAGAGAAAACTCAGAGAAAATTAGTAAAATTACTTCCCGGTATCCTAGAAAAAGCCACTATAGCACATACTCAGATTCAAAAAGAATCAAACTTTGCAAGTCTTAAAGGTTAGAATAACCATTTAAGACTGTAATTTTTGAGCTTGCTTGAACCTTGTATCACGTCTTAGTGAGCGTATTGTAATCATAATAAAGAAAATTCAATGAAATACTTTCCACCGATTTAAGGATCCCTAACCGTTACTTTGTACTTTTACTATTTTGTTCTCTGCATTTACTTTGCTGTTTTGATTTGTCATTCAATGCAAATATCATTGTTTGTCAGTTTATATGTATTGTAGGAAGCATGCCCTGTGTACCACTTGATTCTTAAATAGCCCTTTAGCTGCGGTGAATCAAAGTCTGGTTCACCAAACTACAACTATTCGGCCCGGGATCCTTGGGCCTAAGTATTACAGAAAAAGCACTCTCACATTTTGGTGACTCCGCTGGGGACTGGGTAAAGAAAAGGGAAGAAGCAATCTCTTCACAGAGCATGCCTCCAAGACAAAGGAACAGCAAATGTACTAATGTGCCACCTGCGACCTCTGAGCCTATGGGAGAAAACAAGGTAGCTTCCAAACAGAGAGGCGAGGTATCCCTGGTAGAGCAGGAGGTTGTGTCAGGGCAAAGGCACACAAGGTAGGAACCAGACCCCATGACTCGGATGACAGCAATGTTGAAAGATCTGGAGCAAGAAGTTCGCCTTCTCAAAGAAGGCAAGACACAAGAAATCAGGGACAATGTCCCCCTTGTTGGTAACCAAGACAGAACTCAACCAGAAAGAGGGTCAGTAGTGGGAGGGAGAACCAACCCCCAATACTTAACACTGGCAAATGTCAGTGCCTTCCTGGAGCAAGAAAGGGAAAAATTTTCGGGGATCCCTAAGCAATTCTCTTGGGATCCCCCATTTCCTCCAGAACTTCTTGGCAAGCCATACCCTATGGGGTATAAACCCCCAAAGTTCCATCCTTTCAACGGAAGAAATGGAAGTGCTGTGGAGGTTCATCCACACTATAGGCCCCTATGTAGGAGATAGAGAACTATGTCTAAGGGAATTTGGTAAATCCTTAGTGGATAGAGCATACACTTGGTACACTACGCTGAGACTCGAGTCCATCAAAACCTAGGATGAAATGATGGAGAGGTTCTGTGCCAAGTATTACCCTGGTGAGGACAAGATCACTTTCCAGAACCTTCAGATGGTAAGGTAAAGACCTGGAGAGGATCCCGTCCAGTTCATTAAAAGATTTGAAGATGTGTCCCTGGATTGCTATGGGGAGCACGAAGAAAAGGAGCTCGTAGAAATCTGTATATCCAACATGCTTTTTGATTACAGGCTCAACCTCGAAAATCTATGTATCGCGCAGTTTGCTGACCTGTTACAGAGAACTAGAAGGACAGCACAGATTATAAGGACAAAAAGGATGCCAGTATCCCAAGCCATGACAGCATTAGTGGGAGAGAAAAGGAAGAGGCCTGATGGGAAGGTGTTCGAGGAACCACCAATGATCCCATGTACAGCTAAGGAGTTAAACCATGTCTTGGACAAATGGATCAGAGATGGAGTTGTTAGGCCATTTACTGTGTCCAGGCTGCCAATTGAAGAAGAAAGGAAGAACCCTTTGTTTTGCAGGATCTATAATTATGTCAAGCATTCCACCAAGGATTGCTGGACCCTCCGTAGACTCTTCCACAAAAAGCTAAGAGAAGGAACCCTGGAACTTACTCAGAAGGAGCCAGAAGTGCAGAAGAACCCCTTGCCTAACCACAAAGGGAAAGGGATGGTAGCAGTAGTAATCCACGGGAATCCGGCAGAAGTAGGAGAATCCGAAGGATCCTTCCACCCGAGCATAGTCAGGACCCTCCAGAAGAATCCCAAGTTCAGGTCACTATTCAACCAACTAGGATTTGAACCAGAAGTAAGAAGGGTGGCCACAGAGTCTCTCATGAGTATAACAGCAAATTCAAGAATGGAATGCTTCACAACAAAGTCACATGCTAGTTAAGCTTTCCTAGAGACAACCAATACAATAACCTTCACCCATGAGGACATGGAGGTTGAGCATCCGGACCACCGTAGGCCCCTTTATCTAATGACCACCATAAATGGTGTCCAAATCAGAAGAGCATTGGTGGACACAGGGGCATCACTCAATCTCATAGCCTTGAGTACCCTGGAAGCTGTGGGCCTGGTTGACAAAAGGATCCTAGGGGCTCCCATTTAAATAACAAGATTTGGGGGGTCGATGGAATCAACAGAAGGGTACGTACAGCTGGCTTTGAGGGTAGAGCCAATAGTGGCCCTAACAAGGTTTCATGTGATTAATGCATAGGTATCTTACTATGTATTGTTGGGACTCCCATGGCTCCATAAACACCGCCTTATTCCATCTACATACCATCAGTGCATTAAAGGGAGATTGAATGGGAGGCCCGTGAGAATCCCTGCCAACCATAACCCTTTCAGCCAGGGAGAAGTGAACTTTGTAGAAACGATGTTTTATGATGAGTTAGAGCCAGATGATGAGAACCCCGCGCCAAGTACTCCAGAGGCACCTATCCTAGAAGAAGAAGAAGGAGGAGGAAGGGGCACCCGTGACTTAAGAAACTTTTTTGAAAGAAAAAGACAAAAAAGGGAGTTCAACTCTTCAGGATCCCGAGAGTGTGTGGTGGTGCGAGAACCCGGAGGAAGGTTGATTTATCGTTTGTGAAGGTGCGCGGGACCTGAATGCATTATGCAGAAAGTTCCCAGACCACCAAGTTGCATGATGGCCCAAGAAGAAATCCCAGAAGAACTAGTCAAGGAAGCCCAAATTTAGCCTGAGGAAGAATTAAAGGAAATAAATTTGGGAACTGAGCTGGGATCCCAGAAGCCTGTCTTTATTAACAGTCAGCTGATGGCATAAGAAAGGGAACAATTGGTGGGCTTACTCCAAAAATACATAGATGTGTTCGTATGGACCTATGATGAAATGCCCGGTTTAGACTCGAGATTGGTAGTTCATTCTTTTAATGTGGACCCAAGAATAAGGCTAGTAGTTCAGCTGGCTAGGGTCTTTCACGCCGAGGTAGAAGCTCAAATAATTCAAGAAGTCAAAAAGCTGCTAATAGCTGACTTTATTAAACCTATCCAACACCCCAAATGGCTTTCCAACATTGTACCTGTGAAGAAGAAAAATGGTCAGATCCGTTGCTGTGTAGACTTTCGCAACCTGAACAAGGCGTGCCCAAAAGATGAGTTCTCCCTGCCCAATATCGACCTCCTTGTAAATTCAGCTGCAGGAAGCTCTATGTTCTCGTTTTTGGATGGGTACAATGGGTACAACCAAATTCGCATGGCTGCCAAAGATGTAGAGAAAACGGCATTCAGAACTCCAATCGGGAACTTTTATTACACCGTAATGCCCTTTGGCCTCAAAAATGCAGGGGCTACATACCAGCGAACCATGACAGCTATCTTTCACAACATGATACATGAAGAGATGGAAGATTATGTATATGACATTGTGGTCAAATCAAAGACTAGAAGAGGACACTTTCGAGTACTTGAGTAAGTTTTTGAAAGATGCAGGAAGTACAAGCTACGCATGAACCCCATGAAATGTGCCTTCGGGGTGTCTGCTGGAAAGTTCCTTGGGTTTCTGGTACATCACAAAGGCATAAGTGTAGATCCAGCCAAGGCCACAGCTATCGCCACAATGAAAAGACCAACTACTGTGAGGGAGCATAAAAGCTTCCTAGGAAGGGTCTCCTACATTAGGAGATTTGTGCCTGGGTTAGCTTTAGTTACGACAGGTTTATCCAAACTGTTGAAAAAGGGAACTGAGTTCACTTAGGGAACGGAACAACATGAGGCTTTCCAAAGAATTCAGCACATCATGAATCATTTACCCACCCTCCAGGCGCCAGTGCGTGGGCAACCTCTGTTACTGTACCTAGCATCAAACTCCCAAGCAATAGGAGCCTTGCTAGCACAGTAAGATGACCAGGAGAACGAGCAGCCTGTTTATTACATAAGCAGGACACTCAAAAACACCGAAACCAGGTACCCTAGAATAGAGAAAGCCTGCCTAGTAATCATCTACGCGTCCCAGAGGTTGAAAAGGTACTTCTCAGCTCACCAAATCCTTTTGGTGACTAAGTCCCACCCTATAAAGGCACTCCTACACCAGCCCCTTCTCACGGGAAGAATAGCATAATGGCTAATCCTGCTCTCTCAATATGACATAGGCATCAGAACCCCCAAAGCTGTCAAAAGCCAAGCCATAGCAGATCTGCTGGCTCAGTTCCCAGGAAAGGAGGAAAGCCCACTGAGTGAAGAAATCCCTTGGAAGGTAGCAGTAATAGAGATCCCAGGAAAGAAATGGACAATGAGATTTGACTGGTCAGCTACAACAACTTCAAATGGGGTAGGAATCGTACTAAGCTGTGAGAATGGGGACACCATACCCTTGTCTTTCAAGCTTGGTTTCTCATTCTTTAATAACGCAGCTGAATATGAGGCGTACTTGACCGGGCTGATTATAGCACTCAGTATAGGAGTAAAGCATATGAGAGTGTTGGGAAACTCCAATCTTATAGTTTCCCAAGTGAAAGGTGACTTTGCGTTACAGGAACAAAGTTTAGCAGCCTATAGAACTTGGGCACAAAGGATGGAGTTGGAATTCTAGACCTTTAGCATAGAGTACACCCAAAGAAGTGAAAACAGGTTTGCTGATGCACTCGCCACTCTAGGATCCCAAATTCCATTCAAAGGAAGGGACACACTGGTAAAGATAGGAAAGTAGGAACATTCTATTGTAAGGATCCTCCAAGGGATGTAGCCTGAAGAGTCCAAGCAGTGGGATTGGAGGAGTAAAGTCAAAGAAAAAATGAAAAAGGCAGAACCCAGAGGGAACATCAAAGAACTAAAAGATTACACTCAGATAGAAGGGGAATTGTATAGAAGGCTGCCAGGGGGAATCTTGTCCAGGTGTATCAACGAGAAGGAAGGAAAGCTGAAGCTGGAAGAATTACATACCCAAGCCTGTGGAATCGCAGAAAAAATTAGCCTATATAGAAGAATGCAACGCATGGGATACTACTAGCCAAATATGAACAAAAAGGCAGCAACTATATAGGAAAAATGTCAGGAGTGTCGGCTGGCGATAGATAAGAAAGAAAGCTATGTTGTGTTTGTTGCAGAAGATTGGTGAGTTCCCTTCATAGAATACTTGGCTCAAGGGATCCTGCCAACTGACAGGACACTAACCCACCAGCTCAAGAAACTTGCAGACAGGTATTTCTTGCAAAACGATATCTTATTCAAAAAGGGATACAGTGGGGATCCCCTAAGATGCTTGGGGCCAAAGGAAGCTAGAGAAGTAGTCAGGGAAGTACATTCCGGTGATTGTGGGAGTCACCCGGGAAAAAGAAGGCTCTATAAGCAATTATTACCGTTGGGATATTACTGGCCAACGATGAAAAGGGACTCTGAGGAGCTAGTCAAAACCTGCCACGCTTGTCAAGTCCTGGGAGATGCGATTCACACTCACCTAAATGTTTTGCAGGATATGATGACACCATGACCTTTTCACATTTGGAGGGTCGATCTCATAGGGCCTATAAACCTTCTGTTGAGGTCTAAAAAAGGGTCATAATAAAATAAGCCCAAAACAAAAGAACAAGTCA
Organism: Quercus lobata; assembly: GCF_001633185.2. Taxonomy (NCBI): domain Eukaryota; kingdom Viridiplantae; phylum Streptophyta; class Magnoliopsida; order Fagales; family Fagaceae; genus Quercus; species Quercus lobata. Next base: position 21,515,228 of record NC_044910.1, on the reverse strand, counting down.
AGTCCAAAAAGAAAAATTCAGGCTAAGCCCAAAGCAATAGATATGGAAGACCCATGGGGGAATAAAAGAAAGGCCCAGAGGATCCTGAAACCCAGAAAAGAAAGAAGCATCCAAAAAAGAGACCACGGCAAAGTATAAAGAAGCAAGGATCCTCAGGAACAATCAATAGGCATGGATCCCTTCAGGCACAAAGAAAAAGGAAGACTGGGACAGATCGATAGAAAGAAGACAGAAGAAGAAAACAAGAAATAAAAGCAAAAAACGCGAGCGACCTCTCATGGCACAGACAGAAAAGGCCTCGGGGAACCAGGACAGGGAAGAAGAATGATAACAAACGACTTTAAAAAATGGCAGAACAGGATTCCGTCCAAATAGGAAAGAAAGGGAAAAGAGGAAGACGCCAGAAATGGGGATGCCGAGAAGGGCATACCTCAGCACGTCCAAAAGAGGATGGCTAACCAGAAGCTTTCAAAAGAATCAGAACCAAGAGAAGGAAAGAATGAGAGAAAACGGAAAAGGGACTTACCAAGACGATGGGGATAGGACATGCTCTGTTTGCAAAAGAACAAAACAGGGGAACCAACGGTTCCTCGGGAAGCCCAGAAGACTCCATTATAAAAGGAGGGGATGGGTTGTGAAGAAGGCAGCGAGAAAAAAAGAAAGAAACACAAGAAAGAAGAAATTCTCTAGGAAAAACTATCAGAAAAATCTGTGCAGAAAGAAAAATACTAAGGGAAAAACAAATATTGCTTCCTGGTATCCTGTAAAGGCCACTATTGCACATACTCGGATTCAACGAGAATCAAACTTTGTAAGTTTTGAAGGCTGAAATAGCCATTCAAGACTGCAATTTTTGAGCTTGATTGGACCTTGTATCACGTCCTAGTGAGCTTTCTGTAATCAAACAGATAATGTATTAATGAAACACTGCTTCATAATTCCCAGGATCCCCACAACATTATTTCTTTTTATCGTTTTGCTAATCCTGCTTTCTTTCCTTCTGAACTTACGTTGTTAATTTTTGGCACTCTTCGATATCCTTGTTTGTTATTTTTCTTTATATTGTCAGGAGTATTCTTTGCATTCACTTGATTCTTAAACAGCTCGTTAGCTGCGGTGAGTCAAGGCCCAGTCCACCAAATCCTCCCTTTTTCATTCAGGCCCGGGATCCTTGGGCCTGAGTGTCACGAAAAAGGCACTATCACACCTTCCATCCAATGGTTACATATGGATCTTGGTAGCCACAGAGTACTTTACAAAATGGGTAGAGGCCATCCCTTCAAAAATGCCACTAGAGCAACCGTAGCAAACTTTGTTCGAGACCACATCATTACAAGGTTCGGGATCCCCAAAAGATTGATCAGTGACGACGAGACCCCATTCATAAACAAAGACATGAAGGGTTAATTGAGGCATATCACATCAAACATGGGAGGTCTACCCCATACTACCCACAAGGAAACGGTCAAGCTGAGGCCTCCAATAGGGTGATGTTGAAGATCCTTAAAAAGATGAAGCATGAATATGGAGGGAAATGGAGTGACCATTTGGCAGATGTACTCTGGGCATGTAGGAGCTCTATAAAAACAGCCATAGGATTTTCTCCATTTTCCCTAGTCTATGGAACAGAAGTTATCAGCCTTGTGGAATTAGTTATTCCTACACCAAGGGTGGTCCTTGAAGAAAGCCAAGAAGAAAACGAGGACGCAAACAATGAAAGGAGATTGGCAGATCTGGAAGGGGTAGAAGAAGAAAGAGAACTAACCAAGAAGAGAAGCCAAAGGTACCAGCAAAGAATGACTAAAGTATAAGCACAAACAGTACACCCAAGAACTTTCACTGAAGGGCAATCGGTACTAAGGATGGCGGAACACGTAAGGAGGAACCTACCGGGGCTTTCCAAATTCAACCCAAAATGGGAAGGACCCTACATCATCAGGACAGCCCATGAAAGTGGGTATTACCACCTTACAAAAGAAGATGGGGCAGTCCTGACAGAACCCATAAACGAGAAATGGCTGAAACAATACAATGCATAAGGAAGAAGGGATCTCAGCATGCCAGGATCCTTTTGCCAGCTTCATAACTCACTAAGTGTTTTTCTTTTATCGTTTTCTTCACTTTTGTCATGAATTCTTGTTTAAATGATTTTGTTTAGGAACCTATGATAGATTGACACTCTGTGGTTCGTACTATAGTAAATGATTTTTCCTGTGCTCCTTAAATGATGACCATATTTTAATGAAGTTTCAATCTTTGAGTTTTAAATATTGCAAAGTCCAGATTTGGACAGAATTGGGGGAGGATATCTGGGTCAAGACAAAAAAAAAAAAAAAAAAAAGTATATATAATACCTTTTGACACATGACCCAAGATCCACCTCACAGATGATTCAAAATTCCCCACAGATGATTTCAAGTGCATGGTCTAGGATCACAGGCAAAAGTAAGAGCCCAGGATACCTAGCCTGGCACTTGACAAAAAGGGGACCTGTCAAGTTCATGAATTGGGACCATATTTATAAATATATATATATATATATATATATATATATATAAGGGAAAGGATACCCAGTGTACCCAGTTCAGTACTTGCACAACGAAATAACCACCGGGTACCTAATCCAGAACCTACAGTGAAGCTTGTAGGAACCATGGCCCAGGACTCAGTGAGTAAAAAGAAAAGAAAAGAGAAAAGCAATGTATCAAAGAGAAAAGCAAATCCACATGCTATTGAAAGAAATTAGAAGCAGTCTTGAAACACAAACACAGATCTATGCAAAAAAAAAAAAAAAAGTAGTGTTCAAAAACAAAAATATGGAGACTTATATAGCCCCAAATTATTTATACGGATCTAAACAGGGAGAGGAAAAAGCTAAGAAATAAGGCCAGCCAACAGGGAGCCATCGGAGAAATAACAGGCACAGTTGAAGAAGAAAGAATTCTCTGCCTTTTGACCTTCAAATCTTGCAAAGCTTTGTGAGCACTGGCCAAAGTTTCCTCAGCAGCAGCAATCTTAGCATCTATGCTCCTGGAAGCTTGCCTCTGAAACAGCACGCGGGCCAGAAGGCGCAGATGATTCAGCAAAAAGGACAGGTTGAACTTGGCCTCTAGAAGATCTTGTACCACCCCTCTCCACTCCAAAAGCTTTTCTTCAGATAAAGAGTTCACAGAAGAATCTCTCAAAGAAACCAGCACAGCATACAACAATTCCATCAAGATATTACCCAGAAAAACACCTCCCCTAAAACCGCTGGTGAAGTCTCCATGACTCTTGAGCAAACTTTCTAACAATGGCAGACCTTCAACAGGCACAGAGAAGCGCTTGAAGTTGCTATAAGAAGACCCAAAAGAGTAGAAGTGGCTAGTAGGAAGGCTGTTGAAATCCATAAGATCAAAACGAGCTAAAAAGGTGGAAAGTCTTGAATCAAGATCTGAAGCAACCACTCCTGGAACATCTCCCATCACTGTATCCCCACCTGCAGAAACTGGAAAACTTTCAGCCTTTTGTTTTGTTTGAAGATCAGCAATCTGAATAGATCTCGCAACTCCCTCAAGAATAACAGGCTCAGAATCTCTAACACCTGTATCAACATTGTGGCGAAACGGCGAAAGGAAGGTAGAGATGCAGGGGGCTTCGCCATAGAAGAAGAAGGCGGGAAAAAGGTGTAGGGAAAGAAAGGAAGAAAAAGGAAACACAGTGGGAACAATCTACACTTACCTTCTGAATTTTCTGATTCCAAAGAAGAGGCAACACTGAGAATAGACCTCACACTAGTTTGACCTAAAAGGAGAAAGGAAAGAAGAAACTCAAAAAAGGGGGAAGGGGAGAAAAAAGGGGAACAAAAAAGAAACAGAGATAAAACACTATTATAAAGGGAAATATGGCTCACCTGTTTGTTTGGATAAAGGCGTGCCTCCCAAAGTCTCTTTACTTGACAATGTCTGAGGAAACACGGTTCTGATAGGACTAGGAGTTCGCTCAAGCTGAGGACTTTGAGATGCAGGGAGCTTGGAAGCTTCGGGATCCTGAGTAGTTTGAACACCCTGCATCGGTTGCCCGGTCTCTTCAGCCATACCACCACTAGGGGGCTCCTCCTCCATAACAGGAAATGCAACAAAAAGGGCTGTAACCGTTTCTTCCTCCAGAACCCTACCAGCCATAGGAGGGGACACCTCCACCTAAAAAAAAAAGGAAGAGTAGGGGAAAGGCAAACAATAATAAATGAAGACAATAGGGTGACACAAACACACAGTACCAAAATAAACGGAAAGGCATGAATAAGGGAAGTCCATACCATATCATCACCGGACGACTGACTTCTGCCCTTCTTGAAGTCCGACTTGCATTTGGACTTGAAAGGAAACAATCGCTCATTAGCTAAAAGGAGGAAGTAACTGCAACAATAGTAACAAATGTAAAAGAAAGAAGAAGGAAAGAGGTCTTGCCCTTCTTTCTCTCTCTACAGATTCTTTGAGGGTCTTTTGCTTACTACAAGTACGCCCAGAGGGTCCTAAAAGGGGCTGGGATACAAAATCAAAGGATCCTAAAGGACCATGGACTGTGTGAGAGTGCCTTTTTCGTGACACTCAGGCCCAAGGATCCCAGGCCTAAATGAAAAGGTTTTGGTGAACCGGGCCTTGACTCACCGCAGCTAACGAGCTGTTTAAGAATCAAGTGGTATACAAGGGATGCTCTTGACAATATAAAAAAATGACAAGCAAGGGTATGCCAATAAAATTAACAAGGTAAGTTTAGAAGGAAAGAAACAGGATTAGCAAAGCGATAAAAAATTAATGCTGAGGGGATCCCGGGAAATATGAAGCATGTTTCATTAATACATTATCTGTATGATTACAGAAAACTCACTAGGACGTGATACAAGGTCCAATCAAGCTCAAAAATTGCAGTCTTGAATGGCTATTTCAACCTTCAAAACTTGTAAAATTTGATTCTCGTTGAATCCGAGTATGTGCAATAGTGGCTTTTACAGGATATCGGGAAGCAATGTTTGTTTTTCCCTTCGTATTTTCTCTTCACTCTAGATTTTTCTGATAGTTTTTCTAGAGAATCTCTTTTTTTTTTTTTTTGTATTTCTCCCTTTTTTCGCTACCCTTTCTTCATGACCTATCCCTTCCTTTTATAATGGAGTTTTTGGTCTTCCCGGGGAACCGTTGGTTCCCCTGTTTTGCCCTTTTGCAAACAGAGCACGTCCTATTCCCATCATCTCGGTAAGTCCCATTTTCGTTTTTTCTCATTCTTTCCGTCTTTCAGCTCTGATTCTTTTGAAAGTTCCTGGTTGGCCATCTTCTTTGGGATGTGCTGAGGTATGCCCTTCTCGGCATCCCTGTTTCTGGCCTTTTCCACTTTTCCCTTTTCTTTCCCATCTGGGCGGAATCCTGTTCTGCCAACTTGAAAGCCGCTTGTTATCATTCTTTCTTTTATACTTCTCCGTTCTGGTTCCCTGAGGCTTTTTCTGTCTGTGCCATGAGAGGTCGCTGGGTTCTACTGGCGCTTGCGTTCTTTTTGCTTTTGTTTCTTGTTTTCTTCTTCTGTCTTTTTTCTTTCAAGCTGTCCTAGTCTTCCTTTGTCTTTGTGCCTGAAGGGATCCGCGCCTCTTGATGGTTCCTGAGGATCCTTGCTTCTTATCCCTTGCCGTGGTTCTCTTTTTTTGGATGCTTCTTTGTCCAGGCTTCAAGATCCCCTGGGCCTTTTATTCCTTCATGGGTCTCCTGCATCTGCTACTTTGGGCTTAGCTTGATTTTTCCTTTTGGGCTTGACTTATTCTTTTGGGCTTCCTTCACTATGATCCTTTTTATACCTCAACATTTAGCCCCCCGAGCTCGTGGGTTGCCTGAAGCCCACACGTGAGTGATTTAGATTTTCTAAGATTTTCGTAGGATCCCCTTCTTCAACTTCTACTGGGTTCCCTTCCTTTTTACTTGGGATCCCGGCCCTTTTCTGCTGCTTTTGGTCACCTCCTTTTGCGTGTCACGTTCCCTTATAATCATTATTTTTTGCAGTTTCCTCTTTGCACGGGACGTGGCAGTTGAGTATTTTAGGTAAAACTCCTCAACCCACTTTTCTCGTTTCCCGTTACTTCTCATTAATAACCGCTGATTAATCCCTTCTTCAAATTAAATTTTTTGGCAACTGGCGCGTCTTTCCATACACTGTCTTCCCCAACTGCTATTTGCGCCTTTATTGTAGCCGTTTCATCTTATCACTTTGCTTCTCTGAGTCTTTCATTCTTTGGGTTTTTCTTTCTTTTTCTCTTCTTCTCTGTTACTCTGGTCTTTCCCCTTTTTGCACTTTCAATCTCTTCTCTTCTCATTGTACGTGTTGTTCCAATGGCTTCTTCTTCTTCCCAAAAGAGGAGAGAGCGTACCCCCAGTCCTTCTAAGGGCGAAGGTTCTTCTGGTTCTGCTCCAAACGATTCTCGCGAGGTTACCGAACGTCCGGCCTTCCCTTTACGGGATCCTTGGTATTCTCTCAGTTCATTTTTCCCTCATGTATCTCATGGTGAGGCTCCTTCATCTCCTCATGATTGGATGTTTTCTGGCCAAGCGGGTTTCGCTGGTTCCGCCCAGGTTCCTGACCCTAGAGAGATTTTTTATCTTCAGATTAGACAAGGAATTTGAGAGGCGGTTCCTATCTTCTTTGATTTTGTTCCCGGAAAAATTCAGGGCTGGCCTATCTGGGTAGACAAGGAACTGTCTGATGCTGAGTTTGTGGGTCGCTTGGAGCGCGCCGGTATCCTAAAGGCGATGGCTATTTCCAGAAACCTTGAGGGCTTCAGAGACGCCAAAGGGCTCAGGCATCTAGTACGTCGTTGGTGCCCTTCCCTTCATACTTTTTTCTTTTCTGCTGGTGAATTGACAATTACCTTGGAAGATGTGGTTAATAACTTCCTTCTCCCAGTATTTGGTGACCAGAGCCCCTTTGATATTAACGTTTCTGGTGAGGATCTCATGGTAGAAGATAAATTGTTTGGTCACTTTGGTGGTCGTGCTGCCTCTTCTGGTGGTAAGCCGGCTAGGATGGGGAGATGGGTGATGACCCTCTCTTGTGAGAAAGATAAGGAAGTGAGGTGGGCCGGTTTTCTGGCTTTTTGGCTTAGTAAGTTCTTGTTTAGTGAGTTCCCTGGGTACGGAGTTAAGTCTTCCTTTTTTCCGTTAGCAATCAAGTTGGCTCGAGGTACCCAATATCCTTTGGCCCCTTTGTTTTTGGGCCATGTTTACTCTCAATTGGACCAGCTTCATGGAGATGAGACCGAGGGTGATTCTTGTTATGTGATTACCTCATCTCTTCACTGTGCTATCCTTCAGATTTTCATGTGGGACCGTTCTGCAGCTACTTTGGCCAAGTGCAGGAATTTGAAATTTGTGAAGGACAAATTCCAAGGATCCCCTGACATAGTGAAGGGTCTTTGTGGCAATTCTACTAATGCCTTTCCCATTATCTTTCGTTGGATTAGCTTGAAAGGTGGTGGCCTTAATCTTGTGGAATTATTTGACCAAGCAAGGAACTTACATTGGAGATCCCCACGTGAGTTTGGCCCTGGTTTTGCGTGTGATTCTGTATTGTCTTCTTTTTTATCTTCTACAGGTAATACCTTTGACTTGCGCCGTGGTGATGAGGGCAGTCTGGCTTATCTTGCCTGCATTAGCCCCTCTTGGCTTCCTGTGCCTTCTTCAAGTGGCGCAAAATATACTCATTATTCAGCACACCGGGTGCTCCGACAGTTTGGTTTTGATTAGGACATCCCTCCAGTTTTTAAGGACGTGGTGCCGTCCCTTCCTTCTTTGGATCCTTTCCTGAGGCTGCATGCCTTTTCTTATTGGTCACAGAGGAGCCCCCAATTTGCAGTGCCTAGCTCCCAGAGAGGAGTCTTTGCTTCTAATGGCTATACCAGTTATTGGAGAAGAGTACAGAAGTCTTTCGTTGACTATGTTGGCTCCGGTACAGTTCGGGAAACCCCGAATCTTAGCATTGTTTCTGCTCCGACATCCAATAGGCGTTTATCCCTTCCTACTGCTGGGATTGTTTCTGCTGCTACAAACAGCAAGACTAGGTTTGTAGAGTGGCATGCCTCCAGGGAGGTTGGGTGACTTATGGACAGGATTTTCCTAAGACTTGGCTGGGTTATAGTCTCATCATTGGCACTTCCTCTGGAGTGCCCATCAAGAAAGGTGTAGTGGAGACAATAGGTGCTGCCACTGCTCTGAGTAAAGGTAAGGATGTCAGGCCGAAGAAAATGAAAGCTGTGATGTTGATGAAAGTACAGGGGGTGCGGAGATAGGTTTTGAGACAAAAAGAAGAAAAACTGGGAAATCTCAAACACACTTGGCATCTCAGGAAGGCAAGGATGTCAGGGAACCTTTGGCTTCAAGGACCCGGAAGAAGACCAAGGTAGAGTCTTCTTTTTCCCAGGTTCCTGTGATTGCTTCAGTCCATGGTTCTTTAGGATCCTCTGGTTTTGTATCCCAGCCTCCTTTAGGACCTTCTGGGCGTACTTGTAGTAAGTAAAAGACTTCTAGAGAATCTGTAGAGAGAGAGAGAATGGCAAGACCTCTTTTCTTCTTCTCTCTTTTTCATTTGTTCACCTTGTTGCACTTATTTCTATTTTGCTGACGAGTGGTAGTTTCCTTTGCAGTCCAAACGCAAGTCTGATTACAAGAAGGGCAAAAGCCAATCTTTTGGTGATGACGTGGTATGTGTGCCCCCTTTTTTTCTTTCTCTCCCTTTTGTTCTGACATTGTGTTGTTAGCATTACCCCGCTGTTTTTTACTTGGCACTGCTTTTTCCTCTTCTTCTTCCTTTAGGTGGAGGTATCTCCTTCTATGACCGGCATGGCTCTGGGAGAGGAAACCGTCACAGCTCTTTCCGTTGCTTTTCCTACTGTGGGGGAGGAACCCCCTACTGGTGGTCCAACTGAGGAAACCGGGCAACCGATGCAGGGTTCCCAGGATTCTCAGGATCCCAAAACCTCTAAGATCCCTTCATCTCAAAGTCCCCATCTTGAGCACACTCCTAGTTCCATCAGGACTGTGTTTCCTCAAACCTTGTCAGATAAAGGCGCTTTGGGAGACACTTCTTTATCCAAACAAACAGGTGAGCCTTGTTTCCTTGAAATAGCGTTATATCTCTATTTTCTTTTCCAGTTTTTTTTTTGAGTTCCTCATTTTCTTTCTCCTTTTAGGTCAAACCAGTGATAAATCCGCTCCCAGTGTTGCCACTTCTTTAGAATCAGAAAGCTCAGAAGGTGAGTGCGAGCTGCTCCCATTGTGTTTCCTTTTCTTTTCTTTCTTTCCCTTCGCCATTCTCTTTTTTTTTTTTTTTTTTTATTGGCGAAGCCCCCTGCATCTATTCCTTCCTTTAGCCACTTTGCCATTAGTTCTTCACCCTTTCTTCAACTTGCCTTATGTTCTTTCCCAGAATCCTCGGGGAAGTCAGGAGATCAGGAAGAAGAGGCTCTGCCCCAAGAAGCCGGTACTGGTTTGTCCTTCTTTCTCCCTTTTTTTTTTTTTTTTTTTTTTTTTTTTTTTTAAGAATAAATCTGTTCTTCCTTTTTTTTTTTGAATATCGATACAGGCTTTGCAGATTCTGAGCCTGTTATCCCTAAAGGAATTGTGAGACCCGTTCAAATTACTGACCTTCATCCAGAGCGAAAGGTTGCAAGTCCTCCAGTCTCTGCAAGTGGTGACACAGCGATGGGGGATGCCTCGAGAGTGGCTGCCTCAGATCTTGATTCAAGGCTTTCCTCCTTCCTGACCCGCTTTGATCTCTTGGAATTTAACAGTCTTCCTGCCAGCCATTTCCATGTTTTTGGGTCTTCTTATGGCAGCTTCCTGCGCTTCTTTGTTCCTGTTGAAGGCCTACCGCTGTTAGAGAGTCTGCTCAAGAGTCACGGGGATTTCACCAGTGGCTTCAGGGTAGGCGTTTTTCTGGGCAATATTTTGATGGAGTTGCTATGTGCTGTGCTGGTTTCCCTGAGGTATTCTTCTGTAGATTCTTTGTCTGAAGAAAAGCTTTTGGAGTGGAAAGGGGTGATCCAAGACCTTCTGGAGGCCAAGTTCAATTTGTCTTTTCTGTTGGATCACTTACGTCTGTTGGCTCATATGCTGTTTCAAAGGCAATCATCCAAGAGTATAGACACCGAGATAGCTGCTGCTGAAGAAGCTTTGGCTCATGCTCACAAGGTTTTACAAGACTTGAAGGTCAAGCGGTAGAGGATCCTTTCTACTTTGACTGTGCCTGTTATTTCTCTGGATGCCTCCCTGTTGGCCGGCCTCATTCCTTAGCTTATTTTAGATTTACATAAACAATTTGGGGTTGTATAAGTTTTTTTTTTTTTTAACATTGCTCTACTCCCTGTTTCTTTTTTTTGTGTTTCAAAATTGCTTCTCATTTCTTAGTATGTGAATCTGCCTTTCTCTTTGATATATTGCCTTTTCTTTCCTATGATTTTTTTCTTTTCTTTCCTGAGTCCTGGACCATGGTTTCCACAGGCTTCACTATAAGTTCTGGTCCAGGTACCTAGTAATCTATTATGCAAGTACTGAACTAGGTACACTGGTATCCTTTCCTATATATATTTTTTTTGAGATACGGTCTCAACTCATGAACTTTGATAGGTTCCCCCCTTTTGCCAAGTGCTAGGCTAGGTATCTTGGATACTTTACTTTTATCTGTGATCCTAGACCTATGCACTTGGAACTGTCTGTGGGATATCTGAAATTATCTATGAGGTGGATCCTGGGCCATATGTAAAAGGGTATTACATACCTTTTTTTCTTTTTTTTTGACTCAGGTACCCTTCCTTAAATCTATCCAAACTTGGTCTTTACAGTATTTAAAGAAAGACTTAAATGTTGAAGAAACAGGAACTTCATTAAAACATGGTCATTTTTAAGGAACAAAGAAAAATCATTTAGTGCAGTATTGACCACAAAGTGTCAATCTATCATATGTTCCTGAACAAAATCATTTTAGACCAGAATTCATGATAAAGGCTGAAATAAAAAGATTAAAAAAAAAAAAAAAAACTTAGCAGATAGTGAAGCTGGTAAAAGGACCCTGAGGTACCGGGATCCCCTCATCCTTTTGCATAGTATTGCTTCAGCCATTTCCCATTTATGGGTTCTGTCAGGACTGTCCCATCTTCTTTGATAAGGTAATAATACCCACTCTCATGAGCTGCACTAATGATGTAGGGTCCTTCCCATTTTGGGGTGAACTTGGAAGGCCCTGGCAGGTTCCTCCTCACATGCTCCGCCATCCTTAGTACTAATTGCCCTTCAGTGAACACTCTTGGGCGTACTGCTTATGCATATGCTCTGGTCATTCTTTGCTGGTACCTCTGGCTTCTTTTCTTGGCCAACTCTCTTTCTTCTTTTACCCCTTCCAGATCTGCTAGCCTCCTTTCATTGTTTGTGTCCTCACTTTCTCCTTGATTTTCCTCCAGAACTACCCTTGGTGTAGGAATGACTAACTCCACGGGGCTGATGGCTTCTATTCCATAGACCAAGGAGAATGGGGAGAATCCTGTGGCTGTCTTTATAGAGCTTCTACATGCCCAAAGTACATCTGCCAGATGGTCACTCCATTTCCCTCCATACTCATGCTTCATTTTCTTAAGGATCTTTAACATTACCCTATTAGTAGTTTCAGCTTGGCCGTTTCCTTGTGGGTAGTATGGGGTAGATCTCCCATGCTTGATGTGGTATGCTTCAGTTAACCCCTTCATATCTTTGTTTATGCATGGGGTTCTGTTGTCACTGATCAATCTTCTGGGGATCCCGAACCTTGTAATGATGTGGTTTCGAATGAAATTTGCCACAACTGCTCTAGTAGCTTTTTTCAAAGGGATGACCTCTACCCATTTTGTAAAGTACTCGGTGGTTGCCAGGATCCATATATAACCGTTGGATGGAGGGTTTATAGGCCCTATGAGATCAAGCCCCCAAGTATGAAAAGGTCATGGCGTCGTCATATCCTGTAGGACATTTGGGTGAGTGTGAATTGCATCTCCCAGGACTTGGCAAGCATGACATGTTGTGACCAGCTCCTCAGAGTCTCTTTTCATCGTTGGCCAGTAATATCCCAACAACAGTAACTGCTTGTACAGTCTTCTTTTCCCCGGGTGACTTCCACAATCTCCAGAATGTACTTCTCTAACCACTTCTCTAGCTTCCTTTGGTCCTAGGCACCTTAGGGGATCCCCATGGTATCCCTTTTTGAATAAGATGTCGTTTTGCAGGAAATACCTGCCTGCTAGCTTTTTGAGCTTATGGGCCAGTTTCCTGTCGGTTGGCAGGATCCCCTGAGCCAGGTATCCTATGAAAGGAACCCGCGAATCTTCTACAATAAACACCGCATAGCTTTCTTCTTTATCAATTGCCAAACGACACTCCTGGCATTTCTCTTGTATAATTACTGCTTCCTTGTCCATATCTGGCCAGTAATACCCCATGCGTTGCATCTTTCTATATAGGCTGACATTTTCTGCAACTCCACATGCTTGGGCGTGTAATTCTTCTAGTTTCGACTTCCCTTCCTTCTCAGTGATACATCTGGACAATATTCCTCCTGGCAGCCTTCTATACAATTCTCCTTCTATCTGAGTGTAATCCATTAGCTCTTTGATGTTCCCTCTAGGCCCTGCCTCTTTCATCTTTTCTTTGACTTCGTTCCTCCAGTCCCACTGTTTGGACTCTCCGGGGTACATCCCTTGGAGGATCCTTACAATAGAATGTTCCTGCCTTCCTATTTTTATCAGCATATCTCTCCCATTAAATGGTATTTGGGATCCCAGGGTGGCGAGTGCATCAGCAAAACCTATTTTCACTTCTTTGAGTGTACTCTATGCTAAAGGTCTGAAATTCCATCTCCAGCCTTTGTGCCCAAGTCCTATAGGCTGCTAAGCTTTGTTCCCGTAATGCGAAGTCATCTTTCACTTGGGAGACTACAAGATTGGAATCTCCCAACACTCTCATATGTTTCACTCTTATGCTGAGTGCTATAGTCAACCCATTTAAGTATGCCTCATATTCAGCTGCATTATTAGAGCACGAGAAACCAAGCTTGAAAGATAAGGGCATGATATCCCCATTTTCACAACTTAGTACAATTCCTACCCCATTTGAAGTTGCTGTAGCCGACCCATCAAACCTCATGGTCCATTTCTTCCCTGGGATCTCCATTATTGCTACCTCACCAGGGACTTCTTCGCTCAGCGGGCTTTCCTCCTTTCCTGGGAATTGAGCTACCAAATCTGCTATGGCCTGGCTCTTGACAGCCTTGGGAGTTCTTATGCCTATATTATATTGAAAGAGCAACACTAGCCATTGTGCTATCCTTCCCGTAAGAAGGGGCTGGTGCAGGAGTGCTTTTATGGGGTGGGACTTGGTTACCAAAAGGATTTGGTGAGCTGAGAAGTACCTCTTTAGCCTTTGGGACGCATAAATGATCACTAGGCAGGCTTTCTCTATTATGGGGTACCTGGTCTCGGTATCCTTGAGTGTTCTACTTACATAATATACAGGTTGCTCATTCCCTTGGTCATCTTCTTGTGCCAGCAAAGCTCCTATTGCCTGGGAGTTTAATGCTAAGTATAGTAGCAGAGGTCGCCCACGTACTGGTGCCTGGAAGGTGGGCAAATGATTCATGATGTCCTGAATTCTTTGAAAAGCTTCCTGCTGCTCCGTCCCCCAGGTAAATTCATTCCCCTTTTTCAATAGTTTGGATAGACCTGCTGTAGCTGAGGCTAAACCAGGCATAAATCTCCCAATATAGGAGACCCTTCCCAGGAAGCTTTTGAGTTCCCTAACAGTAGTTGGTCTTCTCATTGTGGCGATAGCTGTGGTCTTGGCTGGATCCACACTTATGCCTTTGTGATGTACTAGGAACCCAAGGAACTTTCCAGCAGACACTCCAAAGGCGCACTTCATGGGGTTCATACGTAACTTGTACTTCCTACATCTTTCAAAGTCTTGCTCAAGTACTTGAAAATGTCCTGTTCTGGTTTTTGACTTGACCACAATATCATCTACATAATCTTCCATCTCCTCATGCATCATGTCATGGAAAATGGCTGTCATGGTCCGCTGATATGTAGCCCCCGCATTTTTGAGGCCAAAGAGTATTACAGTGTAGTAAAAGTTCCCAATTGGAGTTCTGAATGCCGTCTTCTCTGAATCTTTGGCAGCTATGCGGATTTGGTTGTACCCACTATACCCATCCATAAATGAGAACATTGAGCTTCCTGCAGCTGAATCTACAAGGAGGTCAATATTGGGTAAGGGGAATTCATCTTTAGGACATGCCTTATTCAGGTTGCGAAAGTCTACACAGCAACGGATCTGACCGTTTTTCTTCTTCACAGGTACAATGTTGGAAAGCCATTTTGGGTGTTAAATGGGTTTGATAAAACCAGTTGTTAGCAATTTTTTGACCTTTTGAACTATTTGAGTTTCTACCTCAGTGTGGAAGACCCTAGCCGGTTGAACTACTGGCCTCATCCCTTGGTCCACATTAAGGGAATGGACTACCAATCCTGGGTCTAAACCGGGCATCTCATCATAGGTCCATGCGAACACATTTCTGTATTTTTGAAGCAAGGTTACCAGTTGTTCCCTTTCTTGTGCCACCAATTGGCTGCTAATGAAGACAGGCTTTTGGGATCCAGGTTCTGTTCCCAAATCTATTTCCTTTAATTCTTCCTCAAACTGAATCTGGGCCTCCTTCACTGGTTCCTCTGGAATTTCTTCTTGGGCCATCACGCAGCTAGGTGGTCCGGGACCTTCCTGCATAATGCATTCGGGTCCCGCGCACCTTCATAAGCGATAGATTAGCCTTCCCCCGGGTTCCCGCACCACCACACATTCTCGGGATCCTGAAGAGCTGGGCTCCCTTTTTTGTCTTTTTCTTTCTAGAAGGTTCCTCAGGTCATGGGTGCCCCTCCCTCCTTCTTCTTCTTCTAGGATAGGTGCCCCTGGGGTCCTCAGGGCGGGGTTCTCAACATCTGGCTCCAATTCATCATAAAACATCGTTTCTGCAAAGTTCACTTCTCCCTGGCTGAAAGGATTATGGTTGGCAGTGATCCTTATGGGCCTCCCATTCAGTCTCCCTTTAATGCATTGATGGAATGTGGATGGAATAAGGCGATGTTTATGAAGCCACGGGCGTCCCAGCAACACATGATAAGAGACCTCTGCATTAATCACATGAAACCTTGTCAGGGCTACTATTGGCCCTACCCTTAAGGCTAGCTGCACGTATCCTTCTGTTGATTCCACCGATCCTCTAAATCCTGTTATTTCCATGGGAGCCCCCCAGGATCCTTCTGTCAGCTAAGCCCACAGCTTCCAGGGTACTCAAGGCTATGAGATTGAGTGATGCCCCCGTGTCCACTAGTGCTCTCCTAACTTGAATGTCGTTTATGGTGGCCATTAGATAAAGGGGTCTACGGTGGTCTGGGTGCTCAATCTCTATGTCTTCATCTGTGAAGGTTATTGCATTAGTTGTCTCTAGGAAAGCTCTACTAGCATGTGACTCTGCTATAAAGCATTCCATCCCTGAATCTGCTACTATGCTTATGAGAGACTCTGTGGCCACTTTTCTTGCTTCTGGTCCGAATCCTAATTGATTGAATGGTGACCTGAACTTAGGATTCTTCTGGAAGGTCCTGACTGTGCTCGGGTGGAAGGATCCTTCAGATTCTCCTGCTTCTGCCGGGTTCCCATGTATTACTACTGCTACCACCCCTTTTCCTTTGTGGTTAGGCAAGGGGTTCCTCTGCACTTCTGGCTCCTTCTGAGTGAGTTCCACGGTTCCTTCTCTCAACTTTTTGTGGAAGAGTCTGCGAAGGGTCCAGCAATCCTTGGTGGAGTGCTTGACATAATTATGGATTCTGCAAAATAAAGGATTCTTCCTTTCTTCTTCAGTTGGTGGCCTGGACACAATGAATGGCCTAACAACCCCATCTCCGATCCATTTGTCTAAGACATGGCTTAACTCCTCAGTTGTACATGGGATCATCGGTGTTTCCTCGAACACCTTCCCATCTGGTCTCTTCCTTTTCTCTCCTATTGATGCTGTCATAGCTTGGGACGCGGGCAGCCTTTTTGTCCTCATGGTTTGCGTCGTCCTTCTGGTTCTCTGTAGCAGGTCAGCAAACTGCGTGATACATAGATTTTCAAGGTTGAGCCTGTAATAAAAAAACATGTTGATTCAAAATTCCCCACAGATGATTTCAAGTGCATGGTCTAGGATCACAGGCAAAAGTAAGAGCCCAGGATACCTAGCCTGGCACTTGAAAAAAAGGGGACCTGTCAAGTTCATGAATTGGGACCATACGTATAAAAAAAAAAATATATATATATATATATATATATATAAGGGAAAGGATACCCAGTGTACCCAGTTCAGTACTTGCACCACGAAATAACCACCGGGTACCTAATCCAGAACCTATAGTGAAGCTTGTAGGAACCATGGCCCAGGACTCAGTGAGTAAAAAGAAAAGAAAAGAGAAAAGCAATGTATCAAAGAGAAAAGCAAATCCACATGCTATTGAAAGAAATTAGAAGCAGTCTTGAAACACAAACACAGATCTATGCAAAAAAAAAAAAAAGTAGTGTTCAAAAAAAAAATATGGAGACTTATACAGCCCCAAATTATTTATACGGATCTAAAAAGGGAGAGGAAAAAGCTAAGAAATAAGGCCAGCCAACAGGGAGCCATCGGAGAAATAACAGGCACAGCTGAAGAAGAAAGAATTCTCTGCCTTTGACCTTCAAATCTTGCAAAGCTTTGTGAGCACGGGCCAAAGTTTCCTCAGCAGCAGCAATCTTAGCATCTATGCTCTTGGAAGCTTGCCTTTGAAACAACACGCGGACCAGAAGGTGCAGATAATTCAGCAAAAAGGACAGGTTGAACTTGGCCTCTAGAAGATCTTGTATCACCCCTCTCCACTCCAAAAGCTTTTCTTCAGATAAAGAGTTCACAGAAGAATCTCTCAAAGAAACCAGCACAGCACACAACAATTCCATCAAGATATTACTCAGAAAAACACCTCCCCTAAAAGCGCTGGTGAAGTCTCCATGACTCTTGAGCAAACTTTCTAACAATGGCAGACCTTCAACAGGCACAGAGAAGCGCTGGAAGTTGCCATAAGAAGACCCAAAAGAGTAGAAGTGGCTAGTAGGAAGGCTGTTGAACTCCATAAGATCAAAACGAGCTAAAAAGGTGGAAAGTCTTGAATCAAGATCTGAAGCAACCACTCCTGGAACATCTCCCATCACTGCATCCCCACCTGCAGAAACTGGAAAACTTTCAGCCTTTTGTTTTGTTTGAAGATCAGCAATCTGAATAGATCTCGCAACTCCCTCAGGAATAATAGGCTCAGAATCTCTAACACCTGTATCAACATTGTGGCGAAACGGCTAAAGGAAGGTAGAGATGCAAGGGGCTTCGCCATAGAAGAAGAAGGCGGGAAAAAGGTGTAGGGAAAGAAAGGAAGAAAAAGGAAACACAGTGGGAACAATCTACACTCACCTTCTGAATTTTCTAATTCCAAAGAAGAGGCAACACTGGGAATAGACCTCACACTAGTTTGACCTAAAAGGAGAAAGGAAAGAAGAAACTCAAAAAAGGGGGAAGGGGAGAAAAAAGGGGAACAAAAAAGAAACAGATATAAAACACTATTATAAAGGGAAATATGGCTCACCTGTTTGTTTGGATAAAGGCGTGCCTCCCAAAGTCTCTTTACTTGACAATGTCTGAGGAAACACGGTTCTGATGGGACTAGGAGTTCGCTCAAGCTGAGGACTTTGAGATGCAGGGAGCTTGGAAGCTTCGGGATCCTGAGTAGTTTGAACACCCTGCATCGATTGCCCGGTCTCTTCAGCCATACCACCACGAGGGGGCTCCTCCTCCATAACAGGAAATGCAACAAAAAGGGCTGTAACCGTTTCTTCCTCCAGAACCCTACCAGTCATAGGAGGGGACACCTCCACCTAAAAAAAAAAAAGGAAGAGAAGGGGAAAGGCAAACAATAATAAATGAAGACAATAGGGTGACACAAACACACAGTACCAGAATAAATGGAGAGGCATGAATAAGGGAAGTCCATACCACATCATCACCGGACGACTGACTTCTGCCCTTCTTGAAGTCTGACTTGCATTTGGATTGCAAAGGAAACAATCGCTCATTAGCTAAAAGGAGGAAGTAACTGCAACAAGAGTAACAAATGTAAAAGAGAGAAGAAGGAAAGAGGTCTTGCCCTTCTCTCTCTCTCTACAGATTCTTTGAGGGTCTGTTGCTTACTACAAGTATGCCCAGAGGGTCCTAAAGGGGGCTGGGATACAAAATCAGAGGATCCTAAAGGACCATGGACTGTGTGAGAGTGCCTTTTTCGTGACACTCAGGCCCAAGGATCTTAGGCCTAAATGAAAAGGTTTTGGTGAACCGGGCCTTGACTCACCGCAGCTAACGAGCTGTTTAAGAATCAAGTGGTATACAGGGGATGCTCCTGACAATATAAAAAAATGACAAGCAAGGATATGCCAATAAAATTAACAAGGTAAGTTCAGAAGGAAAGAAACAGGATTAGCAAAGCGATAAAAAAATTAATGCTGAGGGGATCCCGGGAAATATGAAGCATGTTTCATTAATACATTATCTATTTGATTACAGAAAACTTACTAGGACATGATACAAGGTCCAATCAAGCTCAAAAATTGCAGTCTTGAATGGCTATTTCAACCTTCAAAACTTGCAAAATTTGATTCTCCTTGAATCCGAGTATGTGCAATAGTGGCTTTTACAGGATACCGAGAAGCAATATTTGTTTTTCCCTTCGTATTTTCTCTTCACTCTAGATTTTTCTGATAGTTTTTCTAGAGAATCTCTTCTTTTTTTGTATTTCTCCCTTTTTTCGCTGCCCTTTCTTCACGACCCATCCCTTCCTTTTATAATTGAGTTTTTGGTCTTCCCGGGGAACCGTTGGTTCCCCTGTTTTACCCTTTTGCAAACAAAGCATGTCCTGTTCCCATCATCTCTGTAAGTCCCATTTTCGTTTTTTCTCATTCTTTCCTTCTTTCAGCTCTGATTCTTTTGAAAGTTCCTGGTTGGCCATCTTTTTTGGGATGTGCTGAGGTATGCCCTTCTCAGCATCCCCGTTTCTGGCGTTTTCCACTTTTCCCTTTTCTTTCCCATCTGGGCGGAATCCTGTTCTGCCAACTTGAAAGTCACTTGTTATCATTCTTTCTTTTATGCTTCTCCATTCTGGTTCCCCGAGGCTTTTTCCGTTTGTGCCATGAGAGGTCGCTGGGTTCTACTGGCGCTTGCGTTCTTTTTGCTTTTGTTTCTTGTTTTCTTCTTCTGTCTTTTTTCTTTCGGGCTGTCCTAGTCTTCCTTTGTCTTTGTGCCTGAAGGGATCCGCGCCTCTTGATGGTTCCTGAGGATCCTTGCTTCTTATCCCTTGCTATGGCTCTCTTTTTTTGGATGCTTCTTTGTCCAGGCTTCAAGATCCCCTGGGCCTTTTATTCCTTCATGGGTCTCCTGCATCTTCTACTTTGGGCTTAGCTTGATTTTTCCTTTTGGGCTTGACTTATTCTTTTGGGCTTCCTTCACTATGATCCTTTTTAGACCTCAATAGACTGAAGAAGTCACAGGAACCTGGGAAAAAGAAGACTCTACCTTGGTCTTCTTCCTGGTCCTTGAAGCCAAAGGTTGCTCGACTTCCTTGTCTTCCTGGGATACCAACTGTGTCTGGGATTTCCCAGTCTTTCTCTTTTTTGCCTCGGGACCAGCCTTCACGCCTTCTGTACTTTCTTCAACATCAACTGTTTTCATTTTTTCCGGCCTAATTTCCTTGCCTTTACTCGCGGGGGTAGTAACACCTATTGTCTCCATTGCGCCCTTCTTAATAGGTACCCCAGAGGAAGTACCAATAATAAGACCACAATCCAACCAAGTTCCGGGAAAATCTTGTGCATATGTTACCCAGCCTCCCCTGGAGGCATGCCATTTTACGAACCCTGTCTTACTACTTACAGCAGCGGAAACAATCCCAGCAGTGGGCAGTGATAAGCGTCTATTGGATGTTGGAACAGAGGAAATACTAAGATTGGGGGTTTCCCTAATTGTGCCAGAGCCAATGTAATCAACAAAAGACTTTTGTATTCTTCTCCAGTAGCCAGTATAGGCGTTAGAAGCAAAAACTCCTCTTTGGGAGTTAGGCACTGCAAACTGGGGGCTCCTCCGTGACTAATAGGAGAAGGCCTGCAACCTCAAGAAAGGATCCAAAGAGGGGAGAGACGGTACTATATCCTTAAAAACTGGGGGAATATTCTGATCAAAACCGAACTGCTGAAGCACCCGGTGTGCCGAATAATGAGTATGTCTTGGGCCGCTCGAAGAAGGCACAAGAAGCCAAGAGGGGCTAATGCAAGCAAGGTAAGCTAAACTGCCCTCATCACCACGATGCAGATCAAAAGTATTCCATGTAGAAGTTAAAAAAGAAGACAACACAGAGTCGCAGGCAAAGCCAGGACCAAACTCACGAGGAGATCTCCAGTGTAAATTTCCTGCTTGATCAAATAACTCAACAAGGTTGAGACCACCACCTTTCAAACTAATCCAACGAAAGATGATGGGGAAAGTATTAGTCGAATTACCACAAAGACCCTTAACTATATCGGGGGATCCTTGGAATTTATCCTTCACAAATTTCAAATTCTTGCACTTAGCCAAAGTGGCTGAAGAACGGTCTCACATAAATATCTAGAGAATAGCACAGTGAAGAGACGAAGTAATCACATAACAAGAATCACCCTTGGCCTCATCTCCATGAAGCTGATCTAACTGAGAATAAACATGGCCTAAAAACAGAGGGGCTAAAGGGTATTGAGTGCCTTGAGCCAACTTAATCGCTAACGGAAAGAAGGTAGACTTAACCCCGTACCCCGAAAACTCACTGAACAGAAATTTGCTAAGCCAGAATGCTAGGAAACCAGCCTGCTTGACTTCTTTATTCTTCTCACGGGAAAGGGTCATGACCCATCTCCCCATTCTGGCCGACTTACCGCCAGGAGAGGCAATGCGACCACCAAAATGGCTAAACAACTTATTTTCCACCACGAGATCCTCTTCAGAAAGGCTAATGTCAAAAAGACTCTCATCCCCAAATACTGGGAGAAGGAAGTTATTGACCACATCCTCCAGGGTAATTGTTAACTCACCAACAGAAAAGAAAAAAGTATGAAGAAAAGGGCACCAACAGCGTACTAGATGCCTGAGCCTCTTAGTGTCTCTAAAACCCTCAAGATTTCTAGAAATCGCCACCACTTTTAGGATACCAGCGTGCTCCAGGCGACCCACGATCTCCTCATCAAATAGTTCCTTATCCACCCAGATGAGCCAACCTTGGATTTTCCTCGGATTAAAATCGAAAAAGATAGGTACCGCCTTTCGAAGTCCCTGTCTAATCTGGAGGTCAAAAATCTCTCTAGGGTTTGGAACCTGGGCAAAACCAGCTGTGAGAGTGCTTTTTTCTTTAGCACACAGGCCCAAGGATCCTGGGCCAAATAGTTGTATTTTGGTGGACTGGGCTTGGTTCACCGCAGCTAAATGGGGGCTGATTACGAACCAAGTTGTGCGCAAGTCACATAAATCTCCTCAAGGCAAAAATGCGATTCCTCCTCGGGCGTTCTGTCGTGGGATCCCGGGACGTACTGTCGTGGGATCCCAGGGCGTATGAGGCCTGTAAGAACCCAAAATCTCTGGTTCTCTGCACTATACAATCTTTATACATATATGTAAGTGAATTTCATGAGAATGATTTAGCCACGAGGATCCTGGCCCCAATTCTCACAGACTTATGCTTTTGCACAAGACTTGTGGGATTTGGAACTCAAGTCTGAGTGGCTTTACTTGGGCAGGGACTCAGCTTTACAAGCAAGAATATATATGTATTAAGCAGCAAGAAGCAGTAAAGAAATATGCAAAGTAATTGTTAGAAATTCTCAAATCAATATGAGATATTTCATTATTTTTCTTGATTGTGGATTACAAATGTGCTCACTAAGACGTGATACAAGGTTCAAATAAGCTCAAAAATTACAGACTTTGATGGCTATTCAAGCCTCTAAGACTTGCAAAGTTTGAATCCTTTTGAATCCAAGTATGTGCTATAGTGGCTGTTTCTGGGATACCGGGAGACATTCCTCTGTTTTTCTTAAATTTTACAGAGTTCTAATGACTCTGTTATGATATTCTTCCTACTGAAAATCCTCTGCCTCTTCAACATGGGTTTTCTCTTCCTTTTATAGTGTGTTTTCTAGGGCTCCATGGTACTAGTGATTTCTCTCTTTTGCCCCTCAGAGCTCGTGCTGTGACAGTTGCTCAAAGGCTGGTCTCTTCCCTTTTTTTCTCATAGTTTTCATCTTTTATTGCTGTTTTCTCTAAAAGTCATTTGTTGACTTTCCATTCCGGGGCGTCCTCAGCAATTAGCCTTCAATCTCTCTTCTTTCAAGGTTTCTCATTTTTCAGAATTGGCTGTCGGTGTTATTTCCTTGTTGTCATTATTCCCAAATAGTTGGAATCTTTTACTGCTGGGTTGAAAGTTCTCTTCCAGTTGCTTCTACGTATGATTTTCTCATTCTTGGTTCCTTGTGGTACAGCTCCTTTGTTCATGAATGTTTGCTTTATACTTTCTGATTCTTTGCTGCACTAGTGGGTACTTGAGAAGGACATCTTTGTTCTTCATTTCTTGTATTTCGTGGTACCTTTCTTCAGTTGTCTCAATCCTACAGTAACTGCCCTGCATTACCTGAGGATCCTGAGCGTCTGGCAGCCTCTGGGTATCCCGGCCCTCTGGCAGCCTCTGGGTATCCCGGCCCAGTTCTTTCACTGAATTTTGCTGGACTTTTTAATGACCTTTTTTGCTGGAAATCTGAACATAAATAGGGCCTTAATGTTGATTCTTCTTGCTGCTTGAATTGGGCCTTCTTTACTTTTCATGGAATGGGCATTCTTGTGAAATTTTGGCCTTCAACATTAGCCCCCCGAGCTCGTGGGTTACCTGTAGCCCACGCGCGAGAAAATAAATTGTTTTTGGACACTTTTTTGGTTTGTAGAATCAATGTGTAGATCAAATAATTCTTTGAGAGAAACTCCAAAGGAATTGCTACACTTCCTTCATGGGATGTACTAACATGTTGCGAAAGATTAGAATTCACCTTCATATTAGTATTAGGCTGTAGATTGGTATTCAATAAATCAACTTTGTCAAACTATCAATAATATATGCAGATATATATGTATAACCAAATTATATTGGTATAGCATTTGATACTAAGAGTATATTTCTAGCACTAACGTTTTTTGCTAGCAATTCTAGGATATGCTTTTTTTTTTTTGAAAGTAGCATACAAAAATCATGCATATTAAATCTTAATATAAGATAGCACAACTTTGTCAACAAGATTTTGTTTGTTTTACAAAATAGGTTGAATGAGGGGATCCCCCATGAACTTTGCCAAAGATATTCTATGCATTGTAGTACATGTTTGCTATGGCTAAGGTGAATAACACCAAGATGTTTGCCCCATGGGATTTTTAGTCCATGAATAGTGACTTACCAATGGGACCATGATATCATAAATCATTGAATCATAAAAGTATACTGATTTAGAGTCTAATCAAAGTTAGCTATTCTTCTCAAAATGTATTAAGAGATAGAAACTTCCCTGAGGACATGACTTAGAAGGCTTAGGAACATCTCCACGCCTTGCTTTAGCTAAAGACCTTGCTCTTCTGGTGGATGCTCTTGATCTTTGCCTCATTCTTTTTCCAAATTGTGAGAGATTATATAATATTTCAGATTGCAGCAGATTATTCACATACCATACCACCAATTATATTGTTGTTTGAATTGCTATATTCCGTATAGTTCATAAGCCAAAGAAAATAACAGTGGCTGAACTTATGTATAGTAAAGTTTGCACTAGACTTCTTAATTTTCATCAAGTGAAAGATATATCTAAGGAAAAATTTTAATCTTGTCTTAGCCCCCAGTGTATGCACTGGAAAAGCCAATTGCCAAATAAGATATGGCAATAAAATTACTTCATGTATATGAAACCATGTGAGGATCTCAACCACACAAGAATTCCAAATTTGATTTTTGATAATTGGTCAAGTAAGAAGACCAAAAATTTTTAGAATTTTTCGTTTTAATCCATATGAATAAAATATTAGTGCATGGGTGATACCTCTTGCACAACATTTTGCAGTGTTTTGATATATTCAAACATGGTATTAATGAGTGGGCTTACCGAAAGGGTACCTTTCTTTTGTTGAGTCGAAATACCTCCAAGCCTTTGGTGAGTTTGCACCTTGTTGGAGGAGGGAAATGTCGCTAGCTGGTTTGCAATGTCATTGACTAATCTCTTTGTATAGAGACTTGCAAAAGTATCCATGCTTGTGCGACTTCGAGTGATGTACTCTTAGAATTTTTTTTTTTAAGTTACGCCTTCCTTGCTTCTTTAGGCTCTCTTGAACCAATTCCTTTCAAGGAGGTCAATCTTGTGCACTTTACACACCCACTTTTGGGTTTTCATACCCACTCAAGGCTCTTTCTCTTTGTACCCCTCGTTGGGCTTTGCTTACAATTTGCATCCTTTGCTAGGACATGCTACGGCTTGTACCTATTGCTGGTACGTACTACAGTTTGTACTCAGTGCTAGTACGTGCTGCAAGTTGTAGCCATGACTGGGATATGCTTACAATCTGCACTTTTACCTATTGCTGGTATGTGCTACAGCTTGTACCCATAAACTTTTGCTTTTGACCATTTTCTTGGTCGTACTTGGAAACTTTTGCTCTCGGCCAATTTCTGGGCCATGTATTTAGAAAAATTATTCTAGGCCAAGTCTTGGGCCAGGTACATGGAAAGTTTCCTCTTACCAAGTCCTAGGCCATGTCACTTGGAAAAATTTGTTTTGGTCAAGTCCTGGGCTAGGTACATGGAAAATTTTCCCTTTCCCAAGTCCTAGGCCATGCCACTTGGAAAATTTTTGTTTTGCTCAAGTCCTGGGCTAGGTACATGGAAAATTTTCCTTTTCCCAAGTCCTAGGCCATGCCACTTGGAAAATTTCTGTTTTGCTCAAGTCCTGGGCTAGGTACATGGAAAATTTGCCTTTTCCCAAGTCCTAGGCCATGCTACTTGGAAAATTTCTATTTTGTTCATGTCCTGGCTAGGTACATGGAAAATTTGCCTTTTCCCAAGTCCTAGGCCATGCCACTTGGAAAATTTGTGCTTTGCTCAAGTTCTGGGCTAGGTACATGGAAAATTTGCCTTTTCCCAAGTCCTAGGCCATGCCACTTGGAAAATTTGTTCATGACCATTGAATTTTTCAATCTTCAGAAAAAAAGTTCCTTCGTAGCCCCTCATTTTCAAGTGGGCTTACTGAACTGATTTCTTTTCTTTTCTTTAAAGGGATGAGGATTTGTTTTCTTCTCCGAGGATCTTCTAAAATATCCTTTCTTGTTGTGAACAAATTCTTTATGTAAAGAATCTTCTTTTATGAGTCATCTAAGGTTGCTCTCAATGGTAGACTGATGGCCAGGAGCTCCACCAAGATGATTCTGTCATGGTGTTTTCTTCAAGTGGGGGATCTTCGTACGGGGATCTTCGTACGGGGATCCTGGAAGAGGATGACTTCCTCTAGGCATGCTCGTTGAAGGCTGTCTTCACAAACCTCATAGTCTGTTTCTTTACAAGGATCTCTACCGCTACTACTTTTTTAGAGATCTTCTCACTTAATAGGTATTTCTCATCTTCGGGGAACTGGGTCAGTGAGTTTGTTACAGCTTAGCTCTTGATAGCTCTGGGGATCCTTCAGACCTATGTTGTATTGGGAAATTAATATTAACCACCTGGCTACTCTTCAAGATTGCAAGGGCTGATTGAGGAGGGTTTTTATTGGATGAGAGCTTGTCACCAATAGGATTTGGTGGGATGAAAAGTAATGATTCAGTTGTTGAGATGCATAACTGCCATACACGCCTTTTCTATGTTGGGATACCTCATTTCAGTGTCCTTCAATGCTTTGTATGCTTGGGATCAAGATCCCAGGTACAACAATAGTGATTTTGCCATGGATAGTACCCATATGGTAGGCAAATGACTCATGATTTGTTGAATTTTATGAAAGACATTTGGTTGCCCAACTCCCCATATGAAAATATTCCCCTTCTTCAACAGTTTGGATAGTCCACTAATGACCAAGGTTGGTCTTGGTGTGAACTTCCTAATGTAAGAAACTCTTTCTAAGAAGCTCTTTGAGTTCCCTGATCGTGGTATGCCTCTTCATGGTTGATATTGTTGTTGCCTTAGTTGGATCTATGAGGAGATCGATGTTAGGCGAAGGAAATTTATCCTTTGGATGTGCCTTATTTAGTTTGAAGGAGTTCACGCCAATAAATCTTCATATTTTTTCAATAGCTCCACCAGTTGCTCTTTTTTTCTGTACTGACTGCTGATTAGGATGGGCCCTGGGTTCCTTGCGTCAGCCCCCAAGTTCACCTCTTCTAGTTTTTCCTTTGGTAGGATTTATGTCTTCCTTTTCATATCTGTAAGTTTTTTCAAGATCTTTGTAAACAGTATATTAGCCTTCCTCCTTCTTTCTTTTTCTGTCCAAGGGATCCCTCAAACCATGGGCATTGCTTCCTTCTTCTAGGATGGGAACCCCTCGGGATCCTGGAGATGGGAAATTCTGACTCATCGTATCCCCAAGTTCCTCCAGGATCTCTTCCTGGGCTATCATGTAAGATGGTGGTCCAAGATCCTCTTGTAGGCTACATTCAGGTCCTGCGTGCCTTCATAAGCAATATTCTGCTTTCCCTCCAGGTTTCTTCTTCTTCTGCGATAGGAACCCCCAGGATCCCAAATATAGGAGCTCCCCGAGATCCTAACAATGAGATATTCTTTAGCTGGAGCTGATTCATCATAAAGTATATTTTCCACAAAATTTACTTTGTGCTAGATGAAATGACTAAGATTGGCAGTGACTTTTGTGGGGTTCCCATTCAATCCCTCTTTCACGTACTAGTGATACATTGAGAGGATTAGGCAATAGTTGTGATGTCATGGTTGGCCTTTAGAGCTAGTTGTAGGTGTCTTCCAGTGGTCTTTGTATCTCCTCCAAATCTTGTTATTTCCATAGGTGAGCCCAATTATTGAGCTGTAAGAAATGATAGATGTATTGTATAGTTGTTGAGCTTTCAATAATGTTGATATTGCTACTGACTTGCAATATAGTGTTTCTATTGATTTTCTTCAAAATATATTTAAGGTCCACTGCATAATAGGCTTTAGCCCCCAAGACATGAGGCGGTTGTTGAATCATACTTGATCCACCTTCTCTTGATGCTATTATGGAACTTCTATCCATTTTTTGGATGCCTCCATTTTTTTTTTCACAACCATTTTACTTTGCTGGATTCGTGGAAATACTTCGTCTTTGTTGGAACTAACGATCTTTTAGGCTTTGTTGAAATTGAGGGTGTACTTAGCCTTGCTGGAATTAAGGATCTCCTCAACTTTGTTGGGATCAAGGATCTCCCAGGCTTTACTTTCCTGGAGTTAAGGATCTCTTAGACTTTGCTGGAATTAAGGATGTACTCAGCCTTGCTGGAATAAAGGATCTCCTCAGATTTGTTGGAACCAAGGATTTCTTAGGTTTTGCTGGGATCAAGGATCTCCCAGGCTTTGCTTTCCTGGAGTCAAGGATCTTTTAGACTTTGCTGGAATTAAGAATGTACTCAGCCTTGCTGGAATAAAGGATCTCCTCAGCTTTGTTGGGATCAAGGATCTCCTCAGTTTTGTTGGGATCAAGGATCTCCTAGGCTTTATTGGGATCAAGGATCTCCTAAGCTTTGCTTTCCTGGAGTCAAGGATCTCCTAGACTTTGCTGGAATTAAGGATGTGCTCAGCCTTGCTGGAATAAAGGATCTCCTTAGATTTGTTGGAACCAAGGACCTCCCAAGCTTTGCTTTCCTGGAGTCAAGGATCTCCTAGACTTTGCTGGAATCAAGGATCTCCAAGGCTTTGTTGGAATCATGGAATTACTCCATTTTGCTAAACCCATGGGTGGAGCCAAGGAACTTGTCCATTTTGTTAACCTGCGCCATATGATATTATTATCAAGTTGCTGCAAAAATTATTTAGCCCCACAACGTGAGGAAATTGCTTTGCTATGTAATTTACATTTCATCAAATCTCTTTGATTCACTTACTTCTCTTTCTTCTTTTTCTTTTTAAACAAATGAAACAATATCATGAATTTTTTTTTAAAAGAAAGAATACATTAGCCCCCAAATGTGGGGCCATTTCTCTATTATGTAGCTCATACAATCTTCATTTCATCAATATATTTTATTTGTTCACTTCTCCATTTTTCTTTAAAGCAATGGGACAATATTATAATTGTTTAAATATTACTACATGACCCCCTGTTTTTCTTTTAAAAAGCAGGGCAATGATCTATTATGTTCAAATGAGACAATATTATAATTGTTTAAATATTACTACATGACCCCCTGTTTTTTCTTTTAAAAAGCAATGCAATGATCTATTATGTTCAAATTGTAAAGCAGAGAAAATAATAACGCATAAAACTTATCTTGTGTTCGGAAATTCCCCAAAATTCCATATAGAGTCTCTCGGTAGAACGTTCGTTGGAGGAACCCACACTTTTGGGATCTTGATGTTGGACGCACCAAGAGGAACTTTCCTTCCTCTCTAAGTGTTTCCTAGCTTTGGAGCCATGCTTGCGAAGGGACTGCTTTTTCCCTCTCCTTTTTCCCAGTCCCCAGCGGAGTCGCCAAAATGTGAGAGTGCTTTTTTCTTTAGCACACAGGCCCAAGGATCCTGAGCCAAATAGTTGTATTTTGGTGGACTGGGCTTGGTTCACCGCAGCTAAATGGGGGCTGATTACGAACCAAGTTGTGCGCAAGTCACATAAATCTCCTTAAGGCAAAAATGTGATTCCTCCTCGGGCGTACTGTCGTGGGATCCCGGCCCCAATTCTCACAGACTTATGCTTTTACACAAGACTTGTGGGATTTGGAACTCAAGTCCGAGTGGCTTTGCTTGGGCAGGGACTTAGCTTTACAAGCAAGAATATATATGTATTGAGCAGCAAGAAGCAGTAAAGAAATATGCAAAGTAATTGTTAGAAATTCTCAAATCAATATGAGATATTTCATTATTTTTCTTGATTGTGGATTACAAATGTGCTCACTAAGACGTGATACAAGGTTCAAATAAGCTCAAAAATTACAGACTTTGATGGCTATTCAAGCCTCTAAGACTTGCAAAGTTTGAATCCTTTTGAATCCAAGTATGTGCTATAGTGGCTGTTTCTGGGATACCGGGAGACATTCCTCTGTTTTTCTTAAATTTTACAGAGTTCTAATGACTCTGTTATGATATTCTTCCTACTGAAAATCCTCCCCCCTTCAACATGGGTTTTCTCTTCCTTTTATAGTGTGTTTTCTAGGGCTCCATGGTACTAGCGATTTCTCTCTTTTGCCCCTCAGAGCTCGTGCTGTGACAGTTGCTCAAGGGCCGGTCTCTTCCCTTTTTTCTCATAGTTTTCATCTTTTATTACTGTTTTCTCTAAAAGTCATTTGCTAACTTTCCATTCCGGGGCGTCCTCAGCAATTAGCCTTCAATCTCTCTTCTTTCAAGGTTTCTCATTTTTCAGAATTGGCTGTCGGTGTTATTTCCTTGTTGTCATTATTCCCAAATAGTTGGAATCTTTTACTGTTGGGTTGAAAGTTCTCTTCCAGTTTCTTCTACGTATGATTTTCTCATTCTTGGTTCCTTGTGATACAGCTCCTTTGTTCATAAATGTTTGCTTTATACTTTCTAATTCTTTGCTGCACCAGTGAGTACTTGAGAAGGACATCTCTGTTCTTCATTTCTTGTATTTCGTGGTACCTTTCTTGAGTTGTCTCAATCCTACAATAGCTGCCCTGCATTACCTGAGGATCCCGGGCGTCTGGCAGCCTCTGGGTATCCCGGCCCAGTTCTTTCACTGAATTTTGCTGGACTTTTTAATGACCTTTTTGCTGGAAATCTGAACATAAATAGGCCTTAATGTTGATACTTCTTGCTGCTTGAATTGGGCCTTTTTTACTTTTCATGGAATGGGCGTTCTTGTGAAATTTTGGCCTTTAACACCAGCGAAACCTGTCTGACCAGAAAACACCCAAGCATGAGGGGACGGAGGAGCCTCGCCATAAGACACCTGAGGAAAAAATAGACTACGAGAGTACTAGGGGTCTCGTAAAGGAAAAGCCGAACGCTCAGTGACTTCGTGAGATTCACTCAAGGCAGAACCAGAAGAACCTTCGCCCTTAGAAGGGCTTGGGGTGCGCTCTCTTCTTTTTTAGGAAGAAGAAGCCATTAAAGCAATGGGAATGATGAGAAGAAAGGGGAATTGGAAGAATGGAAAAAGGAAAACGGGAATAGCAGACTGTTTGAAAAGAGAGAACAAAGAGACCTAAAGAATGAAAGACTCAGGGAAGCAAAGAGATAATGTGAAATGGCCGCAATAAAAGCGCAAAGAGCAGTTGGAGAAGACAATGTATAGAAAGACGCGCCAGTTGCCAAAATATTTAATTATGAAGAAGAGATTAATTAGTAGTTATTAATGGAAGTTACGGGGAACAAAAAAGGTGGGTAAAGGAAATTTTACTCCAAATACTCAACTGCCACGTCCCGTGCAAAGGGGAAATTGCAAAATGGAGAAACACGACGCACAAAAAAGACTAAGATGACCAAAAAGCAGTAAGAAAGGCTCGGATCCTGAATAAGAAAGAAGGGAACCCAGGGGTAATTAAAAGAAAATCCTACAGAATCTAAGAAACCCTAAATTACTCATTCGTGGGCTTCAGGCAACCCACGAGCTCGGAGGGCTAAATGTTGAGGTCTAAAAAGTCACAGTACCCAGGCCTAAAGAAATAAGCGCAAGGGGGCCACGAAAAAGGAGAAAAAATGGTAAGCCCAAGAAGTTTGAAGCCCAAAAAGCATCAAGAAGAAAAAAGAGGAAGCCCAAAAGCTTATGAGAAAAGAAGAAAGAAAAGGAAAAAGCCCATGTCAGAGGATTGAAGAAGAAAACTGAGCTGGGATCCTCAAAGACTGCCAAAAGGCTCGGGATCCCCCCCAGGCACGTAAGCACAGTTGACAAAAGATTAAGACAGTTCAAAAGAAAAAAGACAAAAAAAAAAAAAAAAAAAAAAAAAAAAGAAACACAAGAGAAGCCACGTCCTTCTCAAGCGTCAAACGACCCAGCAAGAAAAAGGAGGGAAGAATCAACGACCTCTCATAGCGCAAGTGGGTAGCACCTCGGGGAACCAGAATGAAGAAGTATAAAAAAAGGAGTAGCAGCGGAAGACTTTCAGACCGACAGAATGTGATTCCGCCCGTTTAAGAAAAAAGATAAAGAAGAAGAACTGCCAAAAGTTGGATCGAGAAAGGCATGACTTCAGCATGTTCCGAAATAGGTAGTTAGCCATGGACTTACAAAGAAACAAAACTAAAAGGAAGGATAGGATGAAGAACAGGGAAACTGAACCTGTTGGGCAATGGGCACAATACATAGTCTAGTCACCAGAGGGCAAAACAGGTGAATCAATAGCTCCCCTGGGACTCCAAAATATCACTATAAAAACGGGGGGGGGGGGGAGGATTGCGAAGAAGGGAGAATTTGAAAACGGGAGAACCATTGATAAAATTCTGTTAAGAAGAGAAAATTCAGAGAAAATTAGTAAAATTACTTCCCGGTATCCTAGAAAAAACCATTATAGCACATACTCAGATTAAAAAAGAATCAAACTTTGCAAGTCTTAAAGGTTAGAATAACCATTTAATACTGTAATTTTTGAGCTTGCTTGAACCTTGTATCACGTCTTAGTGAGCATACTGTAATCATAATAAAGAAAATTTAATGAAATACTTTCCATTGATTTAAGGATCCCTAACCGTTACTTTGTGCTTTTACTATTTTGTTCTCTACATTTACTTTGCTGTTTTGATTTTTCGTTCAATGCAAATATCCTTGTTTGTCAGTTTATATGTATTGTAGGAAGCATGCCCTGTGTACCACTTGATTCTTAAACAACCCTTTAGTTGTGGTGAATCAAAGCCCGGTCCACCAAACTACAACTATTGAGCCCGGGATCCTTGGGCCTGAGTGTTATGGAAAAAGCACTCTCACAAAAATCAAAATCCAAAATCCAAAATTTAAACTAGAAACCCACCACTGACCCATGCTGCCGCTGCACCACCTGACCCACGCCCACATCAGTCACAAACCCACCACTGCCAGAAACCCACACAACTCGTTGATCTCCACCGCTAGAAACCCAAATCACTTACTGATCTCCACCACCAAAAACCACAAAAAAATACCCCGAAAAATACCTAGAGGAGATGAGAGAGAATAGAGAGGCTTGGTGTGAAAGAGTTTCAGCGATGGAGAGAGAGAGAGAGAGAGATGAGAGACCGTGGAGAGAGAAAAGCCTAAGATTAAAGGGATTTGGAGATGGGTGGGTGAATCGGCAGGATGGTGAGAGAGAGAGAGAGGGGATGAGAGAGAAGAGAGACTTGGTGTGAGAAAGAGTTTCAGCGATGAGAGACTGTGGAGAGAGAGAGAACCGATATTTACGCATAAAATATTAATATCTCTTTTACAATTGAGTTATAGTGTGATTCTACATTTAGAATCACACTGTAGCACAATTGCAATTTTTGTTTGCAACAGTTAAACTTTACAAGTTTTGCTGGAGTGGGTCTTTTAGGCCTGAATGGTAAAATAGGCTTACATTTGGCATACAGCCTTTCCACTATGGATGTTCTAAGTAAATAAATAAGGGGCTGTTTGATTTTAAAAAAACCATCACTCCTCACTCAATTTTCGTCACTCGTCACTCATCACTTATCACTTAAAATAACCCAATTTCCTAAACCCTGCACGTTTGGCACATTGTTTTCAACTACTCATCACTCAAATATTTTTACTTTTTGTGGGACCCATACCTGAGCACTTGGTTAAAGACACCTTAACCCCCATACATGATTTCTGCTAGCCTACACGCCTCACCCTCATTCCCCACCATTTTCTTCACTTCTTATTTCTCCTTCATCCCCTTTAGCCTTGTTACTCTCCCAAAACACAAACCTGAACCCAACTAAAATAGAAGAAGCTCGGATGTCGATCTGCATCATCATGAGGGCCGCTTGACCCATCTCTTCAATGTGTACCGGCGGCGCAATCTCCTCCGTCGTGACCCAGCGGCGCCAACGAAGTGTGAAGAAACGTGACCCATTTCCTTGATTTGTCACGGACGATCTTCTCTGATCCAACACAGCGCTACCTTATCCCTTTTTGTACTCTTTCAGCTTGTTTCTTTATCTGATTTATATTTTTGGCATTT
The DNA here is from genome assembly GCF_001633185.2 of Quercus lobata. NCBI lineage: Eukaryota > Viridiplantae > Streptophyta > Magnoliopsida > Fagales > Fagaceae > Quercus > Quercus lobata. The sequence goes on along the minus strand of NC_044910.1, from coordinate 21,481,709 downwards.
GGGTTTTGAGAAAACTGTTAGATTTTAACTTGAACTCTGCTTTGCCTTTGTTTTTCCCTGTTGTTTGGTTGGTGAAAAAATAATAAAGGAGAAGTTTTTTTGGTTTGTTTTTCGTTTATATGATATTATTATGCTTACCCATTGCTGGATTGCTTCAATCGGATTATTTGTTTCTGGTTGGATTATATTATATTGTTTATTGGAAAATTTTGATTTCTCATCAACTTAAGTAAACCAATTGAAATAGATGGTTTAGAGGCTTTGAATCTATTAAAGATTTTTTGGATTGTTTACATTGTGTTGGAATTTTTAATTGTTGAAGTAATATTACCCTGAAAATACAAAGAAGCAAACTTCATTAGCACGAGTTGAAATAGATGTAAAAGATGGGAAATACCACCCTATTTCCAACAAATCAGATGTATAAAACAGCTTAAATGTATAAAATACCTTCGGATTTCTGTGAAAAAACTGAGAAAGAGGTCGAGGGGAGATCGGTGCCTTTGGTGTGTGAAGAATTGCGTGATTGTGACCTAATGGCGCGAGTTGGCTGAGCTCCGATTGGTGACTGTGTGCGTGAGGAGGTGAGGGCATGCAGAGGCTTCTAAGGACTTATGGTGGTACTGGTATGAAGATGGAGTATAGTGATCTGCTTTACCAATGTGAAGAGAGCCATTAAAAGAAACGCCTGGTGTGACTTTGCTCTGACTGTGGGTCCCATGCATGTGTGTTTATTTACCAAAATGTCATGGAAACTCAGTTTTGATAACTTGAAAATACCTAAAATGTGTTTTCAGTTTCCATAACTCATCATTCAAAAATTAAAGAATTGAGTGATGAAAACAAAAACTGAAAACAAATCCAAACAGTCGTGGGACCCACCAATTTTGAGTTATGGGTGATGGAAAACAACAAATCCAAATAGTCCCCAAATAACTAGCCTCTAAGCACTCTTGTTGAGTGTGCTTTTAGAGACTCTTTTATTTTTTTGGATAAAAGTTAAGAATTTGCATTTATTATAATTTGAAAAATTATTAATCTTTACCCAAAAAAATAGAAGAGCCCAGCGACAACCCACCCCAGCCCAATCTTAACCCAAAAAACGATCCACCACCAACACCAAGAACCTAAAATGCCAATCTTAACAACTCACTACCAACAAAACACATGAACCAAAACGCTAAAAGGAGAAGAAGGTGGCATTGGAGAGATAAAATAAAATAAATAAGAGAGAGAGAGAGAGAGAGAGAGAGAGAGAGAGAGAGAATATATTTTAATGAGAGAAGAGAGAGAAGCCGAATAAACAATATTTTTATTTATTACTTTATTGCTCTAGCAAATTGTCAATATTTGGCAATCTACTGATAAAGCACCACGATTCCAAAACCTCAAAGATGGCACTTTACTATAGCTAGTTTATCAAAAATTTTAACTAAAGCATTCACAGTAAGGTTGTTAATATAGCTTCAAAGCTATCTCAACAACACAACACTAAAAAAGCCCTTACTTCAAAGGTGCCAAACTTAAAATTTTTTAGCAACTTGCTACAGTAAGGTGCTACTAGTAACAACACACTGTAGCAAGTTGCTACCTTTTTTTTATTAATTTTTTCTCTCTCTGTCCCATGCCTCTCATTCAAGTCTCTTCTCCCTCCTCTCTCAGCTCTCTCTCTCTCTCTCTCTCTCTCTCTCTCTCTCTCTCTCTCTCTCTCTCTCCAAAACTCTAATCTTTCTTCTCTTCGTCGGCGACTTCCCTACCACCACTACTCCACCGGCGTTTGTCCTTCATTAGTGGCTTGTGGGTGGGTTTTGGTGGGCTGATCTCTTGGATGGTTTGTGGCTGGGTGTTAGTTGGATTCAAATCCCCAAGATTTCATAAGTAACTGTATCAGTAGAATTCTTTAAATCCTAACCACTCTTTTATGATTTAAGAGTTTAGATTCTGTCATATCAGCATTCCACTAACAATACTCTTAAAATAATAAAATATTGCTGCAAACAAAATAATTAAGAGTATTGTTAGTAAAATACTAACATTGCAAAATCTAGACCCTTATATCATAAAAGAGCGGTTAGGATTTAAAAAAATCTACCGGTAGAGTACCCTAAGAAATCTAGAAGATCTGAATCTATGTTGGTTGGGTTGTGGCTGGGTTGATCTCATGGGTGGGTTTTGGTTGAGTTCTGGTGGGTTGATTCTGGGCTTTTTTTCCTCCGGTGGTGGTGGCTGGCAATGCTTAGGGCTGGTTGTTGGGTTCTTGTGGGCGTGGGTCTTGAAATTTTCATTTTTCTCAAAACACGTTTCATTTTCCTCCAATGGTTGCTAGGTTCTTAAAACAATGTTGTATACTCAAAATTTTAATTTTTCTCTCTCCGCAAAATCCGAAGAGAAATGGTGAAAAATGGTTGATGAATTTTCAACTTTCAAGTCAGTTTGGGAAATGGGTATTTCCCTTTTTGTAGTGTGTGATGCTTGTTTATTGAGAATTCCCATGTGGGTATCTTTGTGAGTTCTCTATGGAGTGTATCTCTTTGCTTTTTGTTTGTTTGTTTTTTTTTTTTTTTTTTTTTAAACCGATTGTGGTGGTGGTAAGTGGTAGTGGGTGTGGACAGCAAAAAAGAGAGAGAAGAGAAAGAGATGGAGAAGAAGACGAAGGAGATAGTAAGAATAAATAAATAAAAATATATTTAAATGAAGTGGTAAAAAAATAGAAACTTTGATGTATAATGTATGGTAAAGTGAAATGTTAAAATAGATAAAGTCGATTTTTAAGTTGCTAAACGCTAAATTTTTTGAGAACCTTGATGTGAATGCTCTAACACCACTTATAAAACTTTGTTTTTGAGAGCTAAAATGACTTTTTTGCTATTATACCTCATTTACTATGAATGTTCTTAAAAGCTTTAAAGCAAGTGTCTACTGAACCAATAAATTGTGTTTCCGTCCCTACCTATACCCTTGACCTCCACTTTTCTCTCTTTAGAAGAATGAGTGATATATATATATATATATATATATATATATATATATATTTGATGAAAAGATTGTGAATTTTATTAGCTACTAGCAATAGAAAGTACATCATGGAGAAGAGCTTGTTCTAAGAAACAAGGATTCTCTTCCATCTAAGTAGAGAAATCAATAATGCTCTTGGTATGTTTAGCTAAAAGATGAGCTGATCTATTCCCTTGACGACACATATGTGAGTATGAGACTTGGCGAAACTCTCCACTAAAGGACTGTATGCCTTGTATTACAAAGTCCACTTATAACAGAGGTTCAAAAAGACCAGATAAAGCTTGATAGATAATAAGCGAGTCTCCCTTCAAAATAAATTATTGGAGTCCTATATCCTTTGCAAACAACATCCCCACCTTAAACGCTTTTGCTTCAGCTTCGACAACCCCCATTGGTGCCTGAACTCTCTTGCTCAAAGCTGCGATGACCCTACCCAATCCATCCCGAACTAAAACTCCAAGCCCTAGTGCTCTTTGCTTCGAAAAAACTGCACCATCAACATTTATCTTGAAGATAGGTGCAGTTGGAGGGGTCCACGATACTACCTGTAATTCTAGGCTCGATGCATGTTGATCTAAGTCCAATGTAGCATTGTATTCCACCAAATACTGCACTGCCCTCTTCATTAAAACAGTCTCTTCCTTCTTCACGCCTCCAGCACGCACCTCGTTCCGATTATTCCATAAGTACTGAAAGTTCAATAAGTGTATAAAACACCTTGAACGTTTAGACCCCCAATTTATAAATTACCAATTCAAGCTTAATATCAAATAATTAATGTGCGAAAAATAAACTTAAGCTTAATACAGAATTGATAAACATTCTAAACCAAATAAAATCACATCCACAGTAGAAATTAAATGGAAAAGATTAAGGGAAGAGAGATGCAAACACAAGGATAACACTTGATGTGTTATCGAAGAGGAAACCGAAGCCCTCGAAGTAAAACCTCTTTGCTGCCCTCCAAGCAGTAAACAATCCACTAAAGAATGTAGTTGGGATACACGAACAGCAGAAGACCCTCCAAGCCTAATCTACCCAATTTACCTAAGCCCTCTAAGCTCCTACTCCAACGAGGTTACGCCAAACCTATTTCTTCTTTAACTTGCCGGATTCCGCTACTTGACCATAGCATCTACCAATATGAAATTGGTCTCTTCTTAATTGCTTCCCAAATACCAAATGACCTCCTTACAGATATGGGTATGGTGAGAAAAGGTTTTGGTAATGTACCTCTCAAGGATTTGACAATGGAGAGGAACAGAGTAGAGGAATTTGAAGAGTCTCTATATGAAGATTGTGGATGAATCAATCCTGTTTTTCTCTAGGGTTTCTCTCTCAAAATTCGCTCTGGAAACTCTTTAAATATCGTGGGTATAAGGGTATATATATAGTAAGGTGAGAAGGAATGTGAAAAGTCAGTTTTTTTCAAACAGGGTGTTCTGGTGACTTGACCTTGCGACTGGGTTGAGTCGCGAGTTCAAGCCACGAGCTAACAGCCTGGCCAGCCTGGGACTTTTGTCCTGTAGTGCAATAGCTAGTGCAACTCTTCAGCTTCTGGCATGCTTGGCACGTGTGCAACTTTTTGGCGGCTTGCAAGCCGCGAGCCACCCGCAAGATCCAGTTGCGAGTCCCTACTTCTTTGCACAATCTTGCGCATTTCTTCACACTCTTTTACACACTACCCTTACATGATTCCCACCTAAATACAGGGTTACTAATTGCTAAAATACAAGCAAATTTGGCATGGAATAAAGCCAACAAGATGGTTGATAAAATTCAACCTTACAAGCACCAAACGCCAGTTACAAGCTTCGCCGCAGTCTCTATCCGTCTTTCCTCCACCATTTACAACTGCCATAATAGATATTTAAAGGACTAACAGTGACCTCGATCGAATGGTATAATTAACTTCAAACTCCCCTAAAGCTCCCGAGCTTTCGGACAGGTCCAAAACAAATGTCTTGAGGTCTTTGCTTCCAACCCGCATTCCTCACATGTACTATCTTGCACCACCTTCCAATGCAGCAAGTTAGACTTCGTAGGGAGAATATCTCTGCACGCTCTCCATGTGAAGTGTCAGATTTTATGTGGGATTGGTAAGCTCCAAAGAAGCTTCCAAAACCAGCATTCCTTACTGACATCAAAGCAACCAACATTCTAGGACCAAGATAGTTCTAATGCTGCATAGTACGCACTTTTAACGCTAAACACACCTTTAGAGTTTAGAGCCCAAATTTGCTTGTCTTTAGGTAGGTGTGAGCTTATAGGTATTCCCCTGATCACCTTTGCTTCTTGAGGCAAGAACAGAGACTTTATCACCTCCGGCTTCCAACAGGCCTTTTCCTTGTTGATCAATTCCCCGACCCTTGTGTTAGGGTGCATGAACAACCTGGGCGATGTGATTTGAATCGTGGTTGAAGTTGGTAGCCACTTGTCACCCCAGACCTTCAACTCTCTCCGTTGCCTATTCTTCACCTTAAGCCATATTTCACCAGCTCTTGTGTCACCCATATACTACTCCAAGTGAACGATGCATTATTTCCCAACGGTGCATTAATATAATCACACATTGGAAAATATTTGGCTTTAAAAACTCTGTAAACCAAAGAATCGTGTCCCACTTGAAGCCTCCACCCCTGCTTTGCTAGTAAGGCCAAATTAATCTGTTTCAACTATTTGAAACCCATACCTCCCTTGGTCTTTGGCTCACAAAACTTGTCCCAACTCAGCCATGCCATCTTCTTCTCATCTCTTTTTTGGCCCCACCAAAAATTCCTAATCATTCTTGTTAAGTCATTGCATAGAGAATCAAGAATTTTGAAGCAGCTCATAGTGTAGGTAGGGATCACCTGAGCCATTGCTTTGATAAGAACTTTTTTGCCTACTTTAGATAATAACTTTTCCTTCCATCCCATCAACTTCTTACCTAACTTTTCCTTAATATCATTAAAAGTGTTCCTTTTCCTCTTCCCTACCAATAAAGGCAACCCCATATATTTTTCATGCTGTTTAATCACTTGAGCACCAAATTTGGTCTTAATTTCCTCCTTCATCTCCCTTGAGGTATTGCAGCTAAAGAATAAGGAAGTCTTGACCCGATTTAGCTGTTGTCTAGAAGCTTACTCATAAACCTGCAAGACTCGTTGTAAGGCATTGCATTCCTTAATGGTGGCTTTGCAAAAAATCAAACTATCATCTACAAAGAAAAGATAAGATAATCTAGGGCCATTTCAACACACCACTAGACCACCCATTTGTCCGTTGACCACTGCTAACTTTATCAAAGCTGAGAGACCCTTGGCACATAGCAGAAAGAGATAGGGGGACAAATGATCTCCTTGGCGTAAACCTCTAGTTGGCACAATATGTCCTATTGGCTTCCCATATATCTTCATTGAATAAGTGATTGAGGTAACACACTTCATTAATAAATCCCTCCATTTTTCCACAAATCCTAGTTTATCCATAATTTTCTCCAGACAGGTCCACTTCACTCAGTCATAATCCTTGCTCATATCCAACTTCAAAGCCATCTCACCTATTCTTCCTGCTTTCTTCTAGCTAATATGGTGCATAGTCTCAAAAGTCACAAGAATATTATTAGTAATTAATCGTACGTGCACAAAGGCACTTTGGTTCTCACTAATGATAGAAGGCAAGAACTTTTTTAATCTATTAGCAATGCATTTAGATGTTAACTTATAAACCACATTACATAAGCTAATAGGCCTATAATTAGTCACTCTTTTCAGCTCTTTGCATTTTGGAATAAGCACAATATGGGTCTCATGAAAATTTGGAGGGGATATACCTGAATTAAGAAAATCTAGGATAGTCTTTGTTACCACATCTCCCATAGTAGACCAAAAGTGCTAAAAAAATCGCTGGGTCACCCCATTTGGACTTGGTGCTTTTAACAGATACATCTGCTTCAGGGCTATTCTGACTTCATTTGGTGTAAACTCTTGGGTTAAAGCATGGTTCATTGCTGGGGTGACCTTTGGATGGATGGCTTAGAGAAGTTCATCAAACTCTATCGGGTTGCTAGAGGTAAAGAGGTTCTGACAGTACTCCACCATAATTGCCTCCACTCTATTGTCATCCTCGTGCCACACATCATCCGAATCCAATAATCCATCAATGAAATTTTTATTATACTGAACCACAACCTTTGCATGAAAAATCTAGTATTTCTATCCCCTAATTGGAGCCAATCGTTGCAAGATCTTTGAAGCCACATCACATTCTCCTTATCTAGCCAATCATTCAACTCATATCTTATAGCTCTCATATCTTGGATTGTTGACGGCGATTCAGATTGAAGTTCCAGCCATTCCAAATGTTTTCGCAACTACATTATCCTCCTTCCAACATGACCAAACTCTTCCTTGTTCCAAGCTTCCAATTGAGCATGACAACTCTCTAGGCATTTACTCAAAGCAAACTCTTGATTGGCAGCTAAGCCTTCCTTCCATGCATCTTGAACCACCTCCTCACAACGTGGGTCTTTCAACCACATTGACTCAAAGCGGAAGACTTTGCCCATCTTTCTCCTATTTGATCTCGGAACCATTTGAAGGGAGAGTTGGGAGTGGTCTGATGCTACTAATGCCAGATTAACAAGTTTTGCCCCCGGGAATTTCACACTCTATTCTTGAGTAGCTAGAGCTTGATCCAACCTTTCCCGTATTTGAAAGCCATCAGCCTTCTGATATAACTAGGTAAATTTTGGTCTAGTGAAGCCTATATCCCGAAGCCCGCATCAATTAATTCCTTCAGTAAACCTCCCTATTTGTTGGTTAGGCCAAACCTTACCCCCCTCCTTCTCTGAAAGCCCCATGATCTCATTGAAATCGCCAATGACTAGCCAAGGAAGGGAAGAAGTACCCCTTAAATGTTTAAGCTTTGCCCAAGATTCTAGTCTTTTAGCTGTATCTAGCTCCTTATAAAATCTAGTTAAATGCCACCACCCTACCTCAGCACCTCTATCTACTAAAGCATCAATATGTGTTTGTGAATACATTTGAATGTCCAATCTGATTTCTTCCTTCCAATACATAGCTAAACCACCACTATTGCCTCTGCATGGTACCGTTAAACCATTCTTGAAGTTACACTTATCACGCACTTTCACCATCTAGTCTATATCCGATTTTGTCTCCATAAGGAAGACGATTGTGGGCTTTTATTGTCTTACCACATTTTCCAAGGTTTTAACTGTCCAAACATTCCTAAGCTCTCGACAGTTCCAGCTTAAAAGACTCATTCTAGTAACCCCGCCAACCTTAGGTGTGTAGCCAGCAAGTGACTAAGTGTCTTTGTTTCTTCATCCAATTTGGATTTCTTGAGGTGCTCCGTGACATTCTCATCATCTATATTTGATACATTACCCTTTCTTTTCAAGCCATATGCCTCATCAGATTGGTCCATGATAATAGGACTCATTGGCCTATCCATTAGACAGGTCCACGTTCCACCCTTCTGCTTCTTCCTGACTTCTTTCACCTCTTTACGGTTACCTTTGCTACCACCATCTCCTTTACTGCCTTGTTTTCTCGTTGAGAAGCCCATGGTAAACCTACCATCCAAGATAAACGTATTTTGAATCCCTGGCAGATTATGCAGGCCTTCGGTTCCATGCCTATCTATATTATCTTATCCTTTTAAATCTCCCATCTTATCCGGATTATACACCTTATCCACCCATCCATCCTTAACATCTGCTAGGGTAGATAAATCCGAATTTGAAATTGAACCTCCTGGATTGTTGGCGATAGCATTATCGAGTTCCTGGATAATTTCCTCAAAAACCGGCAAGGACAGATTTTTGAAAACATTTGCTGCTGCCTTCGACACCGGTGAAGACCTCCCTACTGGCCCGGACTCCTCTGTCAACATTCTGTTTTCATCCAACAAACCGGGAAGACGTGGTTGATCCGCCTGATTGTCGGATACCAGAGATGCTGTTGATGATGGTCGTAAGCTCCCAGGACTCATATTCTCTCGACCACCACCATAGACTTCATAACCTTGCACAGTTACTGATACTTTCCTCGACGGGTTATGCTGGGACGCCCTTATCCAAGCGCCAAACTGTTGTTTCGCCGTCAACAGCGAGCCCTTGCTTTGAAGCCACAATATGCAATCCTTATCATCATGAGAAAGTTGGCCACACCAGTAGCATATATTTGGCAACCTCTCATATTTGAATGATATCCAATGGGTGATATTCTCTCATAGTGTAGATTTTGGTTGGTGAAGCAAGCAAGAAGAAGAGTTCCATTAATTGAAAGGGTTATAAATTTTCATGAAAAATCATGATGCACTCTATTGAACAAGTGCAAGACCAAGACCCTCATTTGCGCTCACTTAGTTCTCCATTTCTCAGTAAAAATTTAATCCACAAGCACCATAACTAGATATACTCTTTTGAAAAAAAGAAAGAAAAAAAAGAAAAAAAATGTGTTTCAACTTTCAAATCCCCTTCGCTTAGGGACAGACCCAAGATTTTAAGCCAGAAAGAGTGGCCGTATAAGCAAAAAAGAAAGAAAAAACTCAAAATAGACATTCATATAGTATTAACAAATTATAAATACACAAAATCATTGTTTCTTAATAAATTAAGATGCAATCATTTACCATCAAAGAAAAAAAAAAAAATTTAATGCTAGGCTAACTTCTTCTTCATTTTTTTTTTTTTTTTTTTTTTGAAGTTAGAGTATTTAGAAGAGGGAGCCAACTACAAAATTGAAAAATAGCATATGTTAAAAAAAAAAAAAAAAAAAGGGCCGAGCCCTACCGGGGTCTGTCCCTGCCTTCGCTCCACTTGTTGCAAGAATATGTGTATATATAGAAAAATAAGTTTATATTATACATTGAGAATGAAATTAAATATATCTTTTCTAACTTTAACTCCTTTAAAAAAAAACCAAAAATATTTTTTAACTAAGCTTGAAAATTGGTGGTTATAAAAAAAAATAAAAATAAAAAAGCTTGAAAATTGGTGAAACAACATGTTTATACACGTGGAAAAATAATATTACTTTATTAATAATCATTAAAAATAGCGTTGTAGGAAAAATATTTTCAAGAATATCATCTTCATAAAATTGTGTTTAGAAAATACGATTTTACTTAAAATTCTGTTCATGTGGCAAGAACTGATGAGACGTGTCCACCTAGAAATTGTGTTTCCAAAACACGGCTTCAATTAACATTGAAATTGTGTTTTGGAAACACGATATTAGTGCAATTTTTTTTTTTAATGCCCCCTAATTAAATTTCACTTACCTTCACTCATATAAGTGTAAAAAATATAACTTCAAAATTTACATTGCAATTGTGTCGTAAAAGCACAATTAGTGTAAAAAAATAGAATTTAAAATTTACATTATAAATGTGTCTTAAAGACATGATTATACAATTTGCCAGTTTTTAAAATATGATTTAAGTGTAAAAATATAATTTTAAGTTTGCACTTAAAATTATGTTTTAAAACACCGTTTCACAATTTGTCTTGAAAGTGTGAAAGTGTGTTTTAATGTAAAAACACAACTTGCCTTGCCCAAATTGCAAAATCTCAAAATTTACATTGAAATTGTGTTTTTAAAACATAGGACTGATTTGATAAGTGACTTCTAATAATGTTGTTTGTATTTTTTAGAAAAAATATGTAAGTAAAAAAATATGTAAAAATACATACAATATTATTTAAATATTGAAAACTGTTGTTTAAACACGAGTCCTATTATTTGAAAATCATGTTTCTGAATACAGAGATCCATGTGGAGAGTTTTCTAGTCAATTTTGTTAATATCATGTTCTGAAAACACTATTTGAAGAAAGGTGAGAGTGAGACAACTATTTAAAATACTTTTTACTTTCTTCCAAAAGGCTTTATTTATTTATTATAATAAATAATATTATTATTCCAAAAAACCCAAAAACAAGAATTGAAGTACGCTCCAAAACCCCAGAGGCGGAGGTAGAACAGAACAGAGAACAGAGAGACGCGGACGCTTCACTAACGTTCGCCAAGTGTGTGCACCCGTCTCTCTCTATCTCTTCGCTCAATAGAATAGAGATAATGGAGGGAGGGAATACGAAGAAGAAATCATCTCCTCTCACTCTCCAACAATTCGTCTCCATCACCGCCCCTCTTCTTGATTTGGAGAAGGTTCTCTCCCTCTCTTTCTATAATTCATTCTTTCATTTTCTTTCTTCAACTTCGCCTATAATCAATTTTGTTTTCAATTAATAGGATTGCAAAAACTAAACAAGGAAAAAGAGAAAATTAAATGCATTTTTTGATTTTTTTTATATATATATATAAAAATGGGTTGTAGGAAGCTGAGATATCAGCGTCAATTAGTACAGGCGCGTCCAGAAATGTAGAGACTGCTCAAAAGAAGGGCTCCACTATTCTCAACTTGAAGTGTGTTGATGCCCAGGTGACCTCTTCAATTCTTTTTTTTTTTTTTTATTCTTTTACTTTTAATCAAAACCCACCATTCATATGTTGCTGTGAAAATTGGAAGCAATCCAAAACAAATTAAAAAAAAAAGAAAAGCATTACTATGCATATATATAAAATGTCACACCCAATGCACAAAGCTCCCGCTTTTTACGGGATCTGGGACAGGTAATTGGTAAGTAGCCTTTATTTATTTGTAAGTAACGATAAATTACCGAAATAGTGAATTCACTATTTATTAGAAAATAGTGAATTTAATCATTTAACTAGTAACATGCCTTCGCACCAAGGTCTGACCTTATATATATCAAACATAGAAAAAACAATTGGGCGGTGGGCCAACTAATGTAGCGTTTGGTAACTTCGAATGAATTATGGCAAAAAACATTCTTCTAAGAAGTAATGTTGAAACTATTACTAAAATGTAAGTATATTGAATGAAATTGTGTTTGGTTATGACACTGGAGAATGCATCTTTTTTTCTTTTTCTTGCACTTATTTTGTAAAATGAAGTGAGCATTGCATTACCCAAGTTTTCTTAAAGTTTTTCTTTAACTGTGATTCTGACAATAGACAGGTCTAATGGGGAAAACTCTTCTTGAGTTCCAATCTACTAAAGGGGATGTTCTTCCTGCTCACAAGGTGAAGATTCTACAATTCCTTTTGATTAATTGTTAAATCTGATTCTTGAGGTGATTCTTTGTTCTTCATCATACTATTTAGTATATTATGACTTGCATTGAAGCACACTGTAGTGTTTTAAATTAGGCGTGTTGAAAAGATATCCTAGTTTGGAACCATCTAGTTTTCTATCTCAATTTTTGACTGTTTTTATTTATTATTATCGTTATCGTTATTTTCTGGTTGTAGTTTGGAACCCATGATGTGGTTGTTTTAAAACCAAACAAGGCTGATTTAGGGTCTCCTGCGCTTGGACAAGGGGTAGTTTACCGGTTAAAGGTAATTCCGAAGAAACAGAGCGTTGGGTGATTATTTAACAGTCATGTTTGTTTTCAGTTTGCAGATGACTATTTTTGTGACTGCTTACTTTTTCTGGTGATTTGGTGTGTGTATTGAACAGGACTCATCAATCACTGTTGCTTTTGATGACATCCCAGAAGACGGTCTGAATGGTTCCCTTCGTCTAGAGAAAGTGGCAAATGAGGTATGCTGTTAAAAATTTTCTATTTACTTAAAAGATTTTTTATGTTGGCATGAATTGTTACCTAAGTCAGACAACAAGCCAGTTCTAAATCATTTATTTGAGTGAGTTAGATTTTTATGAACCAATATAGAGATCACTTAGAAGTTTGTAAGAGTTCAAATTGCTGGATATTGTGAACAATGTAGTTACTGAGCTTTCTTGCATTGAATCATATCTGTCATTCATATCAAATTAACTGTAAAATTTGGTTTCTAGTTTCTACAAGTTACAAATCCAGAAAAGAGGCCCTGGAATACAATTCCTGGTGTCTCATGTCCATGCTGGGATTTTTTTTAATCATCAAATGTACTGTGGTTATAAATATTCATTGAAGAAAAAAATGCTGCAAGTATTGATTGATTATGCAGGTTACCTACCGTAGGATGAAGGATGCATTGATACAATTGAGTAAAGGTGTGCAAAAGGGGCCTGCTTCTGATCTCATTCCTGTCTTATTTGGAGAGAGGCAACCGACAGTGACAAAGAAGAATGTTACATTCACCCTCTTCAACTCCAACCTAGACCACTCTCAGGTGCGTAAGTTTAATCTCTTGTATTTCTCATACACAATAAGGGTTTGTTATTCAGACAGTTTTTTTTTATTTTTTTATTTTTTATTACTAAATTATAATGAATACTTATTTTTATTATTTGCTATTTTCTACCTTTAAAGTATTTATTTCTTTGTGATGAACATAATCGTGAAAAAGAATGACTGACTAAGGCAGCTAACCAAAAAAATATGGAACATAAAAGATACATCTTTAGCTCCACAGCTGAACACCCAATCCCATCAAAAGTACGACAGAATGGTCCGCACAACCCAATGAAGCATGGCTCCCAAACATTGACAGAATGATGGTTATCAAAATCCTCCTTCCAGCATGCCAACACCTTGACCACCCTCTTCAGCATAACTCAATACACTCCAAAGAGATAAAACCCCACAGACCATGGATCATGCGCATAGTCACAATGAAGTAACAAAGGATTCTAACAAGTGGTGGTTGGTTTCTCTCAAAATTTGAGACTACTTCCTTTGACTGATTTTTTTTTAAAACTTCACTCTCAATTGGATTGTTTATGGTTGACACACTCATTTCTCTAGTTTTGGAGTCTAAATGATCACCTGTCTAAAATTTTAGGGGTAAACAACAATTGGAGCTGAAAGATAAATGAATAGAAAGATATTTCTGAATAACCATTGATGAAGTTCTAGATATTTTGGTGATGGATTCTCTTATAAAGTAAATCAGTCTCTCATTTATTTATTATTAAATGATCAGCCCATTTTGAACATGTGAATTTCTAAATAAGCTAACTCTAATATATATATATATATATATATATATACACACATATATATTGATTGGCAAGTCACCCATTTACCTAGCGAGCCTTCAACCCATGATCAAACCCTCCACCCCATCACTCTAATATGTTGTAGTTTAGTTTAAATAATTGGGTCTTGGTCATCCTGGATTGGATTCAGAAACTTTTACTAGAGTTGTCATGCCTGTTTAGGCTTTGTATATAACTAATATTGTAGTCTTATAAATAAATAAATAAAACTAATATTGTAGTTACTTGTTTTATACGTGTTTATGTGTCTAGTGTTGTCATGTCCATGCTTACTTTATATATATATATATATATATATATATATATCTCTCTTTGTGCATGCTCCCTTTCTCACAAACTAAGGTACTTTGTCTCTACCTTTTTTCTCCAAAGAAAGATGCCATTTCGAAAGCCCTGTCATCAAAAAATGTATTTTTGCTGCATGGGCCTCCTGGAACTGGAAAAACTACTACTGTAGTGGAGATTATCTTACAAGAAGTGAAACGTGGATCAAAGATTCTTGCATGTGCTGCTTCAAATATTGCTGTAGACAACATTGTTGAGCGACTCGTTCCTCACAGGTAAAGGTGATGCCTTGATTTAAGGGGAAATAATTTTTAAACTGAAAATTTAGCATAAACTCTAGTGAAGCAGGGATGTATTGAGTATTTATTTTCTGTAAGCCACACAGGTCATCTTTAGTTGTCAATCTAAGCTATTCTATCAGCCTATCATGACAAGTTTGTGTACTATACACAAATTTGTCAAGTGAAAGGTTGTTTAAGTACACCATAATTATTATTATTTTGATCAGAAATACACAAAAATATTTTAGTTATTGATCTCAGATCACCTGTTTATTATGCTATTGAACTTCTTTGTTTTTAGCTACCAATGGGCTCCAACCTTCCGTCATTTATTGTTAGGATTTGTATGGCACATGGCATACAAGAATTGCCTTGGGCTGATTTTAGGATTGGTAGTGACATGGCTTTCATGAGTTCCATTCAACAGAGTAGTAGGGTAGATTAATAGGCCCTGATATGTCAGTGTTATATATCACAGTGTTATTAACATAATTTACTTGGAAACTATGTCCGTAGTGGATTATTCAAAACTAAGCATTCTCAGACAACTAAGCATGCCAAATTTGTGTCAACCTTATCTAATTGAACCTGTTATGCTTTTAGTATTTTCCAGCTGATCATGTTTTCCAGCTGATCATGTTTATTTACCTATTATGTGCCTTTTGAATGATGATCAACTTTGATCCTAGCTGTTAAACAAAGATGTGTCTGGATTGTAGGATCAATTGTATCAAATGTATGCCTAACATGTATATTGACTTAAATTATGTGCCTTTTGAATGATGACCAAGACCAACTTTGGTCCTATCTGTTAAACCAAAATATATGTATATATCTAATTCAATCTGATAGGCTTGTGGTGTTATCAACCTATCATGTATATTTACTTTCATGTTGCTTTGGAATGATGATAAACTCTTCTCCTATCCATTAAACCAAAATTTGTCTGGCTTGTGTATATATGTGATAAAGTATGTACATACCTATGTACTTTGTTATAAAATGGTTTGGTTTCATCAAATGGGCAAGCATTAATATCATCACTGATTCTCTATTTCCATCTCTTTTGTTAGAGTAAAGTTGGTGAGATTGGGGCATCCTGCACGTTTACTACCTCAAGTATTGGAGAGTGCACTAGATGCACAGGTACATAAAACCTTAAGTTCGAGGGAAAAACTTATTACTTGGAATTCCTTTTGTTTGGTAAAAAGAATTCTTATTGTCATGATAGTGGTATCTTATTAATTATACATGATTTTGTATATCTTTGTGTTGTGTGCCTTGACTTTTTTGTTTGCTGTTTGTGAGTGAATGCCATGCATACTTGTGTGAGCATATGGAGATTTTCTTTCTTGCTGTTTCATTATTTTCTGTCAAATAATAATAGCATGGTGGAGGGTGTAGGCATGGATTCAAGACCCACCGGGTGCATGTGTAACTAATAAAAATGTTGTAAATCCATATTACTTTAGCATCTTCTAGTAAGTGATTGTGGTACTGAGGACTAGACATTTAATTCATTCCCTGAAATATAATGAAGTAGTTGAAATTTTTTTTTAATAAAAAAAATGTGGTGCTGCTTTCACACACCTTTTCATCTTTGATCAAAACTTATTTTCAACTTACATATCTGGTTCTTTGCTTTTTAGGTTTTGCGAGGGGATAATAGTGCTCTGGCTAGTGACATTCGGAAGGAAATGAAGGTAGGGATTCTGAATTTATTTCAAGCCTAACTTAGTAAACAAAATTTATCCATGTATGCAGTTTCTGTTATTGAAAAATGATACTTTACTATAAGCGTTAATTTTGTATAAGTTTTGAACTGATCAAAATATGTTTGTACAAGTTTTAAGACAAAAACTGTGGTATTCATTCATTGAGAGAGACTTGGTATATCCTTGGGCCTGATTGGCTGTTGCATTGTATATTATTCATAAAAAAACGTATGTACAAGAAGCTATTCCTTCTTTATTTATTTATTATTTGTTATGGTTCATCTGGTTTTCTATTCTTTGCTCAAATGGCACTTCCTCTAATAAATGTAGGAGAGTGAGGTTGTGGGTTCAAAACCCACTGGGTGGATGTTTAACTTATCGATAAAAAAAATGCAGGAAATCTTCCTGCAAATTTATTATTCGAGCCAGAATTCATTTCGTGCTTTCTTATCAGTTACTTTTCTTATATTATATTATTATTTAATGTTTCAACTTGTCCTTGCTGTATTTCTTCAGGCCTTAAATGGGAAGCTGTTAAAAACAAAAGACAAAAGCACAAGGAGAGAAATTCAGAAGGAGCTTCGGACTCTTTCTAAAGAAGAGCGTAAAAGACAGCAACTGGCTGTTACAGATGTAATTAAAAATGCTGATGTGGTGTTGACAACTTTGACTGGGGCGTTATCCCACAAGTTGGATAACACTTCTTTTGACTTGGTGATCATTGATGAAGCTGCTCAGGCACTTGAGATAGCATGCTGGATAGCTCTACTAAAGGTAATGTTACACACATATGAACACCAAAACAAATGCATGCACTTCCACTAAAAATGCAGTTATGGGCACATGTTAAATTTGTGAATTTGATAATTTATGATGCACATGTTTAATGCTTATTATTGGTCTTTGGATACAGTTCTTTACCTGCTACTATGAGAAATATTGGTCTTCAAAGATATCTAAATACAAAATGCATGATATATTGAAAAAAGCTTTAATTGGGTATCAATTATCTTTGTTACGGATTTTAATTGTTTTAGAAAAAGGGACTTTAAAGGTATCAGAAACAAACCTTTTTTTTTCCTTATAAAAAAAGGGTTTGTTCTTTGGGTTTTCCAAAGTTGTTCTGTTTGAGATAAAGGAAACCCAATGTCCAAAGAAGAAAAGATAATATTGATTATAATCCAGTTCAATCATACATATAGAGTGTGTAATTCTGAGCACCAGTTCACAATCTGAGTTAATTGTTTTAGGGTTCAAGATGTATACTTGCTGGTGATCATCTGCAGCTTCCTCCAACCATCCAAAGTGTTGAAGCTGAGAGGAAAGGTTTAGGAAGAACCCTCTTTGAAAGACTTGCAGACATGTATGGAGATGAAGTTGTGTCAATGCTCACTGTCCAGTACCGTATGCATGAGCTTATTATGAATTGGTCATCTAAAGAGCTTTACAGCAGTAAGGTGCTCATGTCATGTCTGGATGTTGGGTTGAGGAGTATTTTATCAATCATCAATTATGAATTTTTTATGTTTGTGATATTTATAAGGGGGAATTACGGAATGAGTAATGCTATGGACACAACAAAAAGCCACAAGAATTTCAAAACATTCTCAAATTAGCATGCCACATCATTAAAAAAATTTAAATTGGAGATTGTGGTGGGCCCATGTGTGAGTTGGCATGCTAATTTAGGAATGTTGTGAAACGATTGTGTCCATAGCATTATTCTTATGGAATACCTAATTGTGATTAGGGCTAGTTTTATTTTGTCGCAATAAAAATTCAAGATCTACTCTAGCCCCATTGTGCTTTGGACTAGTGTGAAATCGTTAACTTTTCAGTTGTAATAACTGAAAAACAGCATTTGAGAACCACATGCCTTTTAAGCCAATCATTGAGTGGCACACGTCCATAATTTTGCATCCTAAAGGACCTAAACCTCTACCACCATGGATGATGTCCATGGGACCAAATCCCTTGCCCTCCGTTGCCTACCCTCTCTTTACTCCAAATTCTAACCCCTTACTTCTCTCCACTTAACGCTTCACTCCTATCACCATGTCACCTCCAAACTCCTCATCAAGGTCTAGGTTACCCGTTACCCCCCTTTGTGTGTGGATGATTTTGGGTGGTCAGATATGGGTTTATGGTGGCTGGTAGTGGGTTTGGGAGGGAAGATTTCGTGGTTTGTCATGTGCTATATGTGCAAAAGTAAGTTGATGAATTCACTTAATCCAACCCATAGGGAGGTTTATTGTAGGTTTTGAAAAGTCATGGATGTAAAGTAAAATAGGCTCAAAGCACTGGTATTGTATAATTTCCCCCATTCATAAAGAAAAGAACCCCTCCAACCTTCCCTACCCAACCCACAAAAAAATAAAAAATGTATTGAATGTATATGTATTGAATGGTTCCCTCCTATTTCAGGTTAAAGCCCATCCGTGTGTTGCTGCGCATATGCTTTTTGATCTTGAGGGTGTGAAGAGGACCACTTCGACAGAACCAACCCTTCTTCTCATAGACATAGCTGGGTATGCAGTCTGTTGTTATCACATGCTGAATAATGTATCTGGTTTTCACAGTTGTTGCTTAGGATATCCCAGTTGGGAGTATGGAACAGCATTGAATGGTTTCATGCTTTTTCTGCTTAAAATTCAGAGTCATGTGAATCCTAAACAATTCTACGAAAATCAGAAGAGAGAGCTGTATCAACAAAATGCTTTTCATATGACAATTGTAACCAGTTCATAAATATCCAATTCAGGTGTGATATGGAAGAGAAGAAGGATGAAGAAGATAGCACATTGAATGAGGGTGAAGCTGAGGTTGCTATGGCCCATGCAAAGAGACTTGTTCAAAGTGGAGTCCAGGCTTCTGATATTGGAATTATCACCCCTTATGCTGCACAGGTATATAAGTTTCTTTTGTGGGCTTTTGGGTAAATTCTGCTGGTCACAAGCCTAGAAGTGGAATACCATATATAAATACACACACAGCCAAGAGCCTCATGGCTTAATAGGCGCCTCCTAGTGTCTCCAATGGCGCTCATGCGCATTAAAAATACACATACGTACATATTCATATATACAGATAAATCTACTTAATAAGAACATTCTGACCAATAGCAACTAAAGAGATAGTTCTTTTGCAATGCTTCAAAGACCATGGAAAGAGCAAATAAGAGGACTTTGAAGAGCCGGCTAAGTGTATTACTCCAATATCAACTCTAGAGGAACCAAATTACAACAAACTGCCAAATCCCCCAGCAGACCTTAAAATGTACTTTGAAGTTCTCAATGCAAAGTCGTCAAATGCAAAGCCAACTCCATTCTCAAGCTTCTTTGTTAGAGATGGTTTTTCCTAAAAACATGAAATTCTTCCAAAGAGCTTAGAAATGTCAAAGGCAAAAATGTACATGACATATTCAAAAGAAGCACATAAATTTTTTTCCATTCTCTCAACAAAAGTAATATTTCATTTATAAAGCAAGTAAGCATGCATGCAGTGATACAGGGAAAGAGGTTGGGTTCAATTTAATGCTCTTATAGCAGTTGAGAGGCCATATCTTATCTGATGCAGGACAGCCTAGGCTTCCCACCTAGATTAATCCCACAGTAAACGTTAGGTTTCACCACCTAATATTGTTTGGATTTACCACCAAACGCAATGCAAACTTTGCGTGAATAATCACTAAATAATATTAATAAGTGTCTAAAAGTCTGATTATAAAATAAATCATCTGGAGCTTTATATAGAGCTTCTAGGAATCTCAAGAGATAAAGATACTCAAATACTAATCTAAACTAATCCAAATACTAAACTAATCCTTTTCTAAGGATATGCAATTCAATCCCTATCATAACTCAAACTAAATAAATAAAAACATTAAAATTTAAAATTATCCAATAAAAATCAAAATGAAATATTGAGATAGTTTCTGGTTATGCTCCTGCAATTGATCTTTAAGAATATTGATTGAAATTTTGAGGCACAATCTAACAAATCCAATCTTCCCAGAAACAGAAGCATGTGAAATCAATGATAAGTCACTAAACAATTGAACTGACAGAGTATCGTCATGAGGACTAGACAATATTTTGTGTAGGCTTGAACTTAGTCATCAACAAAAAAAAATGTTTTCTCTTATTAGAATGCTAAGAATTTTGGATATATGGCCAGTGTCAATGGAAAAATTCTAAACAAAAGGTTCTTTCTAGTTTCTATATAGCCCTACGGACTTTAGAATCTACAGATTACATATAAAATGGAGCACCTTGAGTTAAATATTTCATTCTTTCAAATAGATGTGGGTGTGGTACTTCAAATAGATCTGAAGCTTAAGATCTTTGTGGTTCCAATTTCTAGTCAGTCCTATAATAATAAATTTCAGAAGCCAAATCTAATCACTAAAAAGGCCTCTTTGGATAACCCAATGAACTAATGGAACATGAAAAGCTATCAAAATCATAATTGTAGAAATTCCATGAATTCTCACATCAAAAATAAAACCCATATCTCAAATTTTCAACTTTGTACATGAACGTGTTCATGTCATAATAAAAGAAAAAAAAAAAAAAAACAATAGCTGCACATGTCTAACACAGTTCTGAATCGAAAGAATAGAACCCATATATGATATATCATAACAGCATTTTGGAGAAGAGATTTTTTTTTTTTTTTTTTTTTTTCCCTTTCAGAGAACTCCATGTCTTTCAAACTAAATTCCAATCATCAAATCTATTACTCATTAATAATGTATTTAGTAATGCAGGTTGTGTTACTGAAGATGTTGAGAAGCAATGAAGACAAATTGAGGGAAGTGGAAATCTCAACAGTTGATGGCTTCCAAGGACGAGAAAAGGAAGCTATTATTATTTCGATGGTTCGATCGAACTCAAAGAAGGAGGTACTTAAAGCACCTCCATTACTATTATATATTCATTTCTTTAAAATATTTAGGCTAAAATACTTTTTTTAATTGTTTTGTTATGCATGTAGTGGGTTTTAAACCTATAACCTCACTCTTCAACTATTTTTATGGGAGAAATAGGTTTCATTTGAGTTAGATCACATTGGCACATAATCTAGATTACATTTTACTCCCTCAAACTTTAGTGTCACTATTATTTTGGTTCCTTAAGTTTTAAAACTTGCAATTAACCCTTTATATTGTCAAATGGTTATCATTATGGCTCTTCCATATCGAAATATCTGCATTTGGGTTATAGATTTAAAACTACGGCAATTTGGAAACCATATCGGAGAAGGAAATGCGAAATTAATGGGGTGGAAGAGCATGCTTTCAAGTCAAACTACGACATGAATACGACATGGATACAACTAGGCTATGCGGATTGAAAAGTTGCAAATAGATTTTTAATGGGGTTGTTTAGGAGATGCATGTAAATTCCATCTTGTTAATTGGAAGATGATTTGTGAACTGTATTGGAGGATTGGGCATGAGGATTTTGGTGTCTTTCAACCAAGCATTATTGGGAAAATGACTTTGGCTGTTTGTCATGGAGAAAGATGCTCATTGAAGGAATGTAATGCCAAAAAAATATGGTTGTGAGTGGAGTGGCTGGTGTCTGATGGCGAGTAATGGTCCTTAAAGCATTTGCCTTTGGAAGCATATCAGAATGGGCTGGGGTAAGTTTTCTAACTTCATCAACTTTGAGGTTGGTGCTGGTACTAATTTTTGTTTTGTCATGACTGGTGTTGTGGGGATGGGATTCTTAAGGATACTTTCCCAGATTTATATAGAATTGCTCAAAATAAGGAGACCTTTCTGGTAAATTATGTGCTGTAATGTAGATACCACCTTGAGTTTGCTTTCTTTTCATGGATTGCTGCTTAGGGGAAAATTCTGATTATTGATAGTTTGTGGAAGAGATGCATTATCGTGATAGAATGGTGTTATATGTGCCCTCTGGTGGGTGGGGTCAATTGCTCATAGGAGTTTGATTTACAGTGAGGGTTGTTGTACAGTATGCTTTGCGATGTGCGACTAATCTAAGTGGGGAAATTGTGGACGGACCATCTACTTGGCTACAAAGTTGTGGACCGTGGTATTGGGCTTCTTTGGTGTTCAATGGGTTATGCCAGAGTTATCTTCTTGGCAAGGTCAGTTTGTAGCCATTGAAATATAAAAATTTGGAAAGCGGTTCCTCGTTGCCTGTTGGAAGTCTTGAGGGACGCGAATAGACTTTTCCTGAGTTGAATTTTTTTTTTTTTTTGGTTTTTTTTCCTTGTGTTTTTTGTTTTAAATTTTTGTTTGGTTGGATGTCATCTTTGTATTCATTTTCTTTTACTTTTCTCTTAGATCTAATTGATTATTGTACTTTGAGAGTTTGATTGTGATGCACCCATTATTTAAAAAAAAAGGTCACCTTCACTGGGATGCCACTTTAATAAGAGCTATCCAGGATTGGGAGATGGATGCCCTAACCAATTTCCTAAAATCTCATTTACTCCACAAAGGTTAAAAAAGATGTTGGAAGAGACCAGATTTATTTGAGGTAAAACCTTTCTATAGAGTACTATGTGCTGAAGTTGTGAAGCCTTTTCCGTGAAAAGGTATTTGGAGGGTTAAAGCCCCTATAAAAGTAGCATTTTACTTGGACAGTGACCTTCGGGAAATTTTTGACAATAGATAGCTTATGAAGATGAAATATAATTGTTATGAAATGTTGTATGTGCAAGATGGATGGAGAATCAGTTGATTATTTACTTCTACACTACATTATTGATTGAGAGTTGCGGTCTCTAGTATCATGTATTTTTGGGGTGTTGTGTCATGCCTGGGAGGGTAATTCATATGCTGGCTTCTTGGAAGAAGAGGTTTGCTGGACATCAGAAAGGTGATATTTGGAATGTGATCCCCCTGTGCTTAATGGGGACCATATGGACAGAACAAAATAGCTGGATGTTTGAAGGAACTGAACGAACCATGAAAAATCTTAAAATGATCTTCTTCCCTGTATGATTGGATGTCTATTTCATTCTTTCTCTAATTTACTCTAGTTCTTAGATTATTGTAATTTTAGTTGATTTGTATTTCCTTTTGAGTACAAAACCTGTGTACTTGGATGTAATTTTTGTCTTACTTTTAATAAAATTTCTTACTTATAAAAAGAAAAGAAAAGGAAAGAAATGGCCCTTCTGTATGGTTCAAGTGATTGGTGACTGTTAACTATCCCTAAGCTATGTCTTTTAGTTTGAAACTTGGGAAAAAATTATGAACAAAATGATGTCATTTAGGGGTAATTAATGGTTAACAATTAACAACACTTGATGGAAGGGCCACATTGACAGCAATTCGAATGTTCTTTTTTGAAACTTGAGAGACCAAAATGGCGATGACATTGCAGTTGGAGTAAAATAATTTTAGTTTATATGGTAGAAATTCCATTTACTATCAAGATTGTAGAATGGAAGGAAATTGAACTATTTTTTTTCCAAAATATTTCAGGTGGGATTTCTGAGTGACCACAGGCGAATGAATGTGGCTGTGACACGGGCTAGAAGACAATGCTGCCTTGTCTGTGACACTGAGACAGTAAGTAGTGATGGATTCTTAAAACGATTAATTGAGTACTTTGAGGAGCATGCTGAATATCTAAGTGCTTCAGAGTATCAAAATGAATAAGCAAAGATACCTAGGTAAGGTGGCTCTTTGCTTTTTATTTTTATTTTTTATTTTTTTGGGGTGTATCAATCTATTGGTTGTGTTTTGTGGTACAAAAGAGTTGATCTGGGATACTCTTTTTAAGACCTGTCACCACATTCTTTTTTGTGGCGTACAGAAATGAGAAAAGCAGAAGAATGGTTTGAAGAGAAGTATGGTGGTATAGCAGATTGGAGGTGTGTTGTTGTTGAAGGTGATGCAGGGCCTCATTTTTGGTTCATTTCACTAAAAAATCCTAAGTTGGTCTGAGTTGGGAATGTTAATTGAAGACGTAAAAGGCTTTTTTGTATTGGGCTGGGACCAGTTGAATTTCTATTATGTAAAAGTCGATATGAATGGGCCTGCAAAATACTTTGTTTACGTAGCAAAGAATGAATAAATGTGGGTTTGTGCCTATCCTTTCCGAGTCCTTTTGTTACAAGTAATGTAGAATTTTCTTTTTGTTATTAATAAAAACTACTATCGCTTTTCATTAAAAGAAAAAAAAAAAAGATAAGTAGGTGCAAAATCCTACTAAATGAGATCAAGTTGCTGACTGTTTAAAAGATTTTTATGGTAATGCTTGAACCTCCTCATTTAAAATGGGTGAAAACTTAAAACTGAAGATATGGATGTGTGACAACTATATTCATAATTACCTAGTAATTGTAAAAAGCCTACAGGAATTTTTCACTAAAGTTTCACCTTTTTAATATAATATAAGTTTACCTTTTCTTAGTGTCCACGAATGTGTCACGTTAGAATGCTTTGCTTTTTCGTTTTTGAGTTTTGGCCCTAAGAGTCAACTTCATTGCTCAGTGTTTTATCATTTATTGACGCAGTTTTTATACTTTTAGCAGACGTGATCATTGTATATTGAATTCCTGAATATTTAATTGGCAACTACCTGGGCAAATATGACTGATTTCTATGCGTAAGCCAAACTTTTTTCTTCTTGGTTCCTTTTCGTACAAACCTTACAATCGATTGTGTCACATAAAAATTAAGTGTATTAGTCCTAATATCTCAACTAATTAAAAATGTTGACATATATTTTTGCACTTATAGGTAATTACAATGTTCATCCTTAAATACTAACTTATAAAGTAGTATGTATTCTAAGATCAATATTGTGGTTTGCATTTTAAAGTAACTTATGAGTCAGCACCCTAATGAATTTATTCGATAAACCTACATCGATCTAAGTTGATGATTTTGCCAAATTCTACCCACCATCAAATGGTGCCGATTTTGACTCTAGAAATTCTGTGGATTTTGGCTTGGATCTACGGTGAGATTCTACACATTGAAACCATCCAACATTCTCTAAAAATGCAAAATCTTAATAGCGTCTACCACCCAAGACATCCTTTAAATCACATTTACGATGAGAGAGAGAGAACACCCCTTCTCCCGAAGTTACGAGGGTCATTTTGCCGAGTTCCTTCGTCATGGTTCTCTCAAGCGCCCTAATATACTCTCTCATTCACCTATGTCAGTTTGGGGTACGGTCAGTTCACTGGGAGGATCACTCCCCCCAAATTTGAAGTATCAATCAAATTAGTTTTGGTGACCAAGACCAAGGTATCTCACAATCTTGCCTTTGATGCCCAACCTCAATTCCACCAATCAAGATGAACCTCCCCAGTGTCATGATTGCATAAGTACCTCAGCTTCAATGGCGTCCTTTTCCATCCAATAGATTTGGTTCAGTGATAATTTTCCTCTACACCCTAATTAAATTTTAAACTAATTAATTTCACCATTAATTTAGTGCATTCATTCATAAATGTTTATGGCGCATCCTTTACAATTATCAATTTATCCATGACGAGTGTTCTATATGCTCCTCATAATTAATTTTATTGATAATACTTGGTACATATGATTATACAAATAGAAGTTTGCCAAATTAAATCAATAAAATGCAAACCTTAAAATCAATTTATGTCACATGAAAATTTAGTATATTAGTCATATTATTAACTAAATAGTAGGTATTTGCAAAACCAAATTACAAAAGCTTAATTAGTAATTTTTATATCTCAAAAAAAAATTATATAAAATTTTTTTTTATTGATTTTAAATATAAAAAGTTCACTTTTAACATTTTTTGCCTTATGCCTTTATACCCTAGGGGAATGCTCTTAGATAGGATGGGATATTTGGACAAAGAATTTGTTAAACAAGCATTATTTTATACCATGGGACTTACATCCCATCATTTATATTAAACTCTATACTTAAGAAATATTAAGGACAAAATAGGAATTAAATAAAAAAAATACATGAAACTTGAATCCCTTCCTTTCTATATTTTCCCAAAGTAGATGAATTAAAAAATATTATATGGAATGGTTAGAAAGAACTCCAAACCTTTCTCAAAAAAAAGAAAGAACTCCAAACCCCTTCAAAGTCTAAAAAGAATATAAAAATGGGAGAATTAAATTCCCATCCTCATTTTCCTAATCTCTAGTGAAGAGGATAAAAATTAAGGTTGACGGATTCGTTCAAATAAACTTGATGGTACTAAATTAATGGGTTATCAAAAATAAGACGACAAATTGAGGTACGGGACAGAGAGATCACGTGACGGATGGTCCTCTTATATGGACGGATTCTAGGTACATGGGCCCGAGGCAGACGAATACCGAGGCCACGTGGAACCCACATGGCTTAAGTAAACTCCAAGGAAACCTAAATGGAAATATCTTGCGCCCTACGATAGCCCCTGCTCAATCAAGTCCTTATATGGGAAGAATTCCGCAAAATACGTACATTTATTAGGATCTTTTCTATAAGGAAAGATCTTTCTTCCCAAGAAATAGGAATCGGTTCTACACTACTATAAAAACCCCAAGCTCTCATAAACAAGGTACGCAAAAAATTTACCCCCACTCTAGCATTCTAGAGTTGTGAAAGTTCTCTAACTTAACTTTCAGAGAGTTTTTGGCCGGTACCACACCGGTGCTTTTTATAGGGTTTTTCTTCTTCTTTGTTGTGCAGGTTTTGTCTAGAGCATGTGAGGCTATACGGCTTACTGGCAATTTTTGGCTTCATTAATTGGCACCGTCTATGGGAAGAAGATATAGGAAGTAAGCCATACTATCGCTTCCCAGATGAAAAGTTGCATGGTACTTACTCGCTTGATGGCACCACCAATAATAATCAAGGGGATGAACCGCGCACCACCGCTCTTGAGAGACAGGTTCAAACTCTCGCAACAACAGTAGAACGCTTCACCAAGCAAAATCATAACTTAAAGGAGCAGCTACACCAAAAAAATGCAACACTTAACACCCAGGAGGAGGACCAGGAAGGCACTAACACCAAGAGAAGGAACTAGGAGGGGCCAGAAGGCAGCAACACCCTAAGCAGACAAAAGCAATAGGATACAAGCCGTCCATCCACCGCGGATACTGCTCCATCGTACATGGTTGCGAAGATGCAGATGATGAAGGAACTGAAGGACTTCATGATGATGCCCTTAGAGGACGGGTGGCCAGCGACCTCGATGAGTTGGTCCATCAGACGGACTCGCCTTTTACTGCACCTGTCACATCATTCCCCCTTCCACCGAAATTTCGTATGCCACAAGTAGAAGCTTATGATGGGTTAAAGGATCCCTTTAGATCATCTAGAGTCGTTCAAAACCCTCATGCACTTACAAGGCATAATGGACAAAATCATGTGTTGAGCCTTCTCGACTACACTGAAAGGTCCTACAAGTGTATGGTTCAGCAGGCTAATGCCTAACTCCATCAATATCTTCAAGGAGCTAAGCGTGCAATTTGCTTTGCATTTTATAGGGGGCATAAGTATAAGAAGTCTACTGCGTGCCTAATGACCATTATGCAGTGGGAGGAAGAAACGTTGAGATCCTATATAACCCGTTTTAACAAGGAGGCCCTTTTGATTGATGAGGTTGACGACAAGATACTAGTGGATGCATTTACCAATGGGTTACGAAAGGGTAAGTTTCTATTTTCCTTATACAAAAACTACCCAAAGACCATGTTAGATGTACTTTACAGGACTACCAAGTACATGAACGTGGAAGACACGCTGTTGGCCTGAGAAGAGAAGCCTAAGAAGAGGGAGAAACCAGAGGATATACAACAAGATAAAGGACGGAAGATGGCTAGGACCAGAGATCAATAGGAGGACAGGCACTCCAAACCCCCCACTGGGAGGTTCACAAGTTTTACCCCGCTAACTGCCTTGATCGACCAATTCTTGATGCAGATCATGGACGAAGGAGCCTTAACATTTCCTGGTAAGCTGAAGGGAGATCCTAGTAAGAGGCCCATGGATAGGTACTGCCGTTTCTACCATGATCATGGTCATGATACGTACGACTGCTATGACTTAAAGAAGCAGATAAAAGCTCTTATTAGATAAGGAAACTACAAAGGTTCCTTAGCAAAGAGAGGATGAACCCACCACAGGAGCAAGCTTCCCAGAATGAAAACGAGCATCCTAGGCCCTCCTGGGAGACATAAGGATGATCGTAGGAAGAACCATAGCTGCTAGTTCATCCAGGAAGGCATGCAAAACCTACCTACGGATGGTGCAGAACGTCCAGCTAATGGGCTTCGTCCCAAAGATGGCACGAATTGACAACCCTGTAATTGGGTTCATAGAGGAAGATGCCCGAAGTCTTCACCACCCACATGACGATGTGCTTGTAGTTAGCATACGGGTGGGGGACTACAACACCCATCGAGTCCTTGTGGACAATGGGAGCTTTGCTGATATCCTTTATTACTCGGCATTCCAACAAATGAGGATTGAGAGAGAACGATTAGTTCCAACCAATGCACCGCTCATTGGATTCGGAGGAATGAGAGTATACCCCTTCGACGCAGTTACTTTGCTGGTGATAGTCGGGGATTACCCTCAACAGATCACCAAAGATGTCTTGTTCCTGGTTATTGATTGTTCGTTTGCTTACAACGCCATCCTAGGTAGGCCTACCCTTAATTCGTGGAAGGACGTAACATCAACTTACCACTTGATGATCAAATTTCCTACTAAGTATGGAGTGGGGGAGGTACGAGGAGATCAAGTAGCAGTGCACGAGTGCTACATTGCCTTGTTGGAAATGGATGATCATTTACAAAAAATGTGTATAGAGGAGCAGCGAATGGTGGTAGAGCCCATAGAAGGGCTAGAGGAGGTGCTCCTTGATAATTCTAGGCTTGAGAGAACGACTAGGATCGACACTCTTGCCAGCCTACCAATAAAACAGGCGCTCACTGCATTTCTGAGAGAGAACCAGGACGTCTTCGCTTAGAGCCATGAAGACATGCCTGAAGTTGTTCCTTTATTATTGTCCACAAGTTAAATGTAATGTCTTCTTTTCCCTCTATCCGTCAAAAGAAACGGGTATTCGCGCAAGAGCGAGACAAGGCCATAGTGGAAGAGGTTTACAAGTTACAAGAAGCAGGATTCATACGAGAAGTATACTAACCTGACTGGCTGGCCAATGTAGTGATGGCCAAAAAGGTCAACGGGAAGTGGAGGACATGCGTGGACTTCACAGACTTGAACAAGGCATGCCCTAAGGACAACTATCCACTATCGCGAATCGACATCTTGGTGGACTCAACGGTAAGACACCAATTACTGAGCTTCATGGGCGCATTTCCTGGTTATAACCAGATCAAGCTTACTGAAACTGATCAAGAGAAGACTTCATTCGTCACCAACCAGGGTCTCTTCTGCTACAAAGTAATACCATTTGAACTCAAGAACGTGGGAGCCACGTATCAAAGGCTGATGAACAAGATGTTCACACATTAGATTGGGAGAAATGTTCAAGTCTACGTGAGTGACATGTTGGTAAAAAGCATTCGGGAGGATGACTATTTGGATAACCTCAAGGAAACTTTCAATACCCTTTGCTCTTTTAACATGAAGCTGTTAGGGACATATTTTTATGTAATTGGCATATCCTTTGACAAAACGCACTTTACTTGTATTTGAGTAAATCTAAGTAGGTTCAAAATGATCATTACAAGTGGTTAAATTGAAGACATGAAGATTACTTAAGAACTGCTCAAGAAAAATGCAATCTGCAGGTCTTGATACCTCCTCGACAGAAGCTCAATCTATTGAGATTCATTAAAGCTCGACAGATGTCTCGATCTATCGAGCTTGCGGGATTTAGATAATAGCCAGCAATGTTTTTATTCTAAAAGGCTAATAATTGTTTATTGATTTTATATAATCCTTATAGGACTAGGAAAACCCAAGGTTTATGGGCTTGTATAATCCTTATTGGACTAGAAAAGCCTAAGGTTTGTGTAAACCTATTTGGAATAGGAGAGCCCATTAAACTCCTATTTAAAAGAGGTGGAAAAAGAAAAACCCTAACCCTAGAGAGCTTCATAAGATTTTCTTTTTGAAACCCTAACCTCCTCCAACAGAAGAAAGAGTTCTTGCACACCTTTGGGTTCTGTAACCAAGCAAAGTCCCTCGCACCAACATTGAAGATCTTATTGGTGTTTCTATGTGAAGCTACTGCAAATCAACTACAACAATTAAAGGGCTGCTATGGAGTTAGTCACGTACTGGATTCGTGCAAAGGAGTAAGTCATGTACTGGGATCTGCACATCAATTGGTTAGTCACGTACTAGAAGCCATGCATTACAAGGAGAGATTGTCACTACAGAACAAGTCCAATTGGGTATTGGGATAAGGGTGCAACTATAATTTGATATACGGTACTGAGATTCCTTTACTTGTAACTACTTGTTTTGATAATAGTGCTGTTGACATCCTATTTTGCAACCCGCATTTAACCTCACATGGAGGGTAAAAATGTATTTTCACTTTGGAGATATGCATTTTGATTCTGATAATTAGATTCTTAATCTCATTTCACCAAAATGATCTTGATGTTGTAACGATCAAATCGACTGGTCATAAGCCCTAATCAGACCATCAGATTGAAAGTTATCATCAAATCAAGTTTTAATGGCTGAGATGCACTATCACAAATTGAGTCCAACTATATGTGATTATGAACAATTGATTTCAATTGGTTATAAGTATAATAAATTTGAAATTAATGATGTGTCATAATTTGATTGGTTAGGATTACATTTTATGGTAGGGTTGCACACACCTAATTAACTAGATAGTTAAACATTAATTATTCAATAAGTAATTTGTGCAATTATCTTTTAATTAAAGTAAATTTGGAACCAATTAAGTCTGAAATGGGAGTGATTGGAGTCATTTAATATTAATTGGGAGCTAATTTGGGACCTATTAATGTTAATTGTTCTGAAACCATTTTTTAACAAATAATCTCTACTCACCATTTCATCGATATCTCTCAGAATATTTTGAATATATGAATGAGGTTAATTTTCCCAGAAACTAGACATCCGGGGTTTCAATTTGAGCACAAGAATGAGACAATTGTAATCAGAATTGAGTCAGATATAATTTTTCGAAATTGGCTTCACAGGCTGTTACAATAGTTACGGGAAAACCGAACTTTGCTTCTCCTCACTTTCATCAATCTCCACATTTTAATGCACCAAATTTCCCCAAAGGCTAAAATGAGGTCTAGGTTCATGATTATTTGTCAACCCTCATTAAATGGCATTCCATTCATATTTCCTCCACCACTACTATATAAACCCCCACTCTCCTTCATTCCAAAACACACAAAAAATCCCCTCTCTTCCCCTCTCTTGAGTTCTAGTGAAGTTGAGTAGTTTTGTCATATCTTGGTCTTCCTGAGACTCAAGGTATTGAGTGGGGCTCACTCTTCCTTTCCTAACTCTTCTTTTCCTCTATCCTTAGGACCTCTATCAAGAGTCTCATTCTCCACCATATGGATCTTACATGAAAGTATAATCCCTTTCCCGAACTTGTTTTTTATGTTTTCATGTTGAAAATTTAAGATTAAAGCATGATAGTAACTATTTAAATTCTTTTGAATATGTTTAAATGTTCTTAAATGTTCTTATGTGTTCTTGATTGTTCATCACATGTTTATGCATAACACTAGTTTCAATCTTAAATTCACATAAAAAACATGAAAAAGATGTTTATTTAATAATTCTTTTAAATTCTTGAATCTAAGGTATCACAATCCACACACATTCACTAGAATTTATTTTTCAATCAATATAAAATGCTTAATAAATTGAATTAGGATTTATCACATGCACTCACTTTAAATTCAACATGCAAATTGATTGATAACATATTGGATGATGTGATATTAATGTTGGTCATCATAGTCTAGAAGATCGGTTTCACCGGGCAAGGTGGGTGCCTAACACCTTCCCATCTTATAATATAGCCTCCGAGTTTAGATCAAGGGTTAGTAGATCGAATACTTATCCATGTAATTTTCAATTTTTAGATTGTAACTAAGAAACAAAGTCATTTACGTTATCTTAGATTACAATCTAGGACCAAAGTCATGTAATTTCCTATGATCAATGTAAATTCAATTGAAAATTAATAAAATGAGAAATTTTTCAATTTTGGTTTTCTTATTTATCCCAATAATTAAATTAGTGGCGACTCCATTGTAAAACCCTTAACCTAAAGGGAAAAATATAGTTGGTTAAACCTCCATTTTGAGAGGCAATAACACGACTCCACTCATTCACGTGGGTTTGGCCCAACATCCTAAAAAAGTGGGCCGGGGGTGCGGTCTCTCACAAGTGGATTCTCGAGAGTGATGACCCTAAAATCACCCGGTAAAGTTTTTGCCAAGTTAGTTTTTCCTATTCGTAAACAAATCACCGTATCAAATTTATTTTCCGCTGCCTACTTAATTTATTGATGATTTATTTGTGCTACCATGCGTTTGCATGTTAATTAACTTAATTAATTCACTTGGCTAAATTAATTGATTAATTTATTACAAAGGGTCAATTCGTTTTTGGCCTATTAAAAGTTGAAGCCGAGCAAATGTGCATTCGGAGTGAGTGCGGGAAAATTCCTTGGATTCATGATGTCCCAAAGAGGTATTGAGGTCAACCCAGATAAAATACAGGCCATAATGGAGCTGAACCTGCCAAAAAATGTCAAGGAGGTACAAAGTCTAAATAGTAAGGTAGCTGCACTGAATAGATTCGTCTCAAGAGCAACGAATAGGTGCCTACCGTTCTTTCGCACATTGAAAAAGTCCTTTGAATGGACGACTAAGTATCAGCAAGGATTCAAGGATCTGAAGGCATATCTTTCTTCCCCACCTTTGCTGAACCCATCCAAACCAGGTGAAGAATTGTTTCTCTACCTAACTGTCTCCCCAGCCACTGTTAGTGCAGCTTTAGTCAGAGAGGTGGACAGAGTTCAAAAGCTTATATACTTCATGAGCCGAGCACTTTGAGGTGTAGAAGAGAGGTACCCACCAATGGAAAAGCTAGCTTTCGACCTAGTAACAGAAGCCCGCAAACTCAAACCTTAATTTTAGGTGCATATAGTGATTGTTCTAATGGACAAGCCTCTACGGATGGTGCTATTGGCAATTGAATTGAGTGACTTCGATGTACAGTTTGCCCTTGTACAGCCATAAAGGGGCAAGTTATCGTTGACTTCATCGCAGACCAGGAGGCAGGAGAAGTTCCTCAATGGAGTATCCATACGGACAAATTGTTCACCAAATAAGCAGGCAAAGTTGGTGTGGTACTCTACAGTCCAGAAAGGGACGAGGTTGAATGCATGGTCCGACTCGATTTCCCTACGACAAATAACGAGGCAAAATATGAAGCCATGATAGTAGGGCTGGATCTAGCCAAAGTAGCAGGAGCCACAAATGTGGTGTGTATTGCGATTCTTAAGTAGTCACTAGTCAGGTTAACGACAACTATGAATGCAAGTGTGAACGGATGAAGAAGTACCTAGAGCAAGTAAAGGATTGGGTGAACGACCTCCAAGCAAAATTTGTTCAAATCCCAAGGCTGCATCAGTAAAGCAAATTATCAGTGTACAAGAGATTGGTTCCAAGAACGATTGGATGATGCCAATAACCTCCTACCTGAAGAACAGTGTACTACCAGACGGCAAAGATGCTGCAAGGAGGTTAAAGGTTCAAGCAACACTATTCGTGCTGATTAAAGATGTCTTATACAAAAGGGGGCTTCTTACGCCCGTACCTAAGGTGTCTTATCCTCAAGGAGGTAGACTATGTCATGCAAGAAGTCCACGAAGGAGTTTACGAAAATCATTCTGGATCACAGTCCTTAGTGCATAAACTAATCCGAGCAGGATACTATTGGCCAACCATGCAAAAGGACGCCATTGCGTACGTTAAAGCTTGCGACAAGTGTCAGAGGTTTGGCAACCTCATCCGCAGCCAACAAAGGAACTCACCCTTATGACGACCTGTGGCCTTTTGCTCAATGGGGATTAGACATCATGAGTCCGTTCCCAGTAGCAATTTGACAACTAAAATTCATGGTGGCCAGTATAGACTACTTCACCAAGTGGGTAGAAGCCAAAGCCCTAGCAACCATCACGGAGAAAAATATGTGAAGCTTTGTGTGGAGGAACATCATCTGCAGGTACGATATACCCAGAATGCTAGTCATAGACAATGGGAAGCAGTTTGACAATAACAGGTTCAGAGACTTTTGCTCACAGCTAGGGATCAAGATTCACTATTCATCGCTAGCTCACCCTCAGGCCAATGGACAAGTTGAGGTCACAAATCGATCCTTACTCAAAATCATCAAAACTCGGCTCGAGGAGGCAAAGGGTGTATGGCTAGAAGAATTACCAAGTGTTTTATGGGCATACAGGCCGATGGCAAGGACGCCTACAGTAGAGACACCGTTTCGACTAGCATACGGAAGCAAGGCAGTCATCCCAGCCGAAGTGAGGCTCACAAGCTATAGAATGGGAAACCATGAAAAAAGTAGAAATGATGAAGCTATGCGCTTGCAACTTGACCTGGTGGATGAGGTTAGAGCAACTGCTGAACAAAGGTTAGCACGATACCAGGACCTCATTGCCACATGCTACAACTCCAAAGTCAGATGTAGGGACTTCCAAGTTGGAGATCTTGTCTTAAGAAAGGTGATGAGTGCCAATAAACACACCTCCCAGGGGAAGCTAGGACCTAACTAGGAAGGATCTTATAAAATTGCATTATGGCATAAGAAGGGAACCTACCACCTGGAAACACTGGACGGGCAAAAGTTGCATCACCCAAGGAACACGGAGCACCTGAAGAAGTACTACCAGTAGACAGTGGCACGAAAAACGACACTCCTCATTTCCAGTTTATTTCCTTTTAGTTAGTTTTTACTATTTACAGTACTTTTAAACCCAAACGACGTTTTATTTTATTTTATTTTTTAAGAACAATATCTACACATATTTATCACATAATAAGGGGAGTTTATTCAAAATTATCATAAGCATATGTGCATCTCTACAAAACCATGTCTACAACCAATTTCTTACGTGAACAGGATGTCTTACAACTTGTTAAAGTCCCTAAGTGGACAAGTTCACCAAGGAGTGAGCTAAAAATTATTAGGTCCACAAGTGGATGGATTCATCCCAAGAGGAGATCAAAAATCAAGTCCATAAGTGAACGGGTTCATCCCAAGGGATGAGTTAAAATTATAAGTCCACAAGTGGACGGGTTCATCGTAAGGGGTGAATCTAAAGAAAACAAGTCCAGTAGTGGACAGGCTCATATCAAGGGATGAGTTAAAATTATAAGTCCACAAGTGGACGAGTTCATCATAAGCAATGAGTCTAAAGCAGACAAGTACACAAGTAGAGGGTTCATCCTAATGGGTGATCAAAAAATCATGATGTCCATTAGAGGATGGGGTCATCCCAAAGGGGTGATTGAAAAATTATCAAGCCCATGAGTGGACGGGCCCACCCTAGGGGTAACATAACTATTATGAAGTCCATAAGTAAATAGGTGGACGGGTTCATCACAATAATAGGAATTTTTCAAAGATACCACAAGTGCTATCTATATTTCTACTTAAAAGTCCAAAAATGGACGAATATATCCCATGGTATCATTCAGAAATACCAAACTGGACGGGCATATTAAGTTCTTGAATAAATAGTTCCTTAAATGGACGAACAAGAACATGTTTTAGAAATTGGAAACAAAAAGCTACATATGAATGAACAAACATAAGCAATAGATAAATAAAGGTAATGAATAAAAGCCCAGAAAAAATGTTTACATCTAAAGTCAATGGAAGAAATGGATATAGTTCTCTCAAGTGATCAAAAGTTGATAATTTACAAGTAAAAAAGAAAAAAACTACTGCTAAACGGCAAGGGTCTCTTCATTCTTCTCCTCCACAGTTTGATCCCCTTAAAGATGAGGGTAACGTCCTCAACGGATTTTTCTTAATCAACTTGAGCAGCATCCCTGTCACCTTGAGGGTTGGGATTGATTTCATTGGCAAAGAGCTCGTCAATTCCTTCAGAGTAGACGAGCTTGGCTAGAGTCTGAACCAGGGCGTTAATGAAATATGGGAGAGGTCCAGGTTTGGGAAAGAGGCCTTGACCTGACAGAAGCAGTCGTCAAAGCCATCAGCAAAGGAGCCACCAAGCTTCTTTAGGAGGGCGTCGAAGTCATGATACTCCCTTATCGCATCCTCCTTAGCCTGACAGAGTTGATTTTTGGCCTCCGAGATTTCCCTTTCCTTGTCTTTTAGTATTTCTTTTAGCCTCAACTTGTGCTTCCAACTCCTCCAACAGCTTCCTTGTTAGGTCTAACTTGTTAACTTGGACCTCCTTCCAGGCTGTTAGCTCTCGAAGCTCCGTCTCCCTTGCCTCAACCTTCTCCCTTAAATGGCCTAGCACCGTCTCATAAGATGCACAGTGGTCCATCAGACCTTTCATCATAAGCACCTCTTAAAGAAATCAAAAACCCTTGTTAGAGTAAGGAATACATAACAAGATGAATAAAAGAAAAATGATGAATATATACTTGAGCTAGGCTAAAGAGACTTGTCTCCCCCATAGCCTCGGCGGCATGATTGCCCAGGTCCTCATAATCTTCATCCTTGATGATTGAAGAAATTTGCATGAGGGCATACGCAGAGGAGTACGAGGGTTTTCTTGATGACGGGACCCTTACCTGACATCAAGCCTTTCCCCTTCCTCGGACCAAGCTTGGGTGGCAACTTGCTGGTAGTAGAGGTCTCACCAACAATTGACCTCGGGGCCACCTTAGGCTTTTTAGGTGGACGGTCAGCTTTTTCAAATGGTTCCTTTTTATAACTTGACCCATCACCTTAGAGGTAAACTCCCCTCTAATTTTTTCTTAGCAGCAGCCTGCTGCTTGATGAAAGCTCTCCTCTTACTATCTTCCATTTCTACATAAAGGTAGACGAATAAAAGGAATTAGATAAACTACTAAAAAACAAAAAAGAAAAGTATGGAGCGATGGACTTACATTGGCTCACATCCAATGGAGAGTGTCCAAGGTAATTAGTTGCGCCCACATACTTTCCGACAACTTGATCTTGAATAGCCGCTCAAGGAAACTCCACTATTCAAGAGTAATCTTTGGACAATTCCGAGTTGCAATAAGAGACGGCTAGAACATTATGTGAAAGAATGAAAAGAGATTTCAAACAGACAGACACCTACCAGATTAGGGCATTATACCTCAAGCCTTGTCCACAGGCATATACTCTTGGTTGACACATCCAGTCGTCCCCTTAGAGGAAGAAGTACCAACTCTTCCAGTTTCTGTTGGAGTCGGGGGTCTCGCACACTAACCTAAGGGTCGGCTTCCTTGGTAAAAAGCTATACATGCCTTTGGACTGGACTATTTCGGATGGACGGTAGCAGTGGAAGAACTCTTCCACCATCATCCTGCGTGCCCTATTAGATAACACACCGTATAAAACTTTAGCACCTAGGAAGACTCTCCAAGCTTTCGGAGAGATTTGGGTGATAGCAAATCCTAGGTATAGAAGAAAATGATGGTGAAGAGCACTTAAAAGGAATCTAAGCCCCACCTCCAGCATCTACTCATACACCCCCAACGTCTTCAGCATTTTGGTAGTAGCACTTTTCAAACTTAAAAGGTAGACGGATAGGGATGCCAACGGGAATCTGATATTTCTCCCTAAGGGTTTCAAAATGTCTTTTCTTTATGCTTGAGTTAAAATCATTCACCGTCCACAATGGAAGGAGTATGAACTGCCTAAAACCATCAGGGCCTTTGATGGACTGAATGGGGGGTTCATCATTGCCTATGTCTTCATCCTCTTTTGAGTCACTTTTTGATCCGTCTACATACAAATCATCATCCTCCTTCGTGGAAGGTGAGTTGGTGGACGGGACTGTTTCATCAGAAGAGGTGTTGGGGTCGTCCTGACCTAACGAATACACCTCATCGTAGCCCACTCCCTCACAACCACACGATTGTTCACTTGACGCATTAGACATCTATCACCTACATGTGACAGATAAACCCTAAGACTCTGACGGGTTTGCATATACGACGGGTATGCAAATTTTAAATAAATGACAAAGGAATTCAACATGAGGTAAAGGATACTTACCGATTGAACAATGCAGAGAGGGAAACAAAGGTGTGGCTGACGGTCGTACCAAGTAGACGGTATGCCGGTTTGATAAAAAGGACGGTAGCATTTTGGTTGTAAATTCGTTGCGAAAAGTCAAAATGAAAGGTAAAGAAGTACGTATATATAGAAGGAATGGCATGGAAGACGAAGGGACGCCTCGGTCCGAGTGATTAGCCACTAAAAATATGCCACGTGCTCCTACGACATTTATAGCCCTAGGCTAACCTGTCAATCAAAGCACGTTTCTCAGGGGCTGAGTTGGACCATCACTCCACAGGTCCGTCCATGAAAGAGGGTGACAGACCCATGGAGTGAAGGGGCAACTGAAGAGGATAAAAATTAAGGTTGATGGATTTGTTCAAATAAACCTAACGGTACTAAATTAATGGGTTATCAAAAATAAGATGACAAATTGAGGTGTTGAACGGAGAGATCATGTGACAAATTGTCCTTCTATTTGGACGGATTCTAGGTATATGGGCCCGAGGCCAACGGATACCAAGGCCATGTGGCACCCACATGGCTTAAGTAAACTTCAAGGAATCCTAAATGGAAATATTTTGCGCCCTACGATAACCCCTGGTCAATGGAGTCCCTATATGGGAAGAATCAAGCAAAATATGTACATTTATTAGGAGCTTTTCTATAAGGAAATATCTTTCTGCCCAATAAATAGGAGTCGGTTCTACACTACTATAAAAACCTCAAGCCCTCATAAAAAAGGTATGCAAAAAATTTACACCAACTCTGGCATTCTAGAGTTGTGAAAGTTATCTAACTTAACCTTTGGAAGGTCTTTGGCCGATACCAAACCGGTGCTCTCTGTAGGGTTTTTCTTCTTCTTTGTTGTGCATGTTTTGTCTAGAACACGTGAGGCTGTGCGGCTTACTGGCGATTTTTGGCATCATCATCTAGGTAGTGTAAAGTATCCATAAAGTAATATAATTGGTCAAATTTTGGAAAGAAATTGAAGAAATCAAAAGCTATTAAATTCATGAAGAATTTAAACTTCCCTCAAACATATATGTCAACTAATTAAAAATATTGACATATATGTTTGAATTTTAAGGGAATTAAAATGTTCATCCTTTTTTGATACAAGATAGAATTTCTATTCTAACATAATCTAAGTGTATATGTGTGTGAAGCTCCTTCTTGGAGACTTGAACCCCGACTCTTACCCCCCACGCCCCACAAGCATTTATACTTGTGGAGTGACCACCGAACTAAGAGTGCAAGGTGGTAATTAAAATGTCCATCCTTAAAAGTAAAGAAATTGATCAAAATTTGGAAGGAAATTAAAGGAATAAAATCTATCAAATATATCAAGAATAATTTGCATTTCACACACACACACACACACACACACACACATATATATATATATATATGTAAACTAATTTAAAATTTTGACATATTTGTTTGCATTTTAAGGTAATTAAAATATTCATTTTGAATTACTAGCTTATAAAGTACTAGTATGTATTCTAAGATCAATATTGTGGTTTGCATTTTAAGGTAACTCATGATTTTTTCTTTAAAGAAAAAGGTAACTTTAATTTTGTGCAATATAATCTCAAGGTTGGCATTTTAAAATAACTAGTAAGTTGCCCATGAGATGTACGGATAATTTTCTAATATTTATATAAGACGGTTTTGAATAATGTTGTACATATATTATAAGGAAAAAGTAAACTAAATTAGAGTAAAGAAACATATACATTTTGATATATTAAAAATTAGTTTAGTAACTTCACTGCATATTTGTAGTCTTTTAAAGGTAAGATTATTTTTTTTTTTTTTAAATCAAGAAACCAAAAATAAATGCAAAAGAGTAACGGGGCAATGAAAATTAACTAATTTGTGTTGTGTTCACATATTTCATACCATGAAATGAAAGAATTCTCAACTCTCTGACTATCTTCCACTCATTGATAGTGCGACATTAGGACATGGTTTGGGTAAGTGTGTATGCATGTGTTTTATAAATGATTTTAAAATTAAACTATGGTAGAATATGGCTTGACATTAAATATTATCTCTACTTATATACCCAAAACAAAAATTATCCAACCAAATTACCTAAACCTAAACCATATTTAAGCCCCCTAACTTTAAAAAAAAAAAAAAAAAAAAAAAAAACCAACCATAGGGGTTTCAGTGTCTTGATTGTGGTGAGAGGTTAGTATAATGGACGTGGTAACCTCTTAGATTCCTCTTTCTCTCTCTTTCAAATGTTTTATTAGTCTCAGATATTTTATTTGGTTAATATATAATGAAATAGTGTGTTTTATTTATCAATCGACAACATTTTGTGTCTTTCTATCTATCTCCAGGGTCTTATTTGGTTAGTTATTACTATTAGTCCTTACTTATTTTATTTATTTTATTTTTTGCTTTTTTCAAAATACTAAAATAATGGATATGTTAAAAGACATGAAGAATAGAGAAATGTGTTGTATAAGTTTAGGAAATTAATGAGATAACAATAAAATAAGTTAAGGTGAACTTTTGGGTAATAGTAAAAAATACTTAATGAAAGAGGTAAAAAAGGTTAAATGCAAAATTAGAGTGCCACTTGGCAAAATCTCATACACTTCCGCATGAAATCTCTACTTTTATATATATATATACTAGCCGTGAACCCGCACATTGCACGTAATAATTATTTTTATGGTGATTTTATTTTTAAAAAAATTACAATTTAAACTAATATAGTAATGAGCAATGTATTTCGTAATTATATTTTTATTTATTATAGGAATAATCCTAAATGTAATATAGGAACAGTCCAAAACACCAAAAAGACGTAAACTAAAAAAATTAATAAAATTTAACAATGATTAATTGAACTAATATTAGGATAAAATTTTGTTTTTGATAATCTATTAAGGTTATTTTCTTTGTAGAAATTATAATTTCGGCCACCCAAAACATATTATCAAATAAACAATTATTAGCAAAATCTAATAATTAAATTTCTATATATGCATTGTTATAAAATAATAATAATAAAAATAAAATTACAAAAGTTAAAATTTGTCACCTATCCGATTATTTTTGTTTGGCTAACCTTTACTTTTCTTTAAATAAATGGCATTATAGAGTACTTCTAATATAACTATTAAGAGTACTTTGTCCACCGCAAAGAATTAGAAAATAAACAAAAATTAATAAAGTCTCATAGTTTAACATCTAAATTGAGCATTATAAAAAATCATGATATGTAACAGAATAAATACCAAATTATCCAAATCATGCTATGTAATAGAATAATATTATATTTTTATATGCTATAT
This sequence comes from Quercus lobata, assembly GCF_001633185.2. NCBI lineage: Eukaryota > Viridiplantae > Streptophyta > Magnoliopsida > Fagales > Fagaceae > Quercus > Quercus lobata. The sequence goes on along the minus strand of NC_044910.1, from coordinate 21,439,841 downwards.
TTAATTCTTTAGAACGCAATAGGATAACATTTAACAATCAAAGAGAATTAAAAAAAAAAACTAAATCACAATTTAAAAAACAAAACTAAATAACATTAACCCAAAATAGAGTTTTAAAGAATATAAAAAATTATCAGCCTAAAGTAGAGATGCAAGAAAAATAAAATAAAAAAATCCACCAAAAAATTTAGAGAGAGAGAGAACCTTTTTTTTGTGAGGGGAAACTATGCATAGAATAGAAGAGATAATTTATAATAAGAGAATGTGAATAAGAAGAGACAAAAATAAAGGAAGATGAAGGAAAAGAGGAAGAATGATATTAATGTAGAGGGTAGTGGGGAGATGAAAAGGTAAAGGAGAAAGAAAGATTGAAGAAGTAGTGGGGAGATGAAATGGTAAGGGAGAGAGAAAGGTTGGAGAAGTGTAAATATTAAAAACATTTATTAAAAAAAAAAACAGCTGAGCTTTAGGGTTTTTTTTTTTTTTTTTTTTTTTTTTTTTTTTTTTTTTTTTTTTTTTTCCTTTAAGCTGAAAAGGCTCAAACAAAACCCTAAAACTGAACTGAAAAGGTTTTGGGTTGGGCTTGATAGTGGAACTAAATAAATAAGAGGTGGACTGGATTAATTTTAAAGATTTATTATAGGGTGATAGTGGAAGTAAATAAATAAGTAGTGGGCTGGATTTATTATAGGGTGATAGTAGAAGTAAACAAATAAGTAGTGGGCTGCATTTATAGGGTTGAAAATTGTAAAAACCATTTTAAAATTGTAGAACAAATTATATTTTAAAAAAGAAAAGAAAAAAAAGAATGACGTGGCAACTGATGTGGTGCAATATGAGAGCAACAATATTAAACGTTACGCTTCAGCTTTTAGTAATATATAGATTGATTGATGATTATTAGCTTCCAATTTATAATTAAGACTGCAAATTTAATGTAATTGGACAAAAGTTCAATATAAATAGTGGTTTCCTTTATCCACTAGATAATTAAAAACACTTTCAAGAGTTGAAGTGACAGAGAGGAACCATGGAAGGAATTAGTACAAAAAGATTTATAGTTGTGATAATGATGCTTCGCTTGCTGTAGCGCAAGCTAAGAAGCCTTTATCTCCTTCACCATCACCCTCACCATCGCCCAGTATTCTTTCCGATTTGAAGTGTGTTTTTAGCTGCTTATCCAAACAACAAAAATTTGACCTTATCCAATTGTATATTTGTTTCAATCTTTGTAAGACAGAATGCAATTCACCGCAAATGAAGTCTATAATTTTTCTAGACTATTTTTATACAACCCCTGTTAGAAAATATGAATCTCATCAATGTTTTAATTTTCATGTGACAAATTTACACAATGTGAAGAGTAATGTGGATTCTTGCTATGTGGGATGCTCGAATAAGTCTTAGATATTGCGTTTAAAATTTCCTCCATCATGTTGTTACTTTTTAAAATATGTACTACAAATAAAAGAATAAAATATTTATCATTGTATTCTTTTTTTTTTTTTTTTTTTTTTGAGAGAGGGTTTCAACTTATGGCGTCTACTCCTAATGATAGCTCTTTATTATCAAACCAAGACACCAATCGGTTTCTAGTGTAAGCGGAGATTAAACCCCAGATATCTTACTTAACCATTAGAAATTTTATCAATTGAGTTAAGTGAAACCCACATTATTCGTTGTATTCAAGTGAGATATCTCAAATCCATTATATTATTTCATAGAAAAATGTCTTAGATTCTACCTATTAAAGGAGAATGGTTTATTTTATTAATGTAATCTATATCTATATCCATATACTATATCTATATTTATATTGTAAGGACATAAATCAAGTCCTAGGCCCAAAAGGTAAAAGGATCTAGACCCTAAGAGTCCAATACAATGAATTTGTAAAGAGTGAGTTAGAAAACTAGGCTCTAATGAGTTGGGTGACAATTATAATGGATTCAGATCACTATAAAACAAAGATAGATTGATTTTATTTAAAGAAAATCATTTTCGGCACAATCCAAGGAGAATAGTTCTTGTATATATTTCTTGAAGTTGGTTACAAGCACCATTCTTGTTGTGACAGTGTTTTTCTCTTAATTCTCCGATCTCCTCCCTATTTTATACTCTCTTCTTTCTTTTATCTCCACCCTCCACGTGTACATTAGATTGCTAGTGTTGATCCTTGTCCCATTAACACCTTCCTAAAGTTTTTGGGAGTAGCTGTAAGGCTGAAAAGTGCTGTTCAAATATCACTTCCTCATAAATGCTACCAAAGAGTTAGCTACAGAGCATTCAATGCAGTGGTAGCAGATTTCTCTTAGATATTTCACAGCTCCCATTTGTCATGTACGTTCATAATACATACCCTTTTCAATAAAATTTCCTTGAATGTTACTCTGGATGACAAAGTGCCCGTTTGTTTCAGCTTTTAGGGGCTGAAACGCGCGTTTGACTAAAAGCCGGACGGAACTATGCGTTTGGTGAAGCAGAAACGCAACTTTTATATAAAAGTTGCGTTTTGGACGAAGGCATAAACGCGCAAGACAGTTATGGACCTCTGGAGGTCCATAAACAAAAGTTGAATGCGCGTTTGAATGGTATCCGTTGGGCTCTGCAGAAAAATACCAAATTACCCTTGATAAATGGCTTCAGTTCTCACACGGTCCTCATTCCTCTCATCTCATCTCTTTGCTTTGCCCTCTCAATAACAAATTTCCAAATCCAAACACAAAAAAAATCTATAACAAATTCCCAAATCAGCTAAGGAAAAAAAAAAAAAAAATCAATCCCTTGCATGGGTGTTACAGACAATGTGCTAAGAGAAAAGGGGAAAAAAGAAAAAAAGAAAAAAGGAAGAATGACTGAAGGAGAGCTCTGTGAGTCTGTAGAAAAGTTCTGGGAAAAACAAAGATCAGAAAAGAGTAAAGGAAAAAAAGAAAGAAGGAAAAAAAAGAAAAGAGTAAGGGTATATTTTTAGTAAAGGAAGAAAGGAAGTGCTAAGAGAAAAGGAAGGATGAAAAGAAAAAAAAAAAAAAAAAAAAAAAAAAAAAAAAAAAAAAAAAAAAAAAAAGAGAGAGGAAGAAGGAGAGCTGGAACGATCTGGGTTTGGAGGAAGTAGTAGATTACAAAAGATGAAAGATGTATAAAAAGAAAAGTGGAAGGGTATGTGTGTGGAGGAGAAAAAACAAAGGGAAAAAAAGGAAAAAAGAAAAAGAAATACGGTACGTGTGTGGAGGATAAAAAAAGAGGAAAAAAAAAATGGAATCACAATATTTTCACAATAAATTTTAAGTGGTATGTTATTATTAGCTAATATTGGTGTGAAAAAAATAATTTTTTTAGAAAGAGAAAAAAATAATTTTAATAGCACGTTCAAATTAAAATCAGTATCAATTTTTATCACAATATTTTCACAATAAATCTTAAGTGGTAAGTTATTATTAGCTAATATTGGTGAGAAAAAAAAAATTTAGAAAGAGAAAAAAATAATTTTAATAGCACGTTAAAATTAAAATCAGTATCAATTTTTATCACAATATTTTTCACAATACTTTCACAATAAATCTTAAGTGGTAGGTTATTATTAACTAATATTGGTGAGAAAAAAATAATTTTTTTAGAAAGAGGAAAAAATAATTTTAATAGCACATTAAAATTAAAATCAGTATCAATTTTGATCACAACATTTTCACAATACTTTCACAATAAATTTTAAGTGATAGGTTATTATTAACTAATATTGGTGAGAAAAATAAAAATTTAGAAAGAAAAAAATTGATTTAAGTATGATGCAGTAGTTGATTTCAGTATAAACCAAACTCACATAAAAAAAAAATAATAATAAAAAGTATGAAATAAACTCCCTTATATATACATTGTCCTTTTTGGTAATTTATCCTTCAAACTGCCACTTTTATAAGTGCTAGCCAAACACTCAGCTTTTTCAAAAAGTACTTTTTAACAGTTTTTACCAAACACTCAGCTTTTTGAAAATGCACATTTTCATTATGCACTTTTTGAAAACTCAACTTTTTCATTATGCACTTTTACAAAAAGCTGAACCAAACTCACCCAAAGCACACCTTCTGATCTCTGCCTCGTTTAGTCGAGGAGATACTCCTCCTCAACTTACCCTCCTTAGCCTTCTTATTCATAACTTGCTCGTGGAGTTCTGAGTGTTACATCTTCATTACTGTTTATCTGTTCTCAGACTACTAAGTGTCCTCAGACAAAGCCCAAGGCTCAATATATATTCTTGGGCCCTTTATCCCTACATATATCTTCACAATATATAATAATGGAAGTATTGCATTTAATTTTACAAAGTTCTTGTTGTGCCACCTTATCGACCACGTCATCATCCTTCTTTCCTATCAATTTTTAGTTTATTTAATTTAAACAATATTAAATATAAAGAAATATTAAAATATTTTTAAATCCAATCATGTAATTTTAGAAACTATTTGATTATTAACATTTCAAATCCAAACACAAGCAATTTTACCAATTCATTCATTTAATTTTACTTAACCATTCAACTTCATGTTTTTTACTCTTCTTCCCTCCATTCATTTTTATTTAACCTAGTGGCAAAGCCAAAAAAAAATTCTTTAGGAGGGCTAAGATTAATCTTTTGTTTTTATTTTTATAGGTAGATAGTGGGAGAAAGGAGGATGGGGTATGAAATGCAAACCTAAGGCACCACAAAGGGTGCCATTACTATTCGCTATCACTTAAACTCCAATAAATTGTACATATTTTATCTAAGTACTTTTTGTATTTAAACCGAAAAAAACTACATTGGAAGAAAAAAAGTTTACATCATTATCATTCAAATGTAAATATTTTTAAGAATTCCTGTTATAATTCTTTTATTTGAAAATTTTTTAGATGTAAAAGAATATTGTATAAGTATAATTTTTTTTTTCTCAAATTACATATCATATACCATATAAATAGCATGAATTATTTGCTAACAATACTGTAAGGTTCATATTTTATGTAATTAGCATATCCGACAAACAAAACGCACTTTACTTGTATTTGAATCTTTGTTTCTAGTGTGTTCAAGAAGACTTTGAGGTTGAAAAACAAGTGGTATTATTGAAGATACAAGACTACTCAAGAAAATGATCAAGAAAAGCTGAAACTGTAGATTTTGATACATATTCGATACCCGTAGATCTATCGAGAGTTAAAGAACCTCGATATCTGCTCGACACCTCTCGATCTATCGAGCCTCAAGTCATTTGAATATAAAATTCAGTTTTTGGCCCATGATGACTTTGGCTTCCTAGGGATAAAATTAATTAATCCGACATTTGATTGTGAAAAATTAGGTTATAACCTAATTTTTTATATTCTCATTATTCCAACATAAAAAAATACAGTTTACGGTATTCTTTTAATGAAATTTGAAATTTTTTGTATATAAAATGATCAATAACGGATAAAATATGTTATTGACAATTTCATGTCATATTGTGTCACATAAAAATTAAGCCTATTAGTCTATGATGATCCTTCTGTACCTAACAAACAAGGCTTAAGGGAAAAAAGCCCCTCTTGTGCCAGTATTAGGGAAAGATATTTTGTATAGTACATATTTCTCCCTTCTCAATGGAATGGTAATACTTGTTTCACATATAGGTATAACTCCAAAAAACAATTGAAACCGTTGGGTTGTTTGTAAAACTAAACCCTAAAATAGTCTGGGTAAAAAACATAGTCCCTAATGGAATGCCAGATGTCAAAAGCCCGGGTCAAGGATAATTAAATTATGCTGTGATTACTTCGTAACATGTTTACCTGTAAGTTCTTCAGTTAGTCAGGGACTACGCAAAATCATGCTTTGATACAAGATAACCATGATGTTGATTAGAAAAAATGACCCAATGTTTAATCAGAAAATACAAAAAGATCTCTTCTTTTGAAATACTACCAACGTAAGAGTGATAGAACTAGCAGTACTGGATTTAAAGCCAAACTGAACTACAATAGCTTAGCTTAACCGGTGACTGATTTACCTATTTCTAACTGATTTTGAACTCAGCTGAAGCTAAATCCTACTCGTTCCAAAATCAGCTGATTCTCTCAGAAATTCCAAATGGAAGTAGGGAAACTCAGATCCTCATTACAATCATAAACTTGGAGGTTACCCAGTTCTTCTCCTTGATCAACAATCCCATGCATCTCAATCAGTGCATCCCAATTGAAAGTCTTGTCAGCTAAGGCTCCAAGTTCTTCACCATAATCTTTCAATGGAGAATCTGGCACCGCCAAGCTTCCTGTGGCATCGGTTGTTTCTGACTGTCTCTCTTGCTTCAGTATACCCAGCTGCTGAAGAAACTCATTGAGATCAATCTGTGGTTTCTCCTCACAAGCTCCTATCATCTTGTCTGATGGAATTTTTGCGTCTTTCTCCTTCGCGACTGGATTTTCTACTTGGGTATTCTCACTCATGCTCTGGACTTGATCAGCTTTTGAATCACAGGAAGATGAACTGGAAGAAGGGGTTTGATTTTGAACCCCATTTTGCTTCAGTTCTTGAAGCCTCTGATGAATGACATGAACACTAGGTTGGGCATTTATATTGAGCAACCCACAAGAAGGAAACATGGAAATGAAATTCTTGGAAGGAAACCATTTGAATTTTTGGGTTTTGATAAGAGAATTGGAGTGGTGAGGCTGAAGGTGAGGAAGATTGAGATAAGCATCTGGGCCATACAATCTCCTTGCAGCCTCATCATAAGCCATGGCAGCTTCTTCAGCTGTGGCAAAAGAGCCTAACCACAGTCTAGTTCTCTTCTTAGGCTCTCTTATCTCAGCAACCCATTTGCCCCAAGTTCTTTGTCGAACACCTCGATACTCACACAAGGCGTTCTGAGGGCCACCTTTGCCTCTTGTTGGACCTTTCTTCCATGGTTTTAATGGGGATTTTCTGCAATTTTCCATGGCTTTGTTTGATTTGGTGGGTTAGAGGAAGCTGAGTGAGGGAGTGAGTGTGTTAGTAGCAGTAGGAGTTGGGGGAGTGAGGAAAATGGGTTGGAAGGCGCGGGATATGTAGGGAATGAGTGTAGCTTGGTTTAAATGTGTTCACGTTTGGGGAAACTTTTCTAGCCCATGTGACCCTCAGTTAAGTCTATGTATAATAATAGTCAGAGAGTTTCAAATCAGCTCTGTTTGCTAACATTAACATCCATGGATATGTGAATGAATCTATGCATGTTCTTAGTTCTTACTCATGATCATTGCATTATTTCACTCCTATTTTTGTGATGAGTCTTCGTTTTGAATTTTCTTTTTCATCAAAATGATAATAAAAAAAACAAATAAAAAAAAACCATTTAATTCTAAAAGTCACTATATTACGATGGATTGAACTCCAAAATTTTACGTATAGAAAGAAAAAGTATCAAAATTTTAGGAATACATAAATAATTCAACATTACCTTGTATTAGTTGGTTTTATGTTTAATCCTATAACTATATATAAAGGCTAGATTGGATGACTATCATGGTTCATATATAGCTTCCCTTCCTTTCTTTTTCGTTTTTATTTTTTATTTTTAAAATTCGAAATAGCATCTCTTCCTTTAAACTTCGTAATCTTGGTGGAGGTAGGCTTTGATTCCAAAAAATATGAAGCCAACAGATTTAACAATCAACATAATCAGTAACTTCTTTATTTAGCATTATAAAAATAATAATAAAAAATAAAAATGGATACCTTCCTTGAATTAAAGTATATCAAACAAGAAAGTCTTTTGCCTTTTTCTGCCTTAAGATTTGATGCTTTTAAGATGGACCAGGTAACAAATATCAAATTAACACTCTTAACACCTTTGTACTAGTTAATTAGTAGTGGTGCGTATCCAACCTATCACCCCAAAAAGACCGACCCAATCCAACATCTTGGATTGGTTTTCATAGATTAGTGAATTGAGTTGGAACTTTATTTTGAGTTTCGGATTGGTTGGATTCAAATTGATAGTTTTTTTAACACTCAATCTGATCCATCATAAATATAAGTTTATTTAATTATCATTTTTTTAATTTTTTAGTTTGATTTATTTTTGTGTTTAAGAATTAGTTTTCATGAATTTGTAAATCTGCACTATAATTTTAGCATATTATGTTATTTGTAATAGTTTATTAAAAAATTAATAAAAATTCAATCTTTTTACAATGCTTGAAACATATAAACACAACCTTCTGAGTTGATTCAACTCAACCTGATCCATGTGGGTTGAGTTGGGTTGGGTTAGTTTCTATGTATGTAATGGGTTGAGTTGGGAATTTCTCAATTTGACAAACTTAGGTTGAGTTGAAAAAATCATCAAATCTAACCCAACCCAATCTATGATCACTCCTTGTTGGAAATTCCTAGATTTCATAATGCCACTCCATATTTGTGATCCCATGTCTTAGATATAATAACAAAAATGTAGTAGCCTTGTAGGAGTACTAGTTACCAATTCAAACTTTCTTGAGTTGTTACAATATTCAATGGATAACCATTTTATTTTTGTAATTGAAAAAAGGGGGTCTTTTTCTTTTTGCTATGCTTCAATGACTATAAATAAAAAGGAATTACAAGCGAGGTACTCTACCCTACAAACATACTCGATATGAGATGGAGGTTACCTAGAAAAAAAAAATTGTTAGAAACCTTGTAGTTTTAAACCGATTCTATGTTTCCTTGCCATGATGTTCACAACTAAAGTGGGCTAAAAAGTGTAGCTCTCTCTCACAGAATATGTACTTCATTTTTTTTTTTTTTTTTTTGACAAGAATATATACTTCATTTGATTTATCGTTTATGCTCTAATGAGCATGAGTCAATGGAACGCTTGTAAATTTATACTTTTTGAGTATATCTACGAAACCAAAAACATATAAATATTTATGACTACGTGAGAATAAATTTGAACATCCTTGAATGAGACAAGAGACTGAGTTGAACTCCAATAATATAATTTAAAATAATGACCCAAATTGTGCAACTTCTAACAATCTTGTATATAAATATATCTTTTAAAAATTCAAAAGAGAAAAACACACAATTTTCTAATGAATAATGATTCTCTTACTTTGATACTATGACAAATTACAAACTGTGTCAAAAACTTCAATTTTCTAATAGTTTTTCATATTCTTATCCTCAGAGATGCCACTGGAGTCATGCCGAAGTATCAATTGAACAAGTAGTGAGTGTGAGCGAATACTGAATACTAGTTAGATTGCATTAAATGTTGAGGTGGTGAGTGGAATTTTTGGCAAGACTGCTTTTTTGAGTCAAGTGATGAATGCTTTGAATGTAGTCCCACTATCTCTTCCTTGGATTCTATAAGCGTTGGCTCTCCATAAATCTAAAGAGCTCAATTTTTACTTAGAGAGAGAGAGAAAGAGAGGGAGAGAGAAGAAGGGTGAAGATGCACCTCACAAACATTTTTCATTTTCACGAGCTTTATTTCACATGTTTTCCTGCCATTCATAACCTGATTCCCGGGACTGTCTCCTTCACCTTTATCCCATGCTCTCTCTCTCTCTCTCTCAATGGAAGCACATTCTTACCAATAAGTGCTGCAAATCGCAATATCATCTCATTTATAAACGAGGGTTGTGACATGAGATAATCACGATTAATGGTTACGTAATCGTCGCAATAAAGAGGATGATAACTTTGCAAGAATTTTGCAATTTGCTAATCTTGTAATTGTGGTTTTAAAGTTGAACTTTCTATTTCTCTTTGTGAAACACGTTAACAAGGAGATTACAATAGCTAAGAGATTTTTAACATGGGCCAAGTTGCATGACATACAAAACAGCATGATTGCAAACCATATTTTATGAATATAAAGTATTTGAATTTGAGACTCTAAAGAATTCTACTCTAGGGCTGTGATGGACGTATCTCATCATAAATACATTATGGGTGTAAGTTTACTAGAAAATTTTCAGCTCATAACTCAGTCAGCATCAACGATACTCCCAACCAGAGATGGAAAAACTTCAAGTAAAACCCAATCAATGAAACAGAGTCAAATGAGAGAACCATGAAGTTGACCTTTGTGTGTTGATAATCATTTTACTTAACCAAAAACAAGTGTTATTATCCATTTATTTTTTCTATGTTATAAGATGTTACGCCATGTGACTATTGGTGAATAAGCAAGAATTCTTATGTGTTTATTACTTTGTCAGTTGTCAAAATTCAGATCCTCTCATATTCTCTGTTGGAGTCGAAAGTGAGATATGGGAAACTTGAGGAGAGAATGGTGGGGTAATTACAGCTTTCCTCTATTTGGTAAAGAGGAAAATGCAGCACAAAGAAAAAGGGTTGGAAGAGTATTTTCTCCCCAAACCCACAAAATCTCTCCAAAAAAATTGGAATTGGGTTTGGGATCAATAGTCCCCAGCTAAGATAAGTTGGCAAATTTGCAGTTTAATCTATATCTCTTAAGTGTATTTATAAGGTATAATGTTAAGTATTTCAATTTATCCAATTTTTATTCTCATATAAAATCGATGGATAAAGAAAACAAAATAAAATAATAAATATGATACGTTTACTTTTATATGATGTCATCTAATAATTAAAATTTTCTCTCCTTTGTACCAAACACATGACAAGCAAGAATATCTTATTTCCTCTTCTTCTTCTTTTCATTTTTTCTTATATTTTCCATACCTCCTATTTTCATCCTTGTAAACATGATTCTCTCCTTCTACCAAACATATGACAAACAAGAATACCTTCTTTCCTCTTTTTTTTTTTTTTTTTCATCCTTCATATGTTTACTGTCCCCCCACCACTTTTTATCTTGCACCCAAACATAATGTTCCTCCCACTTTAGTGAGAAATGCTTAAAAGGGGAAGGAATAGAAGAATTCCATTTTAACATTTCCATTCTTTCTTCTTAAACTCCCAAACTGAGAATGAATCAAACATTCTTAAAAAAATCCCTTTTAGTTCATTCAATATCTTTCTTCCTTTTCAATCAAACTATTATTATATACTAAACTTATCACACGTGCTTTGCGTGTGTAATAATGCTCTTTTTTATTTGTTTATTTATTTTGGTTTAGTGTTATAATGTAAAAAAATGATAAATAAATAATCTTTTGTATTTTTTTTTTTTTAAATAAAAAAGTAAGGTAACATAAAATAATGTTTTAAAAACAAATAGATATTGTGTCCTTTTAGGCTAAATGGAAAAGTTAAAGAAAAAAACCTAAAACTTAGGAATAGTAAATTACTATTTTAACTAGTTTGTGTTTTTTAATTTAAAATTATTTAACTAAAAGATAAGAGTATTTTAAAGAGTTAAAGAATTTGTGTGGGGGTATTTAAGTATGCAAAATGTTGAAAACCAAACAGGATAACGTGTTATTAATATTATAGATGAAAAGTGATATGTTTATAATATTTTTACAGCATTTTCACAACAAATCATAGTTGGTTAGTCGTTATTGGTTCTAATTTGAATTTGTTACTAAAATTACTTTTTTGCCCTATCAATAACAACCTGTAATAACCTACCGCTTAAGATTTATTGTAAGAATATTAAGAAAATGTTGCAGACATGACACTTCTCATTATATATACATTATATATACATGGTAGCTTTTGTTCTCAGTAAAAGTTGAACTATCAAGACAAGTTAAATGTGCATCTGCCTCAATCTGTGGGAGAAAGAAACGGCAAGAAGCAAATATAAAACGAATTCTATATATTTTCCTTTGTATTGAGAATGATGATGACAAGAGATGCAAAATCCCTATTCAACTCACGCAAAGGGCAAGTGACAAGTGATTGTCACTTTTAGCACCCAGAATCCAGATAACAAAATAAAAAAATAAAAACCTAGCAGTGTGATCTCTGAGGTCAAGAATCAAAAAGAACTTTCTCCCTCCCTCTTCAAGTTGACCACCTGTACAGCTGTCAAAAATTGTGAAGAAATACATTATTTAGATGAACTTAACAGCCACTGGGATAATAGTGTTAAACAAAACAGCAATAAGAGAATCACCCCACCAGATCTTTTTACCACTAAACCTAAAGGAACTCTTTGTGAGAATTCCAAAACATAACACATGTGAAAAATCCCTAGCAACATAGGTCTTAAGACATAAAGTAAATTCCAATCAAAAAAACCAGAACGAATCTCATAAAGAAAATGTTATTCATATTCTTATAAATATATAATTGAATTTCATTATTCATGGTTTAATTCCCAAAAATTTATCCACAATGACTGGCACACAACTAATATTCTGTAAAAGCTCAACATTTTGCTAGTAATTGCAAACTGCTCTATGTCCTAGTTTTTTATCAGAACCAATCCATAAGAGACCAGCAATTAAAAACTTAAGACCAGCTAATCTATCGTTCCTGTAGTTTTCCAAAAACAGAAAAACCGTTCCCAAGCCTTAACATGTACCAACAATTGGCAGTCCCCTGTACAGATTCTGAATCTAGAAAAAATTGCCCCTAGACAGACTGGGATCCCAGTCCACCATACCAATTGAGCTAGATAGCATGTGTATTTGGGTTTTATTTGAGGTTCCAAACCCCAGCTCAATAATATTAATCATAATATATTCCATGGTTGTTAACTGGTTCCTATTTTCATCAACAAATGATTTCAATTTTAAGGGACACCCTCAACATGAATCCATGCTTTTATTTTTATTTTTTTGAAAAATAATTACAAAATGCTGTTATCCCCGCAGCTTAAACCCTTTCCCCCCTAGACCTCCAAGCACTTCGTGCATGAGGAGGTGTTAATTCAGCTACAAGACCTTTGGCTGAATCCATGCTTTCAGATTGTATGCTAAATAGTAAAAATCTATTGAGCCTCTATAAATATACGAATAAGAAAACTCTAACAGACAATGAAAATCATTTAAAACAGTAAACACTTCATTGATAGCATATTAAATTAATATATATAAAATTCAAAAGAAAAAAAAATGCTATCAATGTATATTAATAAAAATAAATAAATAGATAAACTAAACGTTAAATTTGGAAAAAAAAAAAACCCAACATTAAACACAAGTGGGAGGCGAAGGGAATAGGCGGGTAATTTCCAATCAAGCCCCCTCTTCTCCTCACCATTTTCTCTACCATTTCCCCCCCTCAACCAAACACTATCCCATAACATTTTCTCCCCACCTTTCTCTCCCTCATTTCCCATCCCCACAATAATCACCCCAACCAAATGGGCCCTTAGGTCCCTCCATAAAAAATAATCAAATCATCCATAGGATTTTTTTTTTTTTATTAGTACACATCACCCATTAGTGACAGGTTGTTACAAGTTGTAATTAGTAAGCAAAAAAGTAATTTTAGTGATAGGTATAAATTAAAACCAATAACAACCTACCACTTATGATTTGTTGTAAAAATGTTGTGGATGTATCACTTTTCTAGGAATTATGATCAATAAGTAAGTTTTCTCTTACTTTATCAAAAGTAAACTGTATTTACATCATCCATAGGAATTATGATCAATAAGTAATTACAGTTTTCTTTTAATAAAGTATATACAGTTATCCTGGCAAATATTATCAAAATTAAAAACCTTATTAAAATATTTCAAGATAAGATTGATCTTATTTAAACTTTGACCACCAGAGGCAATCGTAATAACTACAAGTCATTGGATCAAAGTGATTCATGAAAGAAAAAAATAAAATAAAATAAAATAAAATCATTGGGTCAAAGTGAGATATCAAGGCAGATCAAAAAGGGCAAAATATATCCCTATATCAATATGCAAGCTGACCAGGACAAAGCACTTTGTTTTGATCATAGTTAGTAAAACACTCGAAATATAAGGTATGCTACATGTGCTTTTTTTTTAATAAAAGAACTCTAATTTACTGTCTGAAATAAAAATGCTCTGAAAACACACTTTTAAAAAGATAAATAAAAAATTAAAGCGTAAAATACATATTAAACTTTTCCATAATTATACTCGTACAAAACTACTTCAATCTGACTAAACTTTGATACTCTTATTGGCACTAAAATTGTTTATTGTGCTAAGGTGTATTATTATATAAAACAATAAAATTATAAAAAAAATTTTATATATATATATATATATATTTAAATGTTTAGCTATTTATATTAAATGTCAGCATTTTCATACTATTATTCCTGCCTTGGTGAGGTTCCACATCATCAAAAAAAAAACATTTTCATACTAAAATTAATAATCTTAAATTTTACTGTCAAAAAAAAAAACTCTTGAATTTTTATTTGATTTACTTGATTTTTTATTATTATTTGAATGACCGAATCTCAACGTCCCATGTATGTATGCATGTATATTATTATTACTAGGTTTAAAAAAACAAAAATCAAATCTATCGAACCCGTGACCTTATCCTCCTACCCATTCCTGTGGGAGAAGGAAGGGTCGTTTGAAATACAACAAAAAATTGAAAACTAAGTAAATATATTAATATTTAGTTGGCTGTTGGTAACATCATATGAGAACATACAAATAACATACGTAAGCTACTAAATTTGAATATAATAAAAGAAATGATTAACATACAGATGTTCTTTTAGCCCCAAAATTTTCACACAAATTCACTATATACTTCTATACCTGTAAGTATTTCTATTTACGCTTTATTCATACTGTTTTTTATGCCAAATTTTAAAAAAAGGTTTTTAAAAACTTGAACTGAATGAAACACATATGTAACTCTTACCATATATAATCCGTCTATATATTACAAACTACTGTTTTGACTTGGGGCTTCTTTTGCACATGTTCCTCCATTTGTCCTTTAGGTCTATTGTTGTACGATCTGGTCGGAACACATCACCACCAAATTCCAAAATGTTCTTCCATGGGATATTACTGTCGTTGGGGTTTGTAAGTTTCTGCACTCCCTCCTAAAATAGGCAAGGAAAAAAAAATCAACATAAGAACTTAAGACATATGCAACCTCCTAAAAGCAATGATATAGATACATGATATATATATAATCTGAGATGAACACAGCAGACATGTTAATTCTTGAAAATTAAAATATGATACAAGAGTACTTTAATCAATGATTTACATAAATAAATATTCTTAAACTCATATTATGCTAAATTTTAGTATAAAACATAGACAACAAATCCTAAAGGACGTAAAACATGTTTGAATAATAAAACTAATTAAGACATTATTAGTTTCATAGAGAGAAGTGAGATTGAGGGAGAAAGAGCAGCAAAGTTAAGTATTCCCCCCATACCTGTCAGGGTGTGGCCTAGCGGTTGGAGTCTTGGGATAAATTGTAGACCCAGACATCCAAGTTCAATCCCCACTAGGAGTTCCCCTGGATTACCTGATAAACGGTT
This sequence comes from Quercus lobata, assembly GCF_001633185.2. Lineage (NCBI taxonomy): Eukaryota > Viridiplantae > Streptophyta > Magnoliopsida > Fagales > Fagaceae > Quercus > Quercus lobata. The sequence continues at coordinate 21,424,471 of NC_044910.1, read as the reverse complement.
CAAGTGGGTGGGGTTGTGCAATAGTGGTTTACTCCCTAGAGGTGGGTCCAAACGGCCCTGCCCTGGTGAGGTTGCATGTCATCAAAAAAAATTATCCCCCCAGATCTGAGAGTTTCTGTATTGAATTGATGTTTGAAGTACCAGTGCTTCTTAGTGGAAAAACAAAAATTAAGAATATAAGACCTGTTGTTGTATATCTAATCAATGAAACACTGGCCATTAGTCCTAAATGAGAGCCACAAGTATACAACTTATCATGCCGACTGCTAGCAACTCTCATTCTTCATCAAATGCATGTAAAGTACATACAAAAACTATAATTTTTTTTTCTTTTTTGGAAATTCTGAAAGAGAAAATATAAAATTTTGAGACCCAGTCTTAAATATGAACTTGAATACACTTAAACTAACAATGACTACATACAAATGTGATAAGTAAAACTATGGACTTTTAAACTACTTGTCAATATGAAGTGATGCATTCAAAAGGTAAAACAAAAACCTTTAGTCTCTCTTCCTCCTCGGCAGTCCATGGAACCCTTTTTCGCCTTCGCAGAGGAGGAAGTACTGGGTATGTACTACAAATTATAAAAATTAAAAAAAAAAAAAGTCATTATCAATGAAGGACAATCAATGCAATGCAAACCTAAACTGCCACTCATAACTAGAGTGCATGGGGTAAGAAAACATGATTCCAAGACCAAATATGGTTACCAGAGAACATTACAAATTTCTAACTGGCTATGCAAGGTAGAAATACCTAACACCTAGAATGACATGAAGGGAAGATGATAATTGCATTAAAAGGACTTGATACATGAACAACTTACTGATAACTCTCCCGCCTTCGTAATCTTATTGAATAATTAAAAATGATAGACTTATTAGTTTCATCTCCAGAAGTTCCTTCACCATCAATATTAAGTGCCCAAACAGGTTCCCGTGGTGGATCAGCAATCTGTTGCCCTGAAACTTCCTGATGAAATCCTTCTTCTGCTTGTCTTTGATTGACAGGAGTAACATCTGTGTTTTCCTCATGGTGAGCTTGTCCTTGGTTAGTGAATTCATTTAGTGTCCCAGTAGTTACAGTTGCCTCTTCCTCTCTTAGTGTTGCATTGACATTATCACATGATGCAGAAGGTTCTGCTTGTTGCATGAGTTCTTTTCGCCGATGCTTCAAATCCATATGAATAAACTTGTTTAGTTCTGTCTCTGCCAAGGAGGCCTTTTTCTTAGCTTCAAGGTACTCTGACATAGCAAGAGAATATACACAGAAGGGGCAGTAAAAGTTTCCATTGTTGTCAAATCTGGATGAGAAACCCAAACAGTTCTCATGAACCACCAATGGGCAATTCCTGGTGTTACATACTAACAATTGACCACCTTCATTACACCTCACACAAAAGTTATGCTCTGTACAACTAGCTGATGCTAAGGAATCATGACTATACTTGCACTGGGAGCTCAAGAATTCAAGTTTTTTCTTGGGGACATCAATTTTATATTTGTGACACTCATCGCTGACGTTTGATGTCTCTGCTTCACAACAATGATCCATAACCTCTTCAGCTTCATTAGTGATAATCTTCTGCTGGAATCCATCCAGTGATGCAGCATATGGTGCTTTTAGTTGAAAATCATGTCCGCAATTACATTGGGATTCATTTTCTAGAGTCTTGTTCAAGAGAGGAACGCTTGATGTTCTAGGTTCAGCACGATTGTCACTATCATCTTTGATTTCATCAACAGAGATCTTTTGACTATGTTTAACTTCAGACATGCCCTGAACCATCACACTGGCACTACAAGGAGGGAGAGAACCAGTAAATGGTCTTGGTTCAACACAATGCTCACCATCATTTTTGTCTTTGTTGACAGAGATATGTTGGAAAGGTTTATCTGCAGATGGATCTTGAAGCATTATTGTGGCACTATCAAGAGTCCCTGACTGATTATGATGGAATTCATCTTCTAGAGTCTTGCTCAGGAGAGGACCACTTGATGTTCTAGGTTCAGCACAATGCTCACTATCATCTTTGTCTTCAACAGACATGTCTTGAACCATCATGGTTGCACTATAGGGACCAATTAATGGTCTTGGGTCAACACAGTGCTCACTATCATCTATGTCTTTGTTGACAGTGATATTTTTACAAGGTTCATCTGCAGAAGGATCTTGACATATCATTGTGGCATTATCAGAAGTCTCTGACTGATTATGATGGAATTCATCATCACTGATGTGGCCACATCTCACCGAGACAGTATGCTCATCATGACCATCCTCTAGAACCCTGCCTTCTTTCAGAGTTCCTATCTGATCTTTTGCCAAATCACAATCTTCTCTTTCAGAAACTGGCATGACTCTTGCAGAAGAATCTTCTAACGGTTCTGTTCCATGTAGAGGGACTAGGTTCTCTTCTATGGACTGAATTGAAGAAGAGGGACATTGCTTCTGCTTTTTGGCATTTATGTGGAGTATGTAACCATCATTTAATGTATTTTGGTTCTCATGGAAGTCGCCAACCATATTTTCAGTAGCAGACCTATTTCTTCCCCTCTTGGAAGGTAATAAATTCCTATTACAAGGATCTTTTTTCAATAGCTGATTCCCATTCTCAAGCATTGTTGGTATCAAGTTCCCTTTTGCTCCCATGTGTTGAGTATCAAAGCAGCTCCCATTAACTCTATGTGTAAGTGCATTGTGATTACCATTATTCACAGGAATTCCATCACCTGCACTTGTCAATGTCAATCCACTCCTTTCCTTCAAGGAATCAGCATATGGATGAATACCTTCAAGAATTGAATCTTTCAGCTGTTGATAAAGAAACACAAAACCAAATAATGAATGACAATAGATTTTTTTTTTTTTTTTATAAATAAATTTTCAGATAATAATGAATGATAATAGATTAAACAAAGAAAAGGTCATCAGAGAGAAACAGGGGAAAAAAAAATCTCCCTTTACCTGTTGTAAGGCAAGCTTAGGCATTCCAGCTCTTTTATGAATAATAAAGGGGTGAACATCCCATTTTAGGAGCTCAGGTCCAGCAATTTTAAGATCTGATAATGATGTCTAACAAAAGAAATGTTCAACATCAAAATGGAAATCCAAGCTCCTAAAATTTAGAAGCAGATGATAAAATACACACGATATTACATACAAATGAAGTGTTGAAATTAGATTTTTTTTATTTAAATACCTCATGCAATATGTGTTGGAGAACATCTTCACAGCTTTTTGAAAAATCAAGCCCAACTTTTGAATCCAGGGTAGAACAATCACCATTTCTGACTCCATTAGAGGGATCAAATAAACACTCCAAACATCTCAAAGCTAACATTTCCCTCATGTTTTTCCCCAAATCATCAGGTAATTCTGGAACCAATTCAATCAAATCTGAAACAAAGAAATCATGTAATATCCCAAAACCGCAACCTTTGGCTAAAAGATTGATTAAAAAGATAATCCAAAAAATAAACTATTACTATAACAAGTTTTTTTTTTTTTTTTGGGTAGATTTGGATTCCAAATACCATGCAAAACAGAAACGTCCACTTGCTTGAAGCGTGCAAGAGCTTCAATGACCCAAATCCATGGAAGGATTGAAGCACGATTAGATAAATCTTCGTCCATGGGAGACCACAAATTTATTGACCCCACGCCACATACAAGTGCAAGAGCTTTGAGCTTAAATTGATGAGGAAGAAGGGCTGAAATCAATGAAACCAAAATTGAGATTCTAACAACATCAACATGGTAGGAAACTATTTAAAAAGATTTAAGTATAGCTGCTGCAACTACTCTTTCTATATCCTACCATTTTGCACGCAAAATGACTCATAATATACCCCAATACAATTTGCATGAATACATCAAGAGATTAAGACTAATAAATTAATTATTTAGGAATACAGCCTCCCACATAATAATGAGTCCTTAAATTTATGGTGGGACCCACCATTTCTGTGAGAGGAGGGAGTACCATGTCATAATAGTCGAGGGATGCCTAATAATTTTCCAGATTAATATTCCACCAAATTAACACAATGCTATAAATTTAAACTAAAAATTAAATAAAAACAATTGAAGCAGGTTGATCATACTAGGGTCAATGAACTCTTCCAATAACATTAAAAAAAAATAAAAAAAAAAAAAAGTTCCCTTTTAGGAAAAATGTACCCAAAAAAGGGGAGCCTCGCCCTCAGCCTATGTTGTAATTTGTTCTCAATGTTATAGAATTGAGAATTTGAAAGGCCATTGATACGCACTTAGATTAAACCCTAAAATCTAAATCTAATTTATCATCAGTACCTCAATCGATAGAGGAAAAATATTGAGAGAGATTTTGAAAACTTCAGGGGTTGAGTTTAGTTCTCAGTTTCAGCGAAAAGAAACAATTGCACAGAAGAAGAAATAAAATGAAATTGGAGGGGTTAGAGTTCGTACCTTTCTAATTTCTCCAACAATTGCACAGAAGAAGAAATGACTGACACTGACACTGACACAGTGACAGAGGGAAGACCGACAGACGGAAGAAGGGCGAAAGCTTCAAAAAATGACTGTCTATTAATTTGCAATTCCTGTCTGTAAATATTAATGCTAATGGATATCCAGGTGGCCTAATTAAAACTCGCCAACCTCAAATTATTAAATAAATATTTCTAACTCTATTCTTTCTCTGTTTCTTTTGCTTTAAATAAACCAAGCTATTTAGAAGGGGAAATTTGCAGACCAGCTGTGTAATGGTTAACAATGTAGTAAGTTAACCAACGTTTGGAAAAATTAAGGAAAATAGCAATTCGAGTTTCTAAAACTCGAGATGCTGTTTAAATCTCAATGCACTACACTAGTGGATCAGTTGCTGAGCTAGACTTAAAAATGCCACTTAGATCTCGAGTCTTTAAGACTCGATTTCTACAAAATAAAAATCGAGTCTTAGAAACTCGAAATCTATTTAAAATTTGCATAGAACTAGATCGAGTTCCCCTGGAAAAAATTTTATAACACGCATCAGTCTATAAAAACAGATCAGTCTTCACAGATAAAAAATTATCAGCCCTCACTCTCACCCAAAACACACAGCCTCACTGCCTCACTCACCCATAACTCTCACACCACATTGCCTCTCACTCTCACCATAACTCTCACACCACATTGTCTCTCACTTTCACTCACCACATTGCCTCTCTCATTGCTCTTCCCTCTCAACAAATTCATATCTCAGGTAAGGGTTTTTTGATTTGATTGTCATTGTAGTTGGGTATTAATTGTTGTTGGGTGTGGGTTAAAGAGTTTGTCTATTTATTTTGTAGATAGTAACATTACTTAGTTAAGATACCGATATTGTGAATTATAGAACTTTGTTTTTTAGTGTTAATTTTGATAGGAATTAATTTGCATGGTTTTTGTTATCAAAATTTTATTCATCATTTCTAGGCTCTTATTTTTATCATGATCTTACAAGTTTCTTGACTTTATTCATCATTATTTTGGGTATGAAATGGGTAGTGAAATGAATTGTAATGAATGGGTATGAAATGGGTATGAAATGGGTATGTAATGAAATGAGTGAATTATGGATATAAAATGAATTGTAATGAAATGGATATGTAATTCATGCCCTTTTAATGTGTAATGTAATGGCTTTTTTTTTGTATTGGGTATGAAATGGGTAAGTAAATGTTATGGGTATGTAATTAGATAAAATATTGTATACTTTTACAAGGATTTTGGCTTTTTTTTTGTATTGGGTATGGAATGGGTAGTCTTAGCATGATGGAAAAATTATTTGGGTATGAAATGTGTAATGTAATTCATACCCTTTGAATGAATTGGAATTTGTACTTTGTGTAGTTTGACTAGATAAAATGTTTTTTAACTAACATAGTAACTTGACTCTAATAGGTTCACAATGCCTGAAATTGATATAATCTTATACCACAGTGGTCCACTTAAGAATGTCAATGCGAACAAGGGATTGCCATTTGAAGGGTCGGGTATAAAGACCTATTATACCCAAATTGATCGTAGGTTGAAAACCCTTAATGAATTGAAGATGATAGTTATGGAAGAATTGTGTGCGAATCATGCTGTACACAACATACAAATTACTTATCGTATGCCACATGAAATCCTGCAGAACCAAATTAATTACAAGTATATGGCGATAGGAACAGACAAATATGTAAAGATCATGTTTGACAAGTTGGATAGAATACCTGCAGTAAATGGTATTGAGTTGTACATACAATTGGAGCCGTGTACAGAAGTTGGTATCGAGGAAATCCAACAAACAACCACAAGTTTACAGGTTACAGTTCTGGATGCTCAATATGAGTATTCTACACATGTAGAGGATGATGATGTTCATGCCGATGATGATGACGATGAGAGTGATGATGACGACTATGTTGATGAGACTACTACCATTAACGGTGAAGATTTTGTCAGTAGAGATGAGTTTGAAAAGAGGATTGAATGAGGGAGGGACTTTGGGGACTTTGGGAGGGACATTGATGACGATGGGACATTGGACGGTAGTCAACCTAATGCAGACAATGTTATTAGTGTCCAAAACATTACGGATCAATGCCCTATTGCATGACAGATTAGTTACCTCTTGTTCAACTTTGCTAACAGATAAATCTAAAACATCTATTCTTCAACTTTTTAATATAGAGTCATAAAGGATAGATGTCATAGTAAAAGCGCAATTTATAGATATCAGATCTTTGGAACAGGGCATGACTAGGAATGTAAGCCAAGATTACCTGTTCAGGGTTTCCTTCAAAAAGCTTTCCACACAATAAGCTGACAAAGTGTCTCCAGTAAAAATTACCCCAGATTCAGGAAAATAGAAGCTAATGTGACTTGGAAGCAATAAAAGAGAACAGAAAATTGGGAAAAAATACATAAATATAGGAAGAAAAAAATAGATTTACCTGCAGTAAGATCCAGAATATGGAAATTTTAAAAATCCACTTTCATTGATCTTTTCCCATGGACCATGAGTGTAAAATCCACTTTCATTGATTCAGGAGTGTTTTATCGATCGTCATATATGTGAAATATTAAAAATAATACATAGACTTCAAGTGGGTTGATTGGTAGAAAAATGGGCCTATTGAAAAATCTAATTAAGCCCAAAACAAGTCCTAAGATTTGTGGCCTGCTCAACCCTCTTTGATTTGGAGTTCCATCATCAAAAGGTGGCCCTTTGCTTGGAAGTAAGGACCTCACAAAATTGTACAAAAATAAAATCTGATAGGAAAGAACCATAGGTCCTTTTACCTAGTTTAGGACCACAATATAATACAGCAAGCTTTTGGGCCCATATCTCAAACACTTCTACTTCAATAATTATATGTTTTTGAATTTTCCCCCAAAAGATTGAGCCCTTCAATTGAAGGGACAGAGAGTACTAAAAGTCTAAAACTACTTTGAAAACTAATTGCAAAAATCTTTTTTTTTTTCTTTTAAAACTGTAGTGGTTATATACTTATATGGCTAGCTTTCAAAATCACAATTTTGGAGTTTTGTTTGTCAGCAAACCTAGGCACCTGCGTAAAAGAATGAGCATTAAAAGAATGAAAACGGATTTGTTTCAAAGAGAAATGAAACACTCGAGTTCTTCTCATATGTGAGCGTGTGTGAGTGAGCATTAAAAGAATGAAAATGGAAACACAAAAACTTTGAAATGAAACATTGAAAGAGCAATTCTGCGTCCTCCCTCCACATAGGTTTTTACATCTCCTTGAATCAACATAAGCCATGCTTTATTGGGAAATTTCACATACTAACTATGGTGAATATCCTCTTATTTCACCTTTTTCTTATTCCTATATGGCCATCCAACAACACACATAGCAAGGAATACCCATTAAGCTTTTTATCACTAAAGAAAATTAAAATTTGAATTTTTATTAAAAGCCCATAAACACAATCTTGATTCTTGAATGAGAAACAAAATAAAGAAAACTCCTTTATCCATTTATTCTCAATCCCACCAAAAAAAAAAAGCAAAACAAAACAAACAAAATTTTGATTTCAATGACATCTATGTCTACAAATATAAAGCAACTTTAAACAAAACCCAAATGGGCATGTATCAAAAGCAACTGAAAACCCAAGTAAATCCACAACCCAGAAACAAAAACAACAGCAGCAACAAGTCCTTTAGTCAAAATAAGTTCTAACATTTAGATTTCTAACAATGTGTAACCCACCATGCAAAAAGCCCAAATCTATAACATAAATTCAGCAAAAGAGGAACGGAGAATTGTTACCTAGCAAGCAAGATGAAGAACGAAGACCATAAACAAAGCAGAAGAGAGCCTGTGGAGACTGAGAGAACAGGGTAGCTGATTTAGGTGTGAGAGTGAGTGATTTTGAAAGTTTAGAGTGAGTGAGTGAGTGAGTTTGAGAGCGCGGAGTGTTTGAGAGTGAGAGTGTGGAGTGTCTAAGAGTGCAAATAGGTTTTAAGTGGTCAAAAAACTCGGTTTTAGAAGGGAGTTTTAAAAAAAAAAAAAGTTAAACATTAATTGAGTTTTATAAACTCGATATCCACGTGGAAAACTCTGTCCATGTCATTATATGAAAAACCCCAAAAACGAGTTTTAAAAACTCGAGTTTTAGTTTAATCTCGAGTTTTAGAACCTCAAGATGCTAGTTTCACATTATCTTTTAGAACCGGGCAACTAACGAAATTGTTAGAATATTAATGTTATTTGGAAAGGGTGTTCCTGTTTAGAATATTTCAACCTTAACTTGAAAAAAAGCTTGTCTAAAAATATTTTTCTTCATAATTGGGCACAATTTAAATATATATAATTTTATAATTTTATATATATATACTTGTCTAAAAATATATTTATATAGACTTGAAATTAGATTTTATAAGTTTATATGATATTAAATTATTATTTGTAACTTATTGATAATATAAATAGTTTATTAGTGGGAAAATCTCATGAAATTGTGAAGAGAGAAAATGTTTTAGTCACAGTTTCACAATATATAAGAAATGAATAAATTAATTAAGTAGCTCATGAACAAGTTTGACCTTGCTCGACAAGAAAATGAGTCAAACATGAATATAAAATCTTGTTTGGTGATGAGCTCGAACTTGACTTGTGTTCAAATAAATAAACAAGCTTGAACTTTTAATACTTGACTCAGCTCGACTTGTTTACATCCCTAAAAGACAGGTTTGCTTTTATTGGATTTTTTTTTTAATTTATTTATAATTTGATAGTTACAATGGGCGAGATAGCATTTGAATCCTATATGTCATAGATACATCAAGAGATGGTAACTGGTTGATTTACAAGGTTTTCACTAAGTTCTATTTCGATTTTCTTATGAAATTTTAATTTTTAAGGTAGACTGTATTGTGAATGATATGTTTTGGTTTGTTGACAATGGAAAAAACACAATGAAAATGAGCATGATGTTGTAGGTGAAGGTTTTAGGATTTTAGAGTTTGGAATTAATTTTAAACTTTTAGAAAATGAGGTTTCTATTTTTATATTTTGATTTAAAGTTTGACTCTATGAGTGACAAATAAGAAAATGATAATGGGCATATAGCGTAGTGAGCTTATACACTAACACCCCCCCTCCCCTCCCCTTAACTAGAGCACGAAAACATCCCATAGGATGTGAGTTGGCAAAGATGTCTACAAGCGGATCTTGGGAAATGACAGATAGTGACTTAAGAGAACCTTGAAGAAGATGATGCTAGACAAAGTGGCAATCAATCTTAATGTGCTTGGTCCATTCGTAAAAGTCATCATTATGAGCAATAAGAATTGCACTCTAGTTGTCACAGTAAGTTAAGTGGTAGATAAAGTGGAAACACCAAAATCCTTTAGGATCCAATGCAACCAAAGAGGTTCAAATGTGGTATCGATAAGGGCACAATATTCAACTTCAGTATTGGAATAGGAGTATAGGACACTACAGGCTCTTTATTGCATCATCAAGAGATCATAAAGGAGCTAAGGAGGAAGCATTATATATTTGTGGGTCGTAAATTAGTGAGGTTTTTTGCCTAGTTAGTAGCAAAGTAAGCTCTCAAGACAAGAAAATAGTGTCATTGAGATATTGAAGAATGCGCAAACAATAGCTTAGTAAATCGAATGTGGAGCATACATGAACTAGCTCAAATGATGCACGACATAGGAAATGTTTGGACGTGTTACTATGAGATAGATATCTAGGAGGGGAAAACCATCACTAAATCCAATGTTGATTAGTTTGGACACTCGAATACCCATCGTCAATTGCCGCATTACTCTAATAGAGTAGTTCTTATTTCAAGTGACTTTAAATCAAGTAGTTTTATTGGGTCCATGTTTGACTTGGACAATCCTAGTCTTAGTGATATCAATTCAACGTGTCTTAAAGCCAATATTTTGTGATTCTTTCTTCTTGTGCTTGCCCCAGTTTCCCAACAAGTTTCACTCTCCAATTAGGTAAATGCTAAATACCTAGGGTTTCTCCTTGACTAGATAAATGCACTAGCCTGAGATACTAGATTCTTTCTTAAGAAATGGCAAAAAAGGCTCATAAGTTGGAAGTCAAAACTTTTATACTTCGCTAGAAAGGAAACCTTGATACAGTCAACTACCTAATTTATCCCAACCTCATACATGCTTTTCTTGAACAAACTTCGTGAATATTAGCAAACTCCAAAGGGACTTTTTGTAGGGTTCTAATCTAGAGAAGTGCAAAACGACTCTTATCTCTTGGGAAGTATATGTGACACATTAGACAAGTTCATTTAGAGTTTTCTATTGGTGTGTGTTCCAAACACTTGATATTTATAGTGAATCGTATATTTTTACTACCTAAATTTTCTTAGTAATTAAATTAAAATAATAATTTTTATGAGGTAGGTCGAGCTGGTAGCTCTCAAGTTGCCAAGTGGCTCTTTCTATGGGTGGCAAGTGGCAACATCCTACCATGACACCTCATTGGGTGTAGGTAGGATTCGCGGTTCTTATGAGACCAAGTGCCCAATATTAGCCTTCCTTTTGTGTGAGTTATAGATGGGATCAACAGCCCACATGATTCCAAGGGCGTGATGCCGTACTAATTCCATACCTACCCCCTCTTGTGAAAATTGTAAGAGCGAAAGGAAGAGATATAGGATATAGAGGTAAAAGAGTGAAAATATAGAAATACTTTTATAGAAGTAACGCATTCGCGTTATTCTATAACTTTGTGAGATTGTTCTTGAACTTATTTTAATTCTCTATTATTGTATTGATTATTCATATTAAATCTATTGTATTAGCAAAGGGAATTTGAGTATTTATCACTAATTATTTTTCTATTATTTATGCAACAATAACTTTCTTAATGCTAAGTTTTTGACTTAAAGGAACTTTTCACCATCCACATATGATTCATATTGTGAGAGAGATGGTACATGCTTCTAATACATGACTTTAATGACCATACATGTACCCAAAAATCATGATTGCATTACATGCATCAATTTGTTCTTGTAGTACATGCATCCATTTGTCTTTGCATTACATGCATTAATTCATTCATTGCATATCATAAAAATGATCTTGAGATTCTAACGATCATAATGGTGTGTCCAGTTTCCAAATCGAACCATCAGATGGAAAGATATCGCATGATCAAGTTGCACAGTCAACATGCATTGTGTCTAGGTAGAGTCAACCACACATGATCAATCTAAATTAATTTTGATTAGTTAAGGAATTAAAATTAATTAAATAATTTTGTGATTGGTTGATAATTAGTGTTTAAAATAGGATTGCATGCATAGGATTAAAAGGGATGATTGGATAACAATAAAATTGTAGATAATCTAAACTTTATCAAGATTTATTTTAGGGTATTTATCTACAAAATAATTATTCCCGAAAAAGTCTAAATTATCTAGAAAAGAGATTAAAAAAAAAAATCATAGACTAAGGATGAAAACACGTCTAGGTGCGAGGACCGGATCAAAAAACTCTAGGAGAGTCCAAAATGCACTCGAACATGGAAGAACGCTTGGTGTCCAAGAGCCCATTCGGCACTTTTGGAGTGCCAAACGGCACTTTAAAAGGGCCGAATTTCCCCCTTTTGGGCTTTGGCCCAACACCCTTCAGGGGACGATAAGGCACATCCTTTTCGATCTTTTCGCAAAAGGATGAGTCCCGATTCGTGTTCTACACATTGAAACTATTTTTTAGAGTCTTCTGACCTCTATAAATAGAGACTGGGTCTTATAATTCAAGACCATTCCTACGCTCTAGAAGGCATACGTTTTGAGGCTCTCAAATTGCTGATATTTGCTGATCCTCTATGATATTTTCTGCTAAAATTAGGGTTTTTAGGTTTCAAAGATAATCGAATAAGTTTCTTTAAACCCTAAAACATCCTCTCAAGAATAAGAAGTGCTCATTCAAGCAATTGTTTTCAATCACCTTTTCTTTTTATGCTTCTTGTTTATGATGATGAATGTTTTTCTTTATTCATGAATTATTATTTATTGTTTTGTTAAAGCATGATCTTGATTTTTATACAATTGTTATGATCTTTTTCTTAATTCCAATAATCTGCATGTGAATAATTCTTTTTCTTAAAACAAAAACAGATTTGCATTTTCTTAGATGTATATCTAAATTTTTCTTAAACAAAAATAGATCTGCATCTTTCTTAGATGTAGATCTAAATTTTTCTTAATTCAAAAAAGATCTGCATCTTCATTAGATGCAAATCTAAATTTTTCTTAAATAAAAAACCAATTTGTATCTTTCTTAAATACATATCTGAATTTTTCTTAAATAAAAAACCGATTTGTATCTTTCTTAAATACAAATCTGATTCTTCTTTAACATATGCAGATTTTTGAAATAAAGAAAAAGATTAAACATGATTGTGTTTGTGATTGTTTTATTTAATTCATGTTGCATAAATTTAAATTATGAGTGAAACTTTCTTCTTAAAAATCTTTTTCATTCTTTTAAAACATATAAAAAACAAATCTGATTTTTCTATGATCAAAAACTTTTTTTTTTTAAATTCTTAAAAAAAAAATCTGATATTTTTCAAATCAAAAGACTTTATTTCATGTGATAAACACAGATCTGAATTTTCTATCTCCAAAAACTACCTTTTTCTACATCCTACAAAACAAATCTGGTATTTTGACAAATCAAAATCAATTTTTTTTTACCAATCAAAACAAATCTGAATTTTTTAAACATAAGAAGAGACTTCATTCATAAATAAATTTATGTGATTTAATCTTTATTTAACATGTTCAACATATCATTTATGACATACATAAAAAGGTACATTGCTCACAAGAGTCTAGAAGACCAGACTCTGTTTGGGCAAAATAGGTGTCTAACACCTTCCCATTCCTTAACCTAGTCTCTAGATTTAGGTCTTTGGTTAAGTAAATCTAAGCCTTGTCTTTACTTTTTATTTTGGGTAGAATGTAACTAGGAAAAAAAGCCATGTAATTGTTTGATAGTTTGTAACTAGGACCCAAAGCCATGTAATTTTTCAATTTTCCAAATATGTAATTTTTTATTCAATCAATGAAGAGAATAATTCAGACACATATTTAGTTTTTCTTATTTTTTGTATAAAAAATAAGTGGCAACTCTATACCACTTACCCAAAAAGAGAGGTGCCCTAAAAAGCACTCCAAACTCTCTCTCTCTTTTTTAAGAGGCAACTTTTGAGGTCTCTCACACCCGTCTAACCCTTGATCGGAATCATTTTTTAAACATTAAATATAAATATAAAAAATAAAAAATAAAAACAACATATAAACTAGAAATTCACTCCAAATGCTAAACCATGTAAAGGTAACATGACACCAACCATCCAAAAGTAATGACTACTTTGAATCAAATAGCAACCACCAAAAAAATTCTTTCTAGTTTGACCATAGGGCAATAAGATTAAGAGAAAATTGAGCTTACAGTATAAATTTTGAGAGCATCAAGTAGCTTAGATTGAAACATTTCTACGTCCTTTAGTGTGCTAAAAGGCTTAAAACACTAGTCTAAACTCCAAATTCATGCAATAAAACTCATATGATCCTTGCCATTGTCAACTTCATTTCTTGCAAGTGAACTAACATCTCTTTCACTCTCTCCAAGTGAAATAAAGTATGTATATGAGAAGAGAGTCAAAGGAATGTGTCATTGTTGTCTTAGGGCCTAGAATGTCATTGTTTTCTTGGCTATCCTGCATACACAAAGGGTTATATTTGCTTGGATCCTATTACTTCTCGTATTTACATTTCAAGAAATGTTTTGTTCAATGAAACTGAATTTCTTTCTTCTCAGTCCTTAACCATCAGTCCAAATCATGTTTCTTCTGGTCAAACACAGTCCTCAGATCCTATTATTCATCAGTTTTCTAGGTTAGCTTCTGGTCCTATATATCCTCTTTCCTCATCTCAATCTAGCCCTATTCCTAGCTCTCAAGCCCTTCCAAAACCTACTCCCTCAGCAACACAGTCTATTCTTATACCTTCATCAGACCATATTCCTACCTCCTCACCTACACCTTCTGTTCCTCTCTCTACCACATCTCAGTCACCTTCTCAATCACAACCTATCACTCTCTCCATTCCACCAGTCCTTTCTCCATCACTTGTGTCTGATCCATTTGCCACTGTTCCATATGTGACTTTTGATATTCAGGTTCCTTCTACTACTAATTCACGTCCTATGGTGACAAGGTCTAAGAATGGCATTTACAAGCCTAAAGCATTACTCGCTAAGGCTAAGACTGTTTGAACAAAGCCTGCTACACCTGATTACACTATCATTGAACCACCCTCCTTCAAGGTTGCTATTTAATATCCACAGTGGTGTAAAGCAATGGATGAGGAGTTTGCTGCCCTTCAAAGACAGGGTACTTGGTATTTAGTGCCATACTCTCCTACACAAAATGTGGTTGGTTGCAAGTGGGTGTTCAAACTCAAGCATAATAGTGATGGTAGTATTAGTAGATACAAGGTCAGATTGGTTGCTAAGGGATTTCATCAATAGTTTGTGTTGATTTTGAAGAAACTTTCAGTCCAGTCATAAAGCCTCCAATAGTTAGAATGATTCTCTCTCTTGATGTTCAATTTGGTTGGCCTTTGAGGCAACTGGATGTCTGTAATGCTTTTCTCCATGGTTTTCTTACAGAGGAGGTTTACATGGTTCAGCCTCCTAGGTATGTTGATCCCTCAAAGCCTCATCATGTGTGTAGGCTCTGGAAATCCCTCTATGGTCTTAAATAGGCTCCGAGGGCTTGGTTTGAGAAGTTTTCAACTTAATTGCTTCACATGGGATTTCAAGCCTCTCTTGCCGATTCTTCTTTGTTCATCCCGAGGTATGGGAAGCTTATTGTCTATTTACTAGTTTATGTGGATGATATTGTGTTGACCGGGAACAATCCTTAATTCCTTAACTCCCTCATTTCCCAACTCAGTAAGGCTTTTGAACTTAAGGATTTAGGTTCTCTTCATTATTTCCTAGGGCTTCAGATTACCAAGACTTCCAAAGGCTTGTTTCTGAGTTAAACTAAATATGCTCAGGACCTTCTTCTTCGACATAATATGCATACTTCTAAGCCCGCTCGATCTCCTTGTGCTTCAAATCTTAGGCTTGTTCCTACTGAAGGTTCTGTGCTTTCCAATCCTCATCAGTATAGAAGTATGGTTGGCACTCTCCATTATCTCACCTTCACATGCCCTGATCTGAGTTCTGCATCCATCAAGTCTTTCATGACAACTCGTACTGATATTCACTTGATTATAGCTAAAAGAATTCTTAGATATCTCAATGGTACTCTTCAATTTGGAGTTTTTCTTCAGCCTGGACCTCTTTCACTTTCAACCTTTTCTGATTCCGATTGGGCAAGTGAACCCTTTGACAGGCGCTCCACCACTGGTTATTTAGTGTATCTTGGCTACAATCCTATCACTTGGAGTGCTAAGAAACAGGACACTGTCTTCAAGTCCTCAACAGAGTCTGAGTACAAGGCTTTAGCCTCCACTGCAGTTAAGTTATCTTGGCTTTGCCAAGTTCTAAAGGATCTTGGTATTTTTCTCTCCCATCCTCCGAAATTGTGGTGTGATAATGTCAATGCCTTGGCTATGCGTCTAACCCTGTCTTTCATGCTCGCACAAAGCATGTGGAGGTGGACTACCTTTTTGTTCGAGAGCGTGTTTTGCGCAAAGATTTACAGGTTAAGTACATTGCTATTGGAGATCAATTAGCTGATATTTTTACCAAAAGTCTCCCTACGGCTCGTTTTTGCTTCCTTAAGTCCAAAATCATGGTGTCCATTGCCCCCATGGTCAGTGGTGGCGCCACGTTATGGTCAGGGTGTTCCTGGGAACACCCTGACCTGGAAAAAAAAAATTATATATAATAATTAATTTTTTTTATTTGTTCATCCTTAAAAAAAAAAATTAGGAACACCCTAATAAAAATTAGGAATACCCTGATAAAAATTAGGAACACTCTCCAATTAAAGAAAAAAATTATTTGTCCTCCTTTCAAGGAAAAAAAAAAAAGCCCAAAAAAAAAATTTTGAACTAAAATCTGAAAAAAAAAAAAAAATATATATTATATATATATATTGTAACAGATCAATGGCAACCCCACGGATTCTAAAAAAAAAAAAAACAGACGGCAAGCCCAACCAACATCAAGCCCACGGCAAGCCCAACAGTAGCAAACACACGGATTCTCAAAAAAAAAAAACCAAACCCCAATAAAGGCTAAAGCAAACCCTAAGCTCCAGAATCTCCTTCAGTCCTTTAAGATCCTTCGCCATACTTGTCAAAAAAAAAAAAAATCCTTCGCCATAGACCTAGGCTTCATCACCTTAGCGATCTCAATGACATCGTCGAGCGAGATGTTACCGTTGTGCTTGATGTTCTTCGTCTTCTTCCGATCGTGCTTCGGCTCCTTCACCGCCTTGATGACTAGTGCTGCGACAGCGGAGGGCACCACGGACACCTCACACCTTGGCCTGACAGTTCTGGACCGTTAGCTTGATCATTACACGGAGATTGGCGACAGCATAAGCGAGATCGGCGATGGTATTTCAGTTCTCTTTCCTTTTCCGGTTTTCCCTATCTCATCTCTGCTCTGACTCTGACTCTCACTCTCTCTCTCTCTCTCATGCTCGATTCTCAGTCTGAGTGTCTGACTTGTGTGTTTGGTCCGTTTGGAGTTTAGACTTATCTTTTCACGATATAATTATATAAATTGCTTAACTTTTCTGCTTTTGTCTTTGTTTGACCATATAAATTGCTTAGTTTTTTACTGTTTGTCTTCTTTTTGACAATATAAATTGATTAGTTTTTTACTGTTTGGGTAAGTGTATATAAATATAAAAATATGTAATTTTGTTGACATTGTTGTTCGACTCTTGTCTTTTAGTGTAGAGGTGGATGGGGCCGTGGCATTGAATTGGAGTTGTGGTATATGGTCCCTTAAAAAGTAAATGAATACACATTATAAAAGAAAAAAAAAAAAAAAAAAAAAAAAAAAAAAAAAAAAAAAACAATGTTAAGTTGATACTTGATATATGTATATATATATATATATACACACACTTTTATTGTACTATTTTTAGTTGTTGTTTTTCATTATTTAATTACATATTTATGTTTTAATATTCTAAAATAGTAATTGTTATGTAATAACTAAATGATTTGAGTGTCAAAGAAGAAAAACTAAATAATTTGTTTTATTTGAGGATTACTTATTTGGATCAATAATTTTATGTTGTATAAGAAAATATAAATATATATTATTTTTAATTTTTTTTAGAAACCCCAAAACACTCTGAAACTGTACATCGAAATATATCGATACCAAAATATTCCATTCCACAAAACAAACCGAAACAGAGTCTAAAATGGTATTCATAACATTGTTTTCAAGCAAAAACGAAAACTGAGGAAGAGGATGAGTAACGGCTACTTGCTAACGGATGGTTTTCAAAAAAGCCAAAATGGTGCCGTTCCACTTAACACATGTTATGTTTAATGAAGTGATGAGAAAACGGTGCGTTTTGTATTAAATTGAACGGTGACGTTTTGGACTTTACTTTCTTCATTCAGCTTCACTTTTAGAATTCCTCTATTGCGTGATCAAGGTTGAAGAAGCTACATAGATGATCTTCAAGCTGTGAATGATAACTGTAATTCCAATATTTACAGATAGTTTGTTACAAGATATTATTATTAGGAAAGATTCTGTTAGATTTGTTTTCTCTAGCTTTCTATCTATTCAGACTTGTATAAATAGGTAGTCTTGTATTATATGTAATTGAGCTTTGCATAATAAAAAAAATATCTTGTTTCCAGAAACTTCACTCTCTCCCTCTCTCTCTCTCTCTCTTCTCATTCTATTACAACTCCAACTGTCTTTTCCGCCATTGTTGAATCCTTGCAAGTTCAAAATCTTACAGTAAAATGGCCTTCTGCAATTCTCACTATGAATCTATAATGCATGTACTCAAAGGGTGCCACAGGTTCATAATTTTTTTTTAATCAACTTGGAATCCCAGGGCCATGCATTGTTTCCTTTGCAAAATATGATAAAAATATAGATGAGTAATCTCAACATAAGAGGGAAATGTTGGATAATAGGTGGTGGGGCTTATTAGAAATTATTTGGGCCATGGGTTAGTGGTTAGCTCATGCCATTGGTCACACTACCAACACGGTAGCAGAGCTGTAGGTTTTGATGAGATAGACTCGAACTAGCCCAAGACAGGTATCAACAACAACTTGATTCTAATGTTGCGATATAATTGTTAAAAGTATTAGGTAGGTTCAGGTTAGAATCTTAATCTAAGTAGATTATTATTGATGATTGCAAGTCATTTATTATTATGGAAGGGCTCTAGAGGATATGAGATCAAGCATTGCTCCAATGAAGCTACTAGCTGCACAAACAAACTACTTATTATTATTAGTGAAGTTCAATAGTATAGATCATGATACTTTTTTTTTTTTTGTTTTCCTGGTCTCCCTATGAATGTAACTAAATTTGCTCAATGCAAAAACTGCATATATGTTGGGCATTCATTATAATAGCCAGGCAGTTTCAGCAAGATCTTTTTCCGGCCAAAATTGGAAATTAACATCATTTGCCAAACAATATAATTAGTAGGCACTGTTTTCAAACTATATTTTTTACTAACATCTCGAGTTTAAAAGACTCGATTTAGGGCCTATAAATCGAGTCTTTGAAACTCGATTTCCATGGTCTGATCACGTCTGATGTGGCATTTTTTCCATGTGATGACCACCTGGAAATCGAGTCTCTAAGACTCGATTTATAAGCCCACCCTTTAACCCTGCATACTCAGCCTCCTTACACTACAAACCATTCACCCCACCCCACCCCACCCCACCTTCTCATCAAACCAGAAACCAAAGAACCCACAGCCGCCCGATCCAGCCAAACCACGCCACCACCGCACCACCATGCTAGACCCACGCCACACGACCTAGGCAGCGCGACCCAGGCCGCGCAACCCAGGCATCAACCCGACGAGGTGAGGTGAGCTCTCTTTGGGATTTCTTTTTTTTCTTTTTTCTTTTTTTTTTTTTTGGTATTTCTAGGAATGGCTTGTACATGAGAGACTTGAGACTTAAAAAAAATTTTGGTTTATAAATCGAGTCTTAGAGACTCGATTTCTAGGTAGACGCCACGTGGAAAAAACGCCACATCAAATGTGATCAAACCATGGAAACTAAGTTTTTGAGACTCGATTTATAGGCTAGAATCGAGTCTTTGAGACTCGAGATGTTAGTAAAATATATACTTTTGAGACCGTGCCTACTAACTATAAAGTTGGGAAAATGGACTTAATTCCCAATTTTGGCCATCTTTTTCCTACCTGAGCACAGGTAAAAGAAATCCTGCAGCCACCCACTTGGTGGAAGACTCTTGCAGGCCCAAAAGTTTATGTGGATGTAGGGCCCGAGTGAAAAGGATGTAAACCATAGTACAGATTTCAATTCCCAAAGCTTCCAAACATAATTCTCCCCCTTTATAAAACATTGTGAACAAGTGAAAACCAAGAGGATTTTGTTCAAAGATCATGGCATCAAGTTGCAAATTAGGTAAAAAAAAAATTACAGTTTTCATCTCTTAATTATGTGTTAGGTATCAATTTAATCATTGAAATTAAAAAATACCTCAAAATAAATTTTATGAATTTACGTCACATATTAGTCTCCAAGAAGTAAGAATAACATATGAAAACACATGGCAAACACATTAAAGATCACAATATTTTCTATTTAGTTTGGAATTTTTGAAATATTAAATTAATGGATTTCTATAGGTTCCAATTAGCTCAACTGTTAAAGTCTCCTATCGTATCTATAAAAAAAATTTGTGTCCGTCTAGCAATTACTTATTTTCATAATGTGAGCCAAAAAGTTAAGAGCTAACTTATTTTTAAAAAGCTAAAAGTTAAATATTTTGAAACAAAGTGCCCGTTTATTTCAACTTTTTCAGCCCAAAAATCACGTTTTGAAAAAAGCCAGCCCTTTAAGTGCGTTTGGTTAGAATAAAACGCAACTTTTTGGAAAAAGTTGCGTTTTATACTTGTGAAGAGAACGCGCAATCCTTGAAAGGAGCTCTTCATGTCCATTTTGCCAAAAGTCCGTGTGCATTTTGATATATCCGTTGGGGTGAGTTGGGCAATTACCAAATTACCCTTCATCAATTCTCAGTTCTCAAGCCTGTTCCTCATTCCTCTTATCTCTTCTCTCTGCTTTGCCCTCACCGTGCTGCTACAAACACAGCACCACCCAACTATCACCGGTCTACCACCACAATCAACAAAACCCATTTCAACATTTGATAATCCAAACACAAAATCAACAAAACCAAACCAAAAATAACTCAAAATCAACACAAAACAACTTAAAATCAACTCAAACCCCATTGGAAAACTCATCCCAAACCCAACTCAAAATCAACCCAAAACAAAATCAACTCAAAATCAAACCCAAAATCCACAGAAAATCAACTCAAAATTAAACCATCAACTGAAAACCCATAACCCAAACCCAAAATCAAAATCAAATACAAACCCAGTGGTGGTAGAGACTTAAGGGATCTTCTCTCTTCCTTGTAGCTTCTCACAATGGGGGTGCTGCCCAAGCAGAGCTAACTACAGGTCCGAATATACTGCAATCACCTAGACCTTTCTAATACCAAAATCCTGTATACGAAATTTCTTCAGTTGCTTACTCGACTAGACCGAATACCCGAGCTCTGCGGCAACTGGAATTTTCTGGAGGAAGTGGTAGGAAAAAAAAATAGGAAAAAAAAAGAAAAAGAAAGGGGAATGTTTTGGAGGAAGAAGTGGTAAGGGAAAAAGGGAAAGAAGGAAAAAAGAAAAAAAAGAAAAGTGGAATGTTCTGGAGTGTCTAGGTAGGAAAAAGGGGAAAGAAAGGGAAAATAAATAAATAATTAGAAGGGTACGTGTGTGGAGGAGAAAAAAAGAGGGAAAAAAAAAAGAAAAAAAAGAAGGAAATATGGATGAAAACCCAGACCTCTCTAATACTAAAATCCTGTATACAAAATTTCTTCAGTTGCTTACTCAACCAGACCGAACACCCGAGCTCTGCAGCAACTGGAATTTTCTGGAGGAAGTGGTAGGAAAAAAAAGGGGGGGAATGTTCTGGAGGAAGAAGTGGTAAGGGAAAAAGGGAAAGAAGGAAAAAAGAAAAAAAAAAAAAGAAAAGTGGAATGTTCTGGAGTGTCCAGGTAGGGAAAAAGGGGAAAGAAAGGGAAAATAAATAATTAATTAAAAGGGTACGTGTGTGGAGGAGAAAAGAAGAGGGAAAAAAAAAAGAAAAAAAAAAGGAAATATGGATGAAAAAAAAAAGTAAAAAAATAAGGGAAAAATAAAATAAAGAATGAGAAATTAAAATTGAGAGATGTAATCACAATATTTTCACAATAAATCTTAAGTGATAAGTTATTATTAGTTAATATTGGTAAGAAAAAAATAATTTTTTTAGAAACTTTGAAAGTTCTTTAAAAAAAAAAAAAAATTAGAAAGTATTTTCACAATACTTACATATATATTGTCCTTTTTTGTAATTTACCACTCAAACCGTCATTTTTATAAGTGCTAGCTAAACACTCAACTTTTTCAAAATGCACTTTTTAACAGTTTTACCAAATACTCAACTTTTTTAAAAAACATTTTTTCATTATACACTTTTTGAAAACTCAACTTTTTCAAAAAACCCAACTTCAAAAAACTGAACCAAACTCACCCAAAGTTGAGAGTTGAGACAAAAAGTAAAATAAAACGTGCAAACAATGTATAATTTAAGTAAAGAGTTAACTTTTAGACGATTGTCAAACACATACCAGTATATTATTTTATGAGTTTAGAATGTAACTTAATATGCAACTTAGTATTATAAAAGCACGTAGAAGATAGGTTTGCCACATTAGTAATTGTCAATTTGTCATTGACGTGGTGATAACAACGCAGAGCAAAGGGTGTTTTTGAAACTTTAATGATCTACATTGGAACTATGGATAGTTTTTTTTTTTTTTTTTTTTTTTTTTTTTTTTTGAGAAGAAGAACTATGGATAGTTGATGGTTAAAAAAACGTAATTAAAATATGACACAAGTTTCAGGAATTAAAAATCATATTTTGACCTTGCAAAATATTTGGTCTAAAAAAAATAAAAAAATAAAAAACTTACCTTGCAAATTACTAGGTGATCTTTTTTGAGTTGGATAAGGGTAATTTATACTATTAATAAGTGGATTCTCATGTTTCATCTTCAATTTTTGGCATACAAAAATATGAACGAAATAACATACCCTTTAGTTTTTTTTTTTTTTTTTTCCTACAAAAAAGCAATAAATGTTAAAACAATAATACTATCTTATGTACCCAAAAAAAAAAAAAACGTTATTCTCATCACCCATTTGTATTCAAATGTTTGATTTCTATTTATATTTGTTATCTATTTGAATTCAAATACTTCAATTATCTTTAAAAAAAAATACAAAATTACTTCTTCCAAAAAAAAAAACCTACCGCACATAAAAAGTAAAAACTACTCAATTTTATCCCTAAATTTCTATAGTTGTTTTTTTTTTTTTTTAATTCTTTAAAACATTCCAAAATTTTTGTTATCCAAATTCTATACAGTTATCACAAATCTTCATCCATCCACACTAACGTATATCATCTTCCTTTTGTTCAAATCTCAATTTTTATTTATTTATCACAATTCTTATCCCATATTCCCAATCAATAAATTCAAATGTCTCATTATATTTCAACTTCTTACGGTTTTCTATCTCATTTTTAAATATTATTCTACATTACCTTACCTCCTTAAAAAAAAATTATAAAAAAAAAAAAAAACACTTATTTATATATCACCTTTAAGCATTATAACACTAAACCAAAAAAACAAATACTGGTAAATAAAAAAGAGCATTATTACACTCACAAAACGCGTGTGATGAGTCTAGTGTATCCGTAACATTATTATCTATACCTTCAAATTCATATGTTTAGAAAGTTAAAATAAAATGTTAGATACGTAAAAATACTAATTTAAATACTCCTAAATTTTAGATATTTATTCATATCCCTTAAAATTAGGCACTTCCATCTTTCTTTATTCTTTTTGAACGTCAAGTCAGTTACTAAAATCTAATATAAATAAATGCCTCTCTTCCTATGTTTAATCTTTTTTTTTTTTTTTAATCTCATTATTTTTTCTCTCAGAGGAAGGAGTAGCCCTTCCCTAAATGCATTTTTTTTTTTATCATTTTATTGCTCATATGATTTTGATTGTTCTATATGATTTTAGTTGCTTCTTTCTCTTTTATTTTTCTAGAAATTTTTTACACTAAAAAAAAAAAAAAGCCTCATCACACACGCAAAACACGTGTGGTGAGGCTAGCATTTAATATTGGCATATCATCAATAAATAACTAGTATGTACTAAAAAAAATAAAAAGACAAACCTAGTACAAGTCCAAATTTGGCCACTTAATACACAAATTTGCACCAAACTAAAAAAATAAAATAAAAAAGATGATTAGAAGTCCATGAAATGTCCAAATCATGAAAACCATCGATCCACTATTAGGATATTTTAGGATTAAGTTATGCTATAACTTGGTTATAGTGAAATGTAATAACTTTATTTAATATCTCTTTATTGGATGTGAATATTGATAAATCCACTAGTGAATTATATTTTTTTTCGTATATCTTCCATGCTTGCAAAATTTTCAGAAGATCAAAAATCAATGACTAGTAATTAATCAAAGGTTTAAATTTCAAGTTTTTGTAATTTAAATTATGCATAAAAAATAGGTATATAAATCGAAGAGTAAATAACATCTTATTGATACAAAAAATTAACATGTGTGTTAAGAACATTAAGGGTTCATTTGGATGCAGTTTATTTGGCTAAAAACTGAAAACAATAAAAAATAATAATAAAAAATTTACTGTTCATTAGCCTAAATGCACAGTTTATGTCCTATGAATAGTGCAAGAGGCACGGGTTCAAAAAAAAAAAGAGCAAACGCAGGAGCTAGACGCAAACACAGGGAACCCAAACACACACTAAGTACATGCAATCTAATAATTAGATTTTAAAATTTTGTATCTATTTTAATTTTTTTTGTGAGGGTTATAAGCTACAACATAGGCAAATTACTCTTTTCTCTCTCTCTCAACCCTCTCACCAGTTGAATAGCAGACAACAAAAACTCTCTCTCTCTCTCTCTCTGACACACACATTTTGATTGCTGAATCCAACAAACCCCTTACCCTTAACGAAAATATCTTAATAGAAATTAATGATATCAGAAAATAATACTAATATAAAATTTCATTGAATAATTGAAGACAATAATTGTGCTAGATTGATATTATTTTCGAATAGTTGTATTAGATTTAAATAAAGAAGTAATATTCAGCAAAAAAAATAAAAATAAAGAAGTAATGAAAAAGTAAAACTAAAAACGAATTGTACTAGATTATTAGGTTTAGTTTATAAAAAAAAAAAAAAAAAAAAACAATGAAAAGAGTAAAATGAAATTCACTGTTTCTTTGTTCTCCAAAAGACAGAAGAATCTAACGCCACAATTTCTAACATCATCCATCTGATTGGTGGGCAAAGTAGCACTTAGGCTAAAACTACGATAATTTTAAAAGACCCCCCCCCCCCCAAAAAAAAAAAAAAGAAGAAGCTCATCATTCAATTTCTCCTCAAGAACAAATCCTTATTCAAGATCCAACCATCAAAATTTACCCCATCAATTAGTTCAACAAATTACAAGAACCATGAGTAATATTATTACAGGTACAACCATATAGTCCATGAACATCAAGTAATTAATCCCACAAATCAAAGAACTATAAAAACTTTGAGCTCTAATAAAAAACCCAATTGATATTATTATGGGTCATTTGCAAATTGCAACAACACCACCACATCCATGTACAACAAAGTAAATCATGAATCATCTCGAAGATTAAATCTCCCCTCAAAAAAAATTAAATAAATAATCCCACAAATTACAACAAACCCATCAAAAATAAGTAGACAATAATTGAGTTGGGTCTTAAATTTATACAATTATTGATTGTGGGGTTGAATGAAAAAGAGTCTACCTGGTTAAGCGGATAATAGAGTTGAGGATACGAGAAAAAGCAAGGCGTACACGAGGATAGGCTCTGACTGTATAGGTTGTGGTCTGGCGAAGAAGCTCTTCTATGGTCTCCACGAACAGATTTAGGCTTCGGATCGGCGGTACATACAGAGTCAAAGGTACAGCCGAGAAGGCCACAGCGAAGAATAGTTGCAGCATTGAATTTCAACAAATAGCACCACCACAAGCTCTCAAAACTTCTTCACTCTTCTTTCCTTTCTACAAGTTCTCTTGTTTTTGTGGATGATCGGTTTTGTCTGTTGATTGATTCTACTTGTGCCTCTGTTTTGTTTTTGTTTAGGATCGTGTGATGTATACCGATGTTTTCCTTGTATTTATAGTGGTTTCTAATCTTTCTTTATATGTAATAATACCCAATAGTGAAAGTCAATTTTTTTTTCTTTTTCTTTTTTTGAAAGTCAATTTGTTTTTCTTTTTTATCATTAAAAGTAATGGTAATAAAATAACTACTATTGTCATAATTTTGTATAATAGTATATAATTGCTAAATCATACTGCTAGTCTGATATATAATATTCAGGAAAATATATATATACAATAAAAAAAAATAGACTGGTTTAAAAATTATTAAACTTAATAAAGTAATGTTTATAAAAATAAAAAACCTTAATACAATAATTTTCTTTCTTTTTTATTTTAGTATAGATAATAGAGAAAGAAGGTAAGTTCAAATCACTCGTACAGAAAAATAAAAATGAATATTAAGTACTGCGATACACTTATAAATTGGATTATCATTTATTTTTTCTATTATTTATTAATCTTACGTAAGTTAATTATTTATTTTATTTAACTTCAATTCTTTTATTTATAATATTTTATAATAAAAAATTAAATAAATTGTTTGTAAACGAACACTGCCAACTCCTTACCCTGTTACAATTATTGATTTACCCTGTTACAATTATTGATTAGGCAAGAATATTGTGAAAAAATAACATTACTAATAAAATAATAGGAATAGATGAGGAAAGTGATAATTTAAAAAAAAGAGGAAAGTGATAAGGGTGCCCTGTTTTGGAAAACTGGAAAAGTAATAAATGCTGCCGCCGCCCACAGGAAGAACTAGGAAGGTGTTCCTGGGGCAGCTAAATGGTCTAAAAAATGAAGCTGAAGAGACTTTTACCAAATTCAGTTATGGGTCAACCAAACAAAACATGTGGTGTAAGGCTTAAGTCTAAAGTCTAAACCAAAAAAAAAAAAAGGTCTAAACAAAACAAAATTCCAATCCCTCACATGCCAAGTGGTAACCAGTCACCACCTTTTTTTTTAATTAAAAAAACTGTAGAAGGCGTGAGTCTTAAAAATTTCAAACCCTTGACATAGAGAACACTACAGAAAACAATTTTTTTTTTTTTTTTTAAAGAAATAATGTTAATAGTTAGAATAAAAAATATTATACTATTTAATGCCGCCTACAATAATTAGTAACATTCTTCCGTAATGGTCGGTCAACAAAACATCTGAGAACTTGATAATTGATAAAAATGCACAGCACTGCACTTTCAGAGTTCTCCAAAGGAATCAGAGAAGGACAAAGCTTTTGTCCACCATTTTTTTAGCCATTCTATCCACCAATTTTAATCACGTGTTGGAATCATATCGCATCCGATGCACTAGAAAAATGGATGCAACTAAACCCATAACAAAATAACCCCATATTATTCACTTTGAATTCTAAAAAATTAATTTTACAATCAGGAGAGAGAAAGAGAGAGAGTGTGCTGGGCTAAGTTTTATGTTGGTGGGATGAGGCAGAAAGGGAGCAGTATGAGACTGAGTGGTAAAAGGAAATGAAAGGAGCAATGTTGATGGCAAAACTTAGAGACCTAACATCATTTTTTGAACTCAGTCCCCGTAGGTAGAAACTGTGTGTTCAGCACTTCACCTTGTGATTTCATTTTTTAGTTAGATCCCATTTCTTGTTAAATACTTGTTTGTCCTTAATTTCTACTTGTGAGAAAATCAATTTGAATTAAACTGTTGGAGTGTTTTTGAAAATAATGAAAAGTATACCCCAAGAATGCCATAATCCTATTCCAATGATTTATAAGGCGAAAATATCATTAAGTCCCTATATTTTAGGGTGGTTGTCAATTTCACTCATTTTAATCAATTTGGTTTTTACTATCAACTCACTAATTGAAATTAATTGCAAGTAGAAAATAATAAGTACCAAATTAATTGTTACTAAATGGTAGGGACCAAATTGACAATAACCCTAAAATACAAAGACCAAAATAGTATTTTTGCCTAAATAACCATCATGTTATATAGGCAGAAAAATAAGTATCCTGTCTTTAACAAAATTGTAATTTGTAGTAATTTTGCAATATAGAGTTCTACTAGAAAGTTTGCGTATTTTGAATGTTATACAAATTATAATGAATAGCATTCTAAAGTTCTAGATTTATAAATGATGAAACACTAAATTGAAAAAGTGTTGTCCAAAAGGCAATAAAAATAAATTTATTTTATTTATTTTCCCTTTTTTTTTTTTTTTTTACATTTTCTAAAAATATTTTCAACCCATTTGTTAATTTATTTTCCGAAAAATTAGTGGTTACAAAGACCAAATCATTAGCTGCCACTGCTAACAAGGATCACGTCAGTTAAGCTACAAACCACGAATTGGAGGGTCCTCCAATTAAAAAGTAGGACCCTCACCTCATATAGCTAATAAAAGAAGGTCCACCTTAAAACTCTATCCTTATACAGGAGAGTTAACTGTACAACTACTAATAAGCATAATTTCATTAAATTAAGTAATTATGAGGCACATGGATGGTCTTATGATCTTCAATCCTGGAGAAGTGCTTCAAACCAACTCAGGTAGAAGTCATGCACATCAGCAACTGTTTGCATACTTGTCGAAGCTCTTGGGAGGGATCCGTCAAAGATACAGTTGAAAGCATGGATCTAGCTTCTATTAGTGCTCCTGATATACTTCCCAAGATCATGTCATCACTGGCCATGAGAGATGCCACAAGCTTCGCGCCTGCCATTCTTTCCTGATTGAAAATAGTATGCAACCAAGTTAAGTGATAGATATAAGAATATTTTGCATAACTGCCTCTGTCCCTGCTTTTATTTACTGCACCCAATCCCTCTACCAGCACAATAATCAGCTCAACAGAAAGATGTGCATTTGCATGCATGCGCACACGAGCACAAGTGCATGCATGGGTGCGCACACAGATATGGTAAGAAAAGGGGGCCATCTATAAACTTGAGATGACAGGTGCTAAAGCACAACCAACAACACCAAAACAGTTGTTTATCTTGCGCAAGAATAGATTCTATTACCTTTTCTGATTCACTTCTTAGAGCTTTTAGTGAGAGTTTAAGAAGATCAGATGAGTAAGGAAGAACTACAGCCTTCAAATGGTAGACAGCTGAAAAGAGAACCTGGATGCATGCAGCTCTAATTTCTGACTGCATTATCGCCTGCATAATTGATACAATTGTAAGAAGCAAATGGGAGATAAGGTGACTTAAAGAACCCCAACCTTTACAAGACCCAAAGCAAGCAGGATCTACAAATTATAAATTCAATAACTGAAATACCTCAACAGAACGGATGATACATGGGAGAGCCTTCCGAGCAAACAGTTTCTTGTGAGAGTCAGAGATCTTCTGGCAAGCACTGATGAGAACATTAGCCATGCACAGCCGGAAAGAGAGATGGACTGGTGCCTCAAGTGTACAGTTTTCATTACCCAACTTGGAGGTTGGACCATCTTTGTTCTTATCGTCTACAAATTGATGGATCACATAACCAAGGATAGAGTTTCTCGAGGCAGCATCCCCTGCAATTTGAGACAGAGATCAAATGTGCACAACAGAAAATATTTATTCTTGTATTAAGGAGAAGAAACCAACCAAATCCCACCTTTCTTCCCAAGAATGCTACTCTTTCCTGAGGTGTTGGCAAATGATTCTGGAGCTTGCAGTTCGGCACATATCATCAGTGCTAGACAATCAATGCATCCATGTTGTGCTTTGGAAACTGAGGGAAGAGTATACTTACAGCCATTACTCCAATTACAATAAGAGGTATCAGAAGAAAGATGGGAAAAGAAAATTAATTAGTTGTACCTTCATCCCCATTCAGTGAAGGCCATAAGAGAACTGTTTCTAGCGTCTTCCTAATCTTGAGCATAACAGGATGCATAACTGAATCGCTGCCCCTAATCTACAAACCAGAAGAAACCTTTATATTAGCTGTGGTATGAATGAAATTTGCTTATAGTTGAAGCATATGAGAAAACCAATAGTTCTCAAATGCATGGATATATGTTGACAGTGTAAGATAATTACCACGAGGGAAGTGCAAACTGAAAACAAACAAGCTTTTATCTTCAATATATCCTGAGAAGCTGCTGCATGTTCTAATTCAGAGCAGAGAATTGGAAATAGCACCTATAGAATTAGAAGGCAGAGACAGTTTAAAATAGTTGGAATACAAATTGAGAAGACAAATAAATGCATAACAAGAAATAAGAAAACAATATCTGTCAAAAAAATCTAACTTGTTCATATTCTTTATATATATTTGTTAGGGTCAATTACACAAACCTCCATTGAAGTTTTATACCACTCCTCCCGTGAGATTTGTTTAAATGCAAGTTTTCACTAACAGTTTCCATTTTTATTATTGATTCCTATTAATTTATAGATAACTTGGGGGAGGGGGAGGAGGGGTGGGGGGAAGTGTCATGCATTTGCAAACCTCAAGGGAAGCGAGTGTCATTTAGTTCATAGTTTGGGTAAGAATCATTTTTAAAATGGAATATTCTGTTGGTTTAATCATAGTTTGAGAGGGCAGGGAGTTAACTATTGCATTTATACATACCTCAAGGGGGTTATTCATGCAAATGTTTGGGGGAGTGTCATTTCAATAAACCTCAAGGAAAGGTGGTCTAATTTGACCCGGATTCCTAGGGGTGATGGGGGTGACAAGCTTCGTTGGGGTCTTAATGGAAGTGGGATGTTTGACATTCGGTCTTTTTATCATAAGATTCAAAATGCAGCTCCTTCCACTTTCCCTTGGAAGGGCATTTGGAAAGTCAAGGTTCCTAAAAGGGTGGCATTTTTTATGTGGACAGCAACTCATGGTTAGATTCTAATCTTAAATAACCTTATACTTTGTGGTCACCCTTTGGCAAATCGTTGTTGTATGTGCTGTTGTAATGTGGAATCTGTGGATCACCTATTACTTTTTTGTCTGCTAGCTCATTCTTTGTGAACTTATATGCTTCGGTTGTTTGGGATCGATTGGGTCATGCTAGGTTCAGTAGCAGACTTATTATTTTGTTGGTACCATTGGCTTGGGAAGCATAGCTCCGATATTTGGAATTTGGTTCCAGGCTGTTTAATGTGGACTATTTGGACTAAACGGAATCAGCGTTCTTTTGAGGATAAGGGGAAAACTATGGTTCAGTTATTAGATTTATGCCAATGGACCCTCTTTGATTGGTCTCGGTGTCGGGGTCTTTTGGATTGTTCCACCCTTATGGAATTCCTTTCGTCTATTAGTTTTTCTTGGTGGCTGCTTGTGGCTACTTGTGTCTTTTTGTTCACTACCGTGAACCCTTTGTATTTTCATGCTTTTCCCTTTTTAATAATATTTTCTTCTTACTTATAAAAAAAAAAGGTTATACACAAGGTTAATGTGTTTAGAACACAACTTTTGAATATACATTCGAGCATATTCCAATTTGCTATCAGAACACGATACAGTACGATTTTTTACCAGAACTGACAAACACACTGGCAGTAATATTTAGAAATAAAAGAACAATTAAAATCCAACACTAACTGAACCCCACCACCCCCCAAAAAAAAAGCAATATATATATGTGAACATGATTTTTTTTTTAAATAGTACGATTTTTAACCAGAACTGACAAATACATTATGCTAGCAATATTTAGTAATAAAAGAACAATTAAAGTTACACTTGGTGTAAGTTAACATTACACTACTTACTAACTTTTTATTAGATTAATATTTTGACAATCCCACTGTTGGATTACATTTTCTCTTTATTCTTAACACACACACTGAATTTCATGTTAATTGAATGTTATTTACTATCCAATCCATAAACTTATGTTATGTGCATAATTTTCAGATACAAAAATAAATAAAAATATAACTTTTTATGAATAAATATATAAATAAAATTTGATCATGTTACAAATGAGATAGTTTAGTTATTGATCTTCATCTTAATAGTTTGCAAGTATGAGAGATATAAGGAGATGTTATAATCCAATGGTAAATTTTTCAAAAAAAAAAAAAACTTATCCAATAAAAAGTAATGAGTGGTGTGACATGAATAGAAGTTATACTAGTGTAATTTGAATTTAACTCATATATAATATAGAGAAGAAACAATCAACCAAGACTAGACAAGGCTTTTCTAACTCATTGTTTATGGAGACCCATATCCCCATTTAAATGTAAACTGTGCCCATGAAATAATTGGGTTTGCCATTGGAAGCTCGATTTAAATCCACAGCCATATGGTCATCAATTCTAAAAAGGATGGAAAGGCAACTTGCTGGATGGAAGAAGAGGTATTTATCTAAGGGTGGGAGAATTACTCTCATCAAGAGTACCCTCTCTAGCCTCCCTACTTATTTCTTATCACTGTTCCCGATCCCTGCTAGGCTGACTAACCGTTTGGAAAAATTACAACAGGACTTTTTGTGGGGTGGTTTGGATGATGAAATTAAAATGCACCTGGTCAACTGGAAGTCTGTATGTCAGCCAATACAATCAGGTGGTTTAGGGATTCAAAGGTTCACTCATTTGACACTGTATTATTGGGAAAATGATAATGGCAATTTGTTGTGGAGACAAATGCTATGTGGAGAACTGTAATAGTTAACAAATATGGCAGTGATGGGGGTGGTTGGTGTTCTGGAGCTACAAAGAAACCCTATGGGGTTTCTTTATGGAAGTACATAAGAGGTGGTTGGGAAAGATTTTCTCAAAATATCAGATTCGAGGTGGGAAGGGGTCTTCGAATCTGTTTTTGGGATGATTTATGGTGTGGAGGAGAAATATCTCTCAAGGAGGCATTTCTGATGTTGTATCGAATAGCAAGGAATAAGGATGCGTTTATGGAGGAGTATTTGTGTTGGCATAATGGGATTGCGCACTAGGATTTGCTTTTAGTTAGACCGAGACAAGATTGGGAACTGGCAAGTTTGGGATCTTTCTTTATTTATCAAAAAAAGTTTGGGATCTTTCTTTGCTCTTCTTTATTCTTCTAAGGATGATGGGAATGAGGAAGATAAAGTTGTGCGGGTAGCTACCCAGAGTGGTTCTTTTGATGTGAAGTTGTTCTATTCAATCTTATCTGACAGAGGTATTCACCCTTCCCTTGGAAAAGTATTTGGAAGGTGAAAGCTCCTACTAAGGTAGCTTTTTTCACTTGGTCAATGGTGAAAGGGAGGATTCTAACTTTGGATAATCTGAGGAAGAGAAATATTTGCGTTGTTAATAGGTGTTGAATGTGTAAAAATGATTGGAAATCAGTGGAGTACCTGCTCATTCATTGTCCTTTCGCTTTTGATTTATGGTCCTTCATATTAAGCTTGTTTGGTACTTCCAGGGTTATGCCTAAACAAGTGGTTGAGTTGGTTTAGAGGTGTTGGGTGACATAGGTTGGCATCTGTTTGGGATTTTATTCCGCAGTTTTTTATGTGGAACATACATATGGCAAGAACAGAACAACAGTATCTTTGAGGGGGAGGAGTATTCTATCATCAAGCTGAAGCACATTTTCCTTGTCTTTGTTTTAATGGAGGACTGCTTTGAGTGGTCTTGACATACCCTCTGTTTTAGATTTTGTAGATTTATGTAATGTTGGGTAGACAATTGCTTTTCTTATACACATCCTGTGTACCAAGGAATTTGTTTCTTTTCTTGTACTTTTCTCTTTTTATCAATAAAGTTTTTATTTACCGATCAAAACAATGTAAACTGTATCCCAGCAGAAATCTCACACTCAACTAGGCTTGCATATTCATGCCTTGAAAGCTTAAAGTTGCCAATCTTAAGGCACATTCTATGGAAGTTGTACACTTCGTTTGTTTCGCTGTATAATGTTTTACCAAAAAAATTTTCAACATTTTGCCATGTTTTTTTCATTGTAAAATTTGGTCAACCCTGGAAATGTTTTCCGTTGACTGTAAAATCATTTGTAAAATGTTGTAAAATATTTTACCTTAAAAAACTTGGTAAAACATTTTACAAAAACACACATTGGTTCTCCCCCCCATGTGGTAAGAGGGTTCTCAGTCCGACAGCCAGAGCCAATGGTTCGATTGCCAGACTGGAGGCTTCGGTGGCTAAGCCACTGATGTTGGCAGTTTGTGCTTAAAAAGTTTTACATGCCACACCAAACACTTAAAAATATTTCACTGAAAATGTTTTCAAATGTAAAATGTTTTCATTGAAAATGTTTTATATTTGAAAACATAAAGAGAAACATATGAAGTGTTAGTTACGCTTTTAGGAGCATACCTTAAATACCTTTCATTGAATGTGTAGGAATGACAAAAATGATTGTTTCCAGCAAGTAAATCCAACACTAAGACCTCATTTGAGAAATAACATAACATAAAGGAAACACAAAACAATATCCCTTGCATAAGCCAACTAGGATGCACAAATAACAAAGTCGAGCAAAGTTTTTGCATACCTGAGGGTGAATGCGACCACAGAGCTCAGCAGCAAGCTTCCGTACATCTTCAAATTCAAACTTATGAAATGCCCTAAAGAAAAGAAGAGGAAAGATCAGGCTCTCTTATTCAGTTTACTGAAACTTGATTATGGTTATGCTTGTGGATCAACCTATTTAGAAGGAAAGCAGCAACACTATCATGCTTGTTGATATCTCCACAGCCTGAAATTGCCCCAAATAACAAGTGAAAGTAAGCATATAAATGACTACAACTAAACAATATGCATAGATCCATAATGACAATAAACAAATGACATACAGCTGTGAGTCATGCTTTTCATATATGGATCCAATAGATAGACTTCAATTACTACCCATTCAAATTTCAGAATATAATTCCAAGTGGATAGATCTCTATAATATATGTAGAATTCATAAATAAGATCTTTCCACCAAAGCTAATTGTTGAATTCAAGTTCAGAGTATTGCTTCCAAGCTGGTATAGACACTATAATTGGCCCCTTTGATAAATTTTGTTATAATATTATCCAAAAAGGAAGTTTTAGATTTTTTATTAATTGTGCCAAAGAATAGCTGACCTTTCTCTTAATATTTAGAAGAAATCAGTGATGATAAACCTATCACCAAAGCTTTGCATCAAGGATAAACTTTTAAGTCCATATCTCTTTGTATTGGTTATGAATGAACTTATTAGAACAATTCAAATGAAGACCCTTGGCATTTGCTTTTTGTAAACAATGCAATTTTAGTATATGAAACTAGACATGGACTCAATGCCAAGTTAAAAATCTGGAGGGATGTCTAAGAATCTAAGGGCTTCAAGTTAAGTAGGATTAAAACAAAGAACATGAAGTGTAAGTATTTCAGTAAAAGGAGACAAAGATGAAGTAGTTGTAAAACTTGATAGTCAAAAGATAACAAAGAGTGAGTGCTTTTGATATCTTCATCAATATCATAAGCATGGACAGATTGAAGAGAATGCCAATTATAGGATAAGAGAAGGGTGGAAGAGAAGTGCATCCAGGTCATTATGTGATTGAAGAATACCTATTAAGATAAAATAAAAAATAAAAAATAAAAAATAAAAAGTTTTACAAGATTGCTGTAAGGACAGTTATGCTTTGGTACTAAATATTGGTATAATAAAGAAGCAACATGTTCATAAATTGAATAGGCATAATAAGAATGTCAAGATGGATGAATGAAAATACAAGAAAATATAGGATAAAAAATGCAAAACTTTGTTTCAAAATAGGAATGGTTCCTATTGATGAAGATGGGTGAGAGTCATTTTGGTCATGAGCAAAGGAGAGCAATTAATGCACTAGTGAGAGAGTAATTTGATTCAAGTTGAAGGAATGAAAAGAGAGAGAGAGTAAGACATAAAATACCACGAATAGAAATAGTAAAAAAATAACAGATTAATTAAGAAGGTGACAGTATGATTTTTGGATAGAATAGAATAGCAAAGAAAAATACATGTGACTAACCATAATTAGTTTGGTAAAGATCCATAGCCACCTTTTAAGTTTTTGGGACTCAGGCTTTGTTGTTGTTATTGAATAAAAGATAAAAAAAATCTATTTTTGTTATATGAGAAGCCTAAGTTGGGTGAAGAGGAAACTCAAACATTCATCCAGCCAAGATTTGGCAAAAATTTGTGATTTGTAACAAGAAGATATTCTGTATAGTTTACAATCGTGCACTAAGATCATGCCCAAGGAAGCAGAGACATATGGACAAACTTGTTTCCTACTTTCTTCTATTGTTAGACACTAACCACCAAAAGAAATCTCAGTAAAGCATTACTGCTGTTGTTATATCATGCAAAATTTAAGGGGTTGAACATTAGAAGGGTCAATGCATTCTGAAGATGGTAAAAATAATCAAGTCAGAACTTAATCAGAATTATATTTCATGATTTTTTTTTTATTTAAAAAAATCCTGATCCACATGATTTTGCATTTACAGTACAAACTTGACAACTATGAGAAAAACATGTAGTAAATTGAAATGAGCTCTGGATTGTAAAGGGAAGAAGAGAAAAAGAGCTTATGGAAGGTAGAAAAGCATACCATGCATAATGCCTTGAATGAGAAGTTTATCATACATGGCAGACAAATTAAGGTCATCAAAAATTCTCAATGGAAGCATCCTAATAATGAGTAATGGGCAAAGGCGCTCAAACAGAGATTGCTGCATTTTCACAGGGTCATCATTGGTAGAGGTTCTACCCTCGCATCGTGATAGAACGCTTTCATCAATCCTGCTAAAAAGAAATGGACGTGATGGATAACAGACAAGGAACAGTTCCTTTAAAAGGAGATAAAATTCTTTAAGATTATAATATATATTTAACATAAAATTAGATCCTGATATATGCTATACAGACACAACTCCCTTTTGGAAGCATTTGTGCTACTCAGTTCACAATTATGTTCAGGTAAAGTGAATCAAC
This sequence comes from Quercus lobata, assembly GCF_001633185.2. Lineage (NCBI taxonomy): Eukaryota > Viridiplantae > Streptophyta > Magnoliopsida > Fagales > Fagaceae > Quercus > Quercus lobata. The sequence continues at coordinate 21,387,522 of NC_044910.1, read as the reverse complement.
AAGCAGTAGTTTACTGATCAATTTAATAAATTTAAACAAACAAACAAACCATTAAGATATAAAAATAAGAATTAAACAACAAAAGAGGAATAAATGCAAGATATTACAATTAAATTTGGATAAAAACGATAAAATAATTTACTCACTCGTCCTGTCCTTTCATATGCAATAGAACATGATAAATGACTACATCAACAGCTTCTCCAAGGCGTTCACTTATATAACTCAGAAACCTAACAATAATAGCATTCGATGGCTCTGCAAACATCTTGTCAATCAATGGCCCAATCAAACAGTTCCAGTCTTGAACCTGTGATACTTCAAAAAATCAAAAAGCTGAAATTTCTTTGAGAAGCAAATGCATACTTTTTCTAAATTTGAGCTACATCCGATTGATCCATTTTTTGTCCACTGAGACACACAAGGAACAACTGCAAAACCTAACCGTGAATGTGTAAGATGAAGTTATGAGATATCTGGCAATTGTTTGCATCACCATGTACAAATAAACAACAATGCATGGAATTGTTAACCCACTAAATTCAAGCTTTGGGATTGATAAACCAAAAGCAAAACAACAAAGCCTTAGTTCCAAAACTTTTAGGGTCAGCTGTGGATCTTCAACAAACTAATTGGTCGATCACGTGTTCATTCCCGTCATTCTATCTTGTCCAAAATCATTCGCTGTCACCTACTTAATTAACATGTCAGCTTTTTATTACTTTTAATAGTGTTATTTTAGATCTTTTCCTACCTCTTTTGATCCTCTTGACTTGAATCAAATCATTCTTCCTCACTGATATATTAATCATTCTCCTATGCACATGCCCAAACCATTTTGAGCAACTCTTCCTCATCTTTTTCTCAATATGAGCTACCCCTATACTTAAACGAAATTCTTCATTTCATATCGTATCTTTGGTTAAATTTCCACTTATCAATCTTTGATTTGATAGATAACGTAAAAATATTATACATAAAAGTGCCAAACTGAGTACATTGGGGATGTACTATGGGGGAACAAATCAGGAACCAAAATTACAACGATCAAGAAAAACAGGAAGGGAAGAACAAGAAAAATGAGAAAAGACCACACTCCAATCAAAGAGAGTGTGCAGGAAAAAATACATTATCTCTAGCAAAGAACGTTCACGACCCTCAAAGCTTCTAGCACTCCTTTCACGCCAAATGCACCATATCAAACAATGAGGCACTAGTCTCCAGATATCTATGTTACGATGTCACCCAAACTTTCCCTGCCAAGACTCAAACAACTCAATAACTGTATGAGGCATAACCTAGTGAATACCACACAAACAGAAAACCAATGACCACAACTCCCAAGCTATGGGGCAATGAAGCAGAAGGTGATCCACTGACTCTCCACATCTCTTACACATATAGCACCAATCAAACACAAGCACACGTCTTTTATGAAGGTTGTTTGTTGTTAAGATCTTGCCTAAGGAAGCAAACCAAGAAAAGAAAGCTACCCTTGGAGGAACCTTTGATTGCCATATCATTCTCCAAGGGAAGGATAAAATAGTAGGAGGGTAGAAGGAACGATAAAATCCTCTAACCTTAAAACCTTTGCTCCTTGCTGGCTTCCAACAAACCTTGTCAGGACCAAACCCCCACACAGTCAAAGAATAGACCATACCTATAAACTGATCAAAAGATTCTTGTTCCCAATCTTGTAGTGAACGACAAAATTGCACATTCCAATGAATCCTCCTAGTAGACCAACCCATAACTTTAGCCACCAAGGAATCCTTTGACCTACTAAGACAATAAAGCTCTAGAAAAGCCTCTTGGAAAGTACAGTCCCCACACCACACATGCTTCCAAAACTTCACTCTAGTACCATCTTCCACATCATACACAAGGAGTTTAGAAAAGTTCAACCAGCCACTTCTAATGAATCTCCACAGGCTGACCCCTTAAGGACTTCTCACCTTTTTCGTACGCCAACCACCTCAAATATTCCCATATTTTGCCTCTATAACCCTCCTCCATAAAGCATCGGTCTCCATGCCATACCTCCACAACCATTTACCTAGCAAGGCAGAATTAAAGCTCCCCAATCATCTTATACCTAGTCCCCCAATCTGCAAAGGCTTACAAACCTTGCCCATTTAACCAGACATATTTTAGGTTCACCACTAATTCCACTCCACAGAAAATCTCTCTGTAATTTCTCCATACACTTTGCCTATGCCACCTTTCCAGGTAAAGGCAGAAGAGGTGAAGTATGAGCTTGAGCTTGGCCATCAGTTTGCAAATACTAAGCTCTCAAGCAACAAGACCGTGAGGTAAGTCCATGTGAGAGGAAGCAAAAACGAAAATAGGTTTCTCATGTAGCTATCTCATTTTATGAACATGTTTCATAATAGCCCACTGTTCAGTACAATATAGCATGGCTGGTCTTATAGCAATTTTGTGAAACTTTCCCTCTTAACTTAATAAGTATTCTATAACTACACAATACTCTTGATGCACTTTTCCACATAATTTAAAAGTAGTTATCATTCCTTAATCGGTGGAATGATATTCCAAATGACATGCGACTATGTAAACCTTTCAGTTAGTGAATAATTAAATCTTCGCCATAAATGGATGTCAATTATAAAACAGAATCTAATAACTCATAACAGTTTATGTCCCTTTGTGTGCACATTTGTGTGAAACAAAGAGTGAGACATGTAATCCCAAACTTTAAAGAAACCATACTTGTATTACATCTCTTCATTTTCATTTCTTATATATTTTTGACATCAAAAGAAGCAACTGGGAAATGTCTGCAAATGCTATGCTGTGCAGTTCTTTCAGCTATTTTTAGAAATGCTGTAGTTTAGATGTCATCATTTGTTTGGGAGGGGGAAGGGTATACCCCATTGTGTAGCCTGCAATGGTGGTGGATTGATACAAAATGATCTCATCATATTAGAGAGAGAGAGAGAGAGGGAACAGGTTGCAACACAAGTCAAAATCAGGTCTTATATCATTTGTTCAAAACCACAAACAATTAAAAATACAGAAAAATATGCATTTCTTATTATTAGAAAGCCAAAAATCTCCAATAGTAAAGCAGGACAAAAACAGAAACATAGATGTGATTTCATACATAAAATGTATAAAGAAAACACTTTGGACAGCAAGGGAGAGCCTATGCCACTTGAGTGAATTTTCAAAAGGGAAGAAAAAGGCAAAAATATAACCAATTTATATTAGCATAATAAATCTTACACTTTTTGACCACTCTGGGATTAGCTTCAGTACTTGATCGCTATCAAACTTTGATCCTGCCATGGTTACAAAAGCATGATTATATATTGGATCTACCTTTTTTGGCAAAGTGAATTAACAGAACTCACTAACAGTCAGAACAATTCAGAATGAGTACCTAATGGCGAGTTCTATTATTGCTAGGAAGATGGAGCATATGAGAAGGAACTTTAGAACTTTATAATAACGTTGAATTAGAAGATTCTTACAAGATTCCAAACATTACTATTCTTTTCAAATCCAAAATACCAAAAGAAGGATAAGCCAATAGAAAATTTATTAAAATTGATGTGATATATATTTAAATACACACAGATGCAGTGATCAACATTAACAATCTAATAGAAAATCGGTTAATATTGGTGATGTATGTAACAGATCCATAGCTCCCCTCATATTTTAGAACCATCATAGATACCTTCAATGCCAAAAAATTTTAAGTTTTGATTATTAAAAAAGAATGATAAAATATGGTAAATCAGCATGAAAGTGGTCATACAATCCAAGGAAAAATTATAGATAATATAAGTACATATGAGAACTTGCATCAACTGAGAACTCGTAACATTAAAACAGTGAGAAACAAACCTTCCCTTATATGTCCTGTAATTTGTGGAAGATCTAGGCTCTGATTGAGGTTGCTGTGAGAAAAGGGGGAAAAGAATGCATAAATAGATGAAAATGCCATATAATATATTATTAGAATTATGAGCTTCAACTGATCAAATGTTTGGGTTGCTGTCAGAACCCCACCCTCTTCTTCCAACAAATGCTCGTCACTCTTTCCATTAACAAATTCCATTTTGCTCAGGATTAATTGAACTTTAGGAATTGGAAGAGAGCAGGGGAAAGGGGGGGGGGGGGGGCAGCGCCAGAGACGGAAGGCAAGATACCTCAGACAGTCAAGCAGCATACAAATAACTTCAACTTTCTGATTATGATATTTGAGCACCCTAATTAAGGAATCAGCAGCAGATAACTGAACTCTTTCATCTGAAGAGTAAACAAGGCGAACTAATGCTGGCAGAACTAATGAAGGATCTGCAAGAAGAATCATAGAATTCAGCAATGCATAGTACTGCAATCCACATGACAATCTGATAGAAATCAGCCAATTATTTATAAGAGAAACAAGAAACATCAGATTTATCAACCCCAAGCTTTAATTTGGTGGAATGATTGTGGTGTGGGTCCAACATGGGAGTTAAGCTAAAGTTGAGGACTGAAAATTCACTGTTCATGGCACTATAGAAAAATGTTCAGAGAGTGCCAAACTTTAGAATTTTACTAATATAAGGGGTTTAATCAGTAGGGTTTCTAGTCCTTTACTTATGTTTTAATCTATTATAATGTATGGTTCAGATTAGTTTATTTAACTGTATTGAGAATTTTCTTATCATCATTGTTTGATGGAAATTTTGTGGCTGCCTTTGAATTTCCCTCAAACCCTGGGCGTGATGCTTCTTATGAACTACAAGTGTGATGCTAGTAGTTATTTTATGTTTTCATAATCCTTTTCACGGGAGTTACACTAGTGTGATGCAACATACAAATATATTGTTGATAGGTAAATAAGAAAATTTATATATTGTTGATACCAAACAAGGTGAACACCATAGACCACAACTCGTAAACAATAGGACAATGTAGTAAAAGATGGTCTACCGATTCTCCATTACTTTTGCACATATAACACCAATCTAGAATCAACACCTTCTTACGTAAATTATCAATAGTCAAGATAGTTCCAAAAGATGCAGTCCAAACAAAAAACGCAACTTTGGAAGGAACATTTTGCTTCCAAATACTTCTCCAAGGGAAGGATTGAGTACATACACCCAACAAAGCCTGATAGTAACTGCTTACCTCAAAGCCCTTGCTCTTAGCAGATGTCCAACACATCTTATCCTCACCAATACCTCTCAATGAGACTCCATATATAACATTCCAAAAAACAGACAATGAATCTGATTCCCTATCATGAATTTCTCGCGAGAATTCTAAGTCCTAAAAAAGAACCCCATTAGGAAATTGCATGAGATCAGCCACATAAGCCTCCTTATCATTACCGATTCTGAATAAATCTAGAAAACACGTACTCAAAGGATTATCCCCACACCAGACATCATGCCAAAATTTCACTCTATCCCCACACATACTGATTCTGTCTTTCCTTCTTCTTTGCCTCTTTCTCCAACATCCCCATCCTAATGGACCTCACCTACCTGAGCATCAGATGCGTCCAGATTGGCAGATCGGAACTTGATGGCAATGGGTTTGGACTAAAACTGTGGGTTTCACAGCTAAGATTGGCATATCAGAACAAGAAACCATGGCTGTTTGGATTGACACAGTGGGTTTCATGGCTATGCCGCTATGAGCATCAAGGCTAGTTCTGGCGGAGGCGTGTGAGATTTAGGTCCTCCAACGAGCTTGGGGAGGTGAGACATCGGGTTTGATATGGATTTCTGGCCGTGGGAGTTCCGATGGGTGATGGGTTGTGGGTTTGGCATGAGACTTCTCAATATACTTTGAAAGCTGTGAAAGAATCAGCTACGGAAACTTTGAAAGCTTCCTCTTCTTCTTCAAAGTTTTGAAAGCAGCCATGATGTTCTTCTCTAGTCTTTTATTCCTTAATTTTTTTTATTCATTTATCCAATTAATTGGCCTTTCTCTTCACATTCAAATCACAATTAATAAAACCCAAATCAAATACCCAATTCATTGTTCTGTTCTCCATCAAAAGTTGTTCCCATCAAACTTTGAAGCTCTTGGAAGAGTTCTTGAGCTTCCTAGATATGGGTCTGGAGCGGCTGGTCATTTTGTGATAGTGGAAACCCTCAAAAGATGATTTTGAAATATCATTTTTCGTAACAAGTGATAGAAGCAAACCCAGAAAATTTTTATTGAAAACTGAAACGGTTGAAAGAGAGAAAATTATGTGGCTTATTTCTAACCTTAGGAGATGTTGCTTGCCACGTGTCTTTTATTTGTGTAAAAACATGAGAGAACTAAAGAATTTATAATGGGATGGGAGCCCGCCCCTAAGTATTAGGCATGTTGGCCTTTTTGTTCACCCTTTCTCTTATTCCCTGTTTGTTCTCTCTTTTCTTCTTCTCTTTCTTGTGGCACTGTTCACAGGTTCTCTCTTTTCTTCTTCTTTCTTGTGGTACTGTTCCCAGATACTATTCATACAGCACTGAGACACCATAAGAGTGTCTCCTTTTCTTCTTCCTTACAACCCCATATCAAGTACTTTATTTTACCTATCAAAACCCTAAAACCCAACATATGTTTTTCTACCAAATAGCCATCAAATAACTCGTCAAACCATCTTTTTATTCCTATCACAACCTATAACCTTTTTCTTTTTCTTTTTTTTGATAGATAATAAGAGTTTTATTGATGAAAAGGAACAATGTATTTATCATTGTATACACACTGCTCTTGAAACAAATACAATCAAATCAAAAGGAAAGTCTAATAGAGATAAGGAATGTACAGTAGGGGTAAAAATCAGGAACCTATAACCTACCTTTAACAATTATAAACCCTAGATCCCCAAATTCTCCTACAACTTAATCCACCACAATCCACAAGCACACATAGACACATTCCCCTTATTTGTCCAATGTCACTAACACTACTCCATTAAAAAGTGGGACCTAACACGTGGAATTTTTAACTTTTTAAGTTGGAGGTGGAGTGAAGACTAGAGCAGATACAAGGTTCAAATTAGAACCACCTTCTTTGCTATCATGATAAACTAACACTTGTCTCAAAAGCTTAAACTATTAAGAAATGATGAATTTAATTATTTAACCATTATTCTAATAGTTTTTTTTTTATATTAGCTTGGATTGGAATGCTCTAATTCCAAGTTGTGTTGTAAAATATCAAAGATTAGGTTTTGGTGAGAAAAAGGGAGAGAAGATTGAACACAGAGAGAGTAAGATTAAAAAATAGGTTTAGGGCCTTATTCCCTTCACGGTAGCATACATTTTAATTGAATGATATGAAATGATTACAAGAATACCATTAAGCTAATATAAGAATAATAAGACAATATAAAATAACAGTGCTAATGCTAACACTTCCTATTCAGTAACTTCTTTCGTAATCCTGTTTGTGCATGGGGAATCAAACTCAATGGTTCTAACAAAAAAGGGGGAGAAGATTAATTGTTTGTACAAAATACCCCAAGTCATATAACCAGGAAGTTGAAAGTTCCCATCGGCACTTCTACATGCATAGCTCAAGAGGAAATGTATGTTGTTGCCTCAACAATAATATGATTTCACAACCTAAGTTAACTAAGGTCTCCAAACAAGCATCATTTGCCAGCAGTAGTTTTTGTTGCCCAAGTGCACAATGGTTTAAACAAGTATAAACATATCTGTGTAACCTATCCCTTGTAATTTTAGATAGTCAAACACCAGAATACAAAAGACATATTGAGATCATGTCGATATAAGAATTATCATAAAACATTTTAGATAGTCAAAACCAACCTAGCATTGGAAGCAAACTAGAGGCTTGCTCACGAATTACACTTTCTTCATCTCCAAGGCACTCTAGCAATTGGTTTGCTACATCTTGCCTGCCATAGTAGTAGGAAGAGGAGACTTATAAAGACGCTACAAAGGGCGAAATCACAAAATGACAATAGCTACTAGAGTAGTCTTAACCATGCCAAATGAGAAAGTTCATCTATTGAATCAGATGATTTGCAAATAAGTTCTGAAATAACATCAACAGCATTCCTTCGCTGCAGAACATTTCCAGAAGCAATTCGCTTTAAAACTTCTTGAATGCACCGACTGTCTCTGCTCCTGGTGGATCATTAATGCAAGTCAGGTTATAATCCCAAAGAGAGGTCATAAGTGTGTTGCTGCCACAAAGTATTAAAAAGGTGAAAAGAATGGAAAAAGTACACTGAGCAGTATTCTGCGATCAGCTTAACAACAGCTCTAGCTGCGCCATCCCGCTCATCTAGAAGGTGAAGCAGCAACGGTAGCATGGAGTCCATCAGTCTAGTATCAGTTAGACTGCTTCCAGATGAATAAGTTGGCTTAAATATAACTGCCTTAAATATGCAAACAACCCCGTCTATCACATCTTCATTAGCGCAATGAAGCTTCAAAAAGCAGAGAGAAAAATCATGACCAAGTGAACACAATGAATTCCAACCATGAATCTATTCTTTAAAAATATATATATATATATATATATGGTATATTCTGTTAAACTAATTATAATTATGTGAATACCAGGATTGAATGCAATTAATCTATCTATCAAAATTAACCAAGAGACACCTAATCTATCACAACAGTGGTGACAACCATCTTGCCAGTTCAGAACACAATGGCTAAAGTTCTAAAACAAACATAGGAGAACTTCTGACACCTGTTGTCTAATCTAAAGCTAACCAATTTTGATATCATCATGACTAAGTCTTGAAATTTTTTTTGGGGGGGAGGTTGTGGGAGGTTCAGTGTTTTGAAAGAGTTACTACAAGAATTTTTGGTAATATTACTATGCTCAACCATTAAAAAAGGTCTAAATTTCAAAATAATGTCACCAGAACCATGTCCAAGACATGTTAAAATTGCTCACAGCTCCCCACAGCTGTCCACAATGCATAGCTAAAAGATCAATGGACTATTACGCAGGCAAACAGTGACCAATAGCTATGGAATCATTACCTGGTATTGTTCCCACCTAAGTGAGATCATGGGAGGGGTGTCCTGTATAAGGTCCCAACATTAAGTATTTTTTGCATGAAGTGGTCACACTGAAGATGCAAATCTTGAACCCATGCTCCTGCGTTTAGTAGCATGGGACTTTACCAATTCTTAAAACAACAGCCCCTAAAGCATTCCATGAAATAGTACGTCCATAAACTAAAATGGGATGTGATCCAAATTGCAAGAACCCTAAAGCTGTATATGTCTATCATGCAAAATAACCACAACTTGTTTCTTCATGGCCTCAAGCATACCTGTGGTAAAAGTTCACGTGATATCTGCATCCCATATTCCACAATGGTGCTTTCAAATTTCTTGCTGTCTAAACGCCCTAATAAAAGGCATAAACAGTTTATAAAAAATTTTCTGGTCTCTACACCACCATCCTTACTATCGCTATGCCCTCCAGTATTGCTGTCTGTATAATACTGCATGAATCAGCAATTTATCGTCATGAAATGAAAGAAGAATGGATATGCTTCATCACAAATACAATCGATAATTTACCAAGGTACCAAAGCAAGTGGTCATGAGTTTGAATCCTGTCTCCAATTTACCTCCCACTAAAAAATTTAAAATTTTACATGTTGAGCTCACTTAAGGAGTCTAAGCTCACATGTGAGAGGTGTTGTGTGTGTGTGTGTGTGTGTGTGTGTGTGTTGGGACCATTGCTAATTTATTATGGTATCAGAGTTAGGGTCTTGAGTCCTACCTCCACTCTACCCTCCCATTTGAAAAAATTTAGTCCCATGTGATGGATTCCATTTGTTAAAGGGGGATTTTGGGTCCACATGTGAAGAGAAGTATTAAAAAGATGGTTAATGATTAAATTCAACCTTTCCTAACAATTTTTGAGACAATTAGTAATTTATCAACTTGATTCAATCATATAAGCAAAAACAATTCTTCGAGAAAAGATAAAAAAGATAGCAAGTTTGTTTTACAAACAAAACACCAAATTATCGCATCACTCAAAATTAACAGATACTCAAACTAATATATGTTAATTTATATTTCTAAAATAATAAAAGAACTCTCAAAAATAAATATATTATTTGGATTGAAAAGACATATATATATATATATATATATATATGAATTGAGTAAAGATAACAAATAATTTTTTTTTTTTTTTTGATATTTCGTAATCAAATTTTTCATGAATCATCATTCAGATTTGATCTATGAATTAGGCAACTTATTCATTGACAGAAGAAGAAAAGAAATGAATAACCTGGATGCCAGATAAGTACTGTTCCAACAATTCTTTGTAATGCTGAGAAAATTTGCGATCTTCCAGGTGTAATAGTATGCCATAATGCTTCCAACAAGAAGAGAGTAACGTTACTCCAGTCTTGAGTATCTTTGAGCCTGTCTTCCATGTGTAGCAAAAGAAATCACAATGTATAGAAAATTAGACATACTAAGATATACGATATGCACGAAAGCATGTATTGAGTATTGGACCTGCCTCATCTTGAAAGCATCCATATTGCCCTTTTATCTCTTGCAACCACTTGAGCACTTTTTCCAATCCTTTAGCATGTAAAGATCGACTTTTTCTGCTCCACTGCACAGCATGGGAAAATCCCCATTACAGTTCATTATCGTGACAAACTTCAAGTAACACACAGTGCCATCAAATCAGTGCTTGAAGCAACGTTTTGAAAAGAGTAGAAACTGATTAAATATTTCAGGCAACTTGTCACCAAACAAAAGCAAATGTTTCTTTCGCAGACATCTATATTATTCTACAACCTCTTTCATGGGGCATTCCTTAAAAGTTAAAACGTAACTGTCTAAAATAAGCACAGTAACGGCACATTACACATAGGTATAGATACATGAATTATTTTTGTCTGAAATTCCTTCACTCATCTATCAGGATTCCACACAAAACTTCCTGATTCTATTCTCAAACTCATGGAGAAAAAAATATAGAAGACACGACAGAAGCTATAAGTTTAGGAAAAAGGAAAAGGTGGGGAAAACTGGGTACATATCACTGGAGATGTATTCTCTCCTTGAGCAAAATTCTAGGTTTCAATAAAGAATTTGAATTGCATACAGGCACATGGTATGAATATCAATTAGTTTTCTTTTAGCTCATTTATATAACTAATTTCTTCTGTCTAGAGCACAAATCATAATTAATGACATCTATCATAATCACACATATAGCAAAAGCACGTGTATCACCAACTCAGCATTTACAATTAAAAGTAAATATAATGACATAATATGTACAAGAAGTAAGCAGGTTCTGTGTTGGAGCCAAATAAATATAACACAAGTACAGAACATACAGCAATGAGTCTCTGCACTAAATTAACGAGTTCCTCTAAATGGTCCCAAAATAAAAGTCCCATTTCCAGGTTTGAGACTTCTGAAGATTTAGAAGCTGGTTTCACTTTCTTATCACCAGTAGATGATTCAGGCACTAAAGTAACCGGCCGATTCAAAGCATTTGAAGTTGATTTCGGCTTGTCACTTGACACCTTTTTTGCCAATGCTTCAGTAAGAGCTAACATACAATCAGCTGCAGACACCGAGAGACGAGATGGCAACTCAAATCCATCCTGCAAAGTGCTACAGAAACAAACGGTCAAACACACGCGCGCACACACACATAAGATACAAAATGGAATTGCAACACATATAGTTTCTCGAAAGTGAGCTGTACCTTCCTTTACATACAATACTTAACAGACGTGGCATACATGAAGAAAGTATCTTCAAAACATCATTGTACCTCTCCCTTATCCCTGCCATCAATAACAAATTGAAGTAATTCACACGGATTAACACACAACAATGGTCAAAATGTGGTTGGGGTGTTTACCATTCATTGAAAATTGAGTCATGGAAGTCTCAAACTCGAGAAGATTGCGGACAAGAATGCACCAGGCGAGGGCTATATAACGGTCGTCTTTTCTGACGATAATGTTGGCAAGATTAGTCGCCAGAGGTCGGAAAAGAAGCTCGTCTTGAAATAGCCAGTTAACAAGTATCATTGCCTGCCCTCCATTCTTCCACGACTATTATTATAAATAATAATAATAATAATAATAATAAATCAAAAAATAAAAATCAAATAACAAGAATATAGTAATACACAATGAATATTTGTTTTGACACTAACAATTTCCAAAAGAGAATTTTCTAGAAAACTATCTCAATTTCCTATGTTTGGTAGAGGCCTTAAAATGAATTGCAAAACTCTCTTAACGTCCCTTATTTAGCTTCACGTGAGATAGTGTTGTTTTCTCTATAGAGAAAATTTTAGCCGAAAACAGCCCTATCTCACTCCAAGTAGTTAAATTTATCTGATACTACAAAACTGGAAAATGCGAAAAACTATCTTCATTGAAACAAAGGGAGCATAAAATATAGTACATGTTGAATAATGGGAAGAAGGATTTGATCAAATGCATCCTGGTCCTCAACGGTGTCGTTTACATACTTGTGTAAAAACCAGAGAGAGTCCTCCAAAGACCCTATAAAGTAAAAAACAAAAACCGATTCAATTCAAAGAACTACAGTACACACACACACACACACACACACACACACACACAAAAGAGAGAGAGAGAGAGACCAGAATTGAATAATTAATACCTGAGGTTGTTTTTTTATTAGGGTCTGGGTAGAGGCGAGAAACGGCGTCGTAGAGTTTTTTGGGGCGAGCGCTGAGCAGAGTGTTGATGACGCGGGCCACCGTAACGGAGAGCATGGATTGTGGAGGTGGTGACTCTTCTTCTGATTTCCATATTAATTGTTGCGTTTCTTCTAATTCTTTTACTTCCATTTGCTCAGAGATGTTTTTATTTCAATGTCAACAACTTACTACTGAGAAAGAGTATTCGCCCTATTCAAATGTCTACCCGCCTCGCACTGATTCATACTCAACTGATACAGAATTAGGGGTTGCTTGCTATTTCTGTGTGTTTCTAGAGCATTTCACTTCTCTGGACTGATGGTATAAATTTTTTTTTTTTTCCCTATTCATACACATTTGTCATTTGGTTTTAAACCTTTGGGTTATTTTCATTTTGTGCTTGTTTTAAAATTTAAATAGAAGAGGGCAAATGAGTAATTCCAACCCCCCCCCAAAAAAAAGGTTCAGAGAAAACTTTTGGGGTTTGTTAGGATGGGTGAAAAAGTGAGGAAAAACAACTGGGAGGAGAAAATAGGAGAGAATATGTTGTTTTCTCCCATTTGGTTCGAGAGAGAAAACTGAAGGGGGAGACAAGAGAGGAGAAAACATGTCACCTGAGCCCACAAAAATTCATCTCCCCAAATTAGGAAGAAAACATAGGCGAGAAAAAGCTCCAATCCTGAAATGATGCATATACCCCTTAGATTATCCATCTCAATCAAGGCTGAGTTGAGGCGAGTCGCTGTTGTCCTCCATGAAGATCATTCACCGTCACTCTTTGCCGCCCACAAAATTTCACGCCATTGAATTCGCCACCCAAAATCTTGTATCCTAAAAACACCTCCTTAACCGTTTTCAAAATTCTGTTCTAATCCAGAAAAATATGATACAATTTTTTGAAAACTGTATTTAGAAAATATTAGCCAAACAATAAATTCAAGTGTGGACCCACCATTTTATGGATTGCAAAAAAAAAAAAAATTATATTTAAATACTCTTACCAAACAAGCTATCAAAATTAGATTCACTTGCTTATAAACATATTTATATATTTGTGGGTAATATAATTAAAAATAAATAAAAAATAATGTTTTATATAATAGGGGTATAAAAGTAAATTTGTACTAACTATATTTTTCATCTTCTCATTTTTCTTCTCAATCAAATAAAGGAGTTTTTCATCCCTTCACTTTTCCAATTCTCCAACCAAACGCACACAAAATAAAACTAAATATTTTCTATACTCTCACTTTTCTATTCTCTCATTATTTTCTATCCTCCTATTTTTCCATCTCCCAAACCAAACAAACCTTATGTTCCATCATTTTCTCTTCCTCCTCTCCTCTCCAACCAAACACCATTTTTTTCTTATATTTTCTCTTCTCTCATCTCTTTTCTCCAATCAAACGGACCCAAAATACTAAAATTAAAATAACCTCAAACTTAGAGATCGCCACTGTGCACCATTGGCATGTTGGTCACTTTATAAGTATATGTACTTATAGAGTGTGGGAGGGGTAAGGACCGAGATTCATGTCTCTAGAAGGGAGTTTCATATACATATACACATAGATTAGGCTAAAGTATAATTTTATCTTATATAAAAAAATTTAAAAATAATAATAATAAAAACTTAGAGACCAGAAGTGTAATTTAATATATTTTTTCCTTTTGTTTTTTCATTTTTTTTGGTTAAAATTAAATTAAATATTTATTTCTATTTCAGTAGTCATATTAGTTTTAAATATTTAATTTATGTCAATTCAGTCTTTCACTAGGTCAAAATGAAACAATTTGGTCATTTTTTTCCTTTTAAACATTCTTATTTTAATTAAAATTTTAACCTAAAACATTCATGAAATGAGAGCATTGGCATCAAGTATGCTAAATGCTAAAATTTTAGCATTTAGCACACCAAATACCAAAAATAAGCCTTCATCATATGTGGCATGCCAAATTATTTCAACACATGCTACAATTTCTCTCCCCTTTCTACTAACTCTCTTTATTTCTAGCTATGCGCTAATATTTTTTTTTTAATAATTTCTCTCCCCTCTCTACTAACTATCCTCTTTTCTCTCTCATATATCTCTCTTTTCTCTCCTCTCTCTCCTTTTTTTTTTTTTTTAATAGATAGTGGGTGTTATATTTTACATTCACCTCCCCCCCCCCCCAAAAAAAATCTACTATGAATTCTTAAAGTGATAGATTAATTTTAGCACATACTAACCAAATTTAAAAGTGGTCACTGTTAGTCATTATTTAACTTGGATGGTTGCTTTTAGTCCTCAACATGACTAGAAAAATGATAATGATTCATGTGGGTCTGAGAGGTCGGCAATCCGGCCCAAACTCTATCTGGGCCCAGGGCCCATGCCGAGGAGGTATCTTGCCGAGGACGAATGATCAGTGGCCGGGGTAGCAAGGGGAACGGCTGAGAACTTACCCTGTCCTCGGCATTCCAAAGCTTCAATGGGAAGACCAACACCTTGGTGGAGGCAATCCCCAAACAACCCCCTCAAGGGGATGTGGACGGAATGGGGCCCATAGGGAAGCAGGGTGTGAAATTGGACCAAGGAAAATGCGTCCCCTCTTCAGTAAATGCACCTGCCAATACCCATAACTGATTAATGAGAAAAGACGTTTGGACGGTGTAAGTTTCGATCCATGCAACTAATAGAAAGTTAGACGAGACGGTTGATGGGATGGATATAGAGATAAGCTCCTGCCTGACCTACAAGTGGAGGGACAGGATCAGCCAAGACGGACTATATAATAAAAAGGAAGGTGCACCAATGTAAAGGCGGGGGGGGGGGGGGGAAATGGTCAAAAACCAGAGCCTCCCAGCCCACCTCCAGGAGAAAGACTCCAGGGGTGAAGGAAAACTTAAACTTGTACGAACACCACGAAAAACCCACCCCCTGTCGATCAAGGCCTAGCCTTCCAAACCCACGCTCTACAAATGATATTGTTAGGGCCTTTTCACGTGCGAACCCGACACTGTTACGGTCCGCCACGAATCGCGTCCTTACAATTCATATTTTAGTTTGGTTATGTCACCTAGAACACTAGCATTGGATGTGCTATATTTTAGGCTTTTAGCACACCAAATATCAAGAAATGTACCCTTCATTCAATGTTCTATTTGATAAATTTTTTAAAAATTTCTTTTTTATTCATTTCTTTTATCTCCTCATTTAGACACACTCCCCTCTTTTTTATTTGCAAATTATTTCTCCTTGCATACTTTTTTTTTTTTTTTTTTGAGAAGAAAATGAGATATCATTAACTCAAAGAAAAGGAATACAACAGAGTTGAAACAATACAACCATCAGCCAGAGCCTGACTGAAGCAAGAATTCTAAAAACAACGGAAAATCATCTTTCCATACATGACTAGCATTATTCCATTTTGCAAACTGGGCGAGCTCATGAGCAACCCCATTATAAGCCCTTTTTCACATGTCAGAAAGAGCTGCTAGCGAAAGAAGATTTTGCTCTCTGAATTCCCTGAATTAAATGGCCAGCTTCACCACCACCACAAAGATCCTGCGAAATAGCTTGAATCACTGGAGCAGCATCTGATTCAAATATAACGTTGGAAATGGCCAACTGTTGAGCCAAAAGGACGCATTGCTCCAAAGCAAAGAGCTCGGCCCATTCTGCTAGGTAACACGAAGGCAGAGCCTTGCACAGCGCCGCAACAATCTTGCCTCCATCATTACGAACAATCGCACCAACCCCGGAGATGCCTTTGCCATCTAAAGGCTACCCGCCATCCACATTCACCTTGAAATACCCAGGTGGAGGGGCCATCCAGCCATCATTCGAACCTTACTTCGCAAAACAGAGCACATCGTTGGCTTCATGAAAATCCTCTAAAACACTTCTCGCCAAATCCCAAACTTGCAGAGGAGAGAGGCCCTTATCATTATGCATAACAGATTCCAATTGTGCCAAATTGCCCAAGCAATTGCAAAAATATATTCTAAGTGCACAACATTGGGGCTTGAACAGAATTTATGCACGACATCAATGAAATCTGTAGCATTTACAAGCAAATTCAGGGGGCAGTCTTGCCAAAGAGACCACACAGAAAGAGCAAAATCACACAAAATTAACGCATGAGTGAGGCTTTCAATTTCTTCCCCACAGGCAGGACAGTCACAACCTAAATGAATTCCTCTTTCCGCCATTTTCACATACACAAGGAGGCCATTTACACAAGCTCTCCAAGAGAAAATCTTGACCTTTGGAGGGAGCTTCAATTTCCACAGTTTCTTCCAAATGATACTATTTGAGTCCCCCGAGGAGCTTTCCCCCAAATCCTTATCGGTCTCAAGCTTAGCAGCAATGAAGTACGCACTTTTGACAGTGAACACCCCTCTTTTGTTCCCAATCCAAATAAGAGAATCCACCGGCAAACTCTGACTTAGGGGGATTTTTAGTATAGTGTCCGCTTCAAAAGGCAAGAAGAGCGTCCTTACCACATTGGGCTTCCACCACTTAGTCTCTTGGTCAATGAGAGAGGAAACCATAGGGAAATCCCCAAATTCTCTAGGAGGGGAGATAACTTTGAATGTGGAAGGAGTAAGGAGCCACTTGTCCTCCCAAATGTGAATTAAACGCCCATTTCCAACTCTCCAATGGGTTCCGCTCTTAATGACTTCAAGACTTTGAAAAATACTTCGCCAAGTGTACGAGGGACTGCTACCAAGGCTTGCATTCAGAATGTCCTCATATGGGAAATACTTCGCCTTTAAAATACGGGCTGCTAAGGAGCATGGGTTTGTAAGAATCCACCAAGCTTGTTTTGCAAGCAAGGCCAAATTAAACGCATGCAAGTTGCGGAAACCCATACCACTAAGGGATTTAGGCTGGCACATTTTCTTCCAACCGACCCAAGCAATCTTAGATTCCTGCTGCTTCTGACCCCATCAAAAGCTTCTCATATCCCTTTCAAGGTCTTCACATAGGCTCATTGGGAGAAGGAAACAACTCATAGTGTAAGAGGGGATGGCTTGAGCCACCGCTTTGATTAGAATTTCCTTGCCTCCCAACGAGAGAAGCTTACCTTTCCAACCAACCAGCTTCTTACCAACCTTCTCTTTTATCTCCGCAAAGATTTGCTTTTTTGATCGACCAATTATGGAGGGGAGACCAAGATACTTTGTATGCCGAGAGTCATTCATAGGCCCCAGAATGCCAAGGATTTCATCCTTACGCTCTTGAGAAGTGTTTGGGCTAAAAAATATTGAGGACTTCTCGATGCTAATCTTTTGCTCCGAAGCAGATTCATATATTCTTAGAATTTCCTTCAACTTATTGCATTCAGCACCATTGGCATTACAAAAAAGGAGGCTATCATCGGCAAAGAAAAGGTGGCTGATTTTTGGAGCCCCCCTACTGATGGATATACCATTCAACTGCTGGCATCTTGTCGCTTCATTAATAAGAGCTGAGAAGCCTTCAACACAAAGCAGGAACAAATAAGGAGACAGAGGGTCGCCTTGTCTGAGACCCCTAGTAGGCATAATCCATGAACCGAACCATTTATAATGATTGAGTAGGTTACCAAGGTTATGCACTTCATCACCAAGGCAATCCAAGACTCATTAAAGCCCATCCTCCTTATTACCTTATCAATAAAGGACCATTCCACCCTATCAAATGCTTTGCTCATATCCAACTTTGCAGCCATAAAGCTATCGATCCCACCCCTTTTGTGTTTTATATAGTGCATAATCTCGTAAGCCACCAAGACATTGTCAGTGATAAGTCTGTTAGCCACAAAAGCACTTTGATTCTCTGAAATGATATATGGAAGAATAGCTTTAAGACGGTTAGCCAAAGTTTTAGAAATAAGCTTATAAACAACATTACATAGGCTGATAGGTCTAAAATCAGTCATTCTCTGAGGATTCTTGTTTTTTGGCACAAGGGCTATATTAGTTTTATTGATTTCAGCCATAGATATACCAGAATTAAGTACATTCAGAACTAAATTAGTTACATTATTGCCTACAATGGTCCAATATTTTTGGAAGAAAAGTGCAGACATACCGTCAGGGTCTAAAGACTTAGTAGGGTGAAGCTACTTAAGAGCTGCAAGAACTTCTTCTTTGGTGAAGCTTCTGGACAGCTCCATGTTCATTCCTTCCATTACCTTAACCGTGATGAGATTGGTTACTTCCTCAATCTGATTCGACCAAGAAGTAGTGTAGATTTCCTCAAAATAGGATATAGTAGCCCTAGCAATACTATCTTGATCACCATACCAACTATCAAATTTATCCTATATACCCAAGATAGTATTTTGCTTCCTTCTTTCCGAAGCCCGAGCATGGAAAAACTTCGTATTCCTATCTCCCTCTCGGAGCCAATGAGCTTTCGACCGTTGACACCACTAGATTTCTTCACTATCAATAAGATCATTAATGTCTTTCCTCACCTAATTTATTTCCTCGCCCAACTGGCCATCCCTATCCAACTGTAGCAGATTGCTAAGCCTTTTCCTTTTCCCCTGTATTTTCTTTGGGATTTGCCCGAAAGTGGCAGAGCTCCAAGCCTTTAGATCCATGGCACAAGCCTTCAAGGCAGCAGCCATACCTTCTACCGTATTCACATTGCCTGCAATGCTCCAAGCAGCCTCAATAATGTTTCTACATTCGTCACTTTTAGCCCACATAGCCTCAAAGTGAAAGTGGCGAGTACGAGGCTATTTAGGGGCTTTAGGATCCGCTACATATAACGCACAATGATCAAAAGTTGAATCAACCAGATGATTAACTCTGACCTCGCCAAACTTGTCAATCCAATCACTGGTTGCAAAAGCCCTATCCAACCTCAAATACACCCTGCTGTCACCAGACTGCATGTTACACCATGTAAAATCCGGCCCCAAGTATCCCAAGTCTTTGAAACCATAAGCATTAACCACATCTCGAAATTTATCCATCTAACTCTGTGACCTTACAGCCCCACCTGATTTTTCATCCATTAATAAAACCTCATTAAAATCTCCAAAACAAAACCAAGGGAGCTGAGATTAATTCTTTAAGAACTCCAACAAATCCCAAGACTGCTGCCTCATGTGAGTTTGGGGGTGACCGTAGAAGCCAGTGAATTGTCATCTAAAATTCGAGGTCTCCTCTGTAATAACAGCATCAATGTGGTGGCTGCCAAAACTTTTGATCTCCAAGTTAATTTCTCTTGTCCACAGGAGAGCCAACCCGATATATCAGATTCATAATGAATACCGTGAGCAACACTATGAACAACAAGAGCAACACCATTCTGAACACCATTTGCATCATCTTATTAACACCATGAGTAATACCATCATGAACATCATGAGCAACACCAGTAATAACACTACCATGAACACCATGATCAATGCAAGCAAAACCCTCACATTTTCTTTTCCTGGCTGAATTATCTAAATTTTCTACTTCCCCTTCTGTAAATAGCAAAGCAATTTGACGTTTTGTACTAGAGTTTGGGCCAAGAGCTTGCTTCTCCTTTCTTTGTGTTTGGCCTTTCTCCCATGCTATTTTTTTGATTCAACCCTTTCCTTTTGGGGCGTGATCTGCTTTTGCTTCTTGCATTTGGGCCCAATACCATGGCTTTTGTGGGCTTGTGACTTCAACATTACTTTCCATGTTCAGAGTTGACTGGCAACTACTTTGTAACGTGCTTCTCTCTCCAATCCTTGTGACTAGATCAGGTGCATCTAGTTGAATGGGATTGGGGCTCTCTGCACATGCCTTAACTTTTTGACTTATATCCCACATTTCATTTTCCTTTATGTCCCCTTCAGACCTGACTTTCGCCGCCTGCCAACCTTGAGTGCCTGACACGCCACAGCTGTGACTTTGAGCTAACTTGTCTACTCTTTTTGAATTTTGAAAACACCCACCAATGGCGCTTCCTTCTCTGCAACCCGTCGATGCAACATGCAGAAAATTTTCATCTGCAACCTGACCTTCACCGCCATTAACATCATTCCTTGCACCGAAGTTTCTGCTGCTGAAGTTCATTTGCTTCGCACTTCCACCATTGAAAGCTCCATTTGCTTTTAACCACTCTCCATATTGCTTTGGAGTGTTTTGCCAATCTGCATGAACCCTACAGTTCTTGTCATCATGGCCAGGCAGACCACACAGATAGCAGAAAGTGGGAAGCCTTTCATATCTAAAATTAATCCAAAACTTTTCACCACTCTTGTTTACTACATGCCCACCTCTTCGAAGTGGCTTTTCTATTGGGAGATCCACTCTAATGCGTAAGAATTTGGCTTGATCCAATTGACTGGCCCTTTTATCAACCTCTATCAAACGCCCTAGACTCCTTCCAATATCCTGTCCAACTTCCTCTGACATGAGCTCAAATGGTAAGCCCCATAACTGAACCCAAAAGGGAGAGTGAGTGAAAACAATATTTGTAGCAGTAAAGCCTTTCTTCCACCTACAAAGAAGAAGCAAATTGTTCTCAAAATTCCATGACCCACTATTTTCAACCCAATCACGCTGATAACTGGAGCCAAATTTAAATTGCAAAGTATTGTTCCCAACATCTACGATTCTGAGCTCTAATCCCATCTTCCATGCTGCCCTCAATGTGTTTTTTAGAGCTCTCATGTTTTGCTGTCTATCTGAAAGTAGTCATCCAAACAAGCTTAATGAGCATTCTTCCAAAAGGTCATCCCGACTTTGCATAAAAATTAGAATATCCTCTTCCTCCTCCTTAGTCAGACAAAGGTGCTGCAGCTCCTCAATGATTTCTTGCTCCATTGAGAAACGAGTGTATTGAAAGGGTAGGAAAACCCCACATAGGGGAGCTAAGTTCTCTACCAAAGGGAGAGGAGAAAAGTTCTCTTACAGGGTGAGAGAGAGAGAGACTCTTACACGAGAGAGACTTGTTAAAACCCTACCTAATTTGTAGGCATACTTCTCCTTGCATACTTTAGATGTTTGCGTTCTCCATCTCACAATTTGTAGGTATCACTTGTATGAGATTTATGTATTGTGAAAATGAAAATGCATGCATCAAGGACCAGAAATACGACAACGTAAACATTGAGACTAAGCCTAACAAATAGCTATATATGGAGACCACCACCACCACCACCAGATTATACATAATAAATTTGATGGACAAGTTCTTAATGAGTAGCATATATCATGCATAATTATCGTTGATAACTCTCTAAAAATCAGTAAGTCGGATGGTGCGGACTTTGATAATTTGGAGGGCTTGAAAAAAGAAAACAAAGATCAGAAGAGATCGGGGTTGACCGATGATGAAGTTAGTTTCTCTCTTCCAAAAATATAGAATTCCAAACTTCTGGGGTTGTGTTTTAGGAAGTAAGAACTTACCTTTAATTGTCGGAGATAAGTGTTTATATAGATTTATGGAAACGGTTATTTATCTAATAACTTCCCTTAACATTGAGGAGCTCAGAAGAGTCAGTGATAACTTCCATAACCACTATGGAAGTTACATCGTTTGGTCTTGTTTTCCATAACCGTTATTGGAAATGGTTTGTAATAATGAACCTCAATTCTTGTGCTTGGTAGGAATGTGGGGGTTGTTCAAGGCTTGCCTTTAAGGGGCACGCTTAGAACGTAATGAGCTCATCCAATCCTTCTTTTTGGACGAACGAGCTTATCATGGACGGGCGTGCTCTATACCATATGTTTTCTCATTCCTCCCTTGGACGAGCCTTATGGACAAGATTGAAGTTAGGCTCATTTTATAACGCCATTAATCATCGTAAGGGATGAGCAAGGAAACTTGCTTATGGTGCTAAGTTCTAAAAGCCAAGCAATATCTGATGGGGAAGAAGCAGAGGCAGCAAGGACTAAGGAGAGCAATGGAATTTGCTCGGGAAATTGGGATTCAAGATGTAATTTAGATAGAGACTCTAATTCAATCATTTCAGCACAACAATCATGGGTAACACACCCGTCCAAGGTTGGTTGCCTAATAGAGGAGGTGTTGGATATTTTTGCAAAAATGCCATAATCTATTTTAATGTTCATTTAAGTGAATTGAGGAAATAACTTTATACCTTAAAGACAAATTGGTTTCTTTGCTAAAGTTTGAAATTCAAATTTAAATTAGAATTTGAATAGCTATTGTCAATGTTTTTAGATAGGAAAATTTTCCAAACATTAATGTGATAATTAATGTAGACACTTCATTTTGTACCGGTTAATAACTTTTGGTCCCCGACCCCAATGATGAGCTTGACATACGTCAATCAAGGGTAATTAAAGAGTTCACAATAGTTTGAAAGTAATTACAACTCAAAAGTGCTTAAATCACTTTGAAAACTATACCGAAAGATGACCTTTACTCATTGTTTTAACCATAAATTTTGATCCATAAATAAAGTTTGAGTAAGGTTTATTTCATTGGAAAGTAGATAGCATAGGCTTCAATTTAAACAAAACATTTACTTAACTTGGACTTAGATTGAGTGTGTTATGATCGTTTGAAATCGAGTCAACATAGCAGTCAAAATTAGGGTTTTTTAGGAGCATGCGTAAGCATGAATCAAGGGTGTGTGCACACCCTCGAAATGTGCGCACACATGCTCATTTCCAAGTCATTAAAACATGATTTTTGGGCCCCCAAAATATTATTCTTTTATGGGGGCCGGTCCCTAGACCCTTGAGAACATCTAAAGGCCTCTAAAAAGCCTTGAAAACCCTAATTTTAACATATAAATACTCATTTTATGTCTCCAATAAAAACCCTAGCTAGAGAGAATATATTGTTTGCCTCCGTCTTCTCTAAAACATAGTTCATCTTTTCTAAACTCTCACTCAAAATCCTTGCACATTTTTTACAAATTCAAAACCTCTCTTTAGTTAGTTTTAAGGTAGAAAGTTTATCTTCTAATTTGTTTTCAAAACCATTTTCAATTAAACTTTGTTTTTGAGTTGTGATTTCTAAAAACTATTATGTTCTTTTGATTATTCTTATCCTCTCAATCTAATCTTTGTGTTGTAGGCACTGAGGGGTTGGTTAAACAATCTCTAAACTCATAATCTTAAGCAATGTGAGTATTCTTTCCATGAATTCTTTCTTTGTTTAATATGATTCACATGAGTTTCTTAATGTAGTTTCTCTAATTGTTATCTTTGTTTTATTTGTTTTTTTAATTTTTTTGATATGTATTAATTTGATTTTAGGTTGTTTGTAATCTATTCTTAGTTGATTATGTGACTTTATTTGGTTTTTATTTTATATTAACATGTTCTTTGTTTTGATATTAGTTTGATTATTCACATGTGTTTTATTTGATTGTTGTTATATTTATTCTATGCATGTTAATCTAACCATGATGTAGTTTTTATTTAGTTTTGTGTTTCCTTTGTTTATCTCTTTGATTTAGATTCAAGTATGCAATTGATTAAATCATAAAAATGTGATTTTTACATATTGTGCTAAAAGATGCGTACGCATCATCAAGTCTCCGTGCACGTGGTTTCGACCATGTGTACGCATAGTTGAGTGTGTGTCCCCCTAAACCCAAACATGACAAAAATCCTATTTTTAATGTTTTAATCATTTTTGACATGTTATTT
Source organism: Quercus lobata (assembly GCF_001633185.2). Taxonomy (NCBI): domain Eukaryota; kingdom Viridiplantae; phylum Streptophyta; class Magnoliopsida; order Fagales; family Fagaceae; genus Quercus; species Quercus lobata. Next base: position 21,363,233 of record NC_044910.1, on the reverse strand, counting down.
GATTTTGTTTGACTCTGTTTAGGCTAATTATTTGTGTTTAATCATTTTCCACGTTGTTTGAGTCTTTTTGTTATGCTTGGTTTATTTGATATTTTTTCTTTGTGTGTTTTATTTAATTGTCAACTTTCCATGTTTAATTTATTTTGTTTTATTTGTTTCATTTTATATTGTGATATGATATTTAAAATGTTGTGTGTGTTATTTTCTTAAGTGCATGATGTATGTTTATGTTAAGGATTTGAGCTCCTTTGATAACTTCTATATTTAAACATGGCCTTGCAATACATAATGAAGGCTAGCCTACAAGCCGGGCAGTCTTGGGTGCCTAACACTTTTCCAAGCCGTACTCAAACTTCGGACCCATAATCTAATATACAAACTTATATATGTCAGTGAGTGGCCCAAAAGGAAACCACACTCATTCACAGGCGCTTACGCCCACAATTAATACCACCAATTGCTAACTTTTTTAGTTTTATTGCAATATATATATATATATATATATATTTTTTTTTTTTCCATTGTAAATGTTTTTCTTTCAAATGTTCTTATTTGAATATTTAATATGGTAACATTATAGATGGAAGGTATTAGCAACTTAATTCTATACAACTATATATTTATAATATTACCGTTGATAGTTTATGCTATTATAACTATTTGACTTAATGTATTTATGGAATTATCTTTTACTTTCTATTCTTGGGGAAATTATTAGGTCCATCGGGAGAACTGCTGACATAGTCCTCCTAACTAATGAGACGATGTTATCTATGTAATGTATGCATGAGTTTCTTAATTAGTATAAGGAATAAAAAATAAAAAATTACCAAGTGATATCACATTTGCATAAATAACATCATTTTATTGGTTGGGAGGTTAGAGAGGACCACGTCAGCAATTCTCTCGGTGGACCTAATAATTTTTCATATTCTTGGTTGTTATGATTTAGTATAGTCAACGCATTTAAAGAAAAAAAAGGGTAAGTCATTGTTAGCCTCATTTAACTTGATTTTGAAATGGCATGGATTCACTATATTATAAGTAGGTCATCATGTACGGCAAATATAGATATAGAAAGAAGAAGTAAAAAAGGAAAAAGACTTATTCTCATCTTTTCATTTTCTCAACAACAAACTTTATTTTCTGCAATTATTTTCTAAACAATTGTTCATCTACCTTTAATCAAAAAGGCGGTTGGGTTGTTGTATCCTAGGGACAACGTGTAGAAATTATTGGTCTACTACATCGGATAAATTCGTAGATGGTGCGATTTGTTTCAAGATAGTGACTTAGTCCATGCCTTATCCCCGTCACCTCTTTTGGGAATATCATTTTTGTGTAAATTTTAAGGAAAATTCAAGTAATATCTCTCCTTTATTTCCAACAGGAGGTATAGGAGAAAATGGCATGAATTAAAATAAATTTTGTTAGACTTGTTGGTTGTAATGGATATCAAGTAGCACATAACTTAACAAAGTATGCAAGTCATATAGCAGGTGAGACAATTTAGCTTAAGGAAATACCCAATAGCGGTGAATCAGCTTTAGTCTAATGTAATGCTTTTTCAACATCAATGAAATACAATCCTCCCTTAAGAAGAAGAAGAAGATATATTCATCTTTAGGGAACCCAAATGAAGATTATTATTATTTTTTAATTTTGGGTTTTGCTACCATTTATAGTCAGAGTCCATAACTTATACAACAAAATACTCATATATATGGTATTTTAATTGTCTTCCTACCTTGGCACCAAAAATAGAAAGAGTATTAGGCCATAATATTATGGAGACCAACCTTCCATACATAAACACTTCACAAAAATGTCTGCCAAATTGCATGTCTAAAATTTTTGCACCCACATTGTTGTCTTACTGATGGATCTATATGACTATATCCAAAACTCACACAACGACAACCAAATACCTTTTTAGCTTGTAAAACATTTTATGAATATCTAGTGATATGCAAGAACTTTAATTACATCCCTAAGACCTAATCAAAAGATAATTACATTCCTAAAACTGGTGGAAAAAAATCCCCAAAGGTCTTGAAGTTCTTGAGGCATGTAGGTAGACTCATCATTGTGAAGATTGGACATGCACATTCTTCAGCATCTTAAAAAAAAAAGTTGTAGGTTGTAAAACATTTTATGAATATCTTGTGATATATAAGAACTTTAATTATATCCCTAAGACCTTATTAAAAGATAATTGCATCCCTAAAATTAGTAAAAAAAGTTCCCAAAGGTGTTGAAGTTCTTGAGGTATGTAGACAAGCTCATCATTGTGAAGATTTGACATGCACATTCTTCAACATCTTCAAATCAAAGACCCAAACCAAAAAAAAAAAAAAGAAGGAGGAAGTTATGCGCTCATATTCCTAGGAAAAATGTGCCAGTTTGTTTGACACACTTGATTATTGTATCATGCCTGTATTATTTCATCACCATGAAGAATTTTCTCTTAGGGTTGATTAATGGCATTTCTTTTAACATTTATTTAGTGAGAACGCATCAAAGTAAATAATTTTTAAAAGAATAATGTATGTGTTAAGAAAAGTAAGATATTTATCATTTCCCAAGTGACATCCATACCTTTTCTCCAATAATAATTATAGTTTTTAGCTTAACAAGTTCACCTAACCTCAAAGAACCATATTTCGTATTTTTGACAAAGATTAGTGGAACCCTTGTTAATGAGGCCAAGCTTGGCAAATGCTTTGTCAGCCACCCAAGGTTGTAATCAGAAGCTAACAATATAGCCTACAAACTCAAAGAGAGAAACATTTGACCTTTTAGGGCAACTTTACATTGTTTCCATGCATTTTCCCAACGGGACAAGAATTTTCTCAAGATAGCAACCCTAGATGGAACTAGGCTTCTCTGTAATTACAAGCAATGTTATTAATTCCGTTTCGGGACCCGTTTCGTTTTGTCCAGTGGAATGGAATATTTCGGTACCGGCCTATTTCGGTGTACCATTTTAAGGTTTTTCAAGTTCCTTAAAAATATATAATATATATTATTACTATTATATAAAATAATGAATTTAATTTTTTTTAAATCTTAAATAAAGTGGGATTAAAAAATATTTAAATATTTTTAACTTTCTACAAATAAAATTCACATTTTGAATAATTGTAAACAAATTAATAAATGTATAGTGTATACTCTTTCACCTTTAAAGCAAATGAAGTAAAGTTGATAAAAAATTGATGTGAATATTTTTTAACTTTTTACTTGTGGCATTATTGTAAATAAATAAGAATCTAGGATTAGTTTTTGAACTAGGAAATTTCCTAGAAGTTTCCTTACATTCTCCATTACTCCACACATATTTTCCATTTTCACTTACCATGTCCTTTCCATATGATCTCCTTCATTCTTCTTCTCCAGTCTCCACAAACTTCTTTGCATTTTTTTTTTTTTTTTTTGAATGCTTTCTTTGGTTTTAACACTTCCTCACACAATCAAGGATGGACCCCAACACGCCCAACAGGTAAGTGTTCTCTAGCAAAGGAAATGTCAACAATAAAGAAGTGTGATGGCTCAAAGAGACAATGTTGAAGCTGAATGAGAAACAGTGAAGCCCAAAATGGCGTAGATGAGGTATTTTTTTTTCCTTCTTTAAATAGGCAAAATCTAGTACCGGCCGAAATCTTTATCTCGGCCGAAATTGGCCGAAATGACCTTAAATAGGCCGAAATCTAACCTGAGGTGGAACGTAAGCTATTCTTGTACCGGTTTGCATACCGATATGAAATATTCCAGCCGTTTTGGTCGGAACGGCACGGAATCAATAACATTGATTACAAGTGCGCACCATTTGTTTCAAAGTAAAATATTTTCAGGAAAATATTTTCGCATTTTATAGTGATTGTTTTGTATTAAAATTTTTGGTCAAAAGTAAAATATTTTTAATCAACCAAAACAACAAGGCAAATTTGTGCAAAATATTTTACAGAGGAAATATTGGACATTTTACATTTTGTGTACTCTCTCAGTCCCGATATTCTACCTGTTTCTCTCACTCTCACACTCTCTCAGTTTTCTCTCTAAAACTCAACCCACCATGGTCCTTCTCTCCCACCTATTACCGGCTCCACCTTAGGCACCACCCATCATTGGTTCCTCCCTTCGCCGGCGCTACCTATCACTGGCTCCTCCCTTCATTAACGCTTCCCATCACCAACTCCACATGAGTGTTTTTTCCCCCTATAATCCTCCATTGTTTTCATCAACTCCATCATTTCTTGGCCACCTCCATTGTCATCAACTCATCCACAAGTTCTTAGTTCTAATTTTTTTTCCCTTTACTATTGAGTGGGTTTACCGATCTAGGTTTTTGCTCCATATGGGTCAAGCGTGGCTGTTTTTGTGTGTTGTCGAGGATGGTTGGGACGAATTGTGGGTTGTGGTGGTGGTTGGGTTGTGGTTCGTGGTGGTGGAGGGTGGGTAGCTAAAATGGTTTGTGGGTTGTTATGGTGCCTGTGTTGTGGGTTGTGGTGGTGGCTGGGTTGTGGGTTATAGTGGGTAGCTAAAATGGTTGTGGTTCATCAATACTCGCCATTGCAATGGACCCTATGGGGAAAAGGCATTAAGGATCGGTGCTTGCTACTCTCTCATCCATGTCTCTACACGTTGCTGTATTCCCTCCATATTATATACTATTTTGTTCGTACACAATCACAGAGATTTGTTTAAAGAAACAAGAGAAGAGAAGAATGTTTGTGATTGTGATGGGGTATCCCCAATCCTTTTTAGTTTTCAAAAAAGCTTTTATTATACAAGAATGAAGAATGGTGGGATTTTCAAATTCATTAAAAAAAAAAAAAATCATCTTTTACATTGAAATGGAATAAGAATATGCTGATTATGGAAATTTAATCATGAGCTTATTTTGTGGCTAGGAATGTTTGAAGATTGTGGGCAATATGAGTGAGCATATGGCTCAAATGAGTAACAAGCATATGCCGTGGTTTCAATTTTTTATTTTTTATTTTTTCTGTGGTGGCTTTGTTGTGGGTTACGGTGAGCAGGTGAAATGGTTTGTGGGTTGTTGTGGTGGCTGTGTAGTGGTGGTGATTGGGTTATAGGTTGTGGTGGAGGCTGGGGTTCGGGTTGCAGTGGGTAGTTGAAATGGTTTGTGAGTTGTTGTGGTGACTATTTTGTGGATTGCAGTGGTTGGTTGGCAAGCTTTTTTATTCTTTTCCTCTCCAATTTGCTGATTTAAGTGGCCAGTGGAATGAGGGTGGTGGTTTGGTTTTTGCCAATATGGTGGTAGTTTGGGTGGTCAATAGATTGGTGGTGGATTGGTTTTTGCTTATATGACGGTGGTTACTTGGATTTGATGGGTTGTGAGATTAGATTTTTATTTTTTTATTTTATTTTTAAATTTTTTTTTGGAAACAAACACTTGAAATTGATTTCTTGTCATTTAAATGTAAACAACCAAATGCTGTAAAATTAAAATATTTTCAGTAAAATCTTTTACATGTAAAATATTTTACTTTGAAACAAACGGAGTGTCTACAATACTCGTATCTAACAAAGGCTAAGCACAATACATACATTTTACCAAATTCTAAAACATGAAATTTCTTTCCATATATGAATTCATCATTAATTTATCCATAGTTTATAAAATAATTACTCATGCATTTTCGTAGATTGAGAATTTGATTTGAAATTTGAAGTCTCATGATTTAGATGACAAGCGATCATTCCCATTCAACCTTACAACACTCACATCCGGTTTTACAAATTACTATCTTTTAAGCCGGATTGTTGAGCCCTATATATATCTAGGAATCACTAAAAAGACTTGCTCTCGAGAGCAATGCCAATTGCCAAGTACCATACTTCTTACTTTTATACTTAATAAATAAAATAAAAGCAACCGGAATAATAAATTATAAATGGAATTTTAGATTAGTTTTTTTCCTTGCTTGCTGACCACACAAAAATTTGTTCCGACAAAAAAACGACGTCGTTGCTATTCTCGCAGCTGCAGCTTTTCTTTCAACCGACTAGCACTGGCTTTAACAAAGCAATCCTGGACCTGGAGCCAAACTTTCAATTACACACTCACTCACTCTAATGCTTCATCCACTTCCCAAAGCCACAAGGCTAATACCCCTTCAACTCCAACAACTCACACTCCCTCTCTTAAACCCACAAGCACAAACACAAACACAAACACAAACAACAACTATCACTCTCCCAAATAACCCTCCTCTAAACCAACACAGCCGCAGCAGCAGCTTTGAACAAAAGTACAGGCAAATCTGCAACCTCCTCCTCTCCTTAACACACTCCAAGTCCCTCCAAAAGGGTCTCCAACTCCATGCCCACATCATCAAATCAGGCCTTCAAACCATCCCTCTCATTTCCAATCACCTCATCAACTTCTATTCCAAGTCCCAACTACCCCTTTTTTCCCGCCAAATTTTCGACGAAGCCCCTCGTAAGTCCTCCACCAATTGGAGCTCTGTTATCTCCTCTTTTGCCCAGAATGAGCTTCCTTTACTTGCCCTCCACTTCTTTCGTCAAATGCTCCAATCCGGGGCTCTTCCCGACGACCATATATTCCCTAGTGCCACTAAGTCTTGTGCCATTTTGTCTATGTGTGATGTTGGGCGGTCTATACATTGCCTTGCTGTGAAGACTGGGTATGAATTTGATGTCTTTGTGGGGAGTTCTACGGTGGATATGTATGCCAAATGTGGCAAGATTAAGTCTGCACGGAAACTGTTTGATGAAATGCCTGAGAAGAATGTGGTTTGTTGGAGTGGGATGATATATGGGTATGCTCAATTGGGTGAAGATGAGGAGGCTCTGAAGTTATTTAAGCAAGCCTTGTTTGATGATTTGGATGTTAATGATTTTACATTTTCAAGTGTTATACGTGTTTGTGGCAATTCAACTTTACTAGAATTGGGGAAGCAAATTCACGGGTTGTGCTTCAAGACGAGCTTTGATTCGTCAAGCTTCGTGGGTAGTTCTTTGGTTTCGCTGTACTCAAAGTGTGGAGTCATCGAGGGAGCTTATCGGGTTTTTAATGATATACCAGTCAGGAATCTTGGTATGTGGAATGCAATGCTGATAGCTTGTGCCCAGCATGCGCACACAGATAGAGCTTTTGAGCTGTTTAAAGAGATGAAAGGTGCAGGAATGAAGCCAAATTTCATTACTTTTTTATGTGTCCTATATGCTTGTAGCCACACAGGTTTAGTTGAAAAGGGGCGATATTACTTCGAGCGAATGAAAGAGTATGGGATTGAGCCAGGTGATCAACATTATGCTTCCGTGGTGGACTTGCTTGGGCGTGCTGGTAAATTGCAGGATGCGATTTCAATCATTAAGGAAATGCCTATGGAACCAACAGAATCAGTGTGGGGAGCTTTATTGACTGGGTGTAGAATTCATGGGGATACTGAATTGGCTGCCTTTGCTGCTGATAAAGTCTATGAGTTGGGTCCTGTGAGCCCAGGCATTCATGTGTTACTGTCTAATGCTTACGCCGCTGCTGGAAGATGGGATGAAGCAGCAAAAGCTCGGAAGATGCTAAGGGACCGGGGGATGAAGAAGGAAACAGGTTTGAGCTGGGTTGAGGAGGGAAATAGAGTCCACACATTTGCTTCTGGGGATAGATGTCACGCAAAAACAAAAGAAATCTATCAGAAGTTGGAAGAACTAGGGGAGGAAATGGAGAGAGCTGGTTATGTTGCAGACACAAGTTTTGTACTTAGAGAAGTTGATGGTGAAGAGAAAAATCAGACAATTAGATATCACAGTGAAAGACTAGCCATTGCATTTGGGCTCATTACCTTTCCACCTGAGAGACCAATCAGGGTTATGAAAAACTTGCGTGTTTGTGGTGATTGTCACACTGCAATCAAGTTTATGTCGAAGTGCTCTAGAAGGGTAATCATTGTGAGGGATAATAAGCGGTTCCATCGATTTGAGGGTGGGAAATGCTCGTGTGGAGACTATTGGTGATTATTTCTGTGTAAAATTTCACAAGCAAATGATTAAAGGAAAAGAAGAATGCTTCATTGCATTTCCAATTATTCCATACACTGAAATGCTTGTAGGGAATTTTAGCCGAATTTCCAACCTGTGAGAAATAAAAATAGAGAAAAACACACGCCAAAGAAAACAATCACACGCACAAGACAATATTTACGTGGTTCGGCAATTTACCTATATCCACGGAGTTGCAGGGATTTCACTATTATTAGGGAAGAAAAAAATACAAAAATTGCGGGTACAATATTTTAATTCTCTCACCCTCAAGAATGCGGCAACAACAACCTACAATCTTAAAAACCCTAATCACGGCAAAGTCGGTTTATATATATATGAAATGGGCCCAAAATTTTTTTCCTACTAAGCCTCAGTAAATCTTCCATTAAAAACCACGTAATATTATTCGGGTCGTGTCAGGTCTTCAAACCGGATCAAACAAAACTAGGCTCCACAAAACCCAACAATGCTTTCTCTGACAGCATTAAGGTTGATCCAAGTTCATATTGAGGGGTAGGTTAAGAAAAAATTTGGATTTTTTCATATCCATTTATCCTTTGGGTATATTAATTTGAATGTTAACAGGTACAAATCCAAAAAAAAAGAAAAAAAAAAGGAAATATCACTTAAAAAATCTGTAAGTGTGTAAGAGGTGACTTCTCCTCCTGCTGCTTTTTTCTACATGTCAAGTATTCTCTCTCTCTGTGTCATTTTGGTGTCTTTGCTATACAGTCTGTAATTTGTTTCCTAAGCCTTAACTGGCTTACCCAATCTCATATCTAGATTATATTTTGTATGTCCACATTGTTACTTCCGAGTAATCATGCTACTAATTAATTGATCATGTGAAATGTGTTGAACTTGGAATATGTACGATTTTTTCCTTTCCTTTTTTACTAAATGTTTTTCAGACTTCCAAAAAAAAATGTGCTGAGTATTTTCTAAGCTTTCTTAAATTAGTTCACATTTTCGTTGTGGTGAAAACTTTGTTTAAAGTCCACAATACTCGGCACAAATTTTCTATTTGAATTTAATTCTATAATTTTGATGACTATCTGCTTCCATTAAAGTTGTTTCGTTCTGATGGGGATAACTATGAACTTTCATGAAAGTATGGAAGATATAAAGTAAATCTGTTGATTTATTATGATATAAGCAAGATTAGGGACCCCCACCAGTTTTTGGAAGTATCATCTATTGGACTGGTTCTTAAAATTGTGTTCTTGTAGAATATATTGCCTTACTCTGTCTAGACAAGGTTTTTAGATTTATATTCATTTGTTCAACTCATTATTAAATGTTAATTGTTATTAGATTCTATCACTGACTCATTTTATCCTTATATGTGCATTGTATTGTTAATTATTATGCAACAGTTAGTATATATGCTTTATACATGCTGTGAGCCTGTGACAAGTTCCATAACTATAAGTTTGATCACTGGATCATTGGGCTATTGCAAGTTGCAGCACTATGTTACTATTTGGTTTGTCTTTATAATTAGGCTGTTCTTCAATTAGGTCCTGTGGAGCTTACTATTGTAGGAGTTTCTATTGCTGTTTTCAATCAAGTATCAAAGATAGCAATATTCCTACTTGTCAGCGTTACAGCTTCTTTTGTGATTGAGCGGATGCTACTGAAAGTTTGAGTACTGAAGCAGATGACAATGGAGTACTCAAGAATGGTTATGCTATCAATCAGGAGATGGAACTAGAATATCTGATGCCACAAGTTGGTGCGAATTTTACCTTCTCAGCCCTCTTGTTTTCGTTGAGGTACACTTTTGGAATAATTGCTATCATTCCAATATATCTAAAGTTTTTCTTTTTCCTCCAATGTAACATTTTATGAATTACTTTGTTGCCTATTAATATGTTATGGTCTATTTTGACCAGAGTCAAAGTAAAAGTCATCACTTATTTACAGTAGTTACAGGAAAACAAATGACAGAAGGTAAATTCCATCAGCTTCAGCAGCGTTGGTCATTGGCAGCATGCTCACAAGCTTTGTTCTCATTTTTGCTGCTAAACCAATATTGAATTACGTGGGTGTAGAGACTGTAAGTTTTCTTTCACTAGTGCTACAATCAATTGTCTATTATGTTTATTGTTCCTCAAAGGCCTGTGTGTTTAACCTACTTATGCCAATGGAATAGGATATATATATATATATATATATATTCCATGGCATCAAATGATTACAAATAAATGCATATTTATAAAGCATTTTTTCTTGGTGCCCAACTTTAAACAACTCCTTCAATTAACTTAGGTTTCAACTATCTATCTCGGAAATCACTTATGAGCACTGCGAATGCTGCATCCAAAGAACTTATAGAGGAGCTTCAATAAAATTAAGAGAATATCTCCTCCTCACATTATCTTCACTCCTGCTGTGCTAGCTGTTTCAGTTTTAAGACAATGTTTCGTTAAGCAATACATCATGCCTTTATTGTGGGGAACTGTGACCAAGTATGAAGACTTTCAGCTTTCCTTGAATTCTAAGAGTAAAAAAGTATAAGAGTAAAAAAGTGTAATAGGTTCATCAGATTGATACTCTTGTCTTGACTAAGAAGTACTGTTCACTAATTATTGGTCGTACCTTGCTTGGCAGTTAATTTAATAATTGACAGTTGATAGAATAAAAACTATTATACACCTTTTTATTATTGGTACTTATACATGCACTTGGTGGGTCTTGCACACAACATAGTCCTCCGACTTACTTTTACAAAGGGAGGAGGTGCCATTAAGCTAGATCTCATTGACAACAATTAGGGACCATATTTACACCATATATTTGGAGATAAGTTGATATTATTCCTGAAGCTCGCCCTATGCATGACATCATCCTATCTCCCCAAATTGATGGTGAAAAAGTTATCATTTTATATTGTCTTTCATGTGACAATTTGCTTTCATGTATATTGAAAGGAAAGGTATTTTGATTCTTTAGAGTAACATTGGTGCGAAAATCTGCATAACTGGCTTGCTGGTGGTTGGAGAAGTAATTCACAAATTCAATGTTGCTACAGTGAGTTGAAATCACATAACTCCTTGAAGTTAACAGTTTTTTCTTCTCCAAAAGTTCAAAAATATTATCCGGGCCTGTACTAAAAGGATCCCTTTAGCCTCCATTTTTTTTGCTCCAACATTCAATTAACTAAAATCTATATATAATGACTGCAGCACAATTCTGCCCCTGCAAAATTCTCCTATGCTAGCCCAACAATACTTGACATTGAGATCTCTTGGTATCAGTTAAACAAACGATTTGAGGAGTTTTAATCAAGCTCTATTAACTACTGGGGAAGTGCTTATGGACAGATGCAACACATCTATGGAGACAGGTTATTGATATAAAATATGGGGAAGAATGTGGTGGCTGAACTTCAAGCTCACTCAGAGCACCTCATTGGTGTAGCTTGTGGAGGAGTATTTGCGCAGGATAGGATACTTTTCAGTAAAATTTATCTTTTAAGGTGGGAGACAACACTTGTTTAAGGTTCTTCCACGATGTTTGGTGTAGAAATCATTCTCTAAAAGAGTTGTACCCTAGCTTGTATGCTTGCTTGCTTGATCAGAATGCATCAATCCATTCAATCATGGAGATTCCGGTAGGTGGGAAGGCCAAATATGGAATTTACAGATGTTTTCATGATTGAGAGTTGGCATTGGTTCTTTCTTAGACCTTCTATTCTCCCATATCCCTAGGAGGGAGGGTGTGACAAGATGTAATGGAAATTGAAAGAGAGTAGAGCATTTACTGTTCACCCTTGTTATGAGGCTCTCCATGGTGCACCGAATAACTCTTTCCCATGGAAGTGTTTTGTGTGTTAATGCTCCCAAGAGGGTCTCTTTTTATGTTTGGACCGCAGCCTATGAGAAAATTCTTAGTTTTGATAACCTTTAAAGGCTTAGAGCATTCACATCAACTAATGCAAAAAATATTGTCTATTTTAGAATAAGAATTTACTTTTTCTAATTTAACTAACCATTTTTCAAAACACTCACTTTTGATTATCTATTTTATACTCCATTTCATTAAAGTATTAGTTTTTATTGATTTTTTAAATTATTTCTCTCTCTTCACACCTAACAATCAGCATCCACTCTCTTCCTTTACTCTCGAGAAATAATAAAAAATCATTTTGCATAAACTATTGTGACTCGTATATTTTCACAATCACTATAGTGAAATTCCATTTTGTATAACCAGTTCATATATGATATAGGTGATTTTTGGGTTTCATTTTCTATATTTTGGGTTTTAAGCTATTTTACATGAGTTGGTATGAATGCTCTTATCAAGCTTGGATTTACCTTAGTTGGGTGGTGTTGTATGTGCCAGTGCAGTAGATAAACAATGGCTCATTTGTTGATTCAATGTGGTGTTGTCTATGATTTATGAAGTTAGTGTTTAGAACTTTTGGGATTCCTTGGGTGTTACCAGTGAGGGTGGTTGATCTTTTGTTTGGATGGAAGAATTGGTCTGAGAGACACTCTTTGGCAATCTAGAACATCATTCTGCTATGTTGGATGAGGCTATCATGGAAGGAGAGAAATAGCCATACATTTGAGAATACAAACAAATCAAAGAATCCATTGGAAGTACTGTTGATTCACACTTTATTTGATTGGTCTTGAGTACGGGGTCTTACAAATTGTAATAAGCTTGTGGGTTTCTCAAAATCACTTCTTCGTTGTGTACAATTTTTTGTAATTCTTTTACGTTATAGAGTGCTGACGTAATCTATTTAATTAATAAAATTTTCTTTCTTAACGAAATTAAAAAGAAAAAAGAAAAAAGAGAGGCATTGAGTCGTTTCACATATTTTTAATTAATATATCATCAAGATTACAGTCATTTAAGGGCTATTATTCAAGGTCACAAATGTTTATGGATTTTATCCACTTGTAAATAGAGGCTATGTCAACTTTATGAGGGACACTTGACTAATTGTTACTAGAGAAATTGTATCTTGCCTATCAATTCTATTGAGCGTGAGAACTCTAGGATCTGCTTGTTTCACCAACTTGAAGAGGCTTTTCTTCGTTTTCCTCCAAAAAATTTAGACTTCAATAGAATATCTACATCCCATCGTGATCCTAATACATTAACTTAGATCTAATCTTTGGATGGGGTTGTGGTGTTAGGATTTTATTTTATTTTTTTCAGTTCATGGTTTAATGGACTCTTGTAATTTATGTGCTTGATTGTACATTGTCCCTGATGTATACTTTCTGTATACTTGGGTGACTTTTTTTATATAAATTTTAATATATTTTTCATTACTTAAAAAAAAAAAATAAAAAAATCTTTTTCACCTCCCATTTGAATCTTGAAAAGAAACCAAAATTTTTAATAATGGTTTAGAAAGAAAGCAACTTTTTCTTCTTATATTTTCAAGGTATTTGGCACTCCCCACCAACTTAGTGATCCACAATCTTGTGTAGTAGTCCCATGTCTCACACACACCAGAAAATTGGTGAGATAAAATCCTGAAGTAGTGATTGCCAATAGCCAAAGGCAAAGTGATAGGAATTGAACAATGGGCAGCCAGTAATTCCTCAGGCATCTTGAACCCAAAGCCGAAAACCCTTTTCAGCCAACGGTATTTTAACCACTTTCCTTTTATAAAGATCTAAAACAAAGCCACTACATAATCTATGGATATTTTTCTTTCTTTCAAGTTGATTTTTCATAGTGTTTTTTTTTTTCTCTTTCAAATCCATTTTTCTTCATGATTTTATTTTTATTTTATTTGCTTTAGATATGTTTTCCTTTTCAAAGTGTGATGATGTTGAATTTGTCCAACAAGTCATATAATTTTATCACTGCCCAATGATCATGTATGGTCACTTGATTGAAGAGATCCAATTGCTTCTGACAAATTGTTGGTTCTTGTGAGTATGCTTTTTTGCTTAGAAATGGGAATAGGGTGGCTAGATTGATGGCTCACAGTCTTGTTGTAATGTTAGAGCATTTCTCGCAGCTTAGTCATATTTTCAAATTGTTTGGAATCTATCTTTTGTTTACCTATATTTTTTCAAATACATTTTTCAATAGACTCTTTATCATTTCTCTATCCCATCTAAATATTATTTCTACATTCTTTCTTTGTTTTTTTTTTCTTCAATTTTCCTTAATATTTTTTTTCCCTTTCTAAACAGCCATATTTTTTTGATTGCCAAAGCTATAGTTTTTAGATCTCCCAATAGAAACATTTGCAAATTTTTCAACCATATTTCCCACTCATATTTTTTTAACGGTCATATTTTTGAAATAGTTATGTTTAAGAGGAGGTATATAATGTGTAAGGACTCAATTTGTAACGATCCCAAACTGATATTGGGTTCGTACGTTAAAGGCCCAAACAATAAAATTTGTAGAGAGTGGGCTGAAAGGTTAGGCCTTGGTCACCGGACAGAAGTTAATCATGGTGTTCATGGTGGACGCACAGAGGTGAACTAAGTTTGTCCATGGATCTTATCCATTGAACTTAATGTTCTTATTATTCCTTTCACTTTCTGGGTACAATTATTTCCGCCACCCTTCTTTGGCGCATGAATCCTTACATTATATATCCCTTCTCAGGTGATCTTGACCTTCCATCTGTCAATCGGCAGGTAACTACTCGAGTGCCTGTCCTATCAGCCGTTTCCCCCTACTTTTTGTTAGTTGCAATAACCGAAACCACACTATTCAGGGGTCTTTTCCCATGAATGTGGCCAGGACGTTTGTTGGCGCATTCACTGCGAAGGTGATGTCTTTTCCTTGAACCACTCCCACACTGTACCCCCGTGTGAGTCCCATTCTATTTGCCTTTTCTTCTAGGAGCGCTTTGGAGACTGCCTTTGACGACGTGTCGCTCTTCCCTTATAGGCCTTGGGATGCCGAGGACAGGTTCATCCTCGGTTACACCTCTAGGCCATTTGGACTTTCGCTGCTTGTCCTTGGCAACTACTCTCCTCGGCGCGGGCCTTGGGCCCTAATGAAAAGTGGGCCGGGACTACAAATTCTCTGGCCCCACAATAGCCCCTCAAAATCCTGCTGTCCGGATCCTCGGACGGAGAAGAGGGTTTTGATGACGTCAAGCCTCTGTCAAAGCTTGTCAATCCTTGTCATCTATCAGTTCTAGAGACTCTTCGTCTGTCGAAGACATGTTCTTGGAGCCTTGGAAGGTGAAACGTGTCTTCATTAAATGTGGGCGGCTATGTGCTTCCCACGTTCAACGGCTTGATGGTAATCTAACGGTGGAGATTTCCTTACCTTTATGGGCGGGAAAATTCGTGCAGTTACTTTCGATGGGAGGTATAAATAATTTTTAGAACTGATTTGTCTTCTCACTTTTGCACTTAAGAGTTCTAGCGCACATATCCTAGGTTTAGTCAAACTTTCATCCAAATTCAAGTCTATCTCCAGCATAAAAAGCCTGTCCGAGGCACCTTTCCTCTTTTCTGTAAGTTCTCTGCCTTCACTAACTCGTACTTTTTCTTTTCTGGGTTTATTTTTCTCTCGTTCCTCCCCTTCTCCCATTGCCCCTTGAATCTGTTTAGTAGTTCCTAGAGATGGTTAAATTGAAAAAGTTGGTTGAGACCGAAGAGGCGATGGAAAAGTTCATCGCCGACTATAGGATTCCCCCCAATGTAAGTTTGAGGCACTGCAAGGAGGGGGAGTGGCATCTTAAGAGAAGGACGGGCGAGGTGGTAATTCCCCTTCTCGCCTTCGTAGAGGGGGGTATGAGAATTCTCATGGGGTCAGTAATGAGGAGTTACTTTCGGCATTTCCGATTAGCTCCCACCCAGTGCACTGCCAATATGTTTAGGATTTTGGGTTGTGTGGATGCCTTAAATGAAAAAATGGGGCTAAGACTAACCCATCATGACGTAAATTGGTGCTACAATCTCTAAAATTTGAGGGGCAAATCCTACTACATGAAGACGAGAGACGATAGGGTTCGGCTAATCCAGTACCTCCCCGAGTCCAACAAAGGGTTGAACAAGGATTTTCGTATTGTATCTGGGGAATGGCATGATGACCTTCCTTGTCCAATTGTGGAGGGAGAACCAAGTGGGGTGTAGAGAGTAAGAGGGTGCCAATCCTTTGCCCCGTCTTAATTTGGTGTGGTTCGGTTACTAACCATGTACATGCCCTTTTTTGCAGATCCTCACGCCTTTCACCGACACTTTCATTTGGTTAACCGGGTGGATTTGGAGACTGTTCTTCAAGCGGCGGTTTTTGTAAATGACGAGGATGGTCAAGTTAGAGTCGCTCACAAAATCTTAGGGTACGATCCCATCCAGAAGTCATTTGTCGACTCAAAGCAAGTGATTAGAGCTAACGATCCTTGGCTTCTGAAAATTACTGTAGTCGAGCACGGGTTTTTGATCTCTGAAGGATCTCCTGTCCCGGAGGGCATCCCGTTGGCGGGTTCTTCCTCGTCTCACCAAGCAGCGGAGGACGAAGGTGATTTGGGTCTGTCCGAGGAGGGATTTGGAGTATTTGACCAAGTTGACCCATCCGAGGATCCTCCCGGTGATCTGGGTGACCCTGACTTGTCCGAAGCGGAACTGTTGTCAGTGGAAATATCCTCTCGAGCCGAGATGGGTCTTAAGAGAAAGCCCCCAACCAGCTTATTCGACCTCATCGAAGGTCAGCTGGGGAAGGGTGCACAGGGAAAGTCGCAATCCAGTGTTCCAACTCCCCCACCCCAGCCCCAACCTGTTCAGACTAGATCTTCCTCTTCCAAGTCGCAGCCACAATCTCCCCGCCCGAAACTTCCTGCTCCTCCTCAATCAGCTCTGCCTTCTCGACCTGAGCCCACTAACTCAAAGAGAAAGAGGAGTCCTAAAGGTAAGGAACCAATGAATGGGGGAAAATCCCAATCCTCTCAGGAGGGGGACGAAGCCCCGCGAGCCTAAAAGCAGTTAAAGATAGGGCATCAAGGCCGGGGGAAAAGGATCGACGCCCAATCCGCGCCGAATGCTTGGCTTCCCGCCCCAATGCTCCACGGGGAGCCATTACTGGAAGACGCATCCATGAGGAACCTTGGAGACGACGAAGGTGGTTATGTGACCGACGCGCTAGAGAGGGTCCTGCTGCTTCCCACTGATATGGAAGAGTTGAAGAATATGAGAATGCAGGAGGTTGCCCTCAGTGTGAAGAGGTACCTGGGTATGGTAAGACTCCTAAAACCTATAACTCCGTCGATTCTTGCTCCTAGATTCTCGTTCATAACATGTTTGTCTCAATTGGCAGGCTATCCAAGCTACCTATAGGATGGAGGAAGAAGTTAAGGAGCAGAGTAAGACCGCAGAGCTTGAGCGCAATAAACGTATAGATGCAGCGCGAACCCTCAAAAATTCCAAGTCTGACCTCGCGAAGGCCAGGGAGGACTTAAAGGAAGCAACCAGAGCCAGGGATAGTGCTGAGGCAAGCTTGATTGGTGCCCAAAAACAGGCTGAGGAACAGACAATGCACCTACTTGCTGCCAAGGAGCAATTGGAGATTGCCAAGGAGCAGATCAGTGATTTAAAGAAGAAACTGATCAAAGCAGACAATGCTAAGGGCGTGGTGGAATTTGCCAGGGATGAAGCCGTGAGGGCCAAGACGGAGGTTGAGTTTGTTAGGACTGAGGCCGAAACTGCTAAGGACAAGGTCGAGGAGGAGGGCTACAAGGCGGGGGTGGCTGAAACCCAAGCCCTCCTTAAAGCTCAAATCCCTGGAGTATGCAGGCTATACTACTCCTAAGTTTGAAACGAGGCCCTCAAACGAGCTGGGGTGGAGGCTTCGTCCGACTTGTGGAAGGCGGAGAGCGTATTTTATCCTCCAGCCATCCGTGAGACCGCCTTCGCCAGTTTCGAGACTATGAGCGTTCCAAAGGAGGCCGAGGCTGCTCAGTCAGAAGCTGCTCAAATCATTGTCATTCCTGGCGAGTCGACTGAGGGAGGAGAGCCTCATGAGGCGACAAAAGCACCTGGAGGTCTGAATCCCGAGATGCCTCAAGAGGCTGCCAAGTCTATAGTCAGTGTTCAGATCTCTGGTGCCGAGGAGCCAGCCATCTTTGTTCAGCCCCTTCAGGCCATTCCCCTCGCTGATGTCCCCAAGGGCACTGAGGCTGATCCTGCTCAACCTTCCCAGGAAGGAGATGTCTCCCAGGGCCCTGAGGCTAATCCTGCTTAGCTTTCCCAGGGTGTGGCCAAAACGAAATTGAAGAAGTAGAAGCCCTGGCCAACTTTTGCATTTGTTTCTAGTTTAACTGTTAATTAGTTTCCCTTTTGTTTTAAGGACTTTAGAGTTTTCTTGTAATTAAACTCTTTGACCGCATGTATGAAATTCTTTTCTTCCTCTTTCCTTTAAATTACATGTTCGTTATCCTTGCCGATATTTACTATTGTTGCGAATCTCATGGTTTTTGAACTAGTTATCTTAACATGTATGAATAGTTGTGCATATGATATACTTGGGATCACATCCTAGAGTTCTAACTTACCCGCGCCCATGGGGCGTTGAATTTGTATCTAAACATACTTCTGAGGGACTAAAGGCATCATTCGAGGTGCCGTGCGTGTTGTTGGGCCGTGTCTGGTACTTAGATTTTCTTGGAGTATCTAGTTTCCCCATAGGTTTGAGTCCGAGAACCATATAAGACATTGGTTCTGTCCAAAACTTATAGCTTTTCTCAAAATAATTGGTTTCCCTATAAGTTTGAGTCTGAGGACCATGCAAGACCTTGGTTCTGTCCAAAACTTATAGTTTTTCTTTAAAGTAGTTGGTTTTCCCATAAGTTTGAGTCCGAGGACCATGTAAGACCTTAGTTCTGTCCAAAACTTATAGCTTTTCTCAAAGTAGTTGGTTTCCCCATAGGTTTGAGTTCGAGGACCATGCAAGACCTTAGTTCTGTCCAAAACTTATAACTTTTCTTTAAAGTAGTTGGTTTCCCCATAGGTTTGAGTCCAAGGACCATGCAATACCTTGATTCTGTCCAAAACTTATAACTTTTCTCAAAGTAGTTGGTTTCCCCATAGGTTTAAGTCCGAGGATCATGCAATACCTTGGTTCTGTCCAAAACTTATAGCTTTTCTCAAAGTAGTTGGTTTCCCCATAGGTTTGAGTCCGAGATCCATGCAATACCTTAGTTCTGTTCAAAACTTATAGCTTTTCTTTAAAGTAATTGGTTTCCTCATAGGTTTGAGTTCGAGGACCATGCAAGACCTTGGTTCTGTCTAAAACTTATAGCTTTTTTTTAAAGTACTTGGTTTCCCCATAGGTTTGAGTCCGAGGACCATGCAATACCTTGGTTCTGTCCAAAACTTATAGCTTTTCTTTAAAGTAGTTGGTTTCCCCATAGGTTTGAGTCCGAGAACCATGCAATACCTTGGTTTTGTCCAAAACTTATAGCTTTTCTTTAAAGTAGTTGGTTTCCCTATAGGTTTGAGTCTGAGAACCATGCAATACCTTGGTTCTGTCCAAAACTTATAGCTTTTCTCAAAGTAGTTGGTTTCCCCATAGGTTTGAGTCTGAGGACCATGCAATACCTTGGTTCTGTCCAAAACTTATAGTTTTTCTTTAAAGTAGTTGGTTTCCTCATAGGTTTGAGTCTGAGGACCATGCAATACCCTAATTCTGTCCAATACTTATAGCTTTTCTCAAAGTAGTTGGTTTCCCCATAGGTTTGAGTCCGAGGACCATGCAATACCCTGATTTTGTCCAAAACTTATAGTTTTTCTTTAAAGTAGTTGGTTTCCTCATAGGTTTGAGTCCGAAAACCATGCAAGACCTTGATTCTATCCAAAACTTAGATTTTCTTAAGGTTTCGAGGATTAGCCCCTCGACCAAGGTGTTGGGCGTTGACATGATGTTGGAAGCCCCTAGAACTGCCCGTGCCACTGGCGCTTCGAAGTGTAGCCCCTAGTGGAACTTTATATTAAGGCAACAACAGCGAGCTGTTGGAAATGATAGAGGGGCTTTCGCAGACCCTTGTTAGACAGGGACTTGATCCTACCACCGCCTGTGCCAACGCACAAGCCTTCCCACAGACGGCACCAATTGTAAGGACTCAATTTGTAACGATCCCAAACTGATATTGGGTTCGTACATTAAAGGCCCAAACAATAAAATTTGTAGAGAGTGGGCTGAAAGGTTAGGCCTTGGTCACCGGACAGAGGTTAATCATGGTGGACGCACAGAGGTGAACTAAGTTTGTCTATGGATCTTGTCCATTGAACTTAATGTTCTTATTATTCCTTTCACTTTCTGGGTACAATTATTTTTGCCCCCCTTCTTTGGCGCATGAATCCTTACATTATATAGCCATTCTCAGGTGATCCTGACCTTCTATCTGTCAATCAGGCAGGTAACTACTCAAGTGCCTGTCCCATCAGCCGCCTCCCCTCACTTTCTGTTAGTTGCAATAACCGAAGCTACACTATTTAGGGGTCTTTTCCCATCAATGTGGCCAGGACGTTTGTTGGAGCATTCACTGCGGAGGTGACGTCTTTTCCTTGAACCACTCCCACACTGTACCCCCATGCGAGTCCCATTCTATTCGCATTTTCTTCTGGGAACGCTTTGGAGGCTACCTTTGACGACGTGTCGCTTTTCCCTTTTAGGCCTTGGGATGCCGAGGACAGGCTCATCCTCAGCTGCACCTCCGGGCCATTTGGACTTTCACTGCTTGTCCTCGACAACTACTCTCCTCGGCGCGGGCCTTGGGCCCTAATGGAAAGTGGACCAGGACCACAAATTCTCTGGCCTCACATAATGCATTCGATGCATGATATATTTTAACAATAATAATTATGAACAAGAAGGAAAATGGCATGAGAGATACATGGTTTAGCCATACCCATTATGTGTTAAGTGGAAAATGTTAGAATTTAACCAAGTTTGGCCAATCAAGTCACTCATTAATGGTGGATTTCAATTAGCTCAACTAGCAAAATCTCTGATGGTTGAATAAAAGATTTATGATTCAATCTCCGCTTATACAAAAAACTGATTTGTGTCTTGGTCTGATAATAAAAAACTATTATTAGAAATGGACGTTATACATTAAAACTCTATCAAAAAAAAAAAAAAAAGGTACCTCGTTAGTAAAGATGACCAATCAACAAAGCTAGACTTTAATGGTATTAACTCCTCATGTAACATACACGATACATTGGCGTGGGTTGCAAAAGGGGGCGTAACCTTCCATTTGTATAACTAATGCAATAGGGGGTTAACTCACCGCTGTTCTTCCAGATTCTCCTTGCCATGGTTCTTAAGCCATGGATTTCATGTTCCTTACTCTAGTGGCAAGCACGATCACAAGAAATAACTATTTGAGCCATGAAAGCATGGTTTACATACTAGGTCTTAGAGGTATTCATTTTTCTTATGCTAAGAAAACTGTCTTTTAATCACAACTTCTCATTGGACATGATCTCATTGGGGTGGGATCTAGATTACTTTTCCAAATTTCTGAAAGAATTCGAATGTTGTAATAATATTGTCAAATTCTGCTGCTTTTTGGTATGCACAAACATTCCTTTTCCCCAATTAATCATTACAAGTTTTGGTATTGCCATAGTCAAAATATATGAGAAAGGGATGTATGGAACCTCCTAGCTTAATGTTTTCGAAGTATACCTCAAATAATAAACTTTTATTTATGGAGGAAAATACATGTTATGTTTTCTTTTAAGTGCTAAGCCACATTAGCACCCCAACAACCTGTAGGAAATTCCCTTGCCATCAGTTTTGGCCTTGATAAAAACTTGGGGGGGCCAACTTACGTAAGAATTTAGCTTTGGATTCTATTAAATCTAATGAATAGAATGCTACTATAGTCACACCAAGTTAGTGAAAACACTTTGGTTGCCCCTTCCTATCATTCAGCCAAAAAAATTAAATGTAACTTTAGACTCCAATGAATCGCACTGTATCAGCCAGGGCTTCAAAAATCATACTCTGATGAGCTTGTGCAATGTAGCCAATAAGAGATTCACAATTGTATGTGAACTACTCAAATATTTTCTACCGGAAATTTTTGGTTTGCACTTGGCTCAACACCCAAATATAAGTGAGAATCAAACTATATGTGTGCACATTCAACGTGTTGCCTGTTGAGCCAAAGGTCTGTGAGGCTTTGGAGCTGAAACAAAACAAACTATAATTTAAGTATAAGAAGAGGATGAAATTATATATAGTAGCATATTTTATTTATATATACTAGGGTGCTAACACATGTAACTGTTATGCTAACAAATCAAATCTTAAGCACATAAGGTTTGCCACATTGAACAAATGAAAGGTGTAATTTGACGTCCTAGGTGCATTATTAGCAGCATAACAATTTTTTTTAAAAAGGAAAAGCAGCATAACACTTAAATGCACAAATGGAAGCCAAATAAAAGTTAGCTACTTCAAAAAAATCTATTACATTTCAGCATAGTTTACTGAAAATAAAAGTTAAGGCAATTCTCCTATTAATTCAGGTTGGAATTTGAGACATGAGAACATCTTAAGGTTTGAACTTGGAATATACTTTCTAGGACCCCTGACCAATTTTTCGTTTTTCTTTGTTTTTGTATTTTCCATTTCTAAGATCATGACTTACGCGAAAGAAGAGGATAAACCTTATAGCCTAATCAAATTTGTATCAAATTGTCTTGTCTTTTTCTATTTAGCTAGGTTCTTAAGATTTTAAAATAACAAGGACAAATAATATCTAAGAATTTGTCAATGAGTATCATTTTCTCGCAACAGGGCAATTTCATTAAAATCTCGACAAATACAAAATTACAAATTAGACATGATATTTGCCTGACAAACAAGGCAAATTGGACATCACATGAGGCCATAATATCACAACCCTACTCACCTTTTCATATTATAAATCTATTATAAACATTTAATACATGTGGGAGATTGTAATAGGTTAAACTTAATGACTAGCAGACATCCAATTATCATCTAATATTGATGTTAATTATGCAATATCGGCTTGTTGAACATCTCAGTTGTTATTATCCCAGATTACAAGATACGGTTCAAGCTTTCAACCCATTCAAAAAAGGGTTGGCTTATGGTTAATTATCCACGTTAGCAAGAAATACTTCTATATGTCGTAAATCTGTGTGCTGTATACATTGTTGGTCAACTTCTTAAAAAATTGAACTTTTTGATTGGAAGGTTTCTAAATGCTATCAGAGCCTTGATTTGACAAAGAGGACACTTCCAATCCTAGGAATACAGGACCTACATTTTTTTTTTTTTTTTTGGATAGGTAAAGAAAAATTTGACGTAGGATAAATTGGGAAAATTTGTCTACAGGTGGTTGTGGTGGCTTTAGGACCGTTTAAGAAGATTTGTGGATTTTCAGTTTAGAATCCCTTGTAAAGGGTTAGGCTTCAAAACAGAAACTATTTATTTTATGGTTGAAAAGATAAGAAAAAGAAACTGAAATATAATTTTTGCATTTGTGAATAGTGAACAGTCACGTAACTATCTGTGAACAGTAAACAAGAGAGAAGAGAAAGGGAGGAAGAAAGAAGCCTAAGGCCAACATGCCTCAATACTCAAAATGCTGTATAATTTTTATTAATTAAATATAACTTTTTTGAGTATGATAAGACACTTATATAGACCCTACATAACTTCTAGTAGAACTAAGATTTCTACTTTGACTAGTAAACAAAACCCTAATTGAATTAAACCAAAGCCTGTACATAAAGATCCATAAACTATATTAGACTTATTAATAAAAGCAAACCTACGGCTCATACCCAATACTTGTAGAATTACTAAATGCCCTACACTTTAGAAATACCAAAAAAAATATATATATATATATATATCATGCTATGGTTGCGCCATCAAAATTAATTTCTGTAAATGAACTAATAATTTGATTTAACACGCCCGCTTTTGGTAGGCAGACCTGACCCCCCCCTTTTTTTTCCTCTAGTTTTGGGGAGGGGGCAGGGGACTAGTGTTTGTTTGTTAGCTTACATTTTAGGAATGAATGATTTTTATAAGCAGTGCAGCGTGTTACCAGTAATGCCATGGTTAGCACACCAATATGTTTGAGAGTAAATTTTAGTCTTGCAGAAGGTTAATTGTGAGATGCATTTCCAAATGTGACTCATGAATTCTTTTCTCCTTGTTTTCCAATTCTTTCAAAAAAAGATTAATTGCTTCCTTGAACGCAGCCAAATAGAGCCTAATTACGATGAAGTTACATACCATTAGGGTTCCCTTGTTCATAGAATGTTCGTAGAAGAGAGACTGCTTCTGATGCCATTATTCCTCCAGTACATTTAAATCCCTTTCCTTGAGGAACACCATGACTATCATGAAAGAGAAAGTTGCAGACTGTCCATTAGAATGAACTTAACAATGCATTAATTAGTCAGAGTGCATACAAAAATAAAGAACAATTGAAAAGTTACGTAAACACTCTTCTTTTAGATTTCTACTTTCGGAACCAGACTCACAATCTAATATGAAAGTAAAATATTCTTGGGTACTACCAAGTCAAGCAGAAATTTTGGTTTTCTTTCTTTGTGACAACACTCTGAAAGCATAAGAAGTATTCCCTAAAGAAGGCAAATGAAACCAGAGACTGTAAAATTTTGTATTTAACAATTGTCAAAGAAGGTGGCAAAGACACAGAAAGAAACTAGTAAATTATTAAGAGAGAATATACTACTGACAAAAGAACAGAGGAAAATAGATGAAATGGAACTTTGTCCACCATTAAAGGATAAATGATAACTAAAATCAATTTGTGTCAGCAGAAAGTATTCATGACAGGGAACATAACTGGAGCCCTCTTTAAAGACTTATAAGAGGCAAGGGACAGTTGACTTGAGTCTTATTTTATTGTTTTTTGACATTTTCAAATTTTGAATATTAACTTTTATTGTGATTGAGATATTTACGATGTATCGATGTATGATTGTAATCTCTGGAGCCTATTAGAACGGGACTCCACAAATGTTTTGGGCAGTGCATTTTGAATGAAAAATATTTTCCAGTTAGAATTGTTCTCACTTGGTGGTGATTCCAATCAACCTTAGGTGATGAAGCCTAGGGTTCTCTTGCTTTCCAACATGTTCTGCATCAACATGGTATCAGAGTCTGATCCCCCCTCCATTGACTCAGGTTTCATTGTGTTGGGCTGCTGTTTTGAAGGGGTTGGGCTCTAGGATTCAAAGCCGTGCACGAGGCGGTTTGTGGGACTCATGGACTGTTTGGGGTTTTGTGGCAGTATTCTCAGTCAGTTTGGGGGCAGCAACAGTTTGACCGCAATCGGCAGCTTTGGTGACTGCAACTTTAATGGGGCATCATCAGTCAAAAGGGGCTTCGCATGATTCCATAAGGTATGTATTTGGTTTTTGTTCAAGCGTGGTTGAGGTTGATTTCTTCTTTAGTCTGATTTGGAGTGGGTGGAGGGGGGATTGGGCGCTCTAATCCAAGTTGATGCAGAACATGTTTGAGGAAAGCAGGAAAATATGAAAACAAAATAAAACCCTAGGCTTCACCACTTAAGGGTGCTTGGAATCACCATGCAAGAACAATTCTAACTAGAAAATATTCTCATTCAAAATGCACTGCCCAAAACATTTGTGGAGTCCCCTTCAATGGGCTCCAAAGACTACAATTAGACATCGATACATCATCGTAAATCTCTTGATCATAATAAAAGAAAACATTCAAAATTTGAAAATGTCCACTGGTAAAATGAGAAACTATCTAAAACAATAAAGTCTGTAATTAAGGGACAGTAAGTGGCACCCCCAATATGGAAACTATGGCAAACAATCCCTGCATCCTTGCTCTGGTGTCCACACCACTGACACACCAACAAGAGTATGCAACAATAGCAATGAGCCTTCTCCATCCATGTTTTACCAAGTTAAATCCAGGGTCAGGTTTTCCATGCCATACATTTGGATTTCTCTTTAACATTAACGATAGTGTATTATGGTTAGCCTTTTTATAGGTTTTTTTTTTTTTTTTTTTGATGACTAGCTTTTTGTAATATTTTTATTCTCTTCTCATATCCAATAGCTTTGTAAGGCCAAAGAGATGCATTTTTATCAAGGACATTAATAATAGACCATCACCTCATGTACCATTACTTTTGTACAATGGTGCCATTTATTGGTTATGTCAAAGATAAAACTTAGTCATCACTAAATGTTTCAGCTATCTGCTGGTTAAAAAGTTGAGGCATGGACTGGTCAACACAGGTTGCTTAATGTACCAATTTTGCTATTGTAACATAGAAGATGATGATCCGTGTAGCTATTTCGCAAACAAAATATCAACAAGTAGCAGATTTTTGGTACAATAAGAATTATATCATATGCTTTACGACCTTTTTGGAGGGTCTTTCTCTGGATTTGTTTGAATATCAGCCAAATGTTAAGGCTGTTTTATTAACTTTTCTCTCAGTAATGCTATGCCCCTAAATTACACTTTATATCATATCAAGAAATATATATATGGCATAGTCTCAAATATATTTGCAACAATTTATTATGAGAAACAAAAAGCAAGTTTCCCAAGGAATAGAAAATAAATTGAACCAATCAACAAATACTTAACTGCGAGGATGGGTCCAGAAATAAACCTTTTAAGTGGCTCAGAGCTACCTAAATGCAAGGACAATATTGATCCACAACCTCCAAATTTATCATTTGCACAGCCATAACATACTTCTTTTATACCTAAAGAGAGAACAAGGTAATGCAATGATCAGATTATCGCCTAAAAAATAAAATAAATTTCCTTTAATAGAGTTAAGAGCATACCAAGAATTGATAAAGCAGCTGCACACATTATGCATGGTTCACAGGTAACGTAAAGGTAGCAGTTTGAAAATTTTTCAGCGACTTCTAACTTTGAAAGTCCATTTTTCTGCCAGTGCTCAAGAAGAATATCAATAGCTTCCATCTCCGCATGTCTTGTGGCCTGTACACATACCGCAAGTCAATTTTACTGAAAATTTTATAATAAAAAATCTCACAAGATTAGTTAAAAAGCATTAGTCACAGCTGAAAATAGCATTAAAAGTGGAAGGCCTTTAACATTTACATATGATTACTGTTATTTTATCTGTAAGAAACAAATGTTATAAGTTAAAGTGTCATACTTTTTCAAGGATGTTTGAATTGAGAAGTCACGACTATAATATTATTCAAGAACTCAGGGAAGCCCCAAATCAATAGGCTTAAAAGCTTTTTCAAGTTGTATGACTTGTGCTTGACCATTGGGAACAGTTTTTTTTTTTTTTTTTGATAGGTAAGAAAAATCTATATAAATAAAGCTTCATTATGCAAAAGGGCACAAAGAAGTCAAAAAGATAAAAGCAAAGAAAAAGACTTAAAATACAAGAGAGAAGATAAATAATGAACAAAAAGAGACTAGTCAAAAAGAGAACCACTAAAAGAAGCAAGCAGCTAGTCTTCCAAACTATCTACATCCTCAAATGTCCCTCATATTACACTCCCTCCATATACACCACATCAAACACAATGGAACTAAATTCCAAACATTTGAAAGATGCTTCCCCAACCGAAAAGAAAATTTGGTAATGTTATTTGTAAAACCCACAAAACCCCAAAAGATCGAAAAGCAAAATACCACAACCGATGAGCCTTCTCACAATAAAGCCACAAATGATTCACGGTCTCCCCACAACAACGGCACATAACACACAAGTCAACAACAATGAAGCCCCTAAGTCTCAAACTATCACCCGTGAGTACATATCCTAAGTTGCGGTCTAAACAAAAAAAGAGACTCATCAAGGGGCCTTAACTTTCCAAATGCCTTTCCAAGGAAAGATGCCAAAGAGAGGACCTCACAACTCATTATAAACCGATTGGATATCAAATTCCCCATTCTTCAACTTTCATCAAATGCGATCCCCATTTTCAGTTGAAGGGGTATTGGATTCCAAAGTATAAAGGAAATCCACGACTAAATCCAACCCCCAATCATTCAAATCCTGAGTGAAACATACATCCCAACTCCTACTCTCCCCCACACCCTGCCTTGCTAAGGAGAACTCAACTAAGGCCTCTCTATTAATGGAAATCTCATACAAAACCAGGTAAGTCAATTGAAGAGGTTGATCCTCGCACCAACAATCTTGCCAGAATTTTACTCTATTTCTCACCCCAATCTCAAACCAAATATGTTGGCTAAATGTTTCCCAACCCATTCGGATGGCTCTTCATAAACCCAACCATGCACACCCCTACCCAACTTATAAGTCCATCCCCCTGCTTTTCCCCAAACTTAGTAGCTACCACCCTCCTCCAAAGTCTTTTCTTCTCAACCCCAAAACACCATAGCCATTTCCCTAATAAGGCATTATTAAAGGTAGTGAGTTTCCTTATTCCCAAGCCACCATTGACCGAAGGCACATGCACTTTGTCCCATACTACTAAATGTGACTTGGACTCGCCCCCCATACCTCCCCAAAGAAAATCCCAACTTCTCAATCTTATTAGCCACATGAGTAGGAATGGTGAAAGGCGACAAATAATAGGTAGGGAGACTCGATAATGTACCCTTAAGAAACATCAATCTACCACTGTTTGACAAATAGAGCTTCTTCCACCCCACCAATTTTGCTCTTAGTAGGATTCCAAATAGAAGGGGAATCAAGAGAAGCCCCCAAAGGCATGCCAAGATAAGACATAGGTAAAGCCCTGACCCTACAACCCAAAATCTCTGGCAAAGCATGCACATTATCAACCTCCCTTATTGGAACCATATTAGAACCATTTCATTCTTACACACATTAACCTTCAAGCCTGTCACAACTTGAAAACAAAGTAGCAGAATCCGTATATGAAGGATCTGCTCCACATCAGCATCACAAAAAAGAATCGTATCATCTGCAAAACAAGAAATGTGGAACACATACCCCATCATCCCGCCTACTATCAGCCTTGAAACCTCGAATTAAACCTGCCCCCTCCACTCTCTTCAACATCCTACTAAAAACCTCCATCATAAATAAAAACAACATAGGAGATAGCGGATTCCCTTGTCTCAGTCCTCTCGAACTTCCAATAAATTAGCTGGAGACTCATTTACCAAAACAAAGAATTGAAACATGGATATACAAGTATGAATCCATTTACACCACTTCTCCCCAAAGCCCATTCTCTTCAACAAAACTAGGGGGAGTGCCTCCCAATTTACATGATCGTAAGCATTCTCAATATCTAGCTTACATATAACCCTTGGAATCTTACTCTTGACTCAACTGTCCACACATTCATTGACAATAAAGACTGAATCAAGAATTTTTCTTCCACCCACAAAGCCATTTTATCTGATATTAGCTAATCTAAAACCCCTCTCAAACGGTTCACCAATACCTTACCAAGATTTTATACACTCCCCAACAAACTGATGAGCCGGAAATCTCTAATATTAAATGCATCATTCTTTTTAGGGATTAAGGCAATGAAAGTAGTATTAAGAGATTATTGTGGTGATGAAACTCCTTAAAGATGGATAAGACATCTTTTTCCACAACTCTCCAACAATGGTGAAAAAAATGCCATAGAGAAGCCATCTGAACCTAGAGCTCTATCTCCTTCTATATCTCTTATAACTTGAAGGACCTCCTCCTTCTCAAACTTCCTTTCAAGCCATTCCCTTTTCGTCCCAATTTGATCAAACTCCAAACCCTCCACAAAAGATCTCAACTCCTTTGTCTCTTGATATAATGTTTTGTAAAACTGTACTAATTGGGTAGCCACCACTGACTTCTCCTCATATATCACCCCATCCACCCCCAAAATACCCAAATAATACCTATGGGATATTGCCATCTTGTGGAAAATTTAGTACTATTATCTCCTTCCTTGAGACATAATATCCTCAAGTTTCTCCAAGCCCAAGACCAGTCAAAAAGAGAACTACTAAAAGAAGCAAGCAACTGATCTCCCAAACTCTCCACGTCCTCAAATGTCTATCTATTACCTTCACTCCATATACACCACATTAAGTACAACAGAGCCAAATTCGAAATATTTGACGAGTGCTTCCCCAACCAAAGAGAATATTTGGGACCGTTCTTGGTAAGACACATGAAATATTTGGAATTTGGTTAGGGAGGCACTCGTTAAATATTTTGAATTTGGTTCCGTTGTACTTAATGTGGTGTATATGGAGGGAAGGTAAGAGACAACATTTGAGGACGTGGAGAGTTCAAGAGATCAGTTGCTTACTTCTTTTAGTGGTTCTCTTTTTCAATAGTCTCCAGCTTGGAGACTCACATCTAGTGACTCCCCCCCTTTATTCCTTACCTTTGTATTTAATTTTTTCTTTTTTGTTCTTTTTCTTTTTCTCCGTGTACTCCTTGGTTTGCTTTGTGCTCTTTCCGCATGAAGTAGCTTTTCAAAAAAAAAAAAAAAAACTAGGGGTTGTCCCTTCTAAGAGATGAAATTTCTATGAAATGTGGTAGTGATTGCAATTTGATTTCTTGTTAGACTAGATGTAATAAACCGGTATTAGCTTCATAACTACAAGATAAAGTGGTTAAAAAAAAATGTTTGCAAATCAAAATTCTACGACACACAAAAGGAAACGAAAGCAGAAAAAAGGAGATCAAAGCAGCTCTGAAATGATGGAAACCAGTAGAGAACACATAGTGGAAAAATATGAAAGGAAAAAGAAAAGTGGATCTTACGTTTCGTGTCTCAGTAGTTCGATTTCTTCCTGAGGCAATAACTTTCCCCTCCTCAACAATCACACAGCTGGTAATCATATTAATAATGTAACCATAAAATCATACTCCAGATATAATGTGGAATAAATTATCAGCATAAGAATTAAGAAAGACTCATTGTACCACTTCATGAAACTTTTTTTTTTTGAAAGCTTATGTTATAATGTAAGAAGGTAAGAACATAGTCTAATGTTTGTTTTGAAGAACATAGTGTAATGTCCATCTTCACAACACAGTTAACAGTGAGATACCACCAAGCCCTGCATATGTGAAGGAGTACATGGCCTGAAGATCAAATGAACACGCCTCTCTCTTAAACATAGTTATGGGCAAGAAAAGCAAGCTTTGAGTAGCTATTTGGAGCAAAATATGAGAAAGTTATTCCATTTAATTTTTTCCTGGTTCACACAATGTGACTTACATAAGAAAAAGGTCACATGATGAGGCTTCTATCAACATAAATAACCCAATCTCAGCACAAATTAACCCAAGATTTCTCAAACCTATGCTTCGCTCAGCTATAAATAGTCTCACCTAAGTCAATGAGCTCTACCTCAAAATACACTTCCTCCTCCCATAATAATACGATGAAGGGTGAAATTGCGGGTTCAAAACCCACTAGCTGCATGTATAACTTACCAAAAAATAAAGAATAGACTCATGTAGATTGTCAACAGCTAAAAAGGAACCTAAAGCCTTAAACTAAACATTTTGAAAGCTATAAGTCAAAGTCCAACTCACTAAATGTGATAGTTAGTGTTCTTATTGTAAGAGACTGATACAGCCAAAGCAGCCCCACCATAATCATTTATAATTTTTTCTTAAAAAATGACTGGGGAAAAAACAGTGTACCAGATTTTTTTTTTAAAATGATTGTATAATTAACCTATAAGGTTGAAGCTTCATATTTTTGAACTTGTGTTCAAGTCAAGCTTTAGTTTTGTGGCATTCTATAAATGCTCAGAGAAAATGATTGTATAATTAACCTATAAGGTTGAAGCTTCATATTTTTGAACTTGTGTTTGAGTCAAGCTTTAGTTTTGTGGCATTCTATAAAAGCTCAGAGAAATATTAATCAGGGGCAGGGCATTGCAGGGATACAAACTCTGAATTCAGCAAGAAATATAGTTTCTGACAAAATAAAATAATTCACAAAACAGTGGCACTTAGAAAATATTTTAAACTGTCATAGCAATAAATTTTTAGAGTACAATTGGTGACAGGCATGCCATGAAATTTTGTAGAGTATTATTCACAATGTTAGCAAATATATCTTGTAGAGCAATTAAAAGGTACATATTTCTGAAAAATGCTTATTGTAAAACTTTATGGAAAAACATTCGAAGTGGGTGAGATAGGTTTTCTCATTGCATTCGGTTTGAGGTGGGGAATGCTTGGTGTACCCGGTCTGGCATCATGTGTGGTGTGGGGAGATTCCTCTTAAAGAGGCTTTTCCAGCGTTGTTTCAAACTGCTCAGAGCAAAGAAACTCATGTTGTTGATCTTATCTGTTGGAACAATGGGGGATATTGTGTGGGATGTTATCTTTACAAGGTCACTTCATGATTAGGAGTTGGGGGCTTACAGGCCTTTTTTTTATCTTCTATACTCCAACAACATTGATCAGCAAGTGGAGGATAGGATATGTTGGGTTCCTGAAAAGAGTGGCTTTTTTGCTATTAAGTCATATTATAAAATCCTCACAATCGGTTGTGTACATTCCTTCCCTTGGAGAAGTATTTGGAGAAGTATGTTCAGGTGCAGTGGGTTCACCACCGTGAACTCATTGTTCCTTTTCTCATTAATATAATTTTCTATTATCTATCAAAAAAGAAAGACTCTTACACTGGATAATTTGAAAAAGAGGAATATTTGTGTTGTCAATTGGTGCTGTTTGTGCAAGACTAATGACGAATCTGTGGACCACTTGCTTTTTCATTGCACCTATGCAAGTAGCTTATGGTCTTTTTTACTATGCTTGTTTGGTGTTTCTTGGGTGATGCCTAAACAAGCGGAGGAGGCGCTGGCCTGTTGGAAGGGGGTTTCAGGCATGGCCAGGCTGCAGATAATTAAGGGCTATTCAGTTGTGTCCTATGTGGACTATTCGGAGAGAGTGGAATCATCACATTTTTTAGGGGAACATTCCATACTGGACTTGAAACGTTTTTTCTTGTGTTCTTTGTATGATTGGATGATGGGGAACGTAATGTCTGTGATAAGTGATCTTTCCTTTTCCTCACTTGTAGAAGTTTTAGATTTGTGCTCATTTTGTTAATTGTATAGGCCTATAGTATTACACCACCTGTCTACTCTGTGGCTAGAGAGTAGTCTTTTTAAAATAAAAAAATAAAGTTCATCTTTAATGATCCAATAATAAAAACTGTCATACAAAAAGACAGCACAACAAACAGCTTACCCAACAGGCACTTCAAGGCTGTCCATAGCAAGCTTTGCCTGCCACATGAAAGGAATGAACAAGAAACTAAGTAGAGAAACCATTTAAATTCCAAAAAGCAAAACAATAGTTTAAATACTAAAGAGAATACTAGAATAAACTTAGGCATGCACAGTAAGAAAATCAACATGAAGCTCTGCGTTGCTTCCAGCTATAATATAGTCAACCCTCAGCTAAGCAGAAGCAATGAATGGCATCTGCAGATCAGAGCAAGCCACCAACTAATAAGTAATTTTCCAGCACTCCAAACTTAATGAATTCCAAAAAAACCACAAAACTTGTGAGCGATAAAGTCCAACAAATCCAATCATCAAGAACAGCTCATAAAGCTGCAACAAATGAAATTGCTCAAGAACAGGCTGGGCTTGGCTCAGGAAAAAGCTCAACTTCGCTTATTTATTCAACTAATTAGCCGTTCTCAGCATTTTTAGGCTTTTTTGATAAACAAGCCAAATCTGAACATAAGATAGCTTTGATTGACCAATGAAGCAGCTCCAATATCGAACTAATAACAAAATTATATATGTAATTGATAAAAACTTTTTTTTTATAAGGTGGTGTTTGGTATGGGGGAATCCACATTACTCCTGGTATCCAAATTCCTGGGAATGTGATGCCTTTCAATCTGGATGTTTAGGAATGTAACTATTCCTATGTTTGGTTTAATTGGGAATCTAATAAGATTCTTAGGAATGTGAGATTATAATATTTGGTTTATTCTTAGGAATCTAAACTGAATTATTTATTTTTCCCATTCTATCCTTAGATTTATAAATCCAGTATAAGTCTTTTTTTTTTTTTAAATAATAATAATCTTCCTCTAAATAAATAATGAAAAACAAAATATAAACTATAAATTATGACAAATTCATTAAAACTATAGTCTAGAAGAAGAAAAGATGAATATATCAACAGGGTTGTCTTTCTTGTTTATGTTGTTTCGGCGGGAAGAGATAAAGATAAAGGGAAAGATATTGATGATTTGTTTTATATTTTATCTCAGTTGCTTAAATGATAAGGAAAAATGATTAAAATTGTCAATTTCTAAAAAAATACAATTTCTTTCAAGTTTGGGAATCTGGACACCCACCTATTTTAAAGAGAATCCACATTCCTACCGAAAAGGGGTTAAAGGGGGGGGAATCCAGATTC
The DNA here is from genome assembly GCF_001633185.2 of Quercus lobata. Taxonomy (NCBI): domain Eukaryota; kingdom Viridiplantae; phylum Streptophyta; class Magnoliopsida; order Fagales; family Fagaceae; genus Quercus; species Quercus lobata. Next base: position 21,328,843 of record NC_044910.1, on the reverse strand, counting down.
CTCTGGTATTTGATTCCCTAGTGTGATTTGCAACCAAACATGGGAATCTTTAAACATTCCTAAGAATCTTAAAACATTATCCCGTACCAAACGTCACATAAGTGTAATTGATAATAACTATTTTCACAATTCTACATCTACTTATTTTATTTTAAGTGACGCTGCGAATTCTAAAAGGGAGTGACAATTTGTAAAACCCAACACACGAGCCCAATCAATCAGAATTCTAATAAGCAAAAATTCCAACTGGGCCCTTGATCTTTCAGAATCTTTGAAAATCTGACTATTTCACTCCTTCCACAATAGCCACATCCAACATAATGGGACGAAATCCCAAACATCCAATGAGTGATTCCCGAACCAATTCCTCCACCCAAACAAGAGAAATCCACAATCCTCCTTTTCATCAAATTCTTATAAAAATATCCATTTCGTTTTCATTAACCATATTTTAGTTTTTTATAAAAAAAATCTTTTTAATAAGTAACAAAATATATTGGAAGAGCACAAAAAGGATGCACCACCCTAGTACAAGGGAAAAAATATTAACATTTAAAAGATTAGCAACTCTAAAATCCAACACATTAGAAAAAGAAAGACAATCCATTGCTGCAATCCACTTGTAGAGTGTTCTAAGAAACACAAGGTTCGACGCAATCTTCAGATGAGTTTGAACACAATGATTACTAATCAAGCTGCATTTGAACAGTCAAAGCTTGGCTCAATTCCAGATGTAATAGCACACTCATTTTGTAGATGACAGGCAGTTGTTTCTCATTCTTACAAGTCTAAAAACATGCCATGGGTGCATGCTTTCAGTGTCAATATTTCTCTAGAACATGAGAATAATCCTCTAGAACATGAGAATAATCAAATGACAAGAGAAAGACAAAGGGGCTCTTTCTACTACTACTACCACTATCTCTTATAGGCTTAAGGTGATCTTCTAGCTAAAAACTCCATATTCACTTGCACAAACCATCAAACTTCTTAAATATAAAAAACAAAACACGAAAATACTATTTACACCCTTTTAGTTTGAGGTTGCTTCAAAATCGGTCCCTTGACTTTGAAATCCAGCAATTTATAACCTCAAGTATTCCAATAATGTCAATGCGCCCCTTTCATCCATATCCATTAGAATTTGACCATCACAAAAGCGACAATTTTTTTAACAGAAAATTGAAAAAACAACGTCGTTTTTAGGTAGGTTAATGGCAAAAATGTGACAGACCAGAATGGAAGGGGCATATTGACATCATTATAATAGTCGATACCCTCATTTTGGATACCCTCAAGTGGATACCCTATGCTCAAGTGGATACCCTCATTTTGGATCCTATCTTTCCATATATTTTCACTTATTCATCTTAACATTCTCATTTCAACTACACTCATTTTATGAATATGTTACTTCTTATTAGCCCAACATTTGGTACCATAGAGCATAGTTGGTCGTATAGTAGTCTCATGAAATTTTCCCTTTAACTTAATAGGTATTCTACAACCTCACAATACTTTTGATGTGTTTCTCCATTTCATCCATCTGCTCTTATCCTATGATTCATATTTTTTTTAATCTCTCAATCCTTATGAATTATTGATCCAAGATATCAAAAGCCCTCGCTCTTTCGTATCTCTTTGTCAAATGTCTCTCTAAGAGACATGAACACGAATAAAATATATATGATGCATTGTTTAATTGATTTTTAATTGGAAGCTAGAATTGATAATTAAAAAAAAATAAAAAAAGAAAAGGAAGAAGAAGAAGAAGAAGAAGAAGTCCGAATTTAATAAGGATAGAGTGTAAAACCCATATTTTACACCATTCAAGAAGAGATTGTCACATCAGCATTTTACATAAAATTCAATATATCCTACCAAAACCTAATAACATCTTAATAAACTCCCAATTTGGTTAGGTGTGGTTGTGCTTATTCTTAAATATGTGATAAGATGATGTGGCATGTTGAGATTGAAGGGGTAAAACATGGGTTTTACACCACATCCTTACAGAATTTAATCTTATGAAAAAAAGGGTCACCCTAGTACACAGTTAGTGTATAGGGGTCAAATACAAAAATTAAGAATCAAGAAAATCAAATATAGAAGAGAATGATTGGTTTCGTAAGGCAGATAACCAATCCAAAAAAGTTCTAAATAAAAATAACTTGAGGTCTGGTATGGATCTCTCAGTATCTTCAAAACACATACTATTTCTTTCCCTCTAAAGACACCACATTAAACAATGGGGAACAGTTATCCATATATGACCATTTCAATGATGACCAAACCGGCCTTGCCAGCAAGCAAGGAGCTCCCCAACTAACTCCAACTTACTCCAAATAAATCCAAAACCATAGCAATTAGACAATGAAGGAAAAGATGGTCAATCGATTCACCATTACACTTGCACATATAACACCAATCCAATATCCAAACCTTCATTTTTCGTAAATTGTCAATTATCAACCATTTCCCCAAGGCAGCAATCCAGACAAAGAAAGCCACTCAAAAAGGGATCTTCTACTTCCAAATACTTTTCCAAGGGAAACAAAAAAATTAGAGCCCACTAGAAGACTATAATAAGCATTAACCATGAACCTCTTATTTTTACCTGGTTTCCAGCTCATTATATCCTCCCCAAACCCCCTTACTGAAGAGCCATGTTTGATATCCATGAAGCTCGAGACAACCTCTAATTCCCAAACAAGAAAACCCCTAAAAAAAACTTACACCCCAAAAAAGGATCCCATTAGTGAACTTCATAAGCTCAACCACACTTGTCCCCTTATCTCGACAAAATCTAAACAATTCAGGATATCTAAAAACAAGAGGTATCTCCCCTCATCAATGATCTTGCCAAAACTTCACCCTCGACCCATCACCAACATCATACAAAATATAACTAGAAATAGAAGGCCATCCCCAACTAATATTTTTCCAGAAACCAACACCATATGGACTAGACACCAGAAATTGGACCGGAACACCAGCCACCCCATACACATCCATATTTCACCTCTATCACTTGCCTCCAAAGGGCATCCCTTTCAAGCTCAAATCTCCATAGCCACTTCCCAACTTAGGTGGGATCAGCAGATTCAGCCCTAGGTAATGACCCTATAATCCTTTGCTTTTTTCCCCTACTCTTTGAAAAGAACTTGACATAGCCACTTTGTGTTGGAAAAAGAAAATCTCTAATTTTAACGACTTCAAAAGAAAATAATTTAATGCTTATTTTTTGGCTTGGCTAAGAATACACATACATGCATATATAACAATGATTTTTATTTGATGACTAGCTAACAACCTGTTTTGTTGGGAAAGTAATATGCCTGTCTTCTCATTATATTCAATTAACAGCTGCATTTGTTTGGGTGGAAAATGTTTTGTACTTTTTCCACATTTTCCTATGTTTGGTAGATTGGAAAACATGGGTCAACAGAAAACTAACCTCTTAGTCAACAGAAAACACTCTTATTTTTGCTCCCCTTGTTTTCCGCAATTTTTTTGGGGAAAACAAGCCACAGAAAAGACTCCACCAACGCCAATAGTATGCACACCTTCAAGGCTTCAATGCTTGCGTGGGTCTTTATTTTTGGGTAAAGTTTGTATTTTCATATTGGGAATTTGCAATGGCTATTGTGCATTTCTGGTATTTGAGCTTTAGTGATAATCATTTTTGGTAGATTCCCATTTTGTTATATAGGCTTTTTAATGTTTTTTTATTTATTTATTTCACTTGGGGACTTCAGGTCTGCTCCTTTAGCAGTGTTTCTTGAGCTTAACTCACTAAGCTTCTAATGAATTCCCAATGCACTTCTCAATGCAAATTCTGTAGGGTCAATCTCTTTTTTGGTTTTTTTTATTTTTTTATTATTATTTTATTTTTATTTTTTTATGAACTATTTTTGGTTGACTTTGTAGTTGATTTACAAAATATATATGTCATGCATGATCCTTTATTGAACGGACCCTATCGTAGCCAAATCAAAAAATTGTTTTTATTCTCAATCCTAAGAGTTTTGCTTCATATACTTATATTGAATTACAAGAAATATTACTAATCTTTTGCATGTACCAAACATCAAAAAACATTTTCCAACTCCTTTTTAGGGATGCAACCAAACACACAAAAGTGAGTCAGTTTTCCAGATCATGTTTTCTAGAAAAAGAGTCATTTTTTAGAAAACATTTTCGTTGAAACAAACGGAGTGTAAGTTATAAGTGGCAATAAGTCCTAGCATAAATGAGAAGGCCTATGCATTACCTGCTGTATCGCAAGTTCCATAAATGCAAGAGTATCGGGAGAGCAATCTTCCTCATGTGATGCCATCTAACCCAAAACCTTAAAAGACGTAAATATTAGAAAAGATATGCAAGTGTAATCATGTGCCTAGGCACCTGAGACAAAAGCAACATGTAATATTGGTTTGTATTTTGAAATCAGATCAGACTTACAATTTTAAAATAACAGATTCCTATATTGATAGTAAATTCTTTCAATTACATGACATAGTAGTTGATTTAGTTGCCAATCATGAAACAATTGTACAACTTGCAATGAATGCAAAATCACTTAGTTGTCTTTTCTTTTTCCTTTTCATTTCTTAAAAATAGTAATTTGATCACAAACAAAAGATTAACATCCAACACAAGATGAAAAACTATAACAAATATTTAATTTGTAAATCAGTCTGCAACTTTGAAACTCAAACTCTTATTGGCATATTATATTTCCTACAATATGAAGTCAAAGTCAATGTGCCTATTCTAAGGCAAACAAATTCCAAAAATTTATGTTAGAGAATGCATGCAGGATTCTTGAAAGCCCTTAACTTATATTTGACTTATTATTTCCTCAAAATTCAAATGCTGTACTTTTAGGTAGCTGAGAAAATGTTGGGAAATAAACTAAAAAACAAACCTCAAACCCTACTTAAAATTAAAGAAGAAAATATTAAGAGAACCATCCATATTTTATGAAAAGGGAATGAAATAAAGCAACCCAATTAATATTCTTCATCAAATACCTCTCCCCAAGAGCACAACCAAAAAGAAATCAAAAGCATAATTTATTTGGGTTGGGTCCCCACCCCCCAAAAAGCAACAAGTCGCAGATTCGAGTCTAAGAATGAACCTCTCCAAAAAAAAAAATAGGGGTGGGGCGTTATGGCTATCTACCAATCACTAATCCCAGACCCTACAGCAAAAGTGAGGTTTTGTACATTGGGTAAAACCTAAAAAAGGTTGGCTTGAAAGAAAAGGTGAAGGGAAGATTCAAACTATTGACCTCCACTTCAAGAAGCCAAATGTGCCATATATTATCCCTAGGGGTAAGATGTGGCACATTTTGGTCACTTTTTTCAACTCTTAAATCATACCCGTATCCAATTAATTAATCTCCTTCCTACTCAGTTGAACACGAAAACTCGAGTCTACTTTCCCAGGCAGGCATTACAGTCCCTTACTTTGCAACTAAAATTTGAAGTAAGGAGGGCAGGGTCTGCATTTACAAGTAACTAAAAGCTATACATATGCTTACATTCCCACAAGGCCAAGGTCACCCTTATGATCTAACTACCCAAAATTAAGGTTAAGATTAAGATTATAAATCAAATTTCAAATCATAAGAAACACAACCATAAGTTAAGCTGATCCATTATCATCAATTTACAGAACCACAAGAAACGAAATGTCATGAATAAATAATATAATTAGGGAAATGAAGAATAAGTGTAAGCAATTTTAGGTTGATTTGAAGTAGATGGTGTGAGAGAAGAGAAAAGTAGGGAGCGAAGAGAGGAGAGAGTACCTTTGTTTCTAGTTGAAGTTGTATGAAGCTTGTGCAAATAAAGGTATTAAAAAAAGAAAGAAATAGGACCGCGGCAGATATTTCGTCTGTGATAAAAGGCGTTGCTTCTAACGGCACTGAAGGCTGAAGCTAGTCACACTTTGGATATATCTTTAAGGTTGGAATGTGGGCCTTTCTAAAGTAAGCCCAAATAATATAAAAACCAAGGCTGTTGTTATTAAATCCACACCAAGGCCATTCTTTATAACCCATCAGAAGCCGATCACTATAATCATAAGCCCATCTTTGTGTGGCGGCCCAAAACTGATCAAGGTGTCTCCTCATCCTTTACACCTCGCGAGACCAAACGGTACATTCCCACACTCCATTAGTCTCACCCAGAGAAGTCGATGTTTGTGCCGTGATGCCTCGATGAGCACCGCGATGGTCACCGCAGTGATTTCGAGTTCAGATGCAGTGGATCCCAAGCCTCCTCAGACTCAAAGTGATCCGACATGTACGGCGTTGCCAGCCCAAGTGATTCTCGGCTCTGATGGTGCCGCTACTGAGGTCAACGGCTCCAATGAGTCCGATGAGGCTCTGAATGGGTCGTCCTCCACTGTAGCCTAAAGTGTTTCATGGTTCTGATGGTGCTGCTACTGAGTTCATCAGCGCCGATGAGTCAGTTGAGACTCTGAATGGGTCAACATCCATTGCAGAGGGTGAGGAGAATCTGCAATGAGATCTCCGATTGATCCTTCATGAGCATTTCGGTAATGTTATAAAGAAATAGTACAATTGGGTGGCAAAGTAAGCCTAAATCCCTTTGCCTTCCTAAACCAACCCACTATAATTGCACTTAAACTTCCCAAATTATTAATTGGATTAAATAGATATCATCCCAATTAAATCTAATGGTTATTGAGTTTTAACTAAAAACTCATTTAACCCAAAAACAATATACCCAAATTCAACTTACCCATTTCTGTAATTAAAAAAAAAAAATAATAAATAAAGAAGAAGAATAAAACATAGTTTTTAATAATAAAAAATCTGGACTAAACAAATGAAAATTAACCATCCTATGATTTTCTCGGTAACCAAACAAAAACCTATTCTCTTTAATATTAAAAAAAAAAGAAAAAAAAAAAGCACTACTCTCGACTTCTCACTTTAACAGTTGTTTAGATAAGACTAGAAGGAGCACTTTAAAAAACAAAAAACAAAAACAAAAACAGAGAGCTTCAAATTCAAGTGCATAGTCCTCATTCTTCGATTATGTTCTTGTTTCTCAATTTCATTAACTCAAATTTACAGTAATGTCTCGGCTATTCAAATCGTTCCAATCCCACAATCCAGATTCGTTAGAGCAAGATCACGATGATCACAGCCCATCCATGACTCCTCATGGCGTTAAAGACGACCTCTCCGCCCTCAGCTAAACCCTCGGCCGCCAGTTCTGCGACGTTGCCAACTTCCTGGCCCTGCCACCACCTTCTTCAATCACAGTCGTTGATCCATCATCATCATCATCATCACAATTGCAATCACAACGATCTTGTTGAAATCGGTGGAAGCTTGAAGAGTAGGTTGTCCCTTTTGTCTAGTACCAAAGCCGAAGAGGAGGAGCAGAGTGAGAAAATCGACGAGAAAGTGACAGAAAATTAAAATGTTGATGTGTCATTTAAAAAATGCAAACTAAAATATTTTGGTACTTTGGTCTTTTTCACTTTAAGGGGCATTTTGGTAATTTTGATAATTAAGTAATTGGATGGATTGGGGTTTATCCATTATAATTGGGTTGGGTTGGGTTTGGGATAAAAGCAATTAGTTAAATGGGTTTTAATGGGTGAATGGGTTTTATATACCCAACTCAATTATGCCCACCCTAAACTCACCCAAACCCACCCATTTGACACCCCTAATTCAGAGCAATAGGTCCTTGAATTACGAGATGGGAGGAGGGTGGCAGTCCTGATTTAGATTTCTCTATCATCGGATGAAGATGACGAGGTTGTGGAAGAGCAAAATCAGCTGGCTTTGATTCAGTCAGACTCTGAGGTAGCGTCAATGGCTCAAATGGAAGGGGATATAGTAGTGGTGGAGGATTAGGTCTCAGATACTTTATCGGAGGAAGTTGAGCTCCCAAATGAAGAGTGTTTCTCTCCTTTGGTTGTTTAATCATTGGCTTTCTCTTTACCCTTGGCCTAGTAGTGGGTGTTAAGAGTACAACAAGGAATGAGCTACATTCAGAGTGGTTCCAAAGTAGGTTCAATGGATTTGATGATTTTCTGGGAACATCACTACAGTGTTTGGAAGAGCAAGCAACTAACTTTTTGTTAGCTGTTGAAGCTGAGTTAAAGCAGAGGGCTGATTTGGAACAAAACACACAAAATTTGAAGAGTTTGAGTGAAAGGTATTTGAGAGCTAAGAGGCCTTTTTAGCTCGATTAATTATGGCTCTACCTCAACAAGGTGTAGAGGTATTATTAGGGATAGGGCTTTGCTTGTTTCTCAATGAATGTAAAGCTGTTGTCTTGGAATGTTAGAGGCTTAAATAGGTTGGAAAAGCGGCTACAGATTCGTAATTTGCTTCGTACTTGGAGGGCTGATACTGTGTGTTTGCAGGGGACTAAACTTGAGTGGATTACTAGAGGACTTGTTTGAAGCATTTTGAGTTGTCCTTATATTGATTGGCTGTACTTAGGTTTTGGAGGTGCTTCTGGAGATGTTTTATTGATGTGGGATCGAAGGGTGGTGGAAAAGGTGGAGGAAGTTGTGGGATTTTTTTTTTTTTTTTTTTTTTTTTTTTTGTTTCTTGCAAATTTAAAGATGTTAGTGATCATTTTGAGTGGGCTTTCTCAGGAGTCTATGGGCCAAATTCAAACAAAAAGTGTCGTAAAATAGGGGAGGAATTGACCGAGTTGATTAGTTGGTGAGATTTGCTATGGTTTTTATGAGGCGATTTTAATATAGTCCGCTTTCCATTGGAGAGATTAGGGGGTGTAAGTTATACCCGGGCTATGCATGGTTTTTCTGATTTCAACGCTCTTCAAAGGCTGATGGATATACCTATGGAAGGGGTTCTTTACACTTGGTCTAATACATGCTCAGCATCAAGAATAGATAGGTTTCTCGTCTTTCCAATTCTGGCAGATCAGTTCACTTTTTCCTCCCAAAAAAGGTTATCTAGAGTACTATCAGATCATTTTCCAATTTTATTGGAAGGGGGGAGTCAACGGAGACGGAGAATTCCTTTTCGGTTTGAAAATATGTGGCTGAGAGCAGAGGAGTTTGTGGATAAAGTGAAGGTTTGGCGGGCATCTTATATGTGCCAAGGTACTCCTAGCTATATATTGGCTAAGAAGTTGACATCTTTGAAATTAGATCTAAAAAAGTGGAATGAAACAGAGTTTGGCAATGTCACCTTTAAGAAGCAGCAACTTTGGAGTAAGTTGAATGCTTTGGATGCTAGAAGGGAGACGCACGCTCTAGGGTTCTCCACTTGAGGGAGGGGTACAAGATTTTTTTCATAAGATGGCGAATTCTAATAGAAGAAATAATGGTATTGAGAGCCTGTTGGTTAATGGCAGTTTGTCCTTCGATCAAGGTATGATTGAGAATTGTATAACTCATTTTTTCATGAATTTATACTCTGAACAACAAGTGATTCGACCTTTTCTAGATGTGCTGGAATTTCCAATGATATTCGGAAATAATGCGGTTTGGTTAGAGAGACCTTTTGAGGAGGCAGAGGTTTTTGAAGTCATTCAGAATTTCAATGGTGATAAATATCCTAGGCAAGATGGGTTTCCAATGGCATTTTTTCAAGCTTGCTAGGAGATTCTCAAATCTGATCATATGGTTGTCTTTCATCATTTTTATGCAAGAGGTCAGTTTAAAAAAAGTCTGAATGCAACATTCGTTACTCTCATTCCAAAAAAATCTACCACTATTGATGTCAAGGATTTTCGTCCGATTAGTCTTATTGAGGGGGTTTACAAAATTATTGCTAAAGTCTTGGTTACTCAACTACACGCGATCATGACAAATATAATCTCATCTTTATAGAATGCTTTTATGAAGAATAGGCAAATTCTTGACCCTGTACTTATTGCTAATGAATGCCTAGACAGTAGATTGAAGACTAGTCTACCAGGGTTACTCTGCAAACTAGATGTTGAGAAGGCTTTTGATCATGTAAATTGGGGTTTCCTTATGAAGTTGTTAGAACGCAATGGGTTTCCTAATAAGTGGAGGCAGTAGATTTTCTTTTGTCTATCTACTGTTTGTTTCTCAATATTGATTAATGGTTCTCCATGTGGGTTTTTCGAGAGTTCTAGAGGGTTGAGACAAGGCGATCCATTGTCTCCTTTGCTGTTTGTCTTAGTCATGTAAGCCCTTGGAAGAATGTTAGACAAAGTTGTCCATGAAGGTCGCCTATCAGGCTTTCATGTGGGTAATTTAGAGGGAAGATCTTTAGTGGTGTCTCATCTCCTCTTTGTTGATAACACTCTGAATTTCAGTAATGCCGATCTTGATCAGCTTCTGATTCTTCGTATAGTGCTTATTTGGTTTGAGGCGGGCACTGGTCTAAAAATAAACCTAAGCAAGTCAGAATTGGTTCCTGTTGGAGTGGTGCATAATATAGAGTTACTGCTGTCTGTTCTTGGCTGCAAGCAAGGTAGTCTTCCTATGAACTATTTGGGTCTTTCTTTGGGTGCTAAACTCAAGGATAAGACAATATGGAACCCGATTCTAGATAAGATGGAAAGGAGATTAGTAGGATGGAAATGTTTGCATTTATCCAATGGAGGTAGAGTTACTTTAATTAAAAGCACTCTATCAAATTTGCCTACTTATTTTCTATAGAGTTCCACAAATAACAAACTCACTATCCTAAGAAAATATACTAAAACAATCCATCAATTAACATAGCTCCAAAAGAAGTCTTCAATCTATTTCTCCAATGATCTACCACCAAAAGATATTTCACTGCTCTAATCTGAAAGGGTGGAGAAAGGGGGGGTGAGCTAGAAGCCCAATAAGAGACTACATAACATGAGGATGTCTTTCAAAACAAAATAATAGTATCATTGACAAAATATAATCTTTACAAAACATTTACAAATAGTTTTAACAATAATATAATCTATTTTATAAAACTGTCAGAAAGAAAACATTTACTATAGCACTGTAATTTGTAAATAAAATGATAACCACTTTAATTAGCCAAAATACACTAAATAGGTAGAAACAATATATTATAGTAATAAACAATTTTTCCACTTATAAAAATCAATAACAATAAAACAATAGTTTGATATGAAAAACATTAGTCAGACAAAGACATAAACTGCTAAACACTCGGTGGGTGATTCTCATAGGGAACGATAACACTAACCTCAAAGAGGCAACACTGGCTCCAAAGAGCAAACGATAACACTGACACCGAAGAGCAAACAATAACACTGCACCACACTACAATAACACTACATCGGCCGAATACCAACACTTAACTCTATGTTGACAAAGGTTGTAGACTGTCTAGCTGACCGTTTGAAAGCATTTTTACTTTATTACAATATTGCCAATACTAATCATATATCATATGACAAATACTTTCTCAAAAATATAGTTTTGAGTCATTCTTAGCATATATAGTTTCAAAATAATATACAAGAAATAATAAAATACAGGTATGTATAAAGTATTGACAATGTATAAGTTTTTGAAAACTTCACTTTTGCAATTATGTATATGTAAGGACACGATTCGTGGCGGACCGTAACAGCGTCGGGTTCGCCCGTGAAAAGGCCCTAACAATATCATTTGTAGAGCGTGGGTTTGGAAGGCTAGGCCTTGATCGACAGGCGGTGGGTTTTTCGTGGTGTTCGTACAAGTTTAAGTTTTCTTTCACCCCTGGAGTCTTTCTCCTGGAGGTGGGCTGGGAGGCTCTGGTTTTTGGCCATTTTTCCCAACCCCTTCTTTAGGTTACTTATTTTTCCTTTTATATTTGCCTGCGTTCATTGTCCTTCGTCCACGTATAGGGTCAACCTTTCCAAGATTGATACTTGTCCCATCAGCCCATATTCAAAGTCGTTGGGGGTGGTTGTAAAAACCAAAGAATGCGGCTCTGTCAGGTTCAGAGCGTTGAATGGCAGTAAGGGCAGCTTTCCCTGAATATTTTAGATCTTTCTTCCAAGTTTCAGTCCTATACCGTTTTTACCCTTCTTTCAGGGGGGACTTTGGGTCTGCCGAGGACTGAGTTGTCCTCGGCGGTATCCATAGGCTATTTTGTCGAGCTTGGGCCATAGCCCTCCTCGGCTTGGGCCTTCGGATTCTCCCCGGGTAGATGGGCCTGACCCGTAAATCATTTGGGCCCCACAATAGCCCCTCAAAACCCGGCTGTCCAACCTCTTGGTTGGAAAGGGGGGTTTTGGTGATGCCGAACCTCTTCCTGCGGCCCAATCAATTTGGCCTATTAATAATGCTGGCGGCTCTTTGTCTGTCCAAGAAATGCACCGGTCTATGAGACAGTTTTTGATTTCGCGCTTGATGCGTTCTTATCGTTTGGGTATCCCAAAACGTGCTTTTAATGGCCACTATTTACGAGACTACTTTAATTCGGCGGTTTGTTTTGATGGGGTGGAGAAACGGAACCGGCATGTTTGTGTTGACAGATTCCTTTGGAGATCTGAACCTATTAAATGTCTCCCGCTCCACCCTCTGTATAAGAAGGAAGGGAGGAGGTTATTTTTTTTGTAAAGAATTCCTTTTCATCCTTCTGAGATTTGAAATACTTGGCCTCCCCTAGGGTTCATTTTACCCACTGGTTTATAAACTAAATCGCGATACACTTTACCATAACAATGAGTGATGCAGGAGCCAGACCCCTCCCATAAACGCCATGTTCCAATAAAGCTCATTATGGCTCTATCGGGATAGGGATGACGAAGACTCAAAATCAACCTCATCCTTCTTTCAGTCAAAATCCGAAACAGGGACTTGTCACGCCAAACTTTCGGCGTGACCGAGTCGAGAACACCCATCATCAGTACCAACCGCTCTCCTATGAGCATACCTAGTATGGCTCCAGTGTGTTGGGAGTCAGGATCGAGGCAGGGACTAAGTGTCTCTACTTCTTCCTCTCTTCCTTCACTGGTGCTATCCTCCGTCTCCCTTTCTTAGTCTTCCCAGCACCAGTTCCATCCTGGTGCTTTCAATTCTCCCTCTTTTGCTCCTTTTTCTTTCTTTTCATCTCTTCTCTCTTCTTCTCCTCCTTCTTTACTCATGTCCTCCATCTTCTTCATTCATCTCCTCCATCTTCTTCATTGATTTCTTCCTTACTATTTCCTTCTCCTTCATTTTTTCCCAAAGAAGGTTCTTATCGTAATATGAGCAGTATTGAGGCAGAGATTGGAGAGACTTTGAAGACGAGTTTAAAAGACGCCTGACAGTTTACTTATCTGTACTACGGATGTAATTGTTGCTTAGGCAGTTCACATTTTGTATAGGCTCGTTTGAGCCCCTCTTTGTACGTTGTAATAATTTTTCGTATTAATAAAAATTGTTGTTATTTTATTTCGCATGTTTTGTCTCTATGCCTTTTCTTTTTTTTTTAAATTTACAAACGCTGCTCGGCACAATAATATAGCATCTAAATCAATGACGACTAAGACCAAAATACTTGATAATAAAAAGATGTCGCCATAACTTTAATAGAAATGCTTGGCACAATAAGGCCGACCAGTGAAAAGTAATACTTACCCCATGCTAGCCGAGGAGTAAAACGAAGGTTTGATGCCGTGTGAGGAATAACCATTTGAAGATATATCACCCACCAAATGAACAGCCTTCTTATACGACTAAATGCTGGGGCGTTCCACCACCTTCCTTACAACTTTATTGGTCTTAACCTTTTATGGTGTTTAAGCCGTGGATGAAGTGACCTGACATTTTTATCAAGTAACCCATCTTACGAAATTCAAACCTTTTCTTATCCAAGTATTTGGTTTCCCCATTGGCTTGGGTCCGAGGACCATACAAGGCCTTGGTTCTGTCCAAAACTTGTGATTTTTTCCTTTTTGTACTTGGTTTCCCCATAGGCTTGAGTCCGAGGATCATGCAAGGCCTTAGTTCTGTCCCTGGGCCCATATGCCGAACGGGCCTGGGCCGCGAATTTACTGGGCCCACAAATTAAGAGGTATTTCCGTAGTCTTTGATCACGCGGTACTTTTTGGCGTCCCAGTGTTCGAGGTGCGCCTTCTCGAGACTCCTTTAGTCTCAGGGTTGCAGACGACGTTGGAAATCGAGCCAGAGACGTTTTGTCTGTAGCGTTCCTTGGGACGCTGCGTGAATTAAATGCCACCGGTTTACTTCTGGGTATAAATGGGATAGAGGATCACTTCACTTGCACATGACCTCTCCTGTTCCCTTCAGAACCATATTTCTTCCATATCCGCGATCTCTCTTTCTAGTGCCACTGCCTCAACGCAAGATGTTTGAGGCGTGGATGGGGATGAAAGGTCTCCGCACGCTTCAGAGGCGCCGAATCCTCAAGGTGATATGGTATGGACAAGGATGGCACAGATTCAAGCCAGTCCTCCGTCTTGACAGGAGGAAGATGGTATTCCTCCTTCTTTTAGTCAAAATCCGAAGCAGGTTCTGGTCATGCCAGATTTTTGGTATGTCAGAAAAAGGAATTTCCGCCATCAGCGCCGTCTGCCTTGTAGCAGGCAAATTTTTGCGGGGGCTCCCCAACTTCTGGCTCCCTGCACCTCTTCTGTAGATGGTGTTAGCCTGAGGTCAGGTTCCCTGCACCTTTTCTTCACCGGTGCAGGCCCCAAGTTGGGTTCTTTTGCTGCATGAGTTATGGGCGTGCAAAAGCATTGAGGAGGAATAAGGTCTCGAGGCAGTAGCCAACTTCTCCTCTATGCTACCTCCTCGGCTTTATCTTCACTTTCTTGTATTTTTCGTTACATACGTAGTTAGCTTCAATGTAGGCTTTGTTTCAGCTTTTCATTGTACACTGTACTGTTCCTTTGTCTTAATAAAATATGTGTCTATTTCTCTATACATATCTTTCTTCTCCGTAACAACTACTTTATGCATGAATATTAAATATAAGCTTGCCCTTAATGATATTCCAGGCAGAAAAATGCCTTAACACAGATTCCTACTAGTTTAAACTTACAAATATTATCAAGCATAACAAGGTTAATCATCAATAAATTAAACTCTTGGAACTAACCGGGATAAACGCTGAGTGCTGCGCGATGCATGCTAGAGCGATGTCCGAGAACGATAAACTCTAAGTAATTTGTCCGAGAGGGTAGCCGAGTAGCGAGGGACGTTTGGTTGTGCTTTTGGGTAATACGTTGCGCCATATCGCATCAACCCCTTTGATACTAGGGATCAGAGGGTAGACCGAGGAATCCGCGCAATCAAGGTATTAACCCATCTGTTAACGCGGAGTTCTCTTCGGATGGATTTTGAGGTTTATGTGCCATTTTTTTTTTTTTTTTAAAAATAGTTGGTTCCTCATCCAGGTTGTTGGTTTCCCCATAGGCTTGAGTCCGAGGACTATGCAATGCCTTGGTTCTGTCCAAAACCTAGTTTTCCTCATCCAGGCAGTTGGTTTCCCCATAGGCTTGAGTCCGTGGACCATGCAATGCCTTGGTTCTGTCC
Source organism: Quercus lobata (assembly GCF_001633185.2). Taxonomy (NCBI): domain Eukaryota; kingdom Viridiplantae; phylum Streptophyta; class Magnoliopsida; order Fagales; family Fagaceae; genus Quercus; species Quercus lobata. The sequence goes on along the minus strand of NC_044910.1, from coordinate 21,313,357 downwards.
AAAACCTAGTTTTCCTCATCCAGGTAGTTGGTTTCCCCATAGGCTTGAGTCCGAGGACCATGCAATGCCCTGGTTCTGTCCAAAACCTAGTTTTCCTCATCCAGGTAGTTGGTTTCCCCATAGGCTTGAGTCCGAGGACCATGCAATGCCCTGGTTCTGTCCAAAACCTAGTTTTCTCTTTGTGTGGGATCTTGGCTTTAGGGGAGTTAGCTCCTCAACCAAGCCCCTAGAGTTATTCGCGCGATTAACACTGACAAACGTAGCCCCTAATCAAGAAGCATAGCCCCTAACGGAACTTTACGCTGAAACTCTATAACCAATTGTTAGGAATAAAGAAGGAACTATTTCGACCTACCGCCTGTGCCAACACACAAGCCTTTCCCACAGACGGCGCCAATTGTAAGGACACGATTCGTGGCGGACCGTAACAGCGTCGGGTTCGCCCGTGAAAAGGCCCTAACAATATCATTTGTAGAGCGTGGGTTTGGAAGGCTAGGCCTTGATCGACAAGCGGTGGGTTTTTCGTGGTGTTCGTACAAGTTTAAGTTTTCTTTCACCCCTGGAGTCTTTCTCCTGGAGGTGGGCTGAGAGGCTCTGGTTTTTGGCCATTTTTCCCAACCCCTTCTTTAGGTTACTTATTTTTCCTTTTATATTTGCCTGCGTTCATTGTCCTTCGTCCACGTATAGGGTCAACCTTTCCAAGATTGATACTTGTCCCATCAGCCCATATTCAAAGTCATTGGGGGTGGTTGTAAAAGCCAAAGAATGCGGCTCTGTCAGGTTCAGAGCGTTGAATGGCAGTAAGGGCAGCTTTCCCTGGATATTTTAGATCTTTCTTCCAAGTTTCAGTCCTATACCGTTTTTACCCTTCTTTCAGGGGGGACTTTGGGTCTGCCGAGGACTGAGCTGTCCTCGGCGGTATCCATAGGCTATTTTGTCGAGCTTGGGCCATAGCCCTCCTCGGCTTGGGCCTTCGGATTCTCCCCGGGTAGATGGGCCTGGCCCATAAATCATTTGGGCCCCACAGTATATATAAATATATTTTTACCAAAAATATATATAAATATACACGTCTTGAGAGATGTCATGTTCTGAAGTCCACTTACCTCTAGTTGCTAAACCAAGCTTCACTTCAATTGTCCGAAAAGATGTTAACTAGAACCTAATTAAGGATTAAATAACTCAATAAGGGCAAGTTTTGAATAACCAAAAAGTCCTCTTATAAAAATTTTCCTTAGCCACTAAGAAGATTTCAAAATATAAAATTTAACATATCTTTCTAATATACATCATACCTATTCTAGATTTTATATAATTGTAATGCATTCCCTAAAACTAAAATCTGTTATGCCTATATATAAGTACACGTAGACCATCTGAACACCACCCTAGGACATCTACAAGTGCTTAACCTATAAAGGATGTGCTGCTACTCCACGTACATATATGAGGACCTGTTTCAAAATAAAATAAAATAATGCACGTCTATAATAACACTTCCATGATAACTTCTATTCTTATGCAATTGTTAGTATAATGCTAATATTTTCAAGCAGCCTAGAGATGAAGGTTCCTTAATCAAATATGTGTTCAAAGATATCAATAAGGCATGCATATATAGATGTTTACCTCAATGCAACGAATTTGATGGCTCCCCCTAGCAGTGCCATGGTCTTCTATCTTTTCAATTTTGAGAAACCCTAATTCTCTACTCTTAAACTCTTATACGCTGAACACAGATTTTTTTTTTTTTCAAATCTTGCAGTCTCTCTCCACCTTTCACGTGACTAATTTAAAAGACCCGGTATATATACCTCTATAACAACACTCCAATTTAGTCTAGGAAGATCAATCCCACTCCAATTAGTACTCTTTAAATAACACTCCTACTTGGGCTAGAGTTTAAGACCCACTAAAACTTAAATAAGCTTCCAAGACTTTAATTCCCAATTAAACTCAAATTAAGGTTGTTTAGATAGGCTAGAACTCTAAAGAATTCCAATAACACTTAAACTCCTAATGCAAAAAGGTTTTAATTTCTAATCCTTTTCCTTAACTAATAAAGAGACTAAGGGGCTATTTGGATTTGCTGTTTCCATAACTCATAACTCAAAAATGGTGAGACCCATGGTTGAGAAGTTCGTTTGAATTTTGATTTCAGTTTTTGTTTCCATCACTCAATTCTCTGATTTTTGAGTGATGAGTTATGGAAATTGAAAACACATTTTAGGTGTTTTCAGTTTCCATAACTCTGTTTTCGATGACATTTCTGTAATGAAACTCACAACTCTCTCACTGTTCAGCCACAATGTTTGACTTTTGGGTTTTTTTTTGAAATTTTTTTTTCTTTTGAAACAAAGCCCAGCTGCATATCTTGACTTTTCAGTTTTTTTTTTTTTTTTTTTAAATTTTTTTGAAACAAAAAGTAATGGCAGAACTGAGTGATGAGTGCCAAACGGGTGGAGTTGGGGAAATTAGGGTATTTTAAGTGATAAGTGATGAGTGATGAGTGATGAGTGACGAAAATTGAGTGAGGAGTGAAGAGTGATGACAAAAAAAAAAAAAAAATCCAAATAGCTCCTAAAAGTTTAATATGAATAATCCACAAAATAACTCTCACGTTACATCTTTTATTTATTTTCTTTGTAGATATCTTTGTTTCCTATCCCTGCTGCTGTGGCTAATTGAATTGAAAAATTCAGCGAAATTTCTTATGGGGTGGGATAGGGAACGAACCCAAATTTCACCTGGTTAAATGGGCTACTATTTGTACTCCTTTATCTTCAGGTGGCTTGGGGATAAGGAAAGTGAGACTTTTTAATGAAGCTTTACTTGGGAAGTGGCTTTGGAGATTTTGGCTTGAAAAGGATGCCTTGTGAAGGCAAGTGATAAAGGTGAAATATGGTTGTAGATGGGGTGGTTGGTGTTCTAGTTTTGTTCCTAGTCCTTATGGTGTTAGTTTATGGAAAAATATTAGTTGGGGATGGCCTTCATTTTCTCGTTACATTCTATATGATATTGGTGATGGGTCGAGGGTAAAATTTTGGCACGACCGTTGGTGTAAGGAGACACCACTTGCTGTTAGTTATCCAGAATTGTTTCGATTTTGTAGAAATAAGGAGCAAGTGTGGTTGAGCTTATGAAGTTCACTAATGGAGTCCTTTTTTTTGGGATTTAAGCTTCTTAAGAGGTTTTCATGTTCGGGATTTGGATGCTGTGTTAAGCTTCATGGTTACTATATATGGCTCATCAATAAGGGGGTTTAGGGAGGATAAGATGTGTTGGAAAACAGATAGAAGTAAGGGGTTTATGGTTAGAGATTATTCTTGTCTTCTAGCGGGTTCTATTGATTTTTGTTTTCCATGGAAAAGCATTTGACAGCAAAAAATTCCTACTCGAGTAGCTTTCTTTGTCTGGACTGCTGATTTGGAAAAATGCTTGACAATCGACAATTTGAGAAAAAGGAAGATTTTGATATTGGATTGGTGTTATATGTGCAAGTGTAATGGTGAATCGGCTAACTATATTTTTCTCCATTGTCCAGTTCCTATGGATTTGTGATCTATGGTTTTTGGTTTATTTGGAGTAAGTTGAGTTATGCCACAATCAGTTGTTGCGCTTCTAGCTTGCTAGCTAGGTCGGTTTGGTCGTCATTGAAATGGGAATATATGGAGAATCATGCCCCATTGCTTAATGTGGTGTCTTTGGTAGGAAATAAATAGTAGATGTTTTGAAGATATTTAGAGATCCATGCCCGACCTTAAGCCTTTTTTCTTTAGAACTTTATTGGATTGGTTGTCTGTTTTGCAAAACTAATCATTCTCTTCTCTTTTTGTTTTTCTTGATTCTTTTAATTTTTATTCTTAATTGTTGACCTCTGTACACTCCCTGTGTACCAGGGTGTCTTTTTTTGATATCAATAAAGTGTATTACTTATCAAAAAAAGAGGAAGAAGAAATAAGACCACGTAGAGTTGAGCGCGAAGACGGGAGCCAACGTAAGCCTAAAGTATGGGTAGAATCAAATTCCACCTGGTATGGTAGGCTAATTATTTTAAAAAATAATAGTGTATTGTGTATTTTAGTAATCTAATCGCTAGCTCGTGTGATGCGCGGGATAATTAAATAAATATTAAAACTAAAGTTTACTTGAAGATACTATTGTTGGAAAAAACACATGTTTGTATCGCATACAAAACATACGCAGTAGAAAAACTAACAAATCTACTTCATTTGCAATTGATAACATGTACTATGTAAATTTCAGAATATAAGAACAAGAGAGTGTACCTTGGTGCGATGAAATTCAAAACCAAAGATTAAAAGTGTAAGATTAGAAGTACTTGGGAACACTTTTAATCTTCACTTCAATTCCACTTGTGCTCAAAAAGTGTGGTCTCTCAATCAGTTTATATGTGTATGTTCAAGGAAGAATAAGAGAGTGTCCTACACTCACATACAAACCATTTCATTTACTTACAAATTTCTGTATGTTTCTCTCCTTATAATTGATTATTTAATTGGACTAGCCTTTTGGGCCATTCCAATTGGGTTTTAGTATGTGGTTTGGAGTGAGACCAAAATGGAACAAATAAGACTCTAGCTCCAATGGGCCTTGGACTTTTCTGTCAACTCTTGACAAGTCCAAAGTTACCATTAATTATATTTAATACCACTATATAAATATAATTGCACTCTAAACTTTATTAATAAATTATATCCTAAGACTTTATTATACATGCAACTCCTTCATAAAATATTCGTAGTAATACAAAGTCATGAATGTAGACTGCCACTTTGAAGATTACTACATCTTAATCCTTGAGTACCAGGTTTAATCCTTTAAATTATTTATCATATATTTATAAAATTCAATTTTATAAATATATACTTTAGTAACTCCTTACTAAAATAGTTAGGCCTAACATTCTGAATAACCAAACCCGTTAAACTTATCTCAAATGAATATTTTATATCTCCATTAAGAGATTATGAATTCCATCTAGAGAATACATGTTCCATCAACACTAAATATGGCTGCCTAACATACTGAGATTTTGATCGTGACTTTAGATCTCAGTCTTGATATATCAAAGTAACCTACACTTTATGATTAGGTCCATTATTCTTTCAAGATTAAGAGTTGATGTAAATAGAAGTCGTGAGATTTATTATTCATTTGACAGTCGTTAGGAGAATAATAAATCTCACGGCGGTCTAGTTCAATATGTTTTAACTCTTAAAACATATCAACTTATCAACTAGAAGTCTCCACTTCCATGATTAAGACAAATTATCTTAGTTGATATGTTATAGTCTTCGTAGATGAAATGCCCAATTTCATCACCAACTACAAACTAAAATTTTGAGTTTACAAAGAACTTGTGACTAATATCTTCTGTAACTAAATCACATAAATTACATACTATGCATCTCATGGACTATATGATAATGTTCCAATATTCATGTTACCATTATTTTAGATAATAATAAAACAATTTTATTAATCACAATATTAAGTCATACATAATATCATACAATAGGATTTAAGGTCACTAATCCTAACAACTATGACTTGAAAATGATAACAAAAAACTTAGGCTACGTGAATGCAATTCATATGTAGTTAAATCTATTACTATAAAAGTGCTCTTACATTTGTTTTGATAATTGCTAATAATTTAAGAAGACAAAAGAATCACTACATAGTGTAAACATATAATTGCTCTCAATATAGTGACTTCTTAAAATTAAGCCTATGACATCTACCTAACCAATTGTAACTCCAAAAGTTCTTACATGTAGGCACTTTGAACAAATCATCATCTTTATTTGCAAGGATACAGTGGTAATGGTACAAAAGATGGACGAAAAACTTCTTTAAATTAGTTAATTAATATAGGCCCAGCAGAGTAAATCTAGAAGACATTATGTCTTCATATTGCAATAAGCAAACTAAGATTATGTCCTCTACCTCCGCCACTCACTACCATTGATGTTTGCAGCTCGATGCCACTGTTCTCCAAGTTTTCCCCTCTCTTCTCTCCTCTTTGTCATCACTATTATCTATAAATTTCTAGAGTATATTTTAATACCTCATTCTAGATGACTAACACTTGGCAAATAATATATCCAAGGGCTAGAAAAAACTCACATCTATTTCTTCCTCCAACATCTCATTCCACAGAAATTTCAGATTTTCTCTCCATTTGTCTTTCTTTCTCTCTCTCTCCAACATCTCTTTCTTCTCTTCTTTGTCCCTCACCCTTTTCTCTCTCCATCATCAAAACTATCACTTGGAGCCTTTTTCTCAGTTCCTTATACTACAAAATTACAATCCCTATCTCTTCAGATCTGTCAAGGATTTCAATGTTGCTTTGATTCCCATGAAGGAAAAGATTTGATTTTAGGTGGTCATCATGTTAATGGCAGTTGATGGGTTTTATCAAAATTTGGTTTCTGCAACTTTTTAATACATATAAACTATCTCGTGGTACAACCCCTCTTTTGTAAAGAAATCACTCGAGTACACAAGAAAATAAATTGAAGAAAACCAACCAAACATAGACCGATCTCTAGTGAAAAGATTTGAAGGAAAGCATTTTCTTGATTTTTTGCTCAAGATCAAATCTTGTTCTTCTCTAGAAAGCCATGGTCTAAACACCTTTGTTGATCAGCTAGTTGTGATGATGTTGGAGAGACAGAAAAAAGATAAATGAAATGATGTTGGATGGACTATTCTTTCTAGCACTAGATGATTAACTAACAGGTTCAAGTTGTGGGATGATAGTGTTGGGCTATTGGGGAAACACCACCTTTTGGAACTTAAAAACCATTTTTAACTTAAAGTAGTGGTTATTATATCATATCATCTTCCCTATAGATAGGATTAAGCTTTAACTTGGGTTGGTGATTTATATGATATTGTAGACATCATATGATAACATGTTTCTCTTCCATTTATCTCATGTTCACTTTACCTTTTTAAAACTTACAATTTTCTATCTTAAATGGGGTACAGGTTTTCATCTCTGGAATCAAACTAGTAGAGCAGTGTTGGCTAGCAAATAAAAAAGTTTTGAGAATCAGGCCTGCAAGAACACTAAATAAGGTTTACTCTAAACTTTCTTATGCAAATTTTTTTGATAGGTATATAAATTTAAAAATAAAACAACACACATAATTATCAAACAACCCAAATATTAAATAAAATAAAAAAAAACATGTTTAGAATATTTCTCTAAAACCCACAAAAATTTTTTAAACAAATTCCCCATCTTTCTAGTAAGCATAGCAAGGAGAAGCATAGTAACCTAAGTATTAAGCATTATACAAATTCACATACCTATCAATGACAAAGAGGAGAGAAGACGAAGGAAATTTTGGAGAACAGTGGCATTGAGTCGCAGAAGACGGTGGTGGCGAGTGGCAAGTGGCAGAGAGAGAGATATTGTAGTATCTAAAAGATTTCTCAAATTTAACCTAGGCAACGACTTCGTTCCACTTTTCTTTTTCTTTTTTTTTTACAAAAATTCTAATACTAAAGTGTCGTCGTTTTAATCTGATGTTAAAATTTATAAATGGGTCTAAAACGACGTCATTTTGTATTAGATTTTTGGAAGAAGAAAAAAAAAAAAAAACTTAAATGAAATGATGTTGTTTCTAACTCACTTTCACGCTGCACTAGTATTCTATTTCTCTCGAAATTTCTTGTATTTTAACAGAAAAGGCTTACCGACCACCGCACCAGGAACCTTTGGTGGAGCTTTGAGCGGTTTCATAGGCAAACAATTAAAGGAAAAGAAGAATGCTTCCATTAAAGTTATTTCCTTCTAATCTGATGGGGATAACTATGAACCTGAACCTACATGAAATTAAGCATGGAAGATATAAAGTAAATCTATTGATTTATTATGATATAAGCAAGATTAGGGACCCCCACCAGTTTTTGGAAGTATCATCTATTGGACTGGTTCTTAAAATTGTGTTCTTGTAGTATATTGCCTTACTTTGTTTAGACAAGGTTTTTAGAATTTTATTCATTTTTTGTTCAACTCGTTATTAAATGTTAATTGTTATTAGATTCTATCACTGACTCGTTTTATCCTTATATGTGCATTGTATTGTTAATTATTGTGCAACACTTAGTATATATGCTTTATACATGTTGTAAGCTGTGACTAGGGGTGGCAATTCGTGTTTATGTGTCGGGTTCGTGTTGTGTTAACTCATGAGTATTTGACTATATAGGTCAACACTAACCCTACATGTTTATTAAACGGGTCAAGATTCTTCAACCCTAACACGACCCATTTATTAAACAAGTCAGTTGTGTCGACCTGTTTATCAAATTTTATCAAAATGAAGAAAAAAAATTATGAAAAAACAAACAAATAAATATTTTTAATATAAAATCCAGAACTCAAGAGTAATTGCATCACAAATAATCATTCAAAACTAAAGCATATCCCAATATCACAAATAATTAATCACAATATGTCCAAAAAAAAAAAAAAAACCACATCAACTAATAAGTTTATATACCTAGGGTTTGAATGGTATATTGGTAAAATGCCATGTGTTGAACACTAACCCAACCCGTTTATTAAACGGGTCAGTTGTGTTAACCCAAATATGACATGAACCTATTAAGCCTTAACTCATAACTTGCTAATTTTGGGTCGTGTCGTGTTGAGTTCGCAGGTCATGTCCAATTTTGCCACCCCTACCTGTGACAAGTTCCTTAACCATAGGTCCTGTGGAGCTTAATATTGTAGCGTAGGAGTTTCTATTGCTGTTTTCAATCAAGTATTAACTTGTTAGCGTTTCAGCCTCTTTTGTGATTGAGCAGATGCTACTGAAAGTTTGAGTACTGAAGCAGATGAAAATGGAGTACTCAAGAATGGTTATGCTATCAATTAGGAGATGGAACTGTGAGAATTTTATCTTCTTACCCCTTTTGTTTTCGTTAAAGTATGCTTTTGTTATAATTGCTATCATTCCAATATATCTGAAGTTTTTCTTTTTCTTCCAATGTAACATTTTATGAATTAATTTGTTGCCTATTAATATGTTATGGTCTATTTTGACTAGAGTCTAAGTACAAGTCATCACTTATTTATAGTAGTTACAGGAAAACAAATGACAAAAGGTAAATTCCATCAGCTTCAGCACTCAGCAACGTTGGTCATTGGTAGCATGCTTGGGTTCCCACAAGCTTTGTCCTCATTTTTGCTGCTAAACCAATATCTACATGGGTGTAGAGACTGTAAGTTTTCTTTCACTAGTGCTACAATCAATTGCTATTATGCTTATTGATGATTTATGTCATGATGCAGTGTACGGAATTTTATTGTCTTTTGGTGCTTGCGGAAGTAACAAATATATGACTTTGGGGTCTGTTATGAATTCATAACAGACCCCAAAGTTTTTCACACTAAGGCTTGATAATTTTTTATTTATTTATTTATTTTTTTGGTGTGGGTAGAAATGGAAGGTTTTATTTACTTATAACAAAAGTTCATACAACAACATCATTATTCGACCTTCGGACACATAGTCAACTACTCCCGAGGCTGGCTAAATCCTTTACTAAGTAGTGGTATACAAAACTAGGACAAGTATTATAGACAGTTAGAAGATGCTGTTGGTGGGTTCCCCGTTTCGCTAGGGCATTCGCACATTTGTTTACTTCACAATATATATGGCGTGCTTGCACCTCCCACGCTTGCCCTATGAGGCTCCTGCAATCACATATTAAAGACAACACATCAGGAGGGTAAGTAGAATTTGTATCAGTTAACTAGGATAAAACTATTACAGAATCAATCTCAAGTTGGATAAATTTGAATCCCAATTCCCATGCTAACAGGAGACCCTGCCTAACTGCTTCCAACTCTGCCATATTGTTAGTTGCTGTATCCATATTTAGAGAGAATCCTGATATCCATAAGCCTGAGCTATCACGTAGTAGTCCCCCTACGCTGACCATCCTTGGGTTACCTATGGAACTACCATTCGTATTTAGCTTTATATTGGGTTCATTTGGCACAGCCCATCTAATAATTTGCGGTGTCCCAACTTGAACTGGTCTATCAGAACTGGCTAAGAAAAAATATTCGGTTACTGCTTGCACCGTTGTGTAGACTAGGCTATGCTGGGATCAAGATTGGTTCTTACAAATTTGTTCATTTTTGGCTAATCATAAATTCCAACATAGGAAGGGAAAATATATTTTCCAAGGGAGTTACTGGTGCAAAATTACACTATTTGCAGTAGCATTGCTCTACATTAGCACTACAGCGCATCCAAGCTTGTAAAGGCATGTGAAAAAAGGAAAGTGGCAGGATCCTTGGGGATTGATCCTAAGCCTCCTTAGTCCAGTGGCAATCACGTAATATATGAATTGTTGTTTCCGAATTGTTGCATCTAGGACATTGTTCATTAATATTTAGGCGAGAAAATGCTAAATACTACCTTGTGGGAACTTGATTGAGCATGGCTTTCCAAAGGAATAGTTGGATCTTTTTGGGGCATTGTAATTTCCATATCCAGTTCCACAACTGTTTATCCAGAGGCACTTGTTTTTGTTGGTATAAAAATTTTGATGCTGAACTAACCGAGCAAATACCATTATTATAGGGCCATACAAAGGAATCTGGGAGCCTAGTAATCTGTGCCATTGGAATACCTCTAATAAGGTGCTCAAGTTGTGTTGGGAGAGGAACATGGAGAGAGTTGAAAGTCCAAGTATGATTATTTCGCAATGAGTTAACTCGGCAGTTTTCTTCATTTTGCATTAGCGATCCTGCAATGCGACTCCGGAGGGTGCCCCTAGGGATCTAGTGGTCATCCCATACCCTGATAGTTTGCCCATCCCCTACTATCCATTTCATACCATTTCGTAACCATTGTATTCCGTCAAATAGCGCTTTCCAAATATGGGACCCTCTAAGGGTTCTAGCACTCTCAAATAGGCTCGTACTTAGGAAATATTTGGCTTTTTAGACTTGGGCCCAGAGCATATTGGGCTTATGATACAGGTGCCAAGCCTAGTTCATAAGGATTGCTCGATTTTTATGTTGGATCGATTGTATCCCCAAACCCCCTGCGTCCTTCGGAAAGGTTATCATGTCCCAACTAACCGTATGACAGCTCCACTGCTGGTTTGTATCTCCGCATAAGAACTGGCAACTTAATTTGTCTAATTGCTGACTAACTTTCTGAGGAAGCAGTGTTGTTTACATGGCATAGATGGGGATGGAAGCCGTCGAAGATTTAACTAGTATGGCACGGCCAGCCATTGAAAGATATTTGGCTTGCCATTCTTTCAATTTTCTTTTGAATTTTGTCAACTAAATATTGGTATGCACTGGTCGTTCAGCAGGTGGTGAAAATGGGGATCCCTAAATAGGTGCCTAGATGCTCCGTGGTTGGAATGCCAAATATTCCTACCACTTGATCTTTTGTTCGTCGATAGTTCTTGTTATCAATGTCTTTTGTGCTTGTAATTCCGACATTAGGGTTGTGTTTGTGCTTTGCACTCTAAAAAATAATAGTAATAATAATATAATAAAATCATATCTTACCTCCAATATGCCTATGGATAATGTGAAAAATGAATTAGCAGACTTTCTTTAAGACTTTATCCCTTCTCACCATGTGTGTGTTAAAATATTTAGTATTCTTAAAAGAAAAAAAAAAAAAAAAAAAGTATGTACAAGCTTAGATTGCCCATGTTTGGTTTTCAAAATTTATCAGATATGCAGACTTTCATGTGCAAATTGTACATGCTGGGGAGAAGAGCATGTGGTTGAAACAATATATATACCACTGTAGTACAAATTGTACAATATTAGAGCATTCACAGCAGTGTAGCTATAATGCTATATTGCTAAACTTTAGCTCCACAGACACAAAAAAACGCTTACAGCAGTGGAGCCATAGTTAAAAAATTTAGATGAATTGCTACAGTACACATCTATCTATAGATGTGCACTGTAGCTTGGAGCAAAAAAAAAAAAATTAATTTTTTATTTTACATTCACACTACTTTATCTATTTTTTATTCTTTCTTGCTTTTCTTCTCTCTCTGTGTCTCTCTCCCTCTCCATCTCTTCTTTCTTCCTGCTAGAACATTCTCAAACCCTCTCTCTCTGGCCTCCATGGATGAAACCTTCAAGTAGTGCCTCCTTCTCTCATGGCCACAGTCGCCACCACCAACGGCGGTGGTGATTTCTTATCTTTCTATCTCTCAAACCCAAACCCAAATGGCTCGATCTCCTCTCTAAACCGTCAGTCCTGAAAAGCTAAAGCCAAGGACACCAACAGCGGTGGTTTCCTCCTATTCTACTACAATGAGAAAAGGATTATCAAAAAAAAGAAAAGAAAAGAGTACAATGAGAAAGTAATCTACCCCTTTTATTAATCTGTTCTCCGAATCTGCAACAGTGGGATTTTGGGTCTGTTGGTTCTTCTGGGTTTCACTTTTGCTGTGTTTTCCGATTTGGTTGTGTTGATTTTTCTGCTTTTTTTTTTTCTTCTTCACTGGTTTTGATGGGCACGACGGAGTTGTGGTTGTACAGTGATTTTTATGGGATTGATGGTTGTTGCGGTGGTGTGTTGGTAGTTGAATGAAATATTATTTTATTGTAGATGTTTTTGTGGTTAGTGTGATATATTATTTTATTGTAATGTATATGTTATTTTATTGTGTTAAAAGCTAAAATAGATCCACTGCTGCGGTATGTGTGTAGGTAAAATAGATAAAGTAACTTTTGGGGGAGTTAAATTGCTAAAAATTTAGCTCCACTGCTGTGGATGCTCTTATGAGCTCAACCAATACTTAAATTGGTTTGGTTTTATATATATATATATATATATATATATAATTGAATTTGAAAATAAAATATAGTTCATAGCAATACCATACAAATACAATTTCACTCTTTTGCCTCAAGACTAGAGCCGGTCTTCTGTCTCCGATGGAAATCCTCTCTTCCCAAGAAAGAGGGAAATGGTTGTGATTCAATATTAAAAAAGGGTAGCACTCACTCTTCAAAAAAAATATTTATAAAAGATCGAACAATCTTTTGGGTCGGACTGTTTCTAGATTTTGTTCCTTAGGATGACGTCGTTTCATGTATGCCATTAGCCAAATGCTTGGTGCATTGGCATCTTATTCTTGTTCTTATTCATGTTTTATTAAACTAAAAAGTGTTTTTCAAAAAATAATATTAGTTTATTATTCATTATTAAAAATAGCATTATAGTAAAATTATTTGAGAGAATAGTATCTCTTTGGAAATCATTTTTTGAAAACAAGATTTTAAGTATTAAAATTTTAAATTTTGCATAGAAATTTTGTTTTGGAGACACGATTTTAATACTAAATTTAAAATTTCATTGCTTAAAATCATGTTTCAAAACACAACTGTTAAAGAGAGACTATTCTCCAAAATATTATTATTCATTTTTTAGAAACCCGAATGCTACTGCTCTAAAATGCATCTAAAATAAATGCTGAAATATGTAAGAATAATAGAAGGGGAGAAATTCTCGAGCCCTCTAATGGGCTGGCCCATGGAGCCCAATACGAGCAAGCCCAGCCCAATGAGTATGACTTTAGATTTCAGTCCTCTGCCAACCAAAAGGCTTTATGTCCAACTTAAGGTCAATTGGCGGGTCAGGAGACTCAGGACACCAAGCACGACCACATTCAATTTAACTGCCAAGTACGACTTTACGTCGAGAACAAATAAAGCTTAGTCTAAAGGCAGTTTTATTATTATTATTATCTATATATAAAATAATAGGTGAACAGAGAGAAACTCAAATTGCAATCTCAAATTAGAACTCTAATTTTGTGCCACGTGTCCAGATTGCAATTCCAAATTAGAACTCTAATTGTGTGACATGTGTCTAGATTTATGAGGATCACACCAATTTTAATATGAAATTAGAGTCTAATTTTGAGCCATGTGTCCCAATATATTTTTCTAAATTTAGGTGTCAAGTGAAGACCACACCATACATATACAAATTTCCTCAAATCACGTAGGAGTATTTAATGACTCTCTTGTCTCTTGGCTTTTCATGTTTGTTTTTTTTTTTTTTTTCACATCAATCCCAATCACTCTAAAATCCTTTCTTAATTTTTGTGCCAAAGGAATTATATATATATATATATATATATAAAATCAAAACTGAGAGAAAATATAATTTAAATTCTAAATTGGATAATTAATTTTGCATCATGTATCTTATCTAAAATTTTAAATTTTTGTGCATGCATTAACACCTAACACGGAAGTTAGAAAACCACAACAATCAAGTTCATTCACCTAAGCAAAAACATTTAACTTGCACACTATAAAAATCCCTACCATCTTGTTTTTTTTTTTTTTTTTGTTTTTTTATTTTATCAGTCCCAATCACTCTAAAATCCTTCTAAATTTTTGTGCCAAAGGAATATATATATATATATATATATATATATAATCAAAACTGAGAGAAAATATAATTTAAATTCTAAATTGGATAGTTAATTTTGCATCATGTATCTTATCTAAAATTTTAAATTTTTGTGCATGCATTAACACCTAACACGGAAGTTAGAAAACCACAATAATCAAGTTCATTCACCTAAGCAAAAACATTTAACTTGCACACTATAAAAATCCCTACCATCCCATTCATTGTTCATATAAGCATAAACATACAACCTTCCAGAAACATTCAGTCACATGAATGAGGAGAATTAATTTTTCGTTAGATTCCATTTTTTCAAAAAATTGCATCCAGTCATGCCTTTATTGTTTCATCCCCATTAGTGTATATTCTGTAACATTTATCTTATATATATGCTTTCGAGTTCAAAAATTGTATTGAGTTACTTTTTATTTGTGGCATGAAGGACTCAGGATCATTTCTTGAGAGAAGAGTTACTGGATTACGTAGAGTAGGGATACTAAACAAAAATGATGCGGAAGATTTCACAGACTATACATGGGGATACCAAGTTCATTTCTTATATCTATATTTGTATTTTCAATCTGTAATGCTTTATTTATCCACAAATTATATTTTCATATTATTCTTTCACATCAAGTGCTCACTCAAAGATTTTCATAACCCATTTTTCATCTACGAAGTTTATAACTAATGAGATTATGATCTCGAACTAGCTAATTCCATGCAATGATTTCATGGAGGTTGGGCTGTCAGGAGAGAAATTAAATATTCACACAGAACAAAGGTCTAGTAATATTCAATGGAGAAGGTTTGGAAACTCTAATCATCAAAGACTCACATGGTACAAGGTATAAATTCAGCTAATGCTTTGTCATGCTAATTATTCTTGCCTGAACTATTTCTGTATACATAATCAGCACTAACCTTATCTTCATGGATTGTCTTTATAGACTCAATTTGATGCACCCAAAGGAAATGACCCTGTTGCATTAAACCTTGGTTCTATGGGAAAAGGGGAAGCTTGGGTTAATGGACAAAGTATTGGGCAATATTGGGTCTCATTTCTTACCCCAGAAGGGAGTCCTTCACAAACATGGTATGCCTTAGAACTTATGTTTGGTACTTTTGTTTGAATACTTAAAATAACAATACAAGCGATTAATTAGTAACAATACACATACAACTATTGTCACTAAGCAATAAAATGCAATTTTTCGTTTGTACTTAATAGTAAAAAGGAAGCCTTAGTTCTATGCTAAAAAATTAAAAATTTGGTCTTCCACCTTTACTCTTATTTCAAACCCATTCTTATACAGTAAAATATTTCTTCATACTTTCAGTCGTCAAAGTGACCTTGGCTTCATGAATTTCATTTACAATATATGTCAACATTTTTCATCAATTAGATGATGGTAAGGATTTTTTAAAATATTTTTAAATAGGGTAAAATTTATATACAATATCTTAAGTACATTACATTAGATTTTTCAATTAAATTCAAATATAGAATTCCAAATTAGAGTTCTAATTTTAAGCCATGTGTCCCAATATATTTTTCTAAATTTAGGTGTCAAGTGAAGACCACACCATACATAAATATACAAATTTCCTCAAATCACGTAGGAGTCTTTAATGACTCTCTCTGTCTCTTGGCTCTTCACGTTGTTTTTTTTATTTTTTTTTTTTGGTTTTTTTTTTTTTCAGTCCAATCCACTCTAAATCCTTCTATTTTTGTGCCAAGGAAATATATAATATAAAATCAAAAAACTGAGAGAAAATATAAATTTTAAATTCCTAAATTGGATAGTTAATTTGCATCATGTATCTTATCTAAAATTACTTAAATTTTTGTGCATGCAATTAACACCTAACAACGGAGTTAAGAAAACCACCAATAATCAAGTTTCATTCACATAAGCAAAACATTTAATCTTGCACACTATAAAAATTCCCTACCATCCCATTCATTGTTCATAAATAAGCATAAACAATACAGCCTTCAAGAAACAATTCCAGCACATTTCCACAAAAAAAAAAAAACATTCCTAACGCCTTCACAACACTTAAAGTTAAAACTAACACAAACTTTCACTTCGCATAGATCTTCACATTTAACTTTTCGTCTATTTCTCAAATGCAATAATCTTTTCTCTGAGTTTTTAAAGGCATTGAAGGTAGTTTCTTCTCTATCTCCCTTTGCTTTCAATATTCTATGTTTTCCCCATTTTGGGCTGCAATTGTGCAAATCGCTTTTTTTTTTTTTTTTTTTAGTGGTATGATGAAGATAAAAAAAGCAGAGTCTCCGTTAACAAAACAAATCACACACTCCTAAGAAAAGGTGAGTAAACGTTTTCCTTTCTTTTTGTAAAATTTTGTTTTTGAATTATATATAAATAATAATTAAAAAAACATTATGAAGCAGGCAATTATCACTTAGAAAATAAGCAAGCAAAAAAAGGAAAAAAAAAGTGCTTCATAATATCAAAAATTAAGAATTAATAAATTTTTTAAAAAAACAATATGGACAATTTACATTTTCTACCTAATAATATTCTTACAAGATTTTTTAAAGAGTTAACAAAAAATAAGAATAACTATATATCAATAGTATTTATAAATTATATATATAGGAATTATACTATGCACCTCAATGTGTATTTTTTAAGTATATCCATGCATATGCATGGGGTTACAGGCTAGAACCATAAAATTTGAATCATTTGCATTTTCTAATAAAGTTTGCTAAATCATAAATTAGAACCATCATTTGTAACTTAAAATCTCCGAATTTATACATCTAATCTACCAAACAATACCTACTAAATAATAAAGCATAATCTTTCTTGTCCAAAGCATATTTTATGTCACTGTGATGACACTGAACCATACTCATGTGGAACCACACAATAATAATAAAAAAATAAAAGGAAACCATCCACTGATCACACATCACATACCTCTCAGAAATCAATTATACGAATTATATCAAACTATACTCATCTAAGCTAGAAGATAGACAATACAAACAGCATTTCATATACGCCCAACGTACAATCCACCTATACACACAAACCACTCTTATGCCAATTATTTATAAGGAATTACATGTAAAGCCCTAGTTGATAAGCCATATCATATAAGGTTTGCTGGTCTGCTCGACTGAAATTGTAAAAAAATTACATAATGCTAAGTTTTGTTAATAAAATTTTTTGGTTAATAATATGAATTTAGACTTATCTAAGCCTTCTAAACATGAATAAACTCATGATTAATAATAAAAAATAAAATTAAAAAAACCAATAGTAACACTTAACTAATAAAATGCAATTTTTTTTTCATTGTCTTATTTAATTATATCCATTCCCGTGCGGTAGCACGGGTTACATACTAGTTATTATATAGCAAGTGAAGTTGCAATAATACTTTTTAAGGCAAAAATTCTAAGTTCACCCGTTAACTGAAATTCATTTCAATTTTCTAATTTTGCTTTCATTTAATTGAGTTCTCTAAATTTTAAGTTTATTCAATTAAGGTCTTTCTGCCAATTTTCATTAAATTTTTTTTGGAAAAAAAGTTGGAAATATTTTTCAATAATTAATTGGATTTTTTAAAATTTTGAAAATTTTGAAGGAAAAAAAATAAAAATTTGGACACTTAACCACAAAATTTGATGGATAGATCTTAATTGAATGAACTTGAAACATATATGACACAATTGAACAAAAGAAAAATTAAAAGACTGAAATGAATTTTGATCAAACTTAGAGGTGCACTTTGCATTTTTGATCAAAATTAGATTATAGTTTTATGTATAAATATTTATTTTATTCTTGTCATATTATTTTTTTTTTTTATTCTAAATGGTTTTTCTTTTATCTATTAATATTTTTAATTATACATGTTTACTAGAAAATATCACATTGGATATGAAAATCTTAAGAGCAAGAAAGAGAAAGAACAAAAAAATTAATTAAATCTTAAGTAGAATCTATTGATAAATTTTGTAACTTGCAATATAGCAAATATACCCAAAAAGAAAAGAAAAAAAGAAAAGAAAAGAAAAGAAAAGAAAATGAAATATCACAAATGAATAAAGAATTCATAAAAAAAAAAAAAAAAAAGATTTAGAAGATAGTGAAATAATACAACAGAAGTATAACAATAAATATTAATTATCATAATTGATGATGCACAAAAATCAATAGGCTGAATGTTCCGAACTTCAATAGTTGGATGACTTGAAAACAATGGAAAAGACTATCGAAGGTGACCAGGGTGAATTGGCCAAGGACCCTAGGACGGTTAAATCAGTTTTCTTTCTAAAACACAAGTGTAGTAAGTGGGTGAATAGTAGAACATACCTTGGTTGAATGAACCTTGGTCGAATGAACCTTGGTCCCTTTGAGAGTTTGGAGTGGGTATACTTGTTAGATGCCACTAACATTATGGGAGATGTGTGGACTTAGTAGGGAGAGTGGAGCGAGTTTCGGGGAATTCACCCCACGTTCCGAGATCAAGGTTAGTGGTTTAACCATTTGAGATTATGGAAAACACTCAAAAACTACTTAGTGTTTATTGGTCATCCATACTTTCGTGGTATGGACGACCTAGTTCTCCTTAGAACAAGATTTCCTTTTGATGATATGCTTAGACGTCTATATTTTATGTTTGTGGTGCATATTCCTCCTTTATCCCTTCTGAAGACCATTTTGGATGTTATTGGTCTTGGACAATCATTATGGACGAAGAATACTTATCGTTGATCACCATTAGTTGCCCCCTTGTCCATAGGTCGTCCATGCCTTTGTCGTACTTGCCCCCCCCTCCTTTTTTTTTTACACGTGGCACTCTATGATTCATTGACAGATCACACCCATGGTGCCCTCTGATTCGTTAAGATCTACTAGTGTAGGCATCGGCACGTGGCTTGATCAAAGTGGTCTAGAAATCATGTCATTTCGTTTCTTGAGAAAATGGCTATGTGGCATCCTTTAGCTGGTCCGCGTCGCTTTGGTGACCCACGTGGTCACCTATAAATAGGTCAATACCTCTCTTACCCTCTCACTTTCTCAAATTTTCTCTTCTGACATTCTCGACTTCTTTTGTCCTTCAAGCCTTATCTAGAAGTCCTTCGTCCTTAGTCCTCTTTGTCTAGAATTCGGTATCACCTACTCCTTTGTCTTTAGATTTTCTCTTTAGAGTTCTGTTGTAAATGGCTGAGATTATAGTTTCCTTATCTAGTGATAGGGACAATAGGGAGATAGACGAATATCATGATGATAGTAATAGTAGTGGTAGCAGTAGTGAGAGTAGTTCTTCAGACGAACGGTACTCGTTTGGTACCCTTGAGATTCCTTTAGAGGTTTTTCATGAAGAGGTAAGGAAGAGGGTAGCATCTGGATTATCTGCCGGACCGTCTACTGCTCCTCCGTCGTCCACCCCACCTTCTTCCAATCAGGTGGACGATGTGTTGGAATGTTGTGCCATGAACATTCCGTCCAAAATTTAGGCAGAGAGGCTTCATACACTTAGGAATAAGTACCAAATTCTTGAGGACGTCCACACTTGTCTTCCTGCTCTTGGTGAATGGTGTTGTACTCCAAATTCCCTTAGAGTTGGTATATACAAAGCCTACCTTTTAGAGGGTTTGAGGTTGCCTTTAAACGCCATCGCTAGAGAACTCCTCCGTAGGCTAGGTATTGGACTCAACCAACTCAACCCCAATGGTTAAAGCATTTGAAGGGAACCGTCCTCTTACAGTGGATGGGTTCTTTTATTGCTACAAACCTACTGAGATCCACAAGTCTCTTGGATTTTACCAGTTTTCAGCTAGAGGCTCTGGTTGTAGGATGATTGAGTCTCTTCCAACGTCTAATAGGCTTTGGAAGACGGAGTTTTTCTTTATTTCTAGGTTTTGGGCTGGTGACCCAATTGAAGTGGGAAGGGATGCCTTCCCTCCTTATACTAGTGCCATGGGTCATCTACGTTCTGAGAGTACGTTATTTTTGATTTAGCTTGTCTTGAAATTTTATATCCTTGTCTAATATTTCTCCTCTTTTTTTAGTTGTAACTAGTCCATCTTTAAGTAATTTTTACCTTGAGCGCGTCCAGAGGGCTCGTTCTTTTGTTGACAGAAGTTTATTTATCTATTTTTTAACTTTTCAATCATTGGCGTGGTCTTGTCTAAACTTTGACGATTCTTTTCAGGAATGGCAACTATGAAGGAGAACAAGGAGAAAGAGTTGGCTAGTGGCGATGAGATCATCCAAGTTGAGGATGTTGCCCTCATCCAAACTCGTCCAGGTACCTCTAAGACATTAAAATTGGTGCCTTCTAGCTCCTCAGAGAAGAGGAAGGCCATGTCCATGACGGTTGATATTGGGAATCTCCCTAACTGTCAAGGCTCCAAAAGGCCTAAGGTGGACTCATCCACTCATGCTAAAGCTCCTGTTGTTGAGCTTGATCCTCCTGCAGTTGAAATTCTTGTTGTAGTTCCTTCTGAAGTTCCTTCTTCTAAGACTCCCTCTTGTCCTAATCTGGAGTTGTCCATAGTTCCCCCTGTTGAAGATCCTACTACTGCCTCTCACACTCTTCTAAGGAGTGAGGCCTTGGCCTGGAATAGGTTCAAGATAGTGGTTAAGCAAGAGGACGTTATGGCTTGCTATGACATGTCCATTAGGGAGTTTGAGTGCTCCACTATCCATGATCTGTTCAAGGTATTCTTCTTCGTACATAGCAATTCATATATTTTATTGCTAAGTTATATTTTAACATTCTATTCTTACAGGTCATGTCTAAGTTTATGGCGGTGTCCAGGCAGGCCACAAACTTAGACAAGGAGAAGATCAGGCTGGAAACCAAGGTCCTTGCTATGGAGAGGGAATTAAGCAGACGAGCGGGGGAGAGGTTGAAACTAGAGGACAAGTTAAAGCATCTGGAGTCCAACGTGAAGGAGCTAAAGAATTTGGCTAAGGAACTCAGGACAGATATTGTCGACAAAGAGTCTCGTCTAGACCATCTTGAAAAGAAGAGTGATGCACTTTCATCTTCTTTGGGTAAGGCCAAGGATAATGCAATTAAAGAGTTTAAAGCTTCTGATGCTTACACCAAACTCCTGGACGAAAACTATGCTACAGGATTTGAGGACTTTCGTCAGGACGCATGAGAGGCTTTTCTTGGAGTGAATTTTGACTCCATTAGGCTTCATGTTGCTGCTGAGAGTTCTTTAATCTTGAGCACCTCTGAGGACGTTCACATAGATGATGATGCTACCACCTCTGACGGGCCTAAGAACGTTGCCCCCACCGGTTTATCCCAATAGTTTCTAACTTTCATTACAAGCTGTTGAAGGCCAAAATTTCACAAGAAAGCCCATTCCATGAAAAGTAAAGAAGGCCCAATTCAAGCAGCAAGAAGAATCAACATTAAGGCCTTATTTATGTTTAGATTTCCAGCAAAAAGGCCATTAAAAAATCCAGCAAAATTCAGTGAAAGAACTGGGCCGGGATACCCAGAGGCTGCCAGAGGCCCGGGATCCTCAGGTAATGCAGCACAGCTAATGTGGGATTGAGACAGCTCAAGAGAGGTACCATGAAATACAAGAAATGAAGAACAAAGATGTCCTTCTCAAGTACCCAGTGGTGCAACAAAGAATCAGAAAGTATAAAGCAAACATTCATGAACAAAGGAGTTGTATCACAAGGAACCAAGAATGAGAAAATCATAAGTAGAAGCGACTGGAAGGGAACTTTCAACCCAGCAGTAAAAGATTCCAACTATTTGGGAATAATGACAGCAAGGAAATACAACCGACAGCTGAGTCTGAAAAGTGAGAAACCTTGAAAGAAGAGAAATTGAAGGCTAGTTGCTCAAGGACGCCCCGGAATGGAAAGTCAGCAAGTGACTTTTAGAGAAACAACACTAAAAGATGAAAACCATGAGAAAAAAGGGAAGAGACCAGCCCCTAAGCAACTGTCACAGCACGAGCTCTGAGGGGCAAAAGAGAGAAATCACTAGTACCTCGGAGCCCTAGAAAACACACTATAAAAGGAAGAGAAAACCCATGTTGAGGGGGGGGGATTTTCAGTAGGAAGAATATCATAACAGAGCTATTAGAACTCTGTAAAATTTAAGAAAAACAGAGGAATGTCTCCCGGTATCCCAGAAACAGCCACTATAGCACATACTTGGATTCAAAAGGATTCAAACTTTGCAAGTCTTAGAGGCTTGGATAGCCATCGAAGTCTGTAATTTTTGAACTTATTTGAACCTTGTATCACGTCTTAGTGAGCATATTTGTAATCCACAATTAAGAAAAATAATGAAATATCTCATATTGATATGAGGATTTCTAACAATTACTTTGCATATTTCTTTATTATATTATCTTCCTTTACTGATTCTTGCTGCTCAATATATATATTATTGCTTGTAAAGCTGAGTCCTTTGCCCAAACAAAGCCACTCAGACTTGAGTTCCAAATCTCACAAGTCTTGTACAAAAGCACTAAGTCTGTGAGAATTGGGGCCAGGATCCTCGTGGCTGAATCATTCTCATGAAATTCATTTACATATATGTATATGTATTAATATATATATCCTAATCTAAGAAACTAACAATTATTTGAAGATATGTGCATTGTATAGTTGTTCTTGTGTAGGACCTATAGAGGTAAAAGGAAAGGACAAAACTCCATTGCATAACAAGCATGGAGAAAGATTGTATAGTGCAGAGAACCAAAGATTCTGGGTTCTTACAGGCCTAATACGCCCCGGGATCCCATGACAGTACGCCCGGGGTACCAAGTGAAGGAATTCTTTAAAATGTTTATACGATAAAAGATAAGCCTTAAATATTCTATTTCAATCTCTTTCTCATTGCAAATATTATGAACATCTATTTTACTTATTTTGTAAGAGTAAATGGTCATTTTATGATACTAAAACACTTATAATGGTATTTTATTGCTTAGGAGGAATCGCATTTTTTGCCTTGAGGAGATTTATGTGACTTGCGCACAACTTGGTTCGTAATCAGCCTTCATTTAGCTGCGGTGAACCAAGCCTAGTCCACCAAACTACAACTATTTGGCCCAGGATCCTTGGGCCTGTGTGCTAAAGAAAAAAGCACTCTCACATTTTGGCGACTCCGCTGGGGACTGGGAAAAAGGAGAGGGAAAAAGTAGTCCCTTCGCAAGCATGGCTCCAAAGCTAGGAAACACCTAGAGGAAGGAAAGTTCCTCTTAGTGCATTCAACATCAAGATCCCAAAAGTGTGGGTTCCTCCAACGAACGTTCTACCGAGATACTCTATATGGAATTTTGGGGAATTTCCCAACACAAGATAAGTTTTATGCATCATTATTTTCTCCATTTTATATTTTGAACATAATGGACTGAAATCTATGGTTTTCAAATGGATAGCTTTCACTATGTTGCATGAAAGCAAAAGCATTGTATTGTTTAGTAATAGAAGTAGACACTTGTTCTACACAATATAGAATCATAGAAAAGTTTGGTTGTCATACTCATCCTCCAACTAAATGGACCTCATTTTAAAGATATTCATAAAAGATAACTGCCCAGCTGAATTAATTAGTTTTGAAAATAATAAATAAATAAATAAATAATTTTTTTCATGTTTAAAAAAAAAAAATTATTTTGGCTTGGATAATTCCTTTGCTCCACAAGGACTTGGAATCTCTAGTAGCCAAGCCCTTAGCTCAGCTCAACTTCTTCTTCAACCTTGTGTTGGAGGTGGGGTACTGCAATATTGTTTTATTTCAGCTTATTGGTGGTTGAGACCATGTTGCTAAATGGTTTTGACATTGATCAAAAGATCAAATGTTTTGAACATGGCATGGGATTGGCTGTTGATGACTCCACACCCTGAGCAATAGAAAGGGTAGGAAGGAGTGATGAGAAGAGAGCTGGTCAGTTTGATTAGCATTTATGCAGTTAGTTTAGTCCTAAACTTTGAAGTCCAAAACTTGAAGATACTTGTTAAATGAGGTATTGGTGGTGTGAAACTACTTTGTACCATTGGTCTCCAAAGGCAACTCACTGGTTTCATAAAAACTTAACTAATACTAAAGGTGTTTTGAGAGTATAGCCAACCTATAGAGTACAACCAAAAGGTTGAAAAATAAATATTGAACTCAGCTAGAAGAAGCAAAATCTTTTTTCTCATGAGGATTCTACTCTTTACAAAAAGGGGGTAAGAGGGGTCATGTAATAATATTTTTAACAATCAAAACATTGTCTCATTATTATTAAAAAAAAAATGGAGAAGTGTGCCAAAAAAAAAAAATAGAGATTGATGAAATGAAGATTGTATGAGCTACATAATAGAGAAATGGCCCCACATTTTGGGGCTAATGTATTTTTTTTTTCTTTAAAAAAAAAAATTCATGATATTGTTTCATTTGTTTAAAAAGAAAAAGAAGAAAGAGAAGTAAGTGAATCAAAGAGATTTGATGAAATGTAAATTACATAGCAAAGCAATTTTCTCACGTTGTGGGGCTAAATAATTTTGCAGCAACTTGATAACAATATCAGATGGCGCAGGTTAACAAAATGGACAAGTTCCTTGGCTCCACCCATAGATTTAGCAAAATGGAGTAGTTCCATGATCCCAGCAAAGCCTTGGAGATCCTTGATCCCAGCAAAGCCTAGGAAATCCTTGCTCCCAGCAAAGCTGAGGAGATCCTTTATTCCAGTAAGGCTGAGTACATCCTTAATTCCAGCAAAGTCTAAGAGATCCTTGACTCCAGGAAAGCAAAACCTGGGAGATCCTTGATCCCAACAAAGCTGAGGAGATCCTCGATCCCAACAAAGCTGAGGAGATCCTTTATTCCAACAAGGCTGAGTACATCCTTAATTCCAGCAGAGTCTAGGAGATCCTTGACTCCAGGAAAGCAAAGCCTAATAGATCCTTGATCCCAACAAAGCTGAGGAGATCCTTGATCCCAACAAAGCTGAGGAGATCCTTTATTCCAGCAAGGCTGAGTACATCCTTAATTCCAGCAAAGTCTAAGAGATCCTTGACTCCAGGAAAGCAAAGCCTGGGAGATCCTTGATCCCAACAAAGCTGAGGAGATCCTTTATTCCAGCAAGGCTGAGGAGATCCTTTATTCTAGTAAGGCTGAGTACATCCTTAATTCCAGCAAAGTCTAAGAGATCCTTGACTCCAAGAAAGTAAAGCCTGGGAGATCCTTGATCCCAACAAACCTGAGGAGATCCTTAATTCCAGCAAGGCTAAGTACACTCTCAATTTCAGCAAAGCCTAAAAGATTGTTGGTTCCAACAAAGGCGAAGTATTTCCACGAATCCAGCAAAGTAAAACGGTTATAAAAAAAAATTGAGGCATCCGGAAAATGGATAGAAGTTCCATAATAACATCAAGAGAAGGTGGATCAAGCATGTTTCAACAACCGCCTCATGTCTCGGGGGCTAAAGCCTATTATGCAATGGACCTTAAATATATTTTGAAAAAAAATCAATAGAAACACTATATTGCAAGTCAGCAGCAAAATCAACATTATTGAAAGCTCAACAACTATACAGTGCATCTATCATTTCTTACAGCTCAATAATTGGGCTTACCTATGGAAATAATAGGATTTGGAGGAGATATAGAAACCACTGGAGGACACCTACAACTAGCTCTAAAGGCCAACCATGACATCACAAGTATTGCTTAATCCTCTCAATGTACCACTAGTACGTGAAAGAGGGATTGAATGGGAAGCCTACAAAAGTCACTGCCAATCTTAGTCCTTTCATCCAGCACAAAGTAAACTTTGTGAAAAATATATTTTATGGTGAATCGGCTCCAACTGGAGAATATCCCATTGTTAGGATTTCGGGGGCTCCCATCTCTAGGATCCCGAGGGGCTCCCATCCCAGAAGAAGGAAGCAATACCCATGGTTTGAGGGATCCCTTGAACAGAAAAAACAGAAGGAGGAAGGCTAATTTAATGCTTATGAAGGTCCTGGAGAAACTTACGGATATGGAAAGGAAGGCATAAATCCTACCAAAGAAAAAACTAGAAGAAGTGAACTTGGGGGTTGAGCCAAGGAACCCAGGGCCTATCCTAATCAGCAGTCAGTTATCAGTACAAAAAAAAAAAAATAAAATAAAAAAGATCATTTTGGTGGAGCTCTTGGCCACCAGTTCACCAGTGAGAGCAACCTTAGATGACTCATAAAAGAAGATTCTTTCCACAAAGAATTTGTTCACAGCCAAGAAAGGATATTTTAGAAGATCCTTGGAGAAGAAAACAAATCCTCAACCCTTTAAAGAAAAGAAAAGAAATCAGTTCAGTAAGCCCACTTGAAAATGAGGGGCTACGAAGGAACTTTTTCTGAAGATTGAAAAATTCAATGGTCATGAACAAATTTTCCAAGTGGCATGGCCTAGGACTTGGGAAAAGGAAAATTTTCCATGTACCTAGCCCAGGACTTGAGCAAAATAGAAATTTTTCAAGTGGCATGGCCTAAGACTTGGGAAAAGGCAAATTTTCCATGTACCTAACCCAGGACTTGAGCAAAACAGAAATTTTCCAAGTGGCATGGCCTAGGACTTGGGAAAAGGAAAATTTTCCATGTACCTAGCCTAGGACTTGAGCAAAAAGAAATTTTCCAAGTGGCATGGCCTAGGACTTGGAAAAGGGAAAATTTTCCATGTACTTAGCCCAGGACTTGACCAAAACAGATTTTTCCAAGTGACATGGCCTAGGACTTGGTAAGAGCAAACTTTCCATGTACCTGGCCCAAGACTTGGCCTAGAACAATTTTTTCTAAATACATGGCCCAGAAATTGGCCAAGAGCAAAAGTTTCCAAGTACGACCAAGAAAATGGTCAAAAGCAAAAGTTTATGGGTACAAGCTGTAGCACATACCAGCAATAGGTAAAAGTGCAGATTGTAAGCATATCCCAGTCATGGCTACAACTTGTAGCACGTACTAGCACTAGGTACAAACTGTAGTACGTACCAGCAATAGGTACAAGCCGTAGCACGTCCTAGCAAAGGATGCAAATTGTAAGCAAGGCCCAACGAGGGCTACAAAGAGAAAGAGCCTCGAATGGGTATGAAAACCCAAAAGTGGGTGTATAAAGTCCACAAGATTGACCTCCTTGAAAGGAATTGGTTCAAGGGAGCCTAAGGAAGCAAGGAAGGCATAACTTAACAAAAATTCTAAGAGTACATCACTTGAAGCCGCAAAAGCATGGATACTTTTGCAAGTCTCTATACAAAGAGATTAGTCAATGACATTGCAAACTAGCTAGCGACATTTCCCTCCTCCTTCAAGGTGCAAACTCACCAAAGGCTTGGAGGTATTTCGACTCAACAAAAGAAAGGTACCCTTTCGGTAAGCCCACTCATTAATGCCATGTTTGAATATATCAAAACACTGCAAAATGTTGTGCAAGAGGTATCACCCATGCACTAATATTTTATTCATAAAGATTAAAAAGAAAATTCTAAAATTTTGGTCTTCTTACTTGACCAATTATCAAAAATCAAATTTGGAATTCTTGTGTGGTTGAAATCCTCACATGGGTTCATATACATGAAATAATTTTTATTACTATATCTTATTTGGCAATTGGCTTTTCCAGTGCATACATTGGGGGCTAAGACAAGATTAAAAATCTTCCTTAGATATATCTTTCACTTGATGAAAATTAAGAAGTCTAGTGCAAACTTTACTGTACATAAGTTCAGCCACTGTTATTTTCTTTGGCTTATGAACTATATGGTATATAGCAATTCAAACAACAATATAATTGGTGGCATGGTATGTGAATAATTTGCTGCAATCTGAAATATTATACAATCTCTAACAATTTGGAAAAAGAATGAGGCAAAGATCAAGAGCATCCACCAGAAGAGCAAGATCTTTAGCTAAAGCAAGGCGTGGAGATGTTCTTAAGCCTTCTAAGTCATGTCCTCATGGAAGTTTCTATCCCTTAATACATTTTGAGAAGAATAGCTAACCTTGATTAGACTCTAAATCAGTATGTTTTTATGATTCAATGATTTATGATATCATGGTCCCATTGGTAAGTCACTATTCATGGACTAAAAATCTCATGGGGCAAACATCTTGGTGTTATTCACCTTAGCCATAGCAAGCATGTACTACAATGCATAGAATATCTTTGGCAAAGTTCATGGGGGCTCCCCTCATTCAACCTATTTTGTAAAACAAACAAAATCTTGTTGACAAAGCTATGCTATCTTATATTAAGATTTAATATGCATTCAATACGATTTTTGTATGCTACTTTCAAAAAAGCATATCCTAGAATTGTTAGCAAAAAAAAAAAAAAAACGTTAGTGCTAGAAATATACTCTTAGCATTAAATGCGATACCAATATAATTTGGTTATACATATATATCTACATATATTATTGTTAGTTTGACAAAGTTGATTTATTGAATACCAATCTACAACCTAATACTAATATGAAGGTGAATTCTAATCTTTCGCAACATGTTAGTTCATCCCATGATGGAAGTGTAGCAATTCCTTTGGAGTTTCCCTCAAGAATTATTCGATCTACACATTGGTTCTACAAACCAGGAAAGTGTCCAAAAACAATTTATTTTCTCGCGCGTGGGCTACAGGTAACCCACGAGCTCGGGGGGCTAATGTTGAAGGCCAAAATTTCACAAGAAAGCCCATTCCATGAAAAGTAAAAAAGACCCAATTCAAGCAGCAAGAAGAATCAACATGAAGGCCCTATTTATGTTCAGATTTCCAGCAAAAAGACCATTAAAAAATCCAGCAAAATCCAGTGAAAGAACTGGGCCGAGATACCCAGAGGCTACCAGAGGCCCGGGATCCTCAGGTAATGCAGCACAGCTAATGTGGGATTGAGACAGCTCAAGAGAGGTACCACGAAATACAAGAAATGAAGAACAAAGATGTCCTTCTCAAGTACCCAGTGGTGCAGCAAAGAATCAGAAAGTATAAAGCAAACATTCATGAACAAATGAGTTGTACCACAAGGAACCAAGAATGAGAAAATCATAAGTAGAAGCGATTGGAAGGGAACTTTCAACCCAGCAGTAAAAGATTCCAACTATTTGGGAATAATGACAGCGAGGAAATACAACCGACAGCTGAGTCTGAAAAGTGAGAAACCTTGAAAGAAGAGAAATTGAAGGCTAGTTGCTCAAGGATGCCCCGGAATGGAAAGTCAGCAAGTGACTTTTAGAGAAACAGTACTAAAAGATGAAAACCATGAGAAAAAAGGGAAGAGACCAGCCCCTAAGCAACTGTCACAGCACGAGCTCTGAGGGGCAAAAGAGAGAAATCACTAGTACCTCGGAGCCCTAGAAAACACACTATAAAAGGAAGAGAAAACCCATGTTGAGGGGGGGGGATTTTCAGTAGGAAGAATATCATAACAGAGCTATTAGAACTCTGTAAAATTTAAGAAAAACAGAGGAATGTCTCCCGGTATTTCAGAAACAGCCACTATAGCACATACTTGGATTCAAAAGGATTCAAACTTTGCAAGTTTTAGAGGCTTGGATAGCCATCGAAGTCTGTAATTTTTGAGCTTATTTGAACCTTGTATCATGTCTTAGTGAGCACATTTGTAATCCACAATTAAGAAAAATAATGAAATATCTCATATTGATATGAGGATTTCTAACAATTACTTTGCATATTTCTTTATTATATTATCTTCCTTTACTGCTTCTTGCTGCTCAATATATATATTATTGCTTGTAAAGCTGAGTTCTTTGCCCAAACAAAGCCACTCAGACTTGAGTTCCAAATCCCACAAGTCTTGTGCAAAAGCACTAAGTCTGTGAGAATTGGGGCTAGGATCCTGGTGGCTGAATCATTCTCATGAAATTCATTTACATATATGTATATGTATTAATATATATATCCTAATCTTAGAAACTAACAATTATTTGAAGATATGTGCATTGTATAGTTGTTCTTGTGTAGGACCTATAGAGGTAAAAGGAAAGGACAAAACTCCATTGCATAACAAGCATGGAGAAAGATTGTATAGTGCAGAGAACTAGAGATTCTGGGTTCTTACAGGCCTAATACGCCCCGGGATCCCACGACAGTACGCTTGGGATCCCACGACAGTACGCTCGGGGTACCAAGTGAAGGAATTCTTTAAAATATTTATACGATAAAAGATAAGCCTTAAATATTCTATTTCAATCTCTTTCTCATTGCGAATATTATGAACATCTATTTTACTTATTTTGTAAGAGTAAATGGTCATTTTATGATACTAAAACACTTATAATGGTATTTTATTGCTTAGGAGGAATCACATTTTTTGCCTTGAGGAGATTTATGTGACTTGGTTCGTAATCAGCCCTCATTTAGCTGCGGTGAACCAAGCCCAGTCCACCAAACTACAACTATTTGGCCCAGGATCCTTGGGCCTGTGTGCTAAAGAAAAAAAGCACTCTCACACAAGCAATTTATCTTTTTTTTTTTTTTTTTCTTTTTTTCTTTTTTGGGGTCTGTTGTTTTGGACCATTTTTAATTTTCTTTAAGTACATTCACTTTGTCCATGGTTTTGGACGCAAGTTTCATACATTTGTCTTTTTAGGCTTAACTTTCAAGGGTTTTTGGATGGTGGTCGTCTACCCTTTTTATGAACAAGTTAATTTTTATATGTGTGTGTGTTTGTGTTTGTTCGTCCATGGTTGGACATTTATTCTCATCCCTTTATGTTTGCATGTATTTGTCTATGTATTAGACTTGCTTGTTTAGGGATCTTGGACAATTGTTGTCAATGACTATCATCTATTTTATTGCATGCTTTAATTCGTCTTTCACTTATTTAGCATCTACAAGTATACGTGGGAGGTGTTTGTTACTTCCCTTATTATTATTATTATTATTATTATTATTATTATTATTATTATTACCTTAAGGTTTTATCCCACTTTGTGGTGTTTTGCCTTTCCTTCGTCTAAATGTGGCTTATGACGATACATCTCCGCATCCCGAGATTTTATTCGTCCATGAATTTCAACCCTTCTTGTGGACTTTGATTTTGTAAAGGATTAAAAACACTTAAGTAGAAAATCTAAACTGCTTTATATACAAACTAGGAACTTTGTACACAACATAATATCGTCCAAAGACATTGCACATGCTAGTAGCTAGTGCTTTTTTGGAAATTCAAATACTAGAAAACATAAAATTCTGCTAGAAAACATAAGTGCTGAAAGATAACATAGATAGACTACTAGTGATAACCAATAGTCTATTGGGGTTACGATCGTCCATGCTGACCTTCTGGACGAGTCTTCATTGATAGTACTTCCTCATGTGCTCCACGTTCCATGGATGCTTCAACCTTCGTCCATCTAGGGCTTCTAAATAGTATGATTCTTGTCTTTTGTAGTTGATGACTCTATATGGTCCCTTCCAATTGGGTCCTAACTTTCCATAAGTAGGGTCTTTAGTGGCCATGGACACCCTCTTTAGGACGAGGTCTCCAATGTTGAATTGCCTAGGTTTGACCATCGCATCATAGTGCTTGGTCATCAGATTCTTGTAACGTGCTACCCTCTGTTTTGCGTCCATCCTCACATTGTCTAGGAGATCAAGGCTTAAACGGAGCTGCTTCTCATTCTCTTCGTCCTGATAATAGGCTACTTTGAAGGTGGTCAATCCAACCTCTGTGGGTATCACTGCATCATTCTTATATGCTATCTTGAAAGGAGTTTCTCCTATAGGAGTCCTCATTGTCATCCTATATGCCTAAAGGACGCTAGATAGCTCGTTGGGCCATATTCCCTTTGCCCCTTCAAGCAAGTCTTGATTATCTCAAGTAAGGATTGATTTACAACTTCTGCCTGCCCGTTTGCCTGTGGGTGGGAGGGTGAGGAGTAGTGATTCTTAATTCCAAGCTGCTTACAAAATTCTCTAAACGGTGTATTGTTGAACTGTTGTCCATTGTCTGAAACAAGCACCCTAGGAACCCCAAAGTGGCAGATAATATTTTTCCAGACAAAGCTTCTGACGTTTTGCTTAGTGATCTTTGCCAATCTCTTCGCTTCTACCCATTTAGTGAAGTAATCAATTCCCACCACTATGAACTTCATTTGCCTCATTCCTATTGGAAATGGACCAAGGATGTCAAGTCCCCATTAGGCAAAGGGCCAATAAGCTATCATCGGGGTAAAATACTCCGATGGTTATCTAGGTATGTTGCTAAAGCGCTAACATTTGTCACATGTTTTGACATAAGCCTTGGCGTCTGCCTGCATTGTGGGCCAATAGTAATTATTTTGTGGATGAGGGATCTAGCTCCAGAGTGATTTTGGCATACTCCTTCATATATGTCTCTCATGACGTAGTAGGACTCGTCTGGAGTTAAGCATCTCAAGTAGGGCTGAGAAAAACTCCTTTTATACAATACCTTGTCCATAAGAATAAACTTTGCTACCCTAATCTTTAGCTTCTGAGCTTCTTCTTTATTCTCAGGGAGGAGTCCGTCCTTAAGATAGGACACAACTGGTGTAGTCCAGTTGGCTTCTCTGTCTATCTATTGCACTTCAGGGATGTCTATACTCAAGATATACTGGACTTTAATCTGATCCTTAATCAAGTCATTCGTAAAGGCTGCTCTAGCTAAGTTATCAGCCTCTATGTTTCCTTCCCTTGGATGGAACTTTGCCGTTATAAAGCCTTTGATGCAATGCTTAACTTTGCTCAAGTATCTTTTCATTCGTTTTTCCTTGGCTTTGCACGTTCTATTCACTTGGCCTATGATCAGTTGAGAATCTCCATGGACGACCACTAATTCGGTTCCCAATGCCTTAGCCAAATCCAAGCCCTTAATAAGTGCTTCATACTCAGCTTCATTGTTAGTTGTTTGGAACTGTAGATGAACGACATACTCTAGACGATTCCCTAGGTGACTACAAGACTACTCTGACTCCTCCTGCGTGCTGAGTGGATAAACCATCTACATGGATGATCCATTCTTTTGCCCCCTAGTCTTCAGTTGGTTGGCCATGAGTTAGGGTGAACTTCGCAATGAAATCTGCAAGTACTTGGGCTTTTATTGCTTCTCTTGGTCGATACCTCATGTCGAATTCACTGAGTTCAACTACCTACTGGATTAGTTGTCCAGCTGCTTCTAGCTTGTTCATGGCCTTTTTAAGCGGGTGGTTTGTCAAGATGTTGATGACATGAGCTTGGAAGTAGGGTCTAAGTTTTCGTGCTACTGTTACCAATGAAAAAACTAACTTCTCCATTGGTGGATATCATCTTTTAGCTCCTCTTAATACCTTGCTGGTATAATAGATGGGCCTCTGTGCCTTTCCTTCTTCTCCGACTAAGGCTGAGCTCACTACATAAGGAGAAGTTGCTAAATAGAGGTGCATTTCTTCACCTGGTTTGGACGAGTTCAACAAAGGAGTTGTTGTGAGATACATCTTAAGGTCTTCAAATTCTTGTTGACACTCGTCCGTCCATTCGAATGCTTTCCTTAACACCTTAAAAAATGGAAAACAATTGTCAATAGCTCTTGAGACAAACCTGTTGAGAGCTGATACTCGTCCAATGAGACTTTGCACTTCTTTGACATTCTTTGGTGACTCCATGCTTAGTATTGCCTAGATCTTGTCGAGGTTTGCTTCAATTCCCCTCTGTGAGACCATGAAACCGAGGAATTTCCCGAATGAAACTCCAAAGGCACACTTACTCAGGTTCGGCTTCAGCTTCATGTTGTATCATCTAAGCATGTTGAAAGTCAGGTCGTCCAAGTGCAATGTCTCCTTTGCACTTTTGACCAGCATGTAGTCTACAACATTCTGCCCAATTTGTGGATGAAACATTTAATTAATCAGCCTCTGATAAGTAGCCCCTGCATTTTTCAAATCAAAAGGCATTACTTTGTAGCAAAACAAACCTTGACTTGTAAGAAATAATGTTTTCTCTTGGTCTGCCTCGTCCATCTTGATCTGGTTGTATCCTGAGAATGCGTCCATGAAGCTTAGCAATTGGTGCCCTGCTGTCAAATCTACCAGCTGATCAATGCGTGGAAGAGGATAACTATCTTTGGGACATGCCTTGTTCAAATCTGTGAAGTCCACACACATCCTCCATTTGCCATTAGCCTTTTTAACCATTACTACATTGCCAGCCAATCTGGGTAGTAAATTTCTAGGTCGAACTCCGCTGTTACCAACTTCTTTAATGGCATTGTCCCGTTCTGGGGCAAATACTCTCCTCTTCTGATGGACGGGCTTGTAGGACGGGTTATCACACTTGGGTCAATCCCAGGCATGTTTTCATAGCTCCAAGCAAAAACATCCTTACTCTTCTTGAGGAATTGGACAAGATCTTGGTTCGTCTTCTCACCCATACTTGTTCCAATCCTTGTGAACTTCTCCTGGTTGGACTTTGTGGGCGCCAGCGGTTTTCTCCTTAGGAAAAGGGGAGTATGTCTTGGTTGAGTGGACTGTGGCAGAGAAAAGATGGAGTTGTCACCTAGATTTGGTCTAGGAATCATAAAATAGCGCCCTTACGTGGAAGTACTGATCTTACTACCAGAGTATGGGTTCGAAATTTAGGTATGAGGATAGGAAGGTGTTAGACACCCAACCCCACCCGATCTGTGGGTTGGCTTCCAGTCATTGTGTCTTACGTCTTAATCTCATTAAAGGATCATTCAATATTGTTATCTATACTCTCACACACACTAGCGTACATCTAGCAATCAACATCGCATCAATCATTCCAAAACTTGAACATACATCTATCATGGCAACTCATATCAAACCTAGCATACATTTATCATGCATATCATATTATCTTATCCAAGGTAGCAAACAAATAAAGATATCACATGGTCATAGCAGCATCAAAGAATTATTGGAGAGCATTAAGAACACAAACATATTCCAAGCATGTTCAACTCATCATTAAATATGTATCCAATGCATGTTCATGTGGATGCATGACTTACCTTACTTACCTTACTGCATCTCAACACCTATGCATCAATGAATAGACATGTGAATGCATCTTCATGGTAATAAACCTAGAAAAGAAAAGAAAATCATAATCTAGCATGTTAAAGGCAAACAAACAATTAAACAGAGGAATAGAGACTCAAAAACATAAAAATGAGCCAAAATAAAGGCATATAACATAAGGTAATAAAGAAAAGAAGTAGAAAAACTCGGATTAGGGTTTCTGGGCTGAAGTATGCGTGCGCATACATAAGCCTACATATGTGGACTAGTTGTATGCGTACGCATACTTCAAGCCTGCGTGCACAAACATGCCCCCAGAAACCCTAACCTGATAACTCGAAACATAGAAACAAAGCAGAGAAAAAAACTAAGAAAACTAACAACCTAACATGCTTTAAAACGTGAAAACTACATAA
Organism: Quercus lobata; assembly: GCF_001633185.2. Classification (NCBI taxonomy): domain Eukaryota; kingdom Viridiplantae; phylum Streptophyta; class Magnoliopsida; order Fagales; family Fagaceae; genus Quercus; species Quercus lobata. The sequence goes on along the minus strand of NC_044910.1, from coordinate 21,277,475 downwards.
ACCTAAACTAAACAAGCATATTAAAACATATATAAAAATCAATTAAGAACAAAAGGAACACAAGTTATAAAATATCCAAATTGAGGGAGAACCATGAAGAGAGACTTGCCTTGCATGTGGAACACAACTTGGTTGATATTTAACCAGTTCCTCAGTGCCTACAACACAAAGATTAGATTGATAGAACAAGAATAATCAAAATAACACACTAGTTTAGGTAATCACAACTCAAGAACAAACTTTAATTGAAAAAGGTTTTGAAAACAAATTTGAGAGTAAACTTTCTGGCTTAGAACTAACAAAAGAGAGGTTTATAATTTGTTAAAAACGTGCTAAGGGGCTGTGTGTCAGTTTTATAAAAGAGAATTAGGGTTTTAGGGAAGATGGAGGCTAAAAAATAACCCTCTCTAGCTAGCATTTTGATTGGAGACATAAAATGCGTATTTATAAGTTAAAATTAGGGTTTTGGGGCCTTTTTAATGATCTTTGGACATTCTCAAAGGTCTATAGGCCGATCCACATCAAAGCATGATGTTTTGGACCGTTAAAATGAAGTTTTAAAACTCAGAAAATTGGACTGCCTAGTTGGCCCAACTTCAAATAGTCTTAACTTACTTAATATAAGTCCAAATTAGGCAAAATTTGTGTTCAAATTGAGGCCCAAGATGTCGGCCTTCCAATGAAATAAATCTCACTCAAATATTATTTGTAGATCAAAAGTTATGGTCAAAATAGTGAGAAAACATCATTTTTCAATCAATATTGATTTCAAAACGATTTGAGCACTTTTGAGTTATGATTAATTCCAAATTATTGTGAACTCTTTAATTATCCTTGGTTGACATATGTCAAGCTCATAATTAGGGTAAGGGACCAAAATTTATTAACGGGTACAAAATGCAGTGTCTACAGACTCGTCTAAGGGAATATCTTCTAATTCGGCTCGATGATTATCCTTCTTTCCTCTATATTCATTGTTGGCATTTGCTCGTCCATACGTAACATGGCTAGACAACATTCTCTAGCTGCTAATTGATCACTCTAGACCTCTCTTATGCCATACTCCGTTGGGAACTTAACAGAAAGGTGACAAGTGAAAGTTGCAGCTTTTCAACTATTCAAGGTGGGTCATCCTATGATGGAATTGTATAAGGATGAACAGTCAACAAAGACGAAATTCACTTCCTTGACAAGCTGCTGTGGATAAGATCCGAATGCAACTGGTAGGGAGATAGTGACTGCTGGTAAGACTTTCGTCCCCTCGAATCCAATCAGGGGGACATTTGTTGGACGGAGCAATTCTTTATTGATTTTCATCTATTGGAAGGCCGGGTAATAGAGGATATCTACTAAACTCCCATTATCCACCAGCACTCTTCTTGTCGTATAATTCGCAATTGTCAAAGTGATGACAATTGCATCGTCATGAGGATGGTGTAGTCTTCTTACATCTTCATCAGTGAAGGTTATGGCTGGTTCATCCATCTTTGGTGCTCTAGGTGGACGGCTAGTGAGTTGAATGTTTTGAATAACTCGAAGGTAGGTCTTCTTGGATCTAGACGAGCTGGCAGCCGACATTCCCCCAACAATAACCTTTATTTCTCCAAGTGGTGGACGAATTGGCTCTTCTACTTTACCCTTTAGTGGTAGTCTTTCGTCCTTGTGCTCTTGTCCAAGGAAATTCTTCAACTTTCCTTGCTTAATAAGAACCTCAATTTGCTGTTTTAGATCATAGCACTTGTCAATGTCATGCCCATGATCTTGGTGAAAATGACAGTTTTACTCTTATTCCGCTTGCTAGGATCTCCTTTCATCTTCTCTGGCCATTTCAAGGATGGATTATCCTTGATTTGCATCAACACTTGGTCAAGTGGGGTATTCAAGAGCATGTAATTGGAATATTGTCCTGAGGACAATCCTGCTTTCCTGCAGTACAGTACATTAGCCAAGGCATGTGAGAATCCTGACATGGTTGGATCTGGACCCTACATGTGGAATGGTTGTGAGCAAAGGAGAGGAAACGTTGGTTAGGGGAAAGGATCTTTGGTTCGTGCCAACAACATGATCATCTTGGGGAAGAGTGAGATTTGCATAAGACATGGACACCCAGCACTCACGAAAGGGAGATAGTGACCCCTTGTGGTCAAAGGCTATGAAATCCTTCGCTTTTTATTGGTTGTGCTTGTGATGGACCACTGTTAAGGACATGTGCATCACTCTTAATACTCCTGATGTCCCTTTCCTTGTCCAAGAATTGCTCCCCACGTAGTGGTCACTCTCCATGCTGCTACCCTGACTTCGGCGTGCTTCCTCACTCTCCTTCAGCCATTACATAGTACAGCAGCTATATTAGGATTCAAATGGAGGAATCATGGTTTGACACCTGTCTTTTGTACTTGACAACATTCCTCAGACTATAAGAGGAACATGTTGCTAGACCATTAGGGCAAGAACCAGGAGAGAACATTAAAGAAAAGAGTAGAAAGTTTGTAAGGAAGTGAGGTAGAGAAAAGGCCTCTCTTTTAGGAAGAATATTATCATTGTACAAGGAAAATTTCCATTTTTCACATAATAGAGAGCTTGAAGAAGTAAGAGACATTCACCCTTGCTCACCCGTGGTTTTTCACCCATTCTTAAGGGTTTTCCATGTACATTCCTTGTTTTCTTTACTTTCCTTGCAACGCTTTCTTTTTTTCTCAATTTTATGATGTTAAAGTTTTCATTTTTATCACTTTTGAGCTTTTTCATCAAAATGTACTATTAGATAGCTCATCCATTTTTCATACAAGTTCACAAATCTAACTTGCACGTACACCTGCCATCTCAGTCTCTTTTTTCTCCCATCTTGGCCTTCTTTGGATGAGGGCCTTGTTTTGGATGTGCATGTACCCAGCTTCCACTTGTTTAGCCTTCTTCTTCTTCTTGGCAATGATTGTGTCCTTAGCATTCATAAAGCTTAAAGTTGAGTGTATTAACTCGGCCATCATCTGTGGCTTTTGATCATACAGCTTGTGAACGAACAAATCAGAGGTAACTCCGTTGTTGAAGACTACCAAGAGGATTTTATCGTCCATCTCATCTACCAGTAGGGCTTCCCTATTAAAATGGTTGATGAAAGTCCGAAGACTCTAGTTCTTTCCTTGCTCTATATTCAGCAAGCTAGACGAGGAACAATTATGCCTTTGACCTCCGACGAAGTTGTTAACGAACAACTTGCTTAACTCTTGAAATGAAGTTATAGTGTTTGGTGGTATTTTTTCAAACCATACCCTGGCCAGGCCTTTTAGTGTAGTAGGGAAAGCTCTGCATATGATCTCATCTAGAATGTCTTGGAGGTGCATTGTTTTTTTGAACATAGTGAAGTGATCAGAAGGATCTCACGTTCCATCTTATGAGTCCAAGGTAGGCATTTTGAACTTGAAGGGTAAATGATGACTTGTGATGGACGTAGTGAAGGGAGAGTCAATTCTGTGGACTAGATTGTCCACATGTTTCTTCCTCTTCATGGAGTCCTTCATCTCCTTCATGGCCTTTCTCATCTAATCCATCTCTCTCTTCAAATATGGCACCCTTCGAGTAACGGTGCCTTTGGATTTATCTCTTCCTTCAACGTTGTTCTCTACCCCTCCATTCTCTGAGTTCTGCCTAGGATCCTTGGTATGTTGATGTCGACGTTGCTTTTTTCTATTGACTTTCCTAGTTAATTCTTAGTTTTGTTGTGTCAAATTCGCCATTGCAGCTGCCATGGGTTGCAACTACTGTTGGATGAACGTTGGCAGCAGTGCTGATGCACAATTTGGATGACTGGAGGCATTTCCACTCTCCTAATGTTTCGGGCTTATGGCCATTGACCTAATCCGGACCATGCAGCCTTTTGTCTCAAAAAATAAAGTGGCTAACACTTAAAACCTTTCCCATAGACAATGCCAATTGATGATGCACGAAAATCAAGAGGCTGAATACTCCGAGCTTCAATGGTTGGATGACTTGAAAACAATGGAAAAGACTATAGAAGCTGATTGGGGTGAACCGGCCAAGAACCCTCTTATAGTTAAGTTAGTTTTTTCTCCAGAACACAATTGTAGTAAATGGGTGAATAGTAGAACATACCTTGGTTCCTTTTAGAGAGAGTTTGGAATAGGTCTGCTTGTTAGGTGCCACTAACATTGTGGGAGATGTGTGGACTTAGTGGGGAGAGTGGAGCGAATTTCAGAGAATTCACCCCATGTTCCAAGATCAGGGTTAGTGGTCTAACCATTTGAGATTATGGAAAACACTCAGAAAATTACTAAGTGTTTATTGGTCATCCATATTTCGTGGTATGGATGACCTAGTTCTCCTTAGACGGAAAGATTTCCTTTTGATGATACGCTTGGACGTCCGTATTTTATGTTTGTGATGCATATTCCTCCTTTATCCTTTCTGAAGACCATTTTGGACGTTATTGGTTTGGACGATCATTATGGACGAAGAATAATTATTGTTGATCACCATCAATAATAACATTCAAACATCTAAGATAACAAATCTTGATTATACAAAATGACTTTTTTTATTCCAATGCACAAACCATTTACATAATTCTACTTACAATACTTGTTGCATTTGTTAATGTAGAACAAAATTTTCAAAATTCAAAATTGATAAAATTCTACTTAAGATCAATTATGTCATAAGTAGATTAAGAAGATTAGTTATTACTTATTATAATTTTTTTTTTTTGATAATTCGATAATTACAATAGGGAGGAAGAATTTAAACCCTAAATATTATGGACACACTAATAGGTACCAATTAAGTTATAGTGTGTTTAATTGATTAGGTGTTTTTTTTTTTTTTTTTTTTTTTTTTTTTTTTAATACCATTGAACGAAAAGACAAAGTCTTACATAGTATTTGGAACTACCCAAAAGTGATGGATTGGCATTACAACTACCTGAAAAGCAAGATTATATACATCACAAACTATGAGCCTAGGAACAAAAATAGAATGGACAAACAAACCATTCTGATACAAAGACAAAAGCTCCTCCATCATGTTTTGCTCCTGCCAGCAAGGACTTCTAGTAAAGTTGACCACTTCCATAGTTCTCTTGCAATTAGTCAAAAACATCACACGGCTTAAACCAAGGCTCCTAGCTTTGACAACTGTTTCCACCATTGCTTCCTGCATTGCTTGGGTGACATTTGCTGCTCCACAACTTGAGACACCATTGAAAATGAGATTCCCCTACCTATCTTTTGCTTTATAGGCATAACCAGTCCTTTTGCTCCTCTTTAGCCTTGCACATGCTATCTTAATGATTATCTGCCAGGTATAACCTAAGTCTTGAGGATTGTTTTTCTGCCTTGTTGGCTGGCGTTGAGAATTGTTTTGGTTGTTGAAAGCCACCTAATACCTGCAAATCAAAGATTGAATAGTTAGACTAGTCTCCATAGGGTCAGGATGTTTCCCTTCATGCACAACCAAGTTCCTATGATTCCAAATGGACCAAAGGATAGTGAAGATAGTCTGTAATAACTCCATCATTTCCACAGTCTGTCTCTTACAACTCAGCAACAAAGATTTGAGCCATGCTTGGCCAATCACATTGTTTAGGCCAGAAGTGTGAATGTTGAGAGATGATGCAAGCCAAATGGCTTTGGCAAAAGGACAGTATAGGAAAAGATGGGAGGTGGTTTCATTATCATTGTCACAAAAGGGATAGTAGCATGATGTTGGAATACCTCTACTCCTCAGGGTATTGAAAGTAGGGATACAGTCTTGTAATAATTTCAAAATGAAAAAGGCAGATTTTCTAGGGAACTTTCACCTTCCAAATGAGCATCCAATCCACAGTGGGTATACTAAGAGTGCTGGTGTGGCTAGAAGACATAGAATTGTGGTCAGTAAGGAGTAGGTTGTAGGCTTTTTTCACTTGGTACTTACCAGACTTGGAATGTTTCCACAACAATTTGTCTTGGCCAGCACCTACCTTGGAGATGGGAGTTTTAAGAATTTTAGCACTAATGGTATGAGGGTAAAGGGAACAGATTAAGTCAGGTTTCTAGGTGCGTGCAGAATGGTCAATAAGGTTAGACACAGTGCCAGAGTTGAGATTATGATGCTAAATAAGCTAATCACTGCAGGAAAACCAAGCAGGATGTTTGAGTGGTATATTAGACCCATTCCTTACAAGCCACTTGCTTTCTTTAAGCTTGGTATTTTTTTGATCTAATATTTTCCTCCAAAACCAAGAATGGTGTGGTTTAGGTAAACAGTTCTGGATGCATCCCTTGGGAAAATATTTAGCCTTAAAAATTTTTGCATTGAGAGATTGAGGTTCAGTACAAATTCTCCAATACTGTTTTGCTAACATGGCCTAATTCATAAGGCCAAACCTTTTTAGCCCAATACCCCCTTCTCTTTTTGGCTTGCACACATTTGTCCCAATGAATAAGGTGTAATTTCCTCACTCCTTGATCATGTACCCACCAAAATGCCCTAGTGGCTGCATCCATTCTATTGCAAATTGTTTCAGGAACTCTAAAACAAGCAAAAGTATATAAGGGCATGGCTTGAAGAACTGAGGAAATGAGGGTAGTTCAACCTGCTTGGGAGAGGAGCTTGGCTTTCCAACCTTGCAACTTTGCACTAAGCTTGTCAACCAGAAATTGAAAATCAGATATTCTTTTCCCCCTAAGCTTAAAATTGAGGCCAAGGTAATTACTAGAACAATGGACAAGATTAACTTATAAGGTCTGGGCTAAAGCCTGCTGATCCTCCATGGGTATATTAGGCAAGCAAAACAGATCAGACTTAGCCAAATTTATTGCTTGACTAGATATAGAGCAATACCAAGCCAAGATAGACTGGATTTTTGTTAAGGATCGACTGTCATTTTTGAAAAAGAGTAAAGAGTCATCTGCAAACAAAGGGTGTGTAAAAGAAACTCCATTTCTACCTAACTTAACACCTTTGATATCTTTGCAAGCTTCTGCCCTCATGAAAGCTATGGATAGAATGTTTGCACACAAAAGGAATAGGTAAAGAGATAAGGGATCTCTTTGTCGAAGTCTTTTGTGAGGAGTAAAGGATTGTGTGATGTGTCCATTAACAAGCAAGGTGTATTGCACAGTGGTTACATATTCCATAACCCAATGAACCCACTTAGGACTGTCCTAGTAACTGATTAGTTGTTATGAAGTGAACCAAAAAAAAAAAAAAAAAAATTGATAGCAAAACCTAAATACAAAAACTTAATTAGAGTAATTCATCTATAAAAAGTACAAAAACGGTTTTTTAGGGAAAAATTTATAAAATAGAAAATTAAATAAATATTTTAATAATATTAAGAAAACTCCACCATAAATTGTACGTATGAAGATTCTACGTGTGATAATCCCAATATTTTTACCATGTGGGCATACTTCTTGTCATATCGAAGTAGACTCTTAAGAAAAGAAGAAGAAACCCTACTAGTGGATTACCTAGAATCATATCAAGAAAGCCGTGGCTGAATTTTTATTCTTTTCCTGTCAAGTCAAGGGAAGTAGAGGAATCGGATACATTAGAAGATAGATACACTTATGGATAAAGATGGTCCAATTTCATTAGAAAAATGATAAACCGTGAAGACTATAATATACATACACTAGACTAAACCACTTTGTTGACTAATAAATTAGATATTCATCCAAAATTTTTTTTTTTTTTAAAACCATTATCTAGATTCATAAAACTTTTAACCACCAGGCCTGCTGCTCCAAGTGGTACCTGGTCTTACTAGTGACCTTCAACTCATGGGTTCTAGCCCCTGCATAAACAATTACACAGCAACAAAAAAAAAAAAAAAAAGATTCATAAAACTTTTATATTTTTTTTGGGTACGTTTAGATTCATAACTGAGGGAGGCTTTCCTAGCCAAAGAGAATGAAATACAATATTGACCGGTGTGTATGACGGGTGACCCTTTTTTTTTTTTTTTAATTTACTTTTAGATTTTTTTTTTGGATTTTTCATAGACAAACTGTAACACCAAATTTTCCAAAAGAGGGGGTTAACGGATACTCTAATAGTATTAATGTTTGATTGGCATTAACTTTTAACTTTTATATACTATTTTTTAGTGGGTTCCAATTAGTTCAACTGGTAAAATTTTTGATGGTTGTATAAGAGATTTGGGGTTCAATCCCTGCCTACACCAAAAACTGATTGGTGTCTTGGTCTGTATTTTGAAAAAAGTGAGAAAAAACAAAAAAAATAAAGGTTGTAAAAAGCTAAGTTAAAATCTAAATATTTTATTTTATTTTTATATTTTGTTGAAAACTTTTTGATAAAAGTGTGTTATAATATGCCTATATTTTGAAAAAAGTGAGAAAAAACGAAAAAATAAAGGTTGTAAAAAGCTAAGTTAAAATCTAAAATTTAAAAGCTGATGCTAAACTCATTCTTAGTTTATAAAATATTTTTAAAAACTTTTTATAGAAAAATAAAAAGTAACTTATTTTGTAAACAATTTTTTATATAATTTTAATGAAAGTAATATAAAAATATTCTTAAAATAATTTATTATCTAATCTATATATATATATATATATATATATAAAACCGAAGCCTTTGCTGGCACCACAATTTTCCACGTCAGCACAATATTTAAAAAATAAAAAAAAAATAAAAATTATAACTCCTCAAAACCCTAGCAACCTTACCCCTCTCTCAAGTTAAGAAATATAAAGCCACGGTTTCTGCAAACCACAATTTTCCACGTCAGCACAATATTTAAAAAATAAAAAACAAATAAAAATTATAACTCCTCAAAACCCTAGCAACCTTACCCCTCTCTCAAGTTAAGAAATATAAAGCCACGGTTTCTGCAAACTCTCTCTCTCTCCAGACGTAGGAAGCCCTAAAGCATTCAAGATCTACAATGCACGGTATAGATTTTAGCTTATAAAGTTCAGCTTTTGTAAGGTTAGTTTTGTTTATATATTAATTAATACATAGTACTTTGTTCACCATTGAATACTCATATAATCAATTTCCAATTCAGTGTTCAAGAATTAAACCAAAATTCTAACTGCGCTATCATAAAATATTATTATCCTCTGAAAATTTTATCTCTTTGATTTTATTATATTGTGTTTCTTAAGCTATAGAGAGATTTTCTTTGATTTCTGCAAACTCTCTCTCTCTCTCCAGATGTAGGAAGCCCTAAACGCACGGTATAACATTCAAGATCTACAACTCACGGTATAGATTTTAGCTTATAAAGTTCAGCTTTTGAAAGGTTAGTTTGTTTATATATTTAGTCCTTACGTTTAGGTTTAGATTTAGGTTTAGGTTTGAAGAGATTTATATATTACCACTATGTGGCTAAATTTCCCGTGACATCAGTTTTATGTTTTTAACCAAATACATCAGGAAAGCAAGAGAAGGCGCATAAATATTTAGTCCTTACGTTTAGGTTTAGGTTTTAAGAGATTTATATATTACTACTATATGGCTGAATTTCCCGTGACATCAGTTTTATGTTTTTTTATTTTTTATTTTTTTTATTTTATTTTTTTATGTAAGGTTAGTTTGTTTACATCAGTTCTTTATCTCAAAGATAAGACTTTTATTTCTACCGCAAGAACTATTTAGGTATGTATCCTTTGCAAGCACACATGAACTTAAATTGTCTTTTAATATATGCAGTGCATCGCACGGTTTAGCGACTAGTACATATAAGTTATGAAAACTTTTTTTTTTTGGTTAACAGGCATGATATTCAACAAAAAGGATATTACAAGCTGGCCACAGAGGCCAAAGTATTGGCTACCTGCCTATAACAGTACATACCATTCCTATCAGATACAAGAAGTCTATTTAATTCATCCGAAGGGGAAATCATCAAATACAACAAAATCCTCCCTCATACAACATCCTTTCTTAGCCAAAAAAAAAAAAAAATCAGCACACCTTTTTGCCTCTCTAATAACATGTGTTACCCGGACCTGTGTGAGATTTGCCATGAGAGATCTGCAGTCAAGAAGCAAAGGAGAAAATAATTTGTTAGGATTGTCAACCTTATTTAGTATCTCCACAATAGCCTTGAAAACTTTTCGAACGCATGGAACTATTTTATTGAAAATAAATTAAAAAAAAAAATGTGTACTTGCTTATTAGAATTTAAAAATCAGTATTTTTTTTTTTTGGTTGATAGAATTAAAAATCAGTAATTAGCTTCGTGCTTTGTTGAGTAAAGGAACCTTTGTCAAAATCACCAATCGGCAGAGGATACGATATGATTATTTATCTATTAAGTTAGTATATTTAAATATATATATATATATATATATATATATTAATGGTGGGTGTCATTCTGGGTTCTCGTAACTAGGGAAGGCTGACATAGAATCTTGCTGTCTGGGGGTGGTCTAACGGTTAGTTCTACCTTCCTCATCACCATTTTGTTTTTGTTTTTGTTTGAACTTTGAATGTACTACTTCCCCCATTAAAGCATTCATATATTTTGTTGTTTATTCAAATGAAGTGAATTTCTTGCCAGTGTTTGTAAATTCTTGATTATATGGTATTCTTTCTTTGGCTGTTCAAGCCAATGAATTTATCTTTTTGCAAAGTACCCAGTACTGTTTGATTCCTTTTACTCAACGTGGAAGACCCAATTCCAGTCATGGCCTTAGACACCATTTCCTGTCCGTGGAAAAGCATGGGGGAGATGCCCCTCTTTGTGTTGTTCAAAGGCACAAGGTACAAACTTAAATACTAACATTGTTTCTGTCTAGGCCTTCCATCTCTGCCACTGGTGGTGTTTTATTTATTTATTTATAATATTTGGTGTTTTTACTTTGTAAATAAAACACTGTTAGTTTATTTATTTAAACTGAGAAGTAACCTCAATGAAAAATCATAGGTATTTGATTCAACCCCATATGAACTATGACGGTCTTTTTGTCTACTGATATGAATACAGTGTAAAACTGGATTTTTGTCTGCATCAGGCTTTTTTATGGTTCCTGTTTTGCCTGATTAAGTTGGGCCCTGAACTTTTTTTTTTTTTTATTGGATTTGAATGTTCTTTTTTTCTTTGGGCCAAATTACTTGTTCAAATGTTAAACTTGCAACTTTACAATGGCATTGCCAGGAATGTATTCAGAAACGATGAGCTTGGTCAGGAAATAATGCAGATTGCACTTCCCACAGCGCTGGCTTTAACAGCGGACCCCATTGCTTCTCTAATAGACACAGCATTCATTGGCCATATTGGTCAGTGCTTACCGTTCATTTTCATTTTTATGTGTTGTAGCAAGCTTGTGCATAGCGTTTGTTACAATGTTGACTTGTGTTTGAGTTGTGAAATCTTATTAAAAGATGATGGTATGCATCAGAGAAGACTTGTATTCATGATGCCCCCAATGGGAAAACAGATATATACAACTTCTTACCTTCCATAAGTCAATTCCAAAATTTGATTTAGTGAAGAATGTTGCTTTGGACTTAGGCTATTGAATTTCAAGAAGAATTTTGATTTCTTATGTTTGTAAATGCATTTACTTTCCAAAGGCCCTTCCAAGGAAATATTGCCTTACTAGACAAGGCTATCTGATTTATGTACATGTTCAATTTATTGTTAGTTAGATGTTAATTGTTATCAGGTACTATGCAGACTCATTTTACCCTTTTATGTGCATGGTATTGTTAGTTATTGTGCAACAGTTACTAGATATGCTTTATACATGCTATGACAAGTTCCTTAACTATAAGTTTTATCTCTGGATCAATCATTGGGCTATCATAAGTTGCAGAACTATATTACAATTTGGTTTCGGTGTTGATAATTAGGCTGATCTTCAAATAGGTCCTGTGGAGCTTGCTGCTGTAGGAGTTTCTATTGCTGTTTTCAACCAAGTATCAAAGATAGCAATATTCCCACTTGTCAGCGTTACAACCTCTTTCGTTGCCGAGGAAGATGCTACTAAAAGTTTGAGTATTGAATCAGATGACAGTGGAGTACTGGAGGTGGGTTATGCTGTCAATCAGGAGATGGAACTGGGAGATCTGATACCACAAGTTGGTGCGAATTTTATCTTCTTACCCTCTTGCTTTTGTTGAAATTATCTTTTGGAATAATTTCTATCATTCCAATATGCCTGATGTTTTTCTTTTTCCTCCAATGTAACATTTTGGAATCATTTTGTTGCCTATTAACAAGTTGTGGTCTATTTGAAACCAGAGTCTACGTGCAAGTCATCACTCATTCCCAGTAGTTACAGGAAAACAAACGTCAGAAGGCAAATTCCATCAGCTTCAGCAGCATTGGTTATTGGTAGCGTGCTTGGGATCATACAAGCTTTGTTCCTCATTTTTGCTGCTAAACCAATATTGAACTATATGGGTGTAGAGTCTGTAAGTTTTACTAGTGCTAGAGTCAATTGATTTTTATGCTTGTTGTTCCCTAAAGCCTGTGTGTTAGTAATTCTATATATGGAATCCTTTTTATGCCAATTCGTCAAATGATTATAAAGAAATGGTTATATAATAAAGCATTTTTATTTTCTTGGGTTTCAACTATCTATCTCGGAAATCACTTATGAGCACTGAGAATGCATCCAAAGAACTTATAGAAGAGCTTCCTTAAAATTAATTGGATATCTCCTCTGCTCATTATCTTCACTCTTGCTGTGCTAGCTGTTTTAGTTTTATGACAATGTTTCATTAAGCATTTGCAGCATGCCTTTACTGTGGGGAACTGCTATTGAGTATGAAATACTTTCAGCTTTTCTTATATTTTAAGAATAAATAAGTATACTACGTTCATTAGATTGATACTCTAGACTAATGAGCAGTATTGTTCACAAATTATTTGTTGCACCTTGGTAGCATGACAGTAATTGAAATGACAACTATTATATACTTTTTTTTATATTGGTAATTATACATGCACCTGGTGGGTCTTGAACACAACATAACCCTCCCCCTTGCTCTTACAAGGGAGGAGGTGTCATTGAGCTAGAGATCATTGGCAACAATTATAGACCTTATATGCACCACATATTTGGAGATAAGCTAATATTATTCCTAAAGCTGACCCCATGCATGACATCATCCTATCTCCCAAAATTGATGGTGAAAAAGGCCATCTGCATCATTTAATATTGACTGTCATGTGTTGGTTTTCCTTATGTTTATTGGGGTGGAAGGTAGTCTGATTCTTTATTGTAACATTGGCTCTTGAAATGGTTGGAGAAATTTGTAATTCATAACTTCAATGTTGCAGTATTGCATTGAAATGATGTAACTACTTGAAGTTCACATTTTTTATTTTCTCCAAAAGTTCAAAAATATGATCTCTCTATGTACTAAAAGGCTTCAGATGCCTCTAGACTCCCCTTTTTTGTTCCAATATACAAGTAACTAAAATCTACATATAATGACTGCAGCACAATTCTGTTCCTGTAGAATTCTCCTATGCTAAAACCAGCCCAACAATACCTGACATTGAGGTCTCTTGGTGCTCCAGCAGTTCTTCTCTCTCTGGCCATGCAAGGGGTTTTTAGAGGATTTAAAGACACAAAAACTCCTTTATTTGCTATCGGTAAGTTTTGAAACAAGTATCCCTTTAATTAAAAAGTCAGTCTTGTTGCACATAGAATATCATTGTGATGATTTATGTCATGATGCAATATATGGAATTTTAATGTGTTCGGCTCTTAGGTAACAAAGAAATGACTTTGGATTTCATATAATGGCAAAAAAGATTACACATGGCCAACTCTAATTAGGGTCTGTTTAGGATTCACTTATTTTGGTAAAACTAAAAATTTTTGCTGAAAATACTGTAGATAAAGGTAAAAGTTAGCTGAAATAGTATAATAGGACCTATTGCACTTTTCGATACTATTCATGGGTCCCACTGTATTATTTCAGCTAACTTTTATTTTTATTTACAGTACTTTCAACAAAAAGTCTTCAGTTTCTGCAAAATAAGTAGATCCCAAACAAACCTTTAATGTGTAAATCTATAGCCAACCCCTAAAGTTTTGGGACTAAGGCTTGGTTGTTGCTAATGTTGTCAATGTCTTCTATGCCTATAAGTCCTACATGATTTTGGATTTCATCGAATGGTGAAAAAGAATATGCATGACCGACCCTAATTAATTTTTAAAGGAACCATAGCTGACCCCAAAATTATGGGACTAAAGCTTGGTTGTGTTTGTACTTAAAAGTTTGTACCTAGTGCATGAGGCTCTTGCTTTTGCAGAATCTGGGATAGACTGGCAGCCTTATCCTCAATTTTCTGCCTATGGAGTGAAAAAAAATGAATTAGCAGAAGAGAACTTAAGTAGTTACAAGGTTAGGTGGTTAATGTTTGGTTTACAGAACGTAGCAGATATGGGTACTTTAATGTGCAACCTGTAGACTGCTGGGGAGAAAAGCATGTAATGAAAATATTTATGTTTATGAATAAATAAACTTGCTTGTAATTAATTATTAATTGAAATATTTTCATATCAAATCTGGATATAGTTGGGTAATAATTTCTCTTTTCTTCATTATAAAAATATCTTCCAGGATTCATGTTTTTGATTTCAGCTAAATATAATCTAATAGTTTGTTAAATTTGAATGTAGTGGTAGGAGATGTAGCAAACATTATTCTAGACCCAATATTTATATTCATACTCCGTATGGGTGTCAGTGGGGCAGCCATTGCCCATGTTATTTCTCAGTAAGTGTTGCTTTTTACTAATTATTTTCTAGATTTCCTATTTCTGACTCTGGGCCAGGATGTCTTAATATTTTAAATGTCTCCACTTCTATTTCTCACATGATATTTAACCATTATAGGTACCTAATCTCCCTGATGCTTTTGTGGAGATTAATTAAAGAAGTTGATCTCTTACCTCCAAGTATCAATGATCTACAAATTGGTCGGTTTCTTAAAAATGGTAAGAGAATCTATATATTTTTCAGTAAAATTGCTGCCACTAAACCATTATCAGGACTCAAAATAAGACTCCTAGTCTTTGGTACTTTTAAGAATCCCCAAATATGTGATTGTTTACAACATATCCAAGCAGTATGTCTGAGTATACATTTGATTTGTGACTTTTAGAGGCTTAAGGAAATAATTTATTTTGTTAAATGGAGAATTATTGTAAGGCAGAAACTTGATTACTTGGACTTCTCAATAGATGATGAGAAGAACAAAAAATCATTATGCTTTCATAAACTCTAGATTGTACAAAATATGTGTATGCATATGTATGTGTAATCTGAAACTCTGTTTCTATTTAATCATGAAGACATAGGTTGTATAAATATTAATTCATACAATATAGCTTTCATTGGCACTTGGTCTTTCAGTTTTGTTGTATACAAATCCACAGAAATCTATAACGTCAACTTTTTACAATAGACAACTATACATTGGAAGCCACTGTAATATTTTTTGCATTGTTTGATATCAATGAGAAATTTTCAAAAAAGTATTTTTTGTGGTTAACGTATAAATTTCTTAGATGTCTTTTGGGAGTTTAGCCTCTTTATAACAATAGACGGAGATGGGAAGGTAGTGGAATATTTGCAATGGACTAGTGGTGGCATTCATTGGAACCCTATTTTAATTCGATCTCTTCGTGACTGTGAATTAGAGTCTATGGCTATGTTTTAGAGGATCTTTATTCTGTAATCCCGTGAAAATGACAAAATGATTTGGCTTCCAACAACAAGTCAGGGTTTTCAAGTTAAAACTTCTTATAAAGCTTTGAGATGGGGAGCAACAAACATTCACTTGGAAAGCAATTGGAATGTAAAAGTTCCATCAAGGGTGGCTTTTATTTTTTTGGTATGGACAGCAAATGGGTAAGATCCTTAGAACAAAAAACTTTGGTAGGAAGGGTATAATGATTGTGGAATGGTGTAGGATGATGTGTAAGGTGAATGGGGAATATGTGTATCAATTTTTTCTCCATTGTATCTTTGCCGTGGATTGTGGAGCTTGGTGTTCTGTTTTTTTGGGATTAGTTGGGTGATGCTATGTATGTTAATTGGTCTCTCCAAGTGCTGGAAAGTTAGGTTTGGTAGATGGAAATGATATTTGAAGGCCATTTACCTATGTTTAATGTGGTGTATTTGGAGACAAAGGAAAGTGGGTGAATATTTGAGGGAAGAAACATTGGTTGGGACATTAACGGATGTACTCTTAAGGAGTATTCAGGAGTGGACCAAGGCTATGATTCCTTCTTCTCCCTTTTTCAATTTTTTAGATATGCTAAATTTAGAACTTAATTTGTTTATGTACTATTGGGTTTACTCTTGTCTACATCCTACGAGCTAGGTTATGACCTCTTGTTCTTAATTAATTAATGAAGCTGTTTATTTTTTATCAAAAAATTTCACTCCTTATGGAATGATGCCAGATTACAAAACCTAAAAAACTTTCTTTAATAACTTAGCCTTGAAACTCTCTATGTGCAAGTTATGTCACTTTATTCAATGAATAATTCATGTAAGGATGCAAACTGACTGATTACAAAATGTACAACTACCCTCCATAACTTACCCTTGAATCTCACATATTTGTGCAAGTTATGTTACAGTGTTTATGTGAGGATGACTGTATTTGGACTACCAACCATACAGGTGGAAAGTTCAATAATAAATGAAACATATATTTGGTTCTCTGTATCAGGCTGTTAGTGAATATTTCATTTTAGTTGCTAGTTCTTATTCATCACCTATCTGTATCTTTTATTTATATACTCATCATGCTCTTACCCTAAGCGGTAGTACAATCAGCTGACTACACCTCATGAAGTGGAGGTCACTAGTTCAAATCTCTTCCCTATCCCCCTTCCTCCTGGGGTTTATCAAAGAATACTCATAATGATCTTATTCTATGATATTGGGCATGTTTGGTATACTAAATACTGTAGTAACTCTACATGTTGATTGCAATTTAACTCTCGCTTTTTTTTTTTTTTTTTTTTTTTTTGCTGTGTTTGGATTTAGGATCTCTGTTACTGGTGAGGGTTATAGCTGTGACATTTTGTGTAACCCTAGCAGCATCATTGGCTGCGAGACAGGGATCAACATCAATGGCTGCATTTCAGGTTTGCCTACAAATTTGGCTGGCAACCTCTTTGCTTGCTGATGGCTTGGCTGTTGCAGGACAAGTAAGATACTTATTTTTAAATACAAGTATAATGCTACTATTATGTCATCACCTTGCCCTGCTTGACTTTATTTCTTAGCATCTTAAACTATATTAAACTATCCGGAAACATATTCTGTTCTAAATTGTCTCCACAGTAGACTATATTGACTCAAACCTTTTTCAGGCAATCCTTGCAAGTGCATTTGCAAAGAAGGATTACACCAAGGCCACTGCCACTGCTTCTCGTGTATTGCAGGTCTGTTGACTATTATTATTTATTTGGCTTTACACTGCATTGCTTATGGTTTTATAATCCAGGTGGGCTTGGTTCTGGGGTTAGTGCTCTCGGCTGTCCTCGTAGTTGTATTACAATTTGCACCCAGATTATTTACAGCGGATGTCAATGTATTGCAACTTATAGGTGTAGGCATTCCGGTAATCCCCTGCCTCCCTCCTTCCCTTCTTTCCCAGTTTATGCGATCCCAATAATTTCAATTGTGATAATTTTATTTTTTGTTTTACCAGTTTGTTGCAGTGACTCAACCTATTAATGCTTTAGCCTTTATTTTTGATGGAATCAACTATGGAGCTTCAGATTTTGCATATTCTGCTTACTCAATGGCAAGTCTTCCAAACCCTTGGTTGCTACCCATGATATCTTTGTTTGGTTTTTTAGAATGAGTAAAAGAAGAATATCCAGAATATTTTAACCAGCATTGAGTATCCAACCAGTTAAAATATAGCATTCTTGGTGCTTTCCTTAAATTAACAGATATATCCATGGCGCTCTCTCATATAATTTAAATTCCCCTTTGTCCCCAGGTTTTGGTTTCATTAATGAGCATAGTGTGCTTATTTATACTATCTTCAAGTCACGGCTTTATTGGTCTCTGGATTGCATTGTCTATCTATATGAGTCTGCGCACGTTCACTGGTTTTTGGAGGTAACTTCTTGTGCAAGAGACCATTTCCTTCATTTTATAGCTCTCATTGTTTTGAATTAGCGGCTTTTACCTCTTTTTTGAGTTGGAGGATAATATATTCTTTTAGCTTCCTTACCCGTCAAGGTGCAACCTAGTGGTTGGAAGCTTGAGATGAGTTGAGATTTAGATCTTGGTGTGATCTCCACTAGGAGTTCCTCAGGATTACCTGATACATGATTCTAGTGGGTAGGGTTGTGTATATGTGGACTGTAGTTTACTTCCCAAGGATGGGTCCAAAAAGGGCCCTAACTTGGTGAGGTTCAATGTCATAAAATAAAAAATAAAAAATTTCTTTACTGACTATTTTAACATATCATGGAAATTTCAGGTTACCTTAACATTCACGCTTCTACCTTTGCAGGATAGGGACTGGTATGGGACCTTGGAGATTTCTTAGGGACTAATCACTGCCTTTGTATTCAATGTATTTCCTTTTCCAGATATTGTTGTCTTTGTCTTTCTAGATAAGTCAAAAAGGAAAAGTTGAAATCTTGTTGGGAGATGACGCATATGTATAGCTGCATTTCTATTTTCCTTTGAATCTTGAGGAAAAATGTTGGTACATCTATAAATATAGTAATAATAAGTTAGCATCGTTCTTTTCATGAATTGACTAATGTGCCACTAACTGAAATGGTCTCCTTTTTTTTTTTTTTTGGGGGAGGGGAACTGGAATGGACTTTAAAAGTATATTTGTCTTGTAATACACGTTTTTAAGTATTTTAGAGCATTCATATCAGTAGGTGCATAATAAAAAAAATATGTAAAATTTACATAATATAGCCTAAAACTGACTTGCATCAAATTAGATCATGTATTATTGTGTAAAAATACAAGCTAGCTATAGTAACTGTGTAAATATACACCGCTACTGTAGTTTTTTATTTTAATTTTAAAATATTTTTTCTCTCATCTCTCAGATTCTTTCTTCTTCTGCTCTCTTCACTAACTCTATTCCTTCACTATCTCCTCTTGAATTCCAGCAACCTCTAAAATTCATTAAACCCATTCTAAATCTAGATCCCAAACTCATCAAACCCATATACAAAATTCATAGAAGAAGACAACCACTTGTCTAATTAAACATCTAACCTAAATGGCTTTAAAATATGTATCTCTCTCTGTATTCTTTCTTTTCTTTTCTTTTTTTGTTTTTTCCTCCATTCTCCTGAACTTGCACGAAAACATCAGCTTAAACTTTAATTTGCTCTCTTCTTTTCAAAAGCTCTTATCATCATCATCATCATAAGCCACTAAAAAGTTCTCTCCCCTCTCATGGCCAATACAATTTGATTTGCAAATCAAAATCTCAGGCATGTTCAAGAGGGCAATCCCACACGCCTCCTCCTTAAGACCTTCCTCAATCTATTGTAGAACTCGGACAAGCAGACGAAACCAAAGCATAACGACTACAAAATCGACCTTAAAAAGTATGGGCCTATGGTCTTCGACGCACTAATCAACAATTGGAATGGCCTTGCATCTCTGATGAAGATCAAATTTGGATTGTCAATCTCAACAATCATGCTGTTGGCAAACATGTTTGTGAATTGTGATAAAGAATTTAGGGGTGGATATGACAAACTTTTACAATCAATATAAGAGCATAGAGAGGAAGAACAAAAGACCCAATTTCTTCTTCTGGGATTAAGTCGCTGGTTTTCGAAATGGGTTTTGAGTTTGGACCCAAAAAAAAAAAATGAAAGAGAAAGAGAAGTAATGCCATTTGTTGTGTGTTTAAGTAGACAGGTAGATAAAATTTAAGAGGGGAACCTAAGATACTATATTTAAGTTTTGCCCTTATGTAAGATAGAAAAAATAGATTTTTATACTAAAATAAATGAAAAATTTTAAACGAATTGGGGCAACTTAACCACTACACACCCAAGTGGTAATCCATCGCACTATAGGTTTATGGGTTTCTAGAGTGCCTCATGGTAGGGAGTAGAATAGTCTAACCAGAGATTGGGGTACCAATTCCTTTTATATATATATATACCCTTGTGTGTATATCCTATTATAGATCCATCCTCATCCTCAGGCTTATCCTTTGCAGCCCCTGATGATATCCTTAATATGATAGAAAACCTTCCTCCAGATATAAAAGACCAAATAAAAACCTTGACCCTTGAAGCCAAATCCAAAAAAATCATCAAGAAAACCCCTTTTGCCTTGTGGATAACCAACTGGACTGTCATACATTATCTTTTCATGTGGTATTTACTCAATGAGTATTACTTGTGCCTTCATTTTGAACCAGGATTTTATAGACTTGCTTTCCCTTGAGAAAATAGATATTTTCAAAAATTCTAGTTTGAAATCCTGAAAAATGATGCTCATAATGGAGGTTGGAAAAAGTATCCCATCACAGAACATCCAAGATTTGGTCACAAAATTACTACAGGATGTATAATTGCTAAGCTCAATTCAAAAAAGGACATCTGAGCAGTCCCTTTTCTTCGAGGACGGTTCATCCTGTGGTCTGGCTTGGGGTTCTGGTGGAAACTATACGGTGTAAGAAGATTATTGGCTTTAATTAGTATGCCCTGTGATTTACAGTTGCCACAATACGTGGATCCTCTGTATTAGTCACATCAGAACACTGGACTTGATAATCAAGTAGAACACTAAGAAGTTTGTTTTCAAAAGTCTCAAAGAATCTAGTTTCCCATTGTCACCTTATGGACATTTGAGCCTAGAGTTGGCATTTTAGTCCTGTTAGGTTTTGGGTAAACGGTTCTTTCTTGAAGAAAGTATTATGGCTAGTTCATCTTCTGCAATCACTGAAACCCCTAAACCCACTTTTGACCTTTCCCTCCATACATCTACTACAAATAGGTTAGACTATTTGTATGAAATCTCTCATGTACCTGAAGATAGTTAAATTCCTATTACCGACTTCCCTATTGTAAATCCTTATATTACGTTTAATAAAATCCCTATTATCAACTTCCCTATTGGGGTTTATGGGTTGAGAAGGACCAATTATTTTTTCTATGGTTTTTTTTGAATGAAGGTTGGGGTTTATTAAACACGGTATAAGGATTTACAATAGGGAAATCAGTAATAGGAATTTTACCATCTTCAGGTACATGAGAGATTTCATACAAGTAGTCTAACTTTTGTAGTAGATGTACGGAGGGAAAGGTCAAAAACAAGTTTAGGGGTTTCAGTGACTGCAAAAGATGAATTGCCATAATAGTTTCTTTAAGAAAGAACTGTTTACCCAAAACCTAACAGGACTAGAAAACCAACTCTAGGTTCAAATGTCCACAAGGTAACAATGGGAAACTGGATTCTTTGAGACTTTTGAAAACAAACTCCTTAGTATTCTACTTGATTATCAAGTCCAGTTTTTTGATGTGACTAATATAGAGGATCCACGTATTGTGGCAACTGTAAATCACAGAGCATACTAATCAGGACAATAATCAAAGTATACAAATCAAAGGAGGTGGAAACTATATGGTGTAAGAAGATTATAGGCTCTAATACCGAATTTAGGAGATAGAGGGTGGAGGAAGATAGATGGTGTAAGAAGATTATAGGCTCTGATACCAAATATAGGAGATAGAGGGTGTAAGAAGATTATGGGAACTAGTTAAGAAAATATAACGCTAAAGAAATATAGAAAATCACTTGAAAGTATGGAATAGAACAGAGAACTAGATACAACAAGCTAAATGATATTATTAGATTCAACAAACTCTTTACATGAGTCATAAGGATTTCTGAAGGAGGCAATGTTCTACCTTTATAATGATACAAAGTAGTTATTTATAAATCACGGCACTCAAAACAAATTTAGATACAATTTACAATTAGCTTTGCATAAGATGGGAGGGGCTTGGCTTGTGATTGACAAGTGTTGAAGGAAGTAGGGGCCTGGCTGGAGACAAAGCTGCTACTAGATAAGGCTTCTACGGAGGCAATAAGTTTTTCTGACATGCATGGATAAGGCCGACCTGCTTCAGGACATTTCTAGGACCTCTTTTTATTTATTTTTTATTTTTTAAGTGTTGGACCTGTTTAGTCCCATCCATCTCTTCCTTGAAACCATTCTTTATTGACGTCAACGCCAACATCTGGGTCATGGTCATTATAATAGGGGTCATGGGTTGTGATACCCCAATTTGATTGATTGTGTGATGTGTGTGGGTGTGTGATGAGTCCCACATCGGGTATTTACTGGATAGATCTGGGTTTTATTAACAACTACAAGGAGCCTCAATTGTGACTAGTCCTTTTGAGGTATAGTGCAGATGTGGTTAGCGCTTTTTCTTGGGTCGTTACATGGGTCATGGTCATCATAATAGGGGTCATCATAACCAATAAAAGGATTGGGCATTTCCTAAAGGTCTTCATGTGGCCACTTTTGTCTGTAAGCTTCTAGAGTACTTGGTCCTGTTTTGGATAAGGTTCCCTTATTAAGGGAATCTGCCTTTGTAAGACCATGGTGACAAGATTCCTAAGTGGTGTCCATGTGTAAATGAAGGGTGTCATCTGAGTTAGTGACCAAATGCATTTCTAACGGGTGAAAGATACCCTATGCTCGGATGTCCTTTTTTGAATTAAGCTTAGCAATTATACATCCTGTAATAATTTTGTGACCAAATCTTGGATGTTCTGTGATGGGATACTTTTTCTAATCTCCATTATGAGCATCATTTTTTAGTATTTCAAAATAGAATTTTTGAAAATATCTATTTTCTTGAGGGAAAATAAGTCTATAAAATCTTGGTTCAAAATGAAGGCACAAGTAATACTCATTGAATAAATACCACATGTAAAGATAATGTATGACAATCCAATTAGTTATCCAAAAGGCAAAAGGGGTTTTCCATGGTTGGTCCAAGTCAGGATAAATAGCAAAAAAGTGATTGTGGTGTTCCTTAAGGTAATTATGGAGGACTTTGATGATTTTTCTGGATCTGACTTCAAGGGTCAAGGTCTTTATTTGGTCTTTTATATCTGGAGGAAGATTTTCTATCATATTAAGGATATCATTAGGGGCTACAGAGGATGAGGATGGATTTGTAATAGGATATACATACAAGGGTGGAGGAACAATTGTGGTGTTAATGGCTGGAGGCATTTTGGAAAGGTAATCAGTGATCAAGTTATCTTTTCTTTTGATGTGCTTTACTTGGAAAGACCATTGTGAAAATCAATTTGACCATCTGAGTAACTGAAGATGAGGAAGCATTTTTTCGTTTGAACTGAAACATTTTTGGAAAAGAGGACATGCCCATTTCCACTAAAATATTATGCCTGAGGAGATGAAACTGGAATTTTTCAATTCCATGTTTTACTGCAAGTATCTCCTCGAAAGTGGAAGGATAATGAAGTTTTGAAGGCTTAAATGCACCATTTTTATATCCACAAATGTTTCTTTTTCTATCAATATCTTCAAAAAGAGCTACTGCCCCATACTCGTCACTTGCATTTGTCTGCAAAATTCATTTGCTTGGTCCTGAAATCTGTAGCGAGGGAAGCTATTCTACTAATCTTTTCAATTGTTGGACTACTTCTGTGTGAACAGAATTCCACTTTGGAGGGGTTTTCTTCAGGAGTTGAGCTAAACAGTTCTTGTATCTGGAAATCTTCGAGATGAAGTCGGACATGTAATTAACAATTCCAAGAAATTGTTGTATCCATTTGGCACTTGTGAGCTTATCTAGAAATTCACCAAGGGAGGCGACAATGTGAAGCTGCAAAGTATACTTTCCATTTGAAATGCTTACTCCCAAGAAATCTATAGAATACTATCCAATGACCATTTTCTTTTTCAGAAAGCATTATTTCTTAAGATTTCACTAAATTATAAAATTTAGTGAGCACCCTTCATGAGAATCTGCATCTTTTGAGAACAGGAGGATGTCATCAATATAGATTAATGCATTGGCCAAGAGTGGCTGGAGCAACGTTACCATTGCTTTTTGAAACTGAGATGGGGCATTTTTTAGGCCAAAGGGCATGACTATCCATTGGTAATGGTGATCTGGAATGCAAAATGCTGTCTTGTACCTTTCTTCTAGGTGGATTCCTAATTGCCAAAATCCTGCTTTAAGATCAAATTTTGAAAACACTTTTGCATTTGAAAGATGTTGGAAGAGAGCACTCTTGTTTGGCAAAGAGAATTTGTCATCTGCAAGAAAATGATTAAGATCTTGGTAATTAATTACCAATCTGAGTTTTCCTTGGATTTGTTCAGTATGCTTGTTGACATAAAAAGCTTTACATGCCCACGGGGAGGCTGTGGGTTCAATGAGGCCTTCTGAGAGGATGGTAGATAACTCTTATTTGGCTAAGGCTAAATGTTCTAGGTTCATTCCTCTATGGCTAGCTTTTGTAGGGTTTACATCTTCATTCTTTTTGAAAGGAAAGTGTATGAAAAATTTTGGATTCTTCCATAATGGATTTGGATTTTTAAGGAGGAATTCAAAATGGTTATTTGCACAACAATCGTTAATGATTTGGATTCTCAAAGAGTCAAATGGGTCAACTGTAAATAGATGAGGAACCTAAGTCCAAGTGAGAAGGTCCTATTTGTGCAAAGGTCCTTTTAAAGACCATCTAAGGCTAGGTATTTGGTGAAGGAGATCAAAACCTATAAGAAGGTCTCTGCCAATAAGAGGGGATCCAAGGGCTTGGTGTTTTATGGTAAGGGTTGGGAAATTCTAATAAGGATTTGTTTACTTTTCTGGGTAATTAAGAATGTTTCTCCATTTGTTGCACGAAACATCTGGTTATGGGGCAACCAAAATTTTGTAGGTAGAATCTTAGGATGGAGAATTGTTGCTGCAGCTCCAGTATCAAAAATGGCTATAATTGGAATAGGTCTAGAGTAGGTTTCTAGGAGGATATGTACTTGGGCTATGGGAGTGGAGCTGGTTAGAGGAGGTATAATGGGCTAGGATGTATAAATGGTTTGGATTTCTGGGTTTGAGGCATCATAATTGTCTGAGTCTGAGTCTGAGTCTGAGTCTTCTTATGATGTGGAATAAGCCATGACTACTAGTGCTTGAGGAGAGTAGTCATCATCTAGTGAAAAAAGTGATTCTACATCTGAGAAAGGAGTGTCATCTACATGAATCTGTGCTTGTTGAAGAAGTTTTGTTGCCCTCTCTTTTTTTGGACAATTTTTTGCAAAATGGCCTGGTCTTCCACTCACAAAACAAACTTTTGAAGTCTTTCTTTTCAATTGCTTTTTTCTAAGAAACTTCCATTTTTTCTTCCTGAAAAATTTCTTCCTTGGTCCTGCATGGTGTCTCCTTTTCAAGGGATACTTCTTGAAATGATCTCTTCTTTTTGTTGAATAGTCACAACTTTTTTCATGGTATTTTATCTGCAAATCTTTCCTTTTGCAACTGTCTTTGAGTTTACTATGAACTTTTTCAATTTCTAAAAGAAATTTTATCTGGTTGCAGAGCTTTTCTAGAACAATGAGCATATGCTGGTAAATTTCTTCGAAGGAGGCTTGTTGTAAGGTTATTCTTTAGAGGTTCATCATGGGAAGAGTTTAATCTCCTAATGGGTTTGGGAGGGAGTTGAGGAAGGTACGCTTGATATTGACATCATCCATGCCATTGATAGAATAATATTATCTTAACATCCTATCAAAGTGCTTTTCCAGGTTTTTTCTTTCAAATGAGCAACAGTTCATGGCTAAGAATTCTTCTCGTGCTACTTCTGTATAATGTGCCGGCGAGCGAAGAAATTCATTATGAAGAATTGTGAAAAAATCTTCTAGCGTTTTGGATTGGGTTGCCTATCTCTACCGAAATTCTCCTAAATTGATCCACCATTTTCTAGTTCTTCCTATGAGTCTTACAACAAAATTAGCAATAACATGGGCAACAGTAGAATTTGGGGTTTGGAGTTCAGTAGTGCACCATGTTAAAAAATCCATCATGCCATCTAGAAGGAGGAACATTATCAATGGTAAACAAATGTTTTGAATCTGTGGTTGATGGGTAGGTTAAACGTGTTTGGTTGTCAGGGACAAAAGATGGTGGAGGAAAAATTGGTAGTGGCGGTGGAGGCGGTTTAAGGCAGAGGACATCATCTTCTTCTACAGTTGGCTGGTCATCTATCAAGAACACTTCTTCTAGACCAAGATCAAATAGGTCTAAATTAATGGCATCAATTACTAGGAGCACAAAAGGATCTCTTGGATTTTCAAGGGTAAGGTTTTTTAGGAATGATGAAATTGGATTTGGAAGGTCAGGATCTATAGCCAACATGTTCATGTCCGGAAGGTTTGAAGAAGCTCCAATGGTTGGATTTGGAGGTTGATATAATGGTTCTTTGTCCCTTTTATTACAGGAAGGTTCATCCTGTGGCTTGGCTTGGGGTTCTAGTTTAGGTGGAGGTGTATATGTTATGGCTAGAAAAATTCCACTTGTCTTGAAAGGGTTACAATCAGGATAGGTCGTGGCTAATGGTTGGAAATTTTGTCCAGGAGAGATTGATGAAAATAGAGAGGTTAAAGGTATAGAAAGATCTTTATATAATGATTGTTAAGGTTGGTAAGGAGTATAGACAAGCATCGGGGAAGGTTGGGTAATTGTCCTTTGTGATCTTTCTATGGATTGAAGTTGTGTTAGCAATTGCTTTCTTTCCTTTTCTTTCTGCCCTATGAGAGGGAAAGAAATAGACATATCTTTGACTGTTGATACAATTGTTGCAAGCTCTTTTTTAACTATCTTGATTTTTTTTCTTCAAATCATCGATAAGATAACCTGAGGATGACAAGGTCTGAGTAACTACCTCAGCCAACTTCTGTTGATTATTGAAGATTTTTGAAAGAGCTTGGTTTTGTGCCACAACATTTTTTGCTTGCCAATTTAAAGCTGCTTCTGCTGACAAAACATGTCTTCTGGTTCCATCTAGGTTGGTTCTAATAGGGTTTTTGATTTTCCAAACATGCTTTGTGCTAGTCTGAGGATGTTCAAAACGAAGAGAAGGAAAATCCTATGAGTAGGAAGGTGAAGCATGGTCAAACATGTAACAAGATAAGAGTTTTTGTGGGTGAGTTTGACTAGTAGGAAAAGGTTGAGATCTAGGTATTTGGGGAAGAACTTTCTGGTAGTATGTGATTAGTGAAGGCTTTGGGTTTTGATCATGATCTTCTTTGGACTTGATTTCTTTACATGGAGGAGAAGAAGGGATTTTTTGGGATAAAGAACATGATAGTCAAATTTTCCATAGAGTTCTTCAAGGAGATCAACTTCTGGATTACCTGCTTCATATCTTTCTTTGAGGATTTGTTGAGTGAATTTTTCCTTCCTTCTTCTTGAATAATCTTCCTCAAGAGTTTCTTCTTTTCTACGTTCAGCACAATCACAAATATCCCACCATATGTGGGATATTTGGGGAAGAACTTTCTGGTAGTATGTGATTAGCAGAGGCTCTGGGTTTTGATCATGATCTTCTTTGGACTTGATTTCTTTACATAGAGGAGAAGAAGAGATTTTTTGCTTTCTAGTTCTAGGATAAAGAACATAATAGTCAAATTTTCCATAGAATTCAAGGAGATCAACTTTTGGATTACCTACTTCATATCTTTCTTTGAGGATTTGTTGAGTGAATTCTTCTTGAATAATCTTCCTTAAAAGTTTCTTCTTTTCTACGTTCAGCACAATCACAAATATCTCACCATATATGGCCAGAGGGTGATTTGCCTTCATAGCTTGCTTTCCATATTCACAAAATGCATTAATCTTAAGGCCATCTTCTCAAACATATGTCACAGGTTGAAGCATAGCAATCTGGGTTGGAAAGACTGTCATATCTTTCTTTTCTAGTGGGGCCACCAAAAACCTTGTCTCAACTTTGCCATTTTCCATCCTGATAAAGAAAGGATAATTCGACTGGACTGACTTAATCACTTGGTGAAGTGTCTCATATTTCGTAATCCATGATTCTGGGAAAAGAGAAGTCATCTAGTCTCTAGTGAGTTATCTTGGGACAGACGTACACATAGAGGTCATTCCTGGATCAACAAAGCATCATTAGATTGGGCCATGTCTGGAACTGCCATATCAAAAGCATGATTTTGAAGTTTGCAAGCAAGCTGATAGTGAAGTGTAGCGACATATGTGTGCTCTTGTAATTTGAACTTGCACCGTGAAAGCATCACAAAGGTAAGGATCTTTGAAGGGCATATTGAAGTGTGGAAAAAGTGTGACAAAAACAGTTCCCGCATTTAGAGTGGTCTGAATAGTTCCTATGATTGCATTTTGATATTCCAAAAATCTAGAGTTAGGAAGTGAAATCCTAAAGGCTACAGAGAGTCATTTTCTTCCATAGAAAGTTAGTGTCAATCTTACCACATCAAAATGAAGATGTGTGTACCCTTATTTTTGCCATGGAATTACAAACTCTCTAGGAAAAGCAAGGGTAATGAAATTTTCATTTTCCCTTGCTAGGATATTGAATTGATCAAACTTGGAAGTTCAAACATATTCTTTTGCAGTAAAAGGGTGAGAAGGACCAATAAATTTTTTTATAGTTTTTTTGAATGTAGGTTAGTGTTTATTAAACACAATATAAGGATTTACAATAAGGAAGTCCGTAATAGGAATTTTACTCTCTTCAGGTACATGAGAGATTTCATATAAGTAGTTTAACCTATTTACAGTAAATGTACGGAAAGATCAAAAGCGGGTTTAGGGGTATTAGTGACTGCAGAAGATGAACTGGCCATAATAGTTTCTTCAAGAAAGAACTATTTACCCAGAACCTAACAAGACTAGAATGCCAACTCTAGGCTCAAATGTCCACAATGTGACAATGAGAAATTGGATTCTTTGAGACTTTTGAAAACAAACTCCTTAGTGTTCTATTTGATTATCGAGTCTAGTGTTCTGATGTGACTAATACAGAGAATCCACGTATTGTAGCAACTGTAAATCACAAAGCATACTAATTAGGACAATAATTAAAGTATAATAATCAAAAGAGGTGGAAACTATACGATGTAAGAAGATAATAGGAACTGGTTAAGAAAATATAAGGCTAAAGAAATATAGAACATGATTTTCCTCCTCTTGAAACACCATTTCATTTTAGTCTTCAAGCCGTCGCCTTCAGTCTTCAGGTCTCTGGCATAGCCACTGCCATCAAGAGAGACTAGCCGAGATGGGAAAGAGAGGAGACCAATGAAAGAGGGGAGAGCGATGTAGGGTGAGAGACAGACAAGAGAAAGAGAGGAGGGTGATTTCTTTTAATTAAAGGAAGAGAAAATTATTGTGGGAGAATAAAAAATTATATTTAATTTTTAGAAATTAGCTACAGTAATTACCATCAATACCTATTTACCGTAGCTACATGTAAAAAAGATTTAAATAAACCAACTCGGAAGTTTGTGGTTTTGGGCTTATGTAGAGCTAAAATAGCAATTTGGGAGGTTTCATACCATCCAATGCTAATGTGGATAGAAATTTAAGAGAATAGACAAGTATAACAAGAAGAGTAACATAAAGCCAGGACAAAAAAAACAATTAAAAATGAAAAATGAAAAATGAAAAATGAAGCTTGTATGAACGGTAACAACAAAAACCAATATTTTTGCTTTCATAATTATACCCCATTGCCAATGGCTTTGTGGCCTAGTGGCTTGTCCACCCTTGTGGGGGTTCATTGTCTGGGGTTCAATCCTAGAAACTTCTCACCTATTAAAGTAAAAATAGAAAAGAATAATACTCCACCACTCGCGAAGTTCTATGATTTTATGCAATACAATAAACATTTTCTAAATTAGTTGAATGAAGCAATTGATTTCTTAGAAGTGAGGTTAGAAAATGACCATCACACAAAAAGAGACGTACATTTTATCCTAATATTTATCGTCACAATCCGATCCAATATATAGGGGTAGGATCTAATCTAATAATGAAAGCATTCCCCATTCGCAACCCTCCACTTTCCACTTTCCACAATCCTCAACCCCCACTAAATGGATTTGGAATCCACATATGCATGAGGTCCCAGGCCATCCTGATAACCCACTAATCAAAAACCACTTCCAGCATAAAATAGAGAGGGATTAAGAAAGTGAAACCAAAGCAAAAAGGAAACAAAAAGCAACTATATGCAAACATATAAAAAAAAAGAGGAAAAGTTTTGTTGCATATGTTTATGCAGCAATTGATGTATACAAGATGCGGCAGCAAAAAGAGAGTGACAAGAGTCTACGGATCTACCTAATCATGTGTATTACACATGATACTTGAACATATGCAGCAAAACCTTTCCCAAAAATAATGAAAAAAATATTGCAATAACAATAGAATTTTATCTGAATCTTGCATCATTATAGGATCATAATCTCCATAAGTCTATTTGTTCCCATCTAGTGGAAACAACATTATTGTTTCCAAATTACATCAGAAACATCTTGCTTTCATCCCCCAAAATTGGACCAGACCCAAAACATTACTCTACAAAAGAGATCTTCATGACCCTCTTACTTTTTCCTAGAGGTGATAATGAATAAAGGGAATAGGCATGAACATAGGATATGAGTTTCATTCTAATAGAACATGGTGCTCTTCATGGGAAAAGGACAAAAAAAAAAAAAAACAATATAGACCTAAAAATTGAAAATAATGGAAGCCAAAAAAACACCTAGCCTGGGTTCTTGTTTCTGAATATAACCCAGAGGGTTTCTCACCCTATCTAACTTACTGTTGTAATAAATAGTGAATAAATCTTCTTTAATTTTCTGTTCTTTTTTTCTCAAACATCTCCCCTGCTTTCTTCCTTTGTTACTGTTACCTTCTCACACTCACCGCCAACAAAATCTGGAAAAGGCATATGTTATTTACCAAAACCTTTTTGTTGTTAATTACCTCGGGGCTCAGTGAAAATGATTTCAATTCTGCTGAGCCACAAGTTGATCAAGCTGCATTTGTTCGAGCCATGCTCCCAACACAGCATGATCAACCGATTCAATTTGGGAGTTCATATTCGAACCCTCACTGGATGATGCAGTAGCTGCAGCACTAGAAACAGGTGTTGCTAGCTTTTCTTTAATATCAGTTGGAGATTCTTTGACAAGTGACTGAACCCATGACAGATCAGGCTCCTCTCCATTGTTCCCAAGCTCAAATGAAGATGACCTACGGTGCTTACCCAATTCATCTGTACTAACAGCCCAATCTGGCTTCCCATTGGAAGATCCCCATTTGGACCAAGAATTTACAGGGGATCCAACAATTGAAGCAGAGTTGGAGCCAAGTTCCCGTGAGCTGAGGCTGCGGAACTGTTGCTGCTTGTCCCGTTGAGCTAACATGGACATTCGAGAGCTCATTGGGGAGATAGGTTCCACGTTTCGGGGAGACATCCTCCCTGATGATGGAACCCCAAAAGATGCCTGCAATAAAGGGTGATCAACATTTTTAGGGGAGAAGCTTGTATTGATTGGTGATAACATGCTCTGCTGCTGCTGCTGAAATTGATTGAGAACTGCTGATTTGTGTGTCGGGGAGAAAACAGCTGATCCCAATGCTTGATCAGAATAGCGAGGAGATAAGCTCTCAGAAGAAAATAGATCATCAAGATTTGAAGGAGTTAGGGATTTAAACCGACCAGAACGGTTCAAAGAATTAGAACTCATAGATGGTTGAGAGAGGCAAGATAACTCATTTATGAGCTGCTGTTGCTGCACATCAAAATCTATATCAAAGTCCTCTGCCGGAATGTCTCTTGCATTAAGGGAAGATCTCAATCGACTTGACTGAAAATTGCTT
Organism: Quercus lobata; assembly: GCF_001633185.2. NCBI lineage: Eukaryota > Viridiplantae > Streptophyta > Magnoliopsida > Fagales > Fagaceae > Quercus > Quercus lobata. The sequence goes on along the minus strand of NC_044910.1, from coordinate 21,245,593 downwards.
CCTGGTAGATGCAAAGCCGGAACATTTGGTTGGGGCCAACCTGAGTGTGACATGCCATTAGCAGACGGAGACATGGGTGGAGTGAATGCTGATGGAGACATGACAGATACTGATGAAGGGGAGCCTGGTAGGAGGCTCATGGCTGCAGCAAAATCCATGGCAGTAGCACCAGAAGTACTTGAGCGAGGAGAGGGAACAGCAGAACCAGTAGAGACATATAATGGCCGGAGTTCCTCAGCAGTGTGGGCAAAAAAGCAGACCCTCCTCGCACAACTGGTACCATCCTTGCAAAGCCTGGTTCGATATTGCGCAGGGTGTAGCCAGCACTCAAAAACACCATGAGCATATTCACACATATCTCCGCGTCTACAAGCCCCCTTGCGGAAATCAGGACATGGGACACAGCTGTAATGGAACTTCCTTGGATCCCTTCTTCGAGCATTTTCCCCTGGATGAACAAATGGGCACTCGGTCCAATCATGAGAGTAGGCACGTGAACAAGGCCGCACCTTGAATGAATACATTCGAAATTCATCAGTTGAATAGATGCTATTCTTGATATCTGGGAGGGATGGGTCAACAGGGTATTCTTTCTTCTCTGATGCAGAAGAAATGGAGTAATCACTGAACTTCATCTTTGTTGGTGAAGAAATAAAATCTGAAGCAGATGGGGACCCATTATCCGGCGAAGATGAAAGAGGTGAAGAATTCATACTCAAAGTGCCTGTTAAGACTGTCAGATTGTGTTCAACACAGGGCCCATTAGTTGTAAGGAGTTCTCTAAGACTCAATTTGACATCTTGGAGCTTTGGTGGTACAACAATTAAATCAACAGGACGATGACCATTTGCATCTACCAAATTTGGATCAGCTCCTGACACTAAAAGCAATTTCACAGCATCGACGGCATTAACAGCCCCACCAGAAGCAGCACAGTGAAGGGCAGTGCTTTTATCATGACCACAGGGCCGATTGACATCTGCGTCAGACAAAGATAGTATCAGCTTCATAACATCAATGCTGCCATATGTAGCAGCAACCATCAAAGGTGTTCTATGCTCATTAACCATCTGCTTTGAGCCCTTCTTACGGCCATACCATAGGCCAACCTCATCAATACCAGAAGGATCATGCTCAATCAATCTTTTGAAGCCCTCAATGTCATTGTTAGCAGCAAGATCAAGCAAACTAGCAAAAGTATCTTCCGTTTCAACAGTCAAGTGGTTCATGTCTAAGTTAGAGGGTCTAGTTTACTCAATGGAAACAATAGCTGAAGTCGAGACACTATGGGCTTTAACCGCTCTGATCTACAGCACATACTTTCATTTGCAAGACATCTATGAAAAAAAAAACAACAACAAATAATAGTCAGATTTTGAGCAATCATTAATTCAGTACAATAAGCTTAAAAACTTAATAAAATTATCCACAAATGAAAATCCCCAACAAAAACTACTTGGAAGCACTTCTTCAAAAAATGATAGCTGTAAAAATTTTTGATCAGGGTCATAATAAACCAACAAAGAAAGTGTTGGGTATGTCACAATTTCTAAAAGGGTACAAGGACAATATGCAGAAAATAGTCCTTAAATACAAAAACAAGTTACAATTTAGAAGAAAGGGACTCCATAGGTAAACTCAATACTAATTTTGGACAATGAAAAAGAATCTTATCAAATTTGGAGGTTTCTAAGACATAATAAGCAAATCAAATTCTTGTGTTAGAGAATCCAGGAAACGTATAGATTATGATTTCAATTTCCTATCTTAAAATCCAAACTCATGCTACACTTCATTTTCAACGGACCCATATAGCAGACACTAAACAAGGTAAATTAAACTACCTTGGTGTGTTGGTTATTGGGTAATCAATAACATAGTTTTTTATTTTATTTATAACAGGATAAATGATAAGCATGAATTCAAAAGAAAGATCACAAGCGAAAACACAACATAAGTTTTTTAGTTTAAAAAAAATATATATATACTAGGGTTTTTCATTGGATCCTAAATACTTTATAGCATCACTCCCTAGTTTCTCAGCAACCAAGCAAAGCTTAAAGAAAAGTAAAGACTTAAAAAGGCTAAAAACAAAATAACCAAAGTGTTATACAAGGTGAGTTTGAGAGAAAGAAACAATCGCCGTAACAATCGTCTTACAAATATTTTTACTAAAAAATTAAAAAAACAAAAGGCATGGAATAATAAATAATCACAATCATAGCAAGTGAACATAATTATCATATGGATTTTGAAGCAGCATAGCAGGATCAGAAAGTGTGATTGAAACTAAATCTTTGTTTATTTTAAGACAAAACATGAAAACTACTGAATCTACTACTACTACTACTACTACAACTACATGTGATCATCAAAGAGACAAAGACAGAAGATCAAGGTTGAGAAACATCAAGCGAAGTCAAAAAGCAATCTACGACTGAAAAGAGGTTCTGTTCACAGAGAATCTTACCAGTTCTTTTGTGTTTTTTTTTTTTTTGGGTTGATGGGTTTGAACTATGAAACTAAGGCAAGTCCCGTTCAGTTGAGTTGTTAAGCAGATCTAAGAGCTTCCTTCAATACCGAGTGATAAGTGGTTTGAAGCAGAATTTTATCGGACAGTGAGAGAGAGAGAGAGAGAGAGAGAGAGAGAGAGAGAGAGAGTTGTAAAAAAGCACAAAGTGAAACAATGAGGAGAGAGTTCTTCTTGTTCTTCTCCTTCTTTCTTCTACAATTCCTATGTTATGTTCTACTTTGCTTTCTCATGAAAAACAATAAAATAATATTTATCATTTTATTTTATTAAAAAAATAAATTAAATTACTTTTTTAATTATATACACATTTTTGGGGTTTGATATGATCGCCTATCCAATAGTACTAACCAGAGATTTTTCACAAAGGCAAAAACGCACTAAGGAGTAGCTTGGATATTCTCGTCGTGTACCCATCTGTCCTTTTTCAATACCCAATAGTCTATTGCCACGTAATAAAACAATGGGTAGATAGGTCATTCTGACATATGTGTTTGGATAGACACGCTATTGTACGATAACGTGGCGCATAATCATTGGAGAATTGTTGGTTTAGTATTATTGATAGGAACTAGACGAATGGAATGGTGTTGTAATAATTTTACTCTGTCTTCGGGTCAAATTATGCGGAAATTCACTACTCATGAAATGTTAAATTTCGAAAGGGTAATAATCAGCTGTGTATTCATTATAAGTACAACCCCATCCATACTCTTTGTTAAAACAATATTAGACCCAATGTCACCTCCAATTTCGCATCCTGAAGTGGTGGGCTACTGGACTCTGGGTGGTGAACACTTTGTTAATTACACGACCATCCATCATTTTTTATTTATTACTTGACTGATTAAATTAACAAATTATAAAATTGGGTATGAAAAAAAATGGGTCCTAAATATTAAATTCTTATGAGATTGGTAAAAATGTGAGTGATTGATTTTCATTTTTGTATATTAGAATAAGTAATATGCGTCCATAATATTTATATCACAATTTATAACAAGTCTATGTGGCATGTTATTATCAATTCTAATCGGGTTCATTATTTATGTTACATCTTTATCAAAAATATAACAGGCTGACGATTAGAAATTATTGTAAAATTATTATTAAAAAAAAAAAAAAAACTGAATATTTTTTAGTATTTGTCTATATTTTAGAACTTTTCTTCTAAAAAGACGAAAAAGTCCCATTGGCTAATAGATGAACGACACGTAAATTGTAACCTGTAGTGGTGGCAAAGCAGGTGAAAAAACATTCACTTAATTTACACATTCTGTGGAAGTCTTTTCAATACCGGTTTGGAAGGTGAAAAGGTACGAGGAATGACCGGTTAGGTGAGTTAGAAGGTTAAGGTGACCGGACAAGCCGGTGAGGACTCGCTCGTGCGCGAAATTGTAATAAACTGGATTGGAATGAAAGTGCTGGCGTCCGCCAATCAAAGAATGACCTATTTAAAGTGTATGGGAACGGACTTCAGGCACTAATCAAATCTGGTTAAATGTGGCATCAAATCACATAAAAAAAAAAAGAAGAGCGTGAAGCTCCAGCAACACCAAGGAACTGTGAAACAATAAAATTAGATTTAAATATTGAGAAAAGGTTTTGTAAGGAAAAAAAAAAACCCTCAGCAGCCGCCCCAGTTGACTAATGATAAAAGTGAAAGAAAATAAATTGTATTCATGTGTGGAAGTGTTGTGTACAGCACTCGGACTGAAAGTGTGGGTCTGAGTTATATGAAAGTAATCTGAATTTTGTTGTGAAACTATTGTGTATGTACCATCCGAGGAAGTGGCCTAATGGTGAAAAACCCTCGTGACCTATTACCTCATTCAAATCGGGTGGTATTTTTCAAGTCAAGCCATACGTAACAGGGTTTAAGTACACACTTAAAAGTCTCAGTATTTCATTAAATTATTAATAAAAATAATTGGAGACACAACATCATTCTTTTACAATTAATAAAATTAATAAGTATGCAAAAAAAGAAAGTTATAAGAGCACTTACATCAAAGTGTATGATAGAAAAAATATGTTAATTTTATACATTCTTGCCTAAAAATACCAACACAGTTAGTATATAATTGTTTAAATGTATAAGTTTATTAAGATAATCATGTTAATTTATATTAGCATTATTTATTTTGTATTTAGTTTTTTATTTTTTTCTTTATGTATCTTAAGAATAAAGAAATATAACGAATGGTAGTTATTATATGTAAACAAAGAAAAACAAGAAAATTTGATATTTTAATGAAATGTAATGTCAAATGAATATAATTTGATGTAAAGAATTTTGAAAAATAAGTATATAAAATATAAAAGGTAAATTCTTATGTTAAAAAAGAGAAACAATTTCGCAGAAGGGAATTTGTGACCTAAACTTTGCCATGAAATTGTTGTGAAAAAATATTTTACAAAGGGACCTTGTGATCTGAAGAGAGTGGCAAATCGTAGACGTACGTTTTTCAACGCAAATGGACAATATGACATTGACGTGTGCTTTTGAGAAGGGAAAAGTTTGATGTTGGGTTTAGTTGGGTCCAGAAGTGTTGTTCCTTTCATGACTTGTGGGCTCAAAGAAAGAAAGTCCCAAGAGCAATCTTAAGGCCTTGTTTGGATTTTTTTTTATTATTATTTTTTTATTTTTTTTTATCACTCATCACTTCTCATTTAATTTTTTTCACTAATCACTCATCACTTAAAATATCCCAACTCTCTACACCCCACCCGTCCGGACACTATTTTCAGTTTTCATCACTCAATTTTTTTTACTTTTTGTGGGACCCATACCTGAGCAATTGGTCAGAAACTGCTGTTAGCCTACCCGCCTCACTCTCATTTTCTACCATTTTCTTCCCTGCTCATTTCATTTTGCCACCACCACAATCATAGTTTAACACAAAAACTCCATTCACAGTTTAACCAAAGACTCCATACACCACAATCACAAAAACTCCATTTACAGTTTCCTAAACTCCATACACCACCAAATCAAAAAAAAAAAAAAAAAAAAAAAAAAAAAAAAAAAAAAACCTATCTAGAAAAAGAAAGACCCAAATAGAATCGTTTCCAATGGAGTTGTTCCCGGCGCCGACACCAGAGCTTCCAAATCGAAGAATGAGCTTCTAGATCAAATCGTTTCCAATCATTTCCAACGGAGATTCGCCGTTGCTGTGGATGCCAATTTCGACACTCCGGCCAGATCAAAGAACAAGTACGATAGCAGTGATGAAGAGAACGAGTGCGTGGTGAAGCTTTTCAGCGTGTGATCGAAGATCGACGCCGATGATCTCTCGGCTTTTCTCGTCAATATATCGGTGAGTATGAGCTTTTTGGTGTGGGAATGAGCTTTTCCGTGTGAGTGGTCGGTGAGTATGAGCTTTTTGCTCTGAAGAAGTACAGATAAAGAAGAAGAGAGAAAAAAAAAAAGAAAAAAAGAAAGAAAGAGAGAGTGACCAGTGGGAGAGAGAAGGGAAAGCTAACATGACAAGACCAATGGGACTCAGTATGTAGTTTTGATTACGGAAATGTCATTGAAAACAGAATTATAGAAACTGAAAACACCTAAAATGTGTTTTCAGTTTCCATAACTCATCACTAAAAAATCAGAGAATTGAGTGATGGAAACAAAAACTAGAAACAATTGAAAACAAAAACCAAACGGACTTCTCAGCTATGGATCCCACCATTTTTGAGTTATGAGTGATGGAAACAAAGTTATGAGTTATGGAAATCATAAATCCAAACAGCCCCTAAAACATCTATCGTAGTTTGCTCAAGTGCATCTTTGCATTCTTCATTTTTCTTTCTCTTTCCATGAAACCAAAAATATATGGTGAATCTCTTCCCAGCTTCTCTTTTTTTTCTTTTTTTTTTTCATTTCCTTTTTGTATGTAGCTGTTATTGAATATTGGCTATATTAATTGAATTATATATTTTAAAATAAAATCCAATTCATTCTCTCGATTCTTACTTCAATAATCAAATTATTACCTCAATTTTACTTTAAAAAACAAAATTAGTTTGTCACTTTGTAAAAATGAATCAATTTGGTTATTCTTTGTTTATTAAAAATTTAACTGAAAACATTCACAAGATAGGTCATTTAATATATCTTGTTGTTTGATGTATATTATTTTAAAAAAGGATTAAATGGTTATATTTCTTAACAAATTTTATAGAAGGACCAATTTGATGTATTTTGATAAAGTGGGGGGGGGGGGGGGTACTAAATAGATAAATTTTAATTTTTTAGGACTAATTTGGCAATTAAAATAAAAGTCGAGAGACTAAATTGAATTTTGACCAAAACTGTTAAATCATTTGACTTTTATGCTTTCTTTCTTTTTTCTTTTTTCTTTTTTTTTTAATTCTTGAAGGAGCACTGTTATGCTTTCAGATTTTTATAGAACACTCCATTCATACTAAATACTGAGTTATAGTCATTTCATATTTTGTATTATTATCCACAACACTTTCGAGTTTCGATGAATCAAATTAATTTGAAACACTTTCTCAAATAATAATAATAATATGAAACACATAGCTAAACCTTCTCTCTCTCCTAATTAAACAGAGAGACAAAAGTTAAACTCATTTAGTTGTTTGATTTTAATAAGCTTGTTCTATCATAGTCTGGATTGACTCATTAAGTTTGTTAATTAATGGTCCAATAATGGGTTTACCAAAACAATTATAATCAAATTGAAAAATGGGTTGATGGAATTTATCTCCTATTAAGATTTTATTACCTATTTGACTTTTGGTTTGTGTAGAAGTAAAGTTTTTTTTTTTTTTTTTTTTTTGGAGTTTTATAGATGTGAAACAAAAGTCTATTTCTTGTTAAATAAATTATGTATTATTCATTGTAATTAATAGTATTTCTTATCCACCCAATAATAAATTTTGAAAACTTAAAAAAAAAAAAAAATTCAGTACTCTAATTGTGTGTTTGGATGAAATAGATTATTAATTGTGCAGATTTTACAAATGATGGGATTTACTTCTGCATCATTTTAAGTTAGATATGAAAAATGAGTTGGGTTAATCGGGTCAAAGTAAAAAAAAAAGAGTCATCTTAAATGGGTTAGAAATAAGGTCGGGTCAAGTTTTGGTCTACCCGTATTTTTTCACATGAAATTTTTGATAAGTTTCGCAATAAATTATTTGATGTGAACAAATTATTGTAATCAAGTATTGTGATCAGGTGGGTGTATAACTTACCAATAATAAAATAAAAGAATTGTTATTGTTTCATGACTAACAAATTGAATGATTTGAAGTGTGGGTAGAATGCCATAAACCAGAAATTATTATGATTAAGAGAACATTTTGAAAGTGGGTGTGTAAGTAAAGCATTATGAATTGTGCATAAGCAAGGACGACTCTACATTGAAGCCAAGGTGGTCACAGGACCACCTTGACCTAGAAAACAATTATTATTATATGTAAATTTTAAAAATGTTATGATTTTTTTACCTTTAAAAAAATTTGTGACCACCATAAATTTTGTTAGGCCCAACATAATTACTAAATTAGGTAGAAAATTTTTTTAGAAAAAAAAAGTGTATATCAAACACCTGAGACATGTAAACAGCCAAGTTGTGGCTGTGTGTCTAGGAACATACAAATCATAAGCATTAATGTTAGCAAAACAAACAATACTTAAGAGTGTCTGTACGTGCAAATTAGATTTGAGCTTATATGAGAGAGTAGATAAGCTATCTAACAGTACATCTTGATGAAAAAACTCATGAGTGAAAAAGATGCAAGCTTTGACATCATAATGTCTAGAGAAAAAGAAAGTGTTTGCAAGAATGTAAAATAGACAAAGGATGTACATGGAAAACCCTAAGAAAGGGATAAAAATCACAATTTAAGCAAGAGAGAATCATTCTTGCTCTATTCAGCTTGTATTATGTGGGGAAAAGGGGTATCTCTTGTACAATGAGGATGTTCTTCCTCAAAAGAGAGACCTTGTTTTCTACCTTACTTCCTTATCAACTTTCTACTCTTTTCTCAAAAGATTTACTTAGGTTCTTGCCCTAATAGTCCAGCTGCATGTTCCTCTTGTAGATTGAGGAATATGGCTGAGTACAAAGACAGGTGTCAAGTCATCATTTTCTTATTTTAGACCTTACTACAGCTAAGGTACTATTTGGTGGCTGGAGGAGAGAGAATGCCAACATCAGGTTTGTGGCATTGAGGTAGGTGACTTTGCCACTGCATGGGGAACAATTCTTGACCAATGAGAGGGATATTAGAGGTGCTAAAGATGATACACGTGTCCTTGAAGTGGTCCAACACACACTTAGCCAATAAAGGGTGTTTTTATAGTAGCTAACCTTAAGAGGTCACTATCTCCCTTTTTGTGAATGCTTGAATACCCACGTCAGATGCATATCTTACTTCCTTCTCAAGGCAGTCATGCCTTTGGCATGGGCCAAGGATAATATCTTGTAGCCAATGTTTCCTCTCCTTTGCTCACAGTCACTCCACGTGTAAGGTCCAATTTTAGCCACATCGACACTCTCCCATGCCCTGACTAGTGTACTGTACGGTGTCTTAAACGAAACATTTTTTTTAAAGAAGTTTTTAAATTTGAGTAAAAAATTTCGAGTTCGAATCAAATCCAATTTTTCCATGTCTATTTTAAATCCCATTTGTAAGGCCTCTTTTTGGGGCCCAGGCCCAACAGGTAGGTGGTTCTGGCCCAAGAAGCCCTAGACAATGAATTTGTAGAGAGCGGGTTACAGAACTAGGTCCTAACGAAGTGAGTGTTAGTTAACTTTGGGCTATACAACAATTGAACGTAAGAATATCTCTTTCGTGTCCACTGGATATTCGGTCCAAGGAGACATATGGGTGCACCTCTGTTCCTGATCAAAGGCTATGGTCTTTCTCTCTTTCTTATGCTCTTTCTTTCTCCTTTTTCCGATCTCCTTCTTCATGGGAATCCCCTTCTCTTATATAGCCCCCTTGAAGTTATCAGAACCTTACACTTGTTGATCATCTGGATCTTCACTTGAGTGCCTGTCCCATCAGACATCTCCTTTATCTTTCTGTGAGTTGTAGTGGTCAAGGTAACACTGTTCACCTGTCCTCTCCACATTAATGCGGCCAGAAAAGTAGCTGCCCTGCATTTAATGTGACAGCTGTAGTCTCTCTTTTGACATCCTATACTCTCTTCCCTCTCCCGGGCTTGTGGGATTCATCCCTGCTACTAATACTCGTTGGAGTGATTCTTTATTGCTGGTAGGATGCATGTTTGAGCTATATTTGGCACATCCGAGAAGACATTCCTCCTCAGACCGCATTTTAAACAAGTTTGGGTCCATAAGAATTGGTTCGGGAGCCCTTTTAGCGCCCACACTTTCTCCTCGGATGTGGTTGAATTCTATATGGGGCCTAAGGCCCATTGTTTGATTTAGGGACTTTACCCCTACAATAGCCCCTCAAAATTCCGGTTCTTTCCCTCTTATCTGAGGAGAAAATGCGGGATTTTGACATTTATGGGGTCATTTATTGTGAATTCTTGTTTCACCCGTATGGAGGTATGCCCCCACGTGCCTCATTATTGCTAATGGCGCTTCGTAACCCACGAGGCGCTAATTATTGTGCTTGGCGGCTTTATGTCCTTCTAATCCAACGGTGGGGTGCTAGATCAACGGTTGATATTTTTTCCATTTCTCTAGGCGGGAGTAAGCCTGTTCAGTTTCTCCTCGGTATATAAGATTTCCAAGGGAACTTACTCCCATTTTTTGAAAAAGCACTCAAGCGTCCCAGAGCACTCCAGCACCTTCCTTTGAAAAGCGTTCAAAACTCCATAAACATTCCCTTGAAGATTCCCGGCGAGTTCTTTACAACCTCGAGAAATTTAGGATTTTCGCTCCCGTAAGTGCTCATTTCCCTTCCGTTGCCTTTCCCGGCTTTCTTCCTTAAGTAAACCTTCTTCGTGTCGCCTAAGGTTAGTGGGATGGGTAAGCTTGAGAAACTGGTAGACTCACCGACCGGTATGGAAGGTTTTAGGGCCAAATACCGTATCCCGCCGGGAGTAGGTCTAGAATATTGCTCCTTGGAAGAGGTCTTAATCAAGAGAAAGACGGGGCAGGTCGCCATTCCGATGATAACCTTCATAGAGAGAGGAATGACGATCCCTATGGGGAGGATAACCAGGGATTATCTGCGTGGTCATAGGTTGGCCCCCCCACCAGTGTGCCACGAACATATTCTGAATCTTGGGGTGCGTAGACGCTCAGAACGAACAGATGAATCTCGGCCTCTCATGGCATGACGTAGTTCATCTATATGAATGTCATAGCCTCAACGAGTCGTATTACCTGAAATCCAGGTCCAACGAGGTGAGGCTTATATCTTGCCTTCCCAAGTCCAACAAAGGCTTGAAGGACGACCTTTTGATCGTCTCTGGAGTATGGCACGATGGTCTTCACTACCCAGTTAGGGCGGGAACACCAAGTGGGGCATTGTAGGGTCAGACCCCTTGGAGGGGATCTTAGTCTCGAGTCTTTTTCTCCTTATTTTAGTTTTAGCTTTGGTTATTTGCCTCCTCGGCCTAATGCAACCCTTCCTTTCGGTTTTGCAGACAAAGAACGAACAACTCCTCGGCTAAGTTTGGTCAACGTCCAGGCTCTCAACTTCCTCTTAAGGTCTGAAATTTTTCTGAGTGAGGACGGGCAATTGTGTGCTGCTCCTCTAATCTTGGACTACGAGCCCCTTTCTCGCGCTCTAGTGGACGTCAGCCAAGCCATCAGGGCAGGAAGTCTCCGATTAGCTGGCATCGACGTCTCTATACCAGGTTTTCTTGTTCGGAGAGACTTACCTCCCGTCCAACGGCCTGCTCAGCGCGTTCTTCCCAAGGCAGTTTTCCCAGGAGAAGGAGCTGATTCCTCGCATTTGTCTCTTGAGGATCAAATTGACCAATTTGGCTTCGCCGAGGAAGGAAAGGTATTGGCCAGGCCTGTAGAGCTCTCGGACTCTGACTCTGACATAGACTGCTCCTCGGCGGCTCCCACCCTTGGTTTGGTAATTGCACAAGTTGACACTAGTCAAGAGGTCGAAGAAGAAGGCATGGACTTGAAGCCAAGGTCTGGTCTTAGAGGCCTTTTGTCCAATAGAAATAAGGGACAATCTTTCAGGGATGCCCCTAAGGAGCAGGCTACATCCAAGCTTCCTCCTCCTCCTCCCTCCACAACTGACTTAGCACTACAACCTTTTCCCAATTTAAAGCGGAAGAGGCCAGTGGAAGAGCTAAAGGAGGGCAAGGTCGGCCCCGAGAACGCCAAGCAGCAGAAGAAAGGCAAAGAGCCCAAAGAAAAAAGAACAAAATCCGTTGACAGCCGAGACGAGGCGACTATGAGAAGGAAGCAGCAGACCTGGTCCCCACGCCTAGAGTTGGATGGCGCCCCTATCTCGTGGGACGCGACTCTGTGGGAGTCCCAACGAGGATAGACGTCCTATTTGGCTGAGGCTTTGCAGCAGCCCCTTCTCCTGCCCTGTGACATGGAGGGGCTCCAGGCTACTCGGCAGCCAGATCTCTTTATGTCACTGAAGAGAGATATGGCCATGGTGAACCGAGACTCTTCCCTATTCAGCTTCTTCATACTGCACCTGTCTATTTGTTATTTTCTTTTAATCAATTTTCCATTACTCCCATGCAGGTCACTCAACAAATTTTTATAGCTGAGGAGTGGGTCAAGAAGGCTCGTGAAGACCAGCATACTGAGGTTCAGTCTCGTATCGCTGCGGAGAAGGCTACTGGCGCTCTCAGGTTAGAAAAGGATCACCTGAATAACGAAGTAAAGGATGTGCAAAAGGCTTGCGCCAGCGCCGAGGCCGGACTCAAGACCACCACCCAGCAGGTTGAGGAAATGCGCAAACAGCTTCATATGTCCGAGATAAACCTCGTGACCGAAAAGCAGATGGTCTCAGACCTCAAGGCCGAGCTATCAAAGGCGAAAGAGGTAGCCCGCTTGGCCAGGGAGGCGGCTGAGGCTGCGGTGTTAACCTCTTATGAACGCGAAGTGGTGGACACCGAGGCCAGGCTAACCGAGGAGGTGGCTACAGTGTGCAGGGACTACATTGCTATGTCCTGGGGGTGGCCTTGGATCGAGCGGCTGTGCCTGCGGACTCCGACCTTAGGAAGATTGAGAATATCTTCTTCCCTGAAGATATTCGTGAGATTTCGGCTTCAGTTCCTCCTGAGGAGCCTGTCTCTGCCAAGGTCATTACTTCGGATTCCCTCGTACCTGAGGTCGAGGAGGTGTAGCCCCCTGCAAAAGACAAGGCGCCTGAGGACTCCCTCACAATATGGGATGTGGTCGCGCAAGCCAAGGAGGCCGTTTCTGAGCCCAAGGCAGGAGGTGATCAACCTGAGGCGGAGGTCCTTGCAAAGAGTTCTACCTAGGATAAGGCCTAGGACGTTAGTGTAGGACTTTACTTGTAGTTGTCTTCCTTTATTTTACCAAAATTAGTGTAGGACCTTTTTGTCTTTCGTCTCCTTATTTTATCAACGTTTGTAAGACAACGCATTTTGGAGCTTTAATGAATGATATTACTTCTCCTTTGAATCTTGTCTGACTGCTTCTTTTTCTGCCTTCGTTTTGAATGAGTTTCTGTTATGCTACTAATTGTTGAGAACCAAACGTTATTCGAAATTTAAGTAACACGGTTAAGCACGAATGAAGGGCTGAGAAAAATGATAGTTAGCATGTAGATAACACTGTACTCTGGTTAATTTCCCCTAAGCCAGTGGTCCGAAGAGCCAAGCAGGACTTAGGCTCTGTTTAACCCTTAGAAGAGATTGCATTCTAGTTAATTTCCCCCAATCTTGTGGTCCGAGGAGCTAGGCAGGACTTAGGTTCTGTTTAACAGTTAGAAGAGATTGCATTCTAGTTAATTTCCCCCAAGTCTGTGGTCTGAGGAGCTAGGCAAGACTTGGGTTCTGTTTAACACTTAGAAGAAATTGCATTCTAGTTAATTTCCCCTAAGCCTGTGGTCCGAGGAGCCAGGCAGGACTTGGGTTCTATTTAACACTTAGAAGAAGAAGTTGCACAGTAGTGTGGCGCCAAGAATTACATCTTTCATTAATAATAGTACATTTTCAGGTTATTTACATTCTAAGGGCGTGGCACTACACGTTCATCCAAATCTTCTAAAAAGTAGGCCCCTATGCCGGCCACAGAGGTGATACGATATGGGCCTTCCTAATTTGGTCCTAATTTTCCCCACGTGGGATTTCTTGCAGTGCCCAAGACCTTCCTCAATACCAGATCCCCGGGTGCCAGGGGCCTTAGCTTCACCTTGGCATCATAACCTTGCTTGAACTTTTGCTGGTAGTGGGCAAGTTGGAACATTGCGCTCTCCCTTCTTTCCTCGATGAGGTCCAAGCTCTTTTCCAGAAGTCTGTTGTTAGCATTGGGGCAGAATGCGTAGGTCCTCTGTGTTAGGAAATTTATCTTTAGAGGAATAACTGCCTCGGCCCCATAAGTCATCAAAAATGGGGTTTCCCCTGTGGACCTGCGTGGTGTGGTACGGTACGTCCACAGGACATGGGGCAATTCTTCTACCCATCTTCCCTTCGCATCATCTAACCTCTTTTTCAACCCATTCACTATGGTTTTATTGATGGCTTCAGCCTGCCCATTGCCCTGCGGGTAAGCCGGCGTGGAGTACCTATTGGCAATTCCTAACTCGCTACAATATCTCCTGAAAGCTTTACTATCAAATTGGAGGCCGTTGTCTGAGATCAGGGTGTGAGGGATTCCAAACCTAGTGACGATATTTTTCCAAAAAAATTTCTTGGCGTCAACGTCTCTAATGTTTGCCAGCGGCTCAGCTTCAACCCATTTTGTGAAATAATCCGTGACGACAAGAAGAAACATTTTGTTCCCCGCTGCTTTAGGAAATGGTCCTAGGATGTCTAGGCCCCACTGTGCGAACGGCCAAGGGCTAGACAGTAAATTAAGGGTTCCGCCTGACTGATGTATATTCGGGGCGAACCTTTGGCACTGGTCGCACTTTTTTACATACTCTTGCGCCTTTTTCTGCATGCTCGGCCACCAATAACCTCGCGTTATGGCCCTATGGGACAGGGACCTACCTCCCATATGACTTTCGCAAATCCCTTCGTGTAATTCCTCCAGGATGAGTTCAGTATCATCCGGGTGCACGCATAGCAAGTACGGTCCTAAGAATGAGCGCTTATACAGTTTGGAGTCCTCGGACAGCCAGAATCGAGAAGCCTTTCTTCTAATCTTGTCGGCCTCGTTCTTATCTTCTGGTAAGGTGTCGTGCTTTAAGAATAGTACTAGAGGATCCATCCAGCTAGGTCCTACCCTGATGCTATGAACCTGTACTGAGTTAGTTCTCGCCATCTTTGGGCTGTAGAGATCTTCTATGAGAATAACCTGAGGAAGTGGCTGAGCTGAGGAGGTGGCGAGCATTGCAAGAGAGTCAGCATGGGTGTTCCCGCTCCTGGACACGTGCACTAGATTGAAGTGATCGAAATGTGCCCGTAAGCGCTCGACCTGAACTAGGTACTTTTGCATTCTTTCATCCCTCGTTTCCAATTCCCCATTTACTTGTCCCACAACAAGTCTTGAGTCCGAGAACATGTTCAAGGATTTTCCACCCAGTTTCTGGATCATTGACATTCCTTCCAATAATGCCTAATACTCTGCTTCGTTATTCGTGGCGGAGAAGCCTAACCTTAGCGATTTTTCGATGTTAATCCCCTCGGGGGAAATCAGGACAAGCCCCACCCCCGAGCCCCTTTGGTTGGTCGCGCCATCAACGTGTGCTTTCCAACAACTGGGTTGTTGCTGAGAGACTGTGCCGATCAATTTCCCGTCTGGGTTTAGTGGCCCTCTTCCTCCTTCTAGTGTGGGTTCTACAAACTCGGCTATTAGATCCGCGAGAACCTGACCCTTCACAGCGGTACGGGGCATATACCTAATGTTGAAAGCGCCCAGAATCGTCCCCCACTTTGCTATTCTGCCTGTGTAGTTAGCACTCCGAAGTATTGATCTGAGTGGAAGTTGGGTCAGTACAACAACGGTGTGTGCCTGGAAATAGTGGGGGAGTTTTCGTGTGGCTTGCACGATTGCCAGGACGGCCTTTTCGAGGGGGAGGTAGCGAATCTCTGCCTCATGCAACGATTTACTTACGTAGTAGACGGGTCATTGTGTGCCGTTGTCTTCCCGGATCAGCACCAAACTTATTGCGTGAGGGGCTACCGCAATATAGGCAAACAATACCTCGTCGGCTTCTGGACTGGACATGATTGATGGTCGAGCCAGGTATTCCTTAAGTTGTTGGAAGGCTAAGGTGCACTCTTCCGTCCATTCGAAGCCTTTCCACTTGTTTAATAAGAGGAAGAAAGGCCTGCACCTATCCGCCGAGCGGGAGATAAAATGGTTTAAGGCGGCAATCATACCAGTGAGTTTTTGGACCTCTTTGGGGTTCCGAGGAGGCTGCAAGCTATGGATAACTCTAATTTGGTCGAGGCTGACTTCAATGCCTCTATAGGTCACCATATAACCAAAGAATCTCCCTGACCCCACTCCGAATGAACACTTGGACGCGTTTAGGTGCAGCTTGTACTTTCTCAATATTCCAAAGACATCGCCGAGGTCTCTGACGTGGTTGGGCACTAACTTGCTCTTCACCACCATGTCGTCTATATAGACTTCGATGCTCTTACCCATCTGTAGTTCAAACATCCTGGTCATCATCCTCTGGTAGGTTAACCCGGCATTCTTCAAGCCAAAGGGCATTACCTTGTAATGGAATTTTCCAAAGGGAGTGACAAAAGCCATTTTTTCCTGGTCCTCGGCGGCCAGGGTTATCTGATGGTAGCCTTGGAAGGCGTCCAAAAAGCTCATTCGAGGGTGTCCCACAGTCGAATCCACCAATCGGTCTATCCGCATCATAGGGAAAGGGTCCTTCAGGCAGGCCTTGTTTAGGTCTGTAAAGTCCACGCAGACCCGCCATTTCCCACTCTTCTTCTTCATCACGACTGTGTTGGCCAGCCATTCGGGGTAGAACACCTCCTTGATAGCCCCTGCTTTCTTCAATTTTATAATCTCTTCTCTCACAGCCTCTGCATGCTCTTTCGACAGTCGCCGAGGAGGCTGCTTCTTAGGTGTTACGGCCAGGCTAACATTGAGGTGGTGGTAAATGAAATCTGGATCGACCCTGGGAGCCTCGTAGGCGTCCTATGCAAACACGTCCACATTCTGTCTGAGGAAGTCAATTAGTGTTTCCTTCTCTTGGGGCGGTAGTTTTGAGCCGACCTGAAAAAATCTTTCCGGGTCGGATCCAACAAGAACTTTCTCTAAATCCTCACAACTCGCTTCCTTGGTAGGTCCCCCACTACTCGAGGCCAGGGCCGGGGTCGTTAATTGCTATAAGTCTTTCTTGGCTGAGGTGGAGGGTTCAGGTCGTCGCGAGATCGCTGACACCATGCATTGCCGGGCCATGGCCTGGTTCCCTCTTACTTCTTTCACTCAACCTTCCGATGGATATTTCACCTTTTAGTGTAAGGTTGATGACACAACCCCTAGGGCATAGAGCCACGGTCTGGCTACGATGGCGGTGTAGGGGGAGTATGCGTCTACCACTATGAAGTCCACCTCCACCACGTTCGAGTCTGTTTGTATAGGCAGCCTAATCATGCCTTTCGGAGTGACGATTTTTCCCTCGAAACTCACTAAAGGGGAATCATATGCTGTTAGGTCCTCCGGTTTCAATTTCAACCCTTTGTACAAGTTGGGATACATCACTTCCACGACGCTGCCCTGATCGACTAGCACCCTCTTCACGTCGTATCCACCGATCCTGAGCGTGACGACTAGGGCATTGTCGTGGGGTTGGAGGGTTCCCAATTTGTCCTCATCCAAGAATCCGATTAGGGGCGTGGCCATCCCCCTAGCCCTCTTGGACTCCCTGTCGTCAGCTTCAGAGGGGAGTCTG
Organism: Quercus lobata; assembly: GCF_001633185.2. NCBI lineage: Eukaryota > Viridiplantae > Streptophyta > Magnoliopsida > Fagales > Fagaceae > Quercus > Quercus lobata. Next base: position 21,228,069 of record NC_044910.1, on the reverse strand, counting down.
CCTACCGATATTACTCTGAAAGGATAGGAGCCAGTCCTTCCCGGCGCTGCGAGAATGACATTTATCGTGTCGACGGGTGGTTTCAATGTGCTTTGCCTTGTTTCGATGTTTGACTGCTCTTGCCATCCGACAGGGTGGTGCAGTAAGTGTCGCAACTTCCCTTCTCGGACCAGTCGGTCCAAGTGGTTTTTCAGATTTCTGCAATCATCGATGGCGTGGCCCATTTCTTGGTGATACGCGCAATACAGATTCTGGTTACGTTTCGCGGGATCACCTGCCATCCTGCTTGGCCATTGAAAGAATGGTTCGTTCTTCGCTTTCTCTAGGATCTTATGTAATAGTTCATGGAACACAGCATGGACTACCTGTGCCCCTGTGGATCTAGACTGCTTCGAGTAATCCCTTCTCGGCCGATTGCTACTGTTATAGCGGTCCGACCTGAAGTCCCTCCTCTCTTGAGGGATAACCTTCGCTTTGCCCTTTCCCGTCTGTTGGTCTTCTTCGACTCTCTTATACTTGTCGATTTTGTCCATGAGTTGGCGCACGCTAGTGACCGGTTTCCCTGTCAAGGACTTCCTTAAACCATGCTCTGTCGGCAGGCCCCTCTTGAATGTGCTAATGGCGACGTCATCATAATTTCCCTCTATCTCATTATACATTTCCCAATATCTGTCTGAATAGGCCTTCAGTGTCTCTCCTTCTTGCATGGACAAGGACATGAGAGAATCTAGGGGCCGAGGGACTCTGCTGCTGGTTATGAAACGGGAACCAAAAGCTTGTGTCAGCTGCTTAAAAGAGTTTATGGAGTTTAGCTTGAAGCCATCAAACCATCTCATCGCCATGGGTCCCAAGTTGGACAGAAACACTTTGCACATCAACGCCTCGTCCCTGGAATGGACGGCCATCCTCTGGCTAAACTGGTTACGTGCTCTACTGGGTCCGTCTGACCATTATAGATGGCAAAGGTGGGTTGGTGGAACCCCCGAGGAAGCTCAGCCCCCTCTATCCTACGCGTGAAAGGCAACTGGGAGATGCAGTCTAGGGCCTTACTCATGGCGTCGTTTGCCAGGCCTTGGTAAGATGGGCTTTTGTGGCCGCGCTTGTGAGGTTGCTTTTCCTCATAGGAAAAGGTTTCACTTGGAGGGGTTCTTGATCTCCGCCTATACTCATTGTCCTCCTTATCGCTAGTGTCCAAGTCGGGTGAAGGACGCTTTCGCTGTGCTCGGCGTAACTTCTTCTTCAAGTCGTCGATTTCCTGCTGTAGAGCCCTATGATCATTTCGCTTATGGGATGCGTGACCTTTCCCTTTTGAGCGACTTCTGCTCGTGTGGGAGGTGTTTACACTACCTTCTCGCTGCTTGTCTTGATCTTTCTCCTGTTCAAGGTTCAAAAAGTTGTCTTGTCGTTGGGAGTCTGTGTGTCCGGTTTGGCGCGGACCTAATCCTTCAATTTCTAACGGTTTCACTTGTTGAGGTACAAGTTCTCCCCACAGACGGCGCCAATTGTAAGGCCTCCTTTTGGGGCTCAAGTCCAACAGGTAGGTGGTTCTGGCCCAAAAAGCCCTAGACAATGAATTTGTAGAGAGCGGGTTACAGAACTAGGCCCTAACGAAGTGAGTGTTAGTTAACTTTGGGCTATACAACAATTGAACATAAGAATATCTCTTTCGTGTCCACTGAATATTCGGTCCGAGGAGACGTATGGGTGCACCTCTGTTCCTGATCAAAGGCTATGGTCTTTCTCTCTTTCTTATGCTCTTTCTTTCTCCTTTTTCCGATCTCTTTCTTCATGGGGATCCCCTTCTCTTATATAGCCCTCTTGAAGTCATTAGAACCTTACACTTATTGATTATCTGGATCTTCACTTGAATGCCCGTCCCATCGGACATCTCCCTTATCTTTCTGTGAGTTGTAGTGGCCAAGGTAACACTGTTTGCCTGTCCTCTCCACATTAATGCGGCCAGAAAAGTAGCTGCCCTGCATTTAATGTGGCAGTTGTAGTCTCTCCTTTGACATCCGATACTCTCTTCCCTCTCCCGGGCTTGTGGGATTCATCCTTGCTACTAATACTCGTTGGAGTGATTCTTTATTGCTGGTAGGATGCATGTTTGAGCTATATTTGGCACGTCCAAGGAGACATTCCTCCTCGGACTGCCTTTTAAACAAGTTTGGGGCCATAAGAATTGGGCCGGGAGCCCTTTTAGCGCCCACACTTTCTCCTCAGATGTGGTTGAATTCTATATGGGGCCCAAGGCCCATTGTTTGATTTGGGGACTTTACTCCTACACCATCCATCACAATTTTTATTGTTTGGATGTAATGCTAAAAAAAAAAAAAAAAATTATGGCATTGTAAACTTTCTTTATTTTCCATATCAATCATCACACAAATAGAGTTAATGTGTAACACACTAACACTTTAATGGGTGCCATCTTGAAGGTTATACTTGCCAACCTAGTGGATTTGATAGTTGTATGTGGTTTCGAAGCTTGAAAATTTTTCTAAGACATCGAAGCTATCAGGTTGCTAGCATAAGTTGATACTTGATTAGGTACTTAATTTCCTAAAATATAACTAGTCTTTGATGTTTTGATATGAAATACGTATAAAATCATTTTTAAGCCTCTTAGGTTGTGCATATATCCTTGGAATAAAGGTCTCAAATTTTGGGGTGCAACCTAAAACTCTAATTCTATTCTTCAAGGTTAAAACCAACTTTTATACCATGGGAATTTCAATTTAGGGCATTTTCAACTTTGATTAGCTTAACTTTTGGACCCAGTTCAAGTTGGGTAAGTTGAGCCAACTACTCGCGAGTCTTGGAAAGGTGCTTGTGTCAACAAACTTGCAAAAATTTAAAGAAATAGGATTTCCAACCAACAATAGAGATTTATGATTTAGAATAAACAAAAAAGTGGGTAAATTTTAAGTGATTTAATAAGGGAGAAAAAGGACTCTCTATTTGTGCTTCTAAACACAAGAAAGCTTATTATGGCATCTATTGAATGTATTAAACAAAAATATTTGTGTAAAAATTGATGAGGTGTTTAAAGTTTTTGTGAGATACATGATGATGTTTGTTGCTACTTGCTAGAGTTTCTAAGGCTTTTGTAACAGTTTAGAGATATTGCCAAGATGCTATAGTGAAGGGAAAAAAAATGTTTTGAATAGTTGATAATTGGAAATGTTGGAAAATTAAGTCTAGGATTGTCTAAGGGTCAAGTCGGATTGGGTTTAGGCTTGACCATACATGACTCGATTGGGTCGGGTGACTAGAATTGTACCTGTACTCGATAGAACATTGTTGGGGGTGTTTTTTCGTCGCCCATATGATGTTAGGGGATTCAAGACCAAGACTTGACTTTAGGCTTGGAATATGGCCCAAAGGCTATTAGTGAAGTGTAAAAGGGCCATTTTGCTCAAAGTCTAGGTTGCATCCAACAAATATTATAATAAGGCCCCAAAATACCTCCTGCAAAGATAAGCTAACACAAAGGATGGCCCACCACAATGAGTGCTTAAATAATAGTCTAGCGGTAAATAAGAAAAATGTCTAGCAGCAAATGTTTGGAAAATTAATAAATGTATTTTCATAGTAAAAATTATGCATTTATTCCATAGTTGGTTAATATAAAAGTGGGCCTGTTATAATAAGTACACAAGAGAAAAAATGGTTCAGCAGTGAATATGACAGACCTTCAGCGGTAGACATCTGACAGGTTAATAAGTGTGTTTACTGTTAGGATTAGTGCCCTTAAATCCTATTGTATGATGCTATGTATGACATTATGTATGACTTAATATTGTAATTAATAAAGTTGCTTTATTATTATCTAAAATAATGGTAACATGAATCTTTGGACATTATCATATAGTCCATGAGATGTATAGTATGTGATTTAAGTGATTTAGTCACAGAAGATATAAGTCACAAGTTCTTTGTAAACTCATAATTTTAGTTCATAATCGATGATGAAATTTGGCATTTTATTTGCGAAGGCTATAACATATCAACTAAGATGATTTGTCTTGATCATGGAAGTGGAGATTTCTAGTTGATATGTTTTAAGAGCTAAGACATATTGAACTGAATTTCCATGAGATTTATTATTCTCCTAATGACTGTTAAATGAATAATAAATCTCACAACTTCTATTTACATGAACTCTTAATCCTGAGAGAATAATGGACTTGATCATGAAGTGTAGGTTGCTTTGATATATCAAGAGTGAGATCTAAAATCAAGATCAAAACCTCAATATGTTGGGCAGTCATATTTAGTGTTGATGGAACATATATTCTCGAGATGGAATTCTTAATCTCTTAACGGAGATATAAAATATTCTCTTGAAATAAGTTTAATGAATTTGGTTATTCGGAGTGTTAGGCCTAACCACTCTAGTAAGAAGTTATTAAAGTATATATTTATGAAATTGGATTTCATAAATATATGATAAATAACTTAAAGATTAAACTGAGTACTTAAAGATTAAGATGTAGTAATTTTCAAAGTAGCAGTCTACATTCATGACTTTACATTATTACGAATATTTTATGAAGAGGTTGAATGTATAATAAAGTCTTGAGATATAATTTATTAATAAAACCTAGAGTGCAATTATATTTATATATTATATTTATATAGTGGTATTAAATATAATTAATGGTAATTTTGGGCTTGTCAAGAGTTGACAGAAAAGTCCAAAACCTATTGGAGCTAATATCTTATTTGTTCCCTATTGGTCCCACTCCAAACCACATACTAAAACCCAATTGGAATGGCCCAAAAGGCTAGCCCAATTAGATAATTAGTTATAAAGAGAGAAACATATAGAATTTTGTAATAGAATGAATCGTGTGTATGTGAGTGTAAGCCACTCTTTTATTCTCCCCTAAACACACACATATAAACTGATTGAGAGACCTCACTTCTTGGGAACAAGTGGAATTGGAGTGAAGATTAAAAGTGTTCCCAAGTACTTCTAATCTTTGGTTTTGAATTCAACCGCACCAAGGTACACTCTTTTGTTCTTATATTCTGAAATTTACATAGTACATGTTATCAATTGCGAATGAAGTAAATCCGTTATTTTTCCGTTGCGTATGTTTTTGTATGCGATATAAACATGTATTTTTCCAACACTTACATGGTAAAAATTATATATTTTCCTTATTATTATTAAGTCAACATAAGGGAAAACTTCCATAGTATCCAAAACATTATGGCTTTCATCATAATAACAATAAACAAGGATTAAAGGCTTCATAATTACAAATAAAAGAGGAAAAAATAGGATGGAATGAAGGGAGAGAGAGATTCTAGCTCAGTGCAACAAATGTTGAACTAAGATTCTTGGAGAATATATATGTGTAGGGCATGAATGGGGTAGTGTAGGCTATTTTTAGTGAGTGGGTATTTAAGCTTGTGGTGGTGTGATGGAGTTAATGCTGAGGCTAAGGCTTTAATGGATAAAGAGTTGTTTATGATTGATTAGGAAGCATTTATGGGCTGGAATATGTAGAAAAAGAAAGGGAATGTCTAAAACTAAGTGAGTGTAGGCTAAGGGGAATGATTTATGAGCTTGGGGACAGCTAAACCACAAGCAAAGTGATAAGAAAATCAGAAATTTCAGAGGGGTTAGTTTGTATTTTGTGGGCTGGTGTGCTTACCCTTTTATAGTGGTGTTTAGGGAGGTATTAATTAACAAAAGTCCAAAAATGTTGGACTAATCAGGGGCAGAATAGCATACTTAATTATCCTAGGATTTGGCCATAAATGGGAGGTTTGCTTTTAGGGCTACTTTGCTTTTTTAGGTAATATGACACATGGTGAGTATTTGGGGTAATTTTGCATTAAATGCTAAGAATTCTAAGATTGTGTTCAACCAATAGGATTAAGGCAGGTATTAAGGAGGAATCCTAGTGTTACAACTAAGATTTGGACCCTAGGAAGTAGGATTCAACACCCCAAGCCAAGTGTCAAAATTTAAGTCCACTTTAGAGGGTTCTATTGGAGATTCCTTTATGCCCTCCAAACCACATGTTCCCAATTTTTCCCCTTTAGGATTAATGGGCTTGGTTCATGAATCAATAACATATATTTTTAGTAATAAAATAAACTATTTAGTTTAGGATTTCATGAGCTTGGAGGTCTTGGTTATGGCTTCCTTGAGTTGTGACAAAACTTGGAGATGAAGGGTATTTATTGCCCATTAGCTTTTAGGTGTCAGCCTAGCTTTTAGTGTTGTTCAGATTATGATTGGCAGTGGTAGAGAGGCTGCTGGGACAGGTGGCCAACTCCTAATTTGGTTTGAGAGCTTAGGTGCTTCTTGAGGTGACCTCCAGCGGAAGGTAGAATTGAATGGAGTTTTCCAATTGGATTAGTTTACACACATGAGCTGTTTGGGCTGAGACTTCATGTTGGGCTTGGCCATGAGGGTTGAGTACTTTGGTGGGCCTCTGACTTGGTGGTTTTCTCCACTTGGGCCTATCCTTTTGCTTTCTTATTGTAAGCCCTACAAAATGGAAAAAGCTACCATATATTGCCATGGATTTTTTATTCCACATGGGCTTTAGTTGTTAGTAGAAATAAAATAAATCTATGAGCTTTAATAAATATTTATGATAGGTTTTGGGTATTAATTTTCATTGGTTTTAAATAACAACTTGTACAGTTTCTCATAATTTTTGCTATGGATTATTTTTGTAAACGATATTTTCTTTGGGGCTTTTAAATAATGATCTCCAATATTTTTTGAGAATAATATTTACCATGGGTTTTAAATAGAGGCAATATCCATGGGTTTCAATTAAAATATGGTAACAACCACTATAATGGAATAATGTGATATTCTCATGAGTTTTTCTATAGATAATCATAATAAGGTGAATAATTATCATGAGTTTTAGAAATAGATATTAAGAATATATAAGATAAATAGTGACCATGGGTTCTTATATAAATTCCATGGGTTTATAATATGGCATAAATAAACAAATGTCATGTGTTTAAGATAATCATAACTTTCCATAAGCTTTTATAAAATGATTGCCATGGGTTGAGAATAGATAATTGCCATAAATTCCATGAACTTGTAATATTATAGCAATAGGTTTAAGAACTTAACGTATTGTTCATTATTGGACTTTTAAGTGAAATAATTATAATATAGTATTTTGCCAAGTACTAATAACCTTGGACTTTTGATAAAATAGTGCCAAGTAGATAGCTTGGGCTTTTAATAGTGTGATCGTAAATTGGGCTTTTGATATTGTTAATTAGAATTGGACTTTGATATTACCAATGAGAATTGGGCTTTTGATGTTGCCAATAAGAATTGAGCTTTTGATGTTGTCAATGAGAATTGGGTTTTGATATTACTAATGAGAATTGAGCTTTTGATGTTGCCAATAAGAATTGGGTTTTTTGATGTTACCAGTGAGAACTGGGTTTTTGATGTTACCAATGAGAACTGGGTTTTTGATGTTGTCAGCGAAAACTGGGCTTTTAATGTTGCCAATTGTTGAGGGCCATTTGTGGAAGTCTAGGCAGATAGAAAAGCCCAATAATGAGGGCCACAAAGAATTGACAAGATAAATAGCAAAAAACCCATTAGTCCCAAGCGGCAGGAATAATGGATCATAGGCCCAACAAATAAATAAATGGGTCTTGAAGAGGCAAGCGGGCTCAAAAAAGCCAGGAAAGAAAGAAATAGTATCCCATGGGCAGAGTATGAGGTAGAAAAGTGAGAAAGGGTCACCGCAGGCCCAAGGTAATGCAAACTAAGAGAGTAAGGGGTTTATGGCAAGCCCATGAACCCCAAAGATAAGGATAAGGTTATTGGGCCGGGGAAGCCCAATGAAGTTAGTAAAAAGTCCATGGGAGTGTGGAATTAGCAAACAGGCTCAGGAAGCCCAAAGAAAGCAATCGGGCCATGGATGCCCAAAGGAAAGCCCAAAGGGACATAGGAGCCCATGAGTAAAAGCAAAACAGTGCCCATGACAGGCCATTGAGAAAAGGGATAAACGGCTAGCCCAAAAAAGAGGTCCAGCAAGATTAAGTTATTATGGCAGGAATAACAATTCAACGTGGCAGGCAATAAAGAAAATCAAAAGTGGGCCAAAGAAATGTAAGGCCCATCATCATACGAAGCTCAGCTCCTGAATAGAGCGAAAAACCAAAGGAAAGCCCACATGAAAGGCTAGGAAACGCAGATGGAGAGTCTTCAGGTCGCGGCAAACGCATGAGCAGCAGGCAGACTCTTGGACAAATTTGAAAGGGAAGCACGCGCGAGGCCCAGGCACCACCAGCCTGTACCCAACCAATATAGGACATGGTGGGGCCATGGGCCAGAGGTAAGAGGTAAAGGGGGTATGGTTTGGTGGTGGGGAGAGGGGAAAAGATCTATTTACGGCTCCTGCCCAACCCTTTTTTGGGAGGTACGTCCTGCTGGGATGATAGACCACCCAAAAGAGGCAAGATTGAGGGGGAACCGTTGGGTGCATGCTCTGAGAGTAGAGAGAGAAAACATTAATACCGTGGCAGGAAGAAATGTTACGGTATACAGAGGAACAAAACAAACCTGCCTCTGTCTGGCAAGGGTGGATGTCGCACTGTCCTGGTGGTCGGCAAGTATGCCCAGACCAGACAAAGGCGGTTAAGGGGCAAGATGGTAAAACACTAGCCACGGCAGGCGCTATAAAAGGGCTCTTGCCGTGCCCTGTAAAAGGGATAGAAAAACAGAGTATATTTTTTCGGAGTGAAAAGAAAAAAAAAACAGAGCAAGAAGAAAAGAAAAAAGATAAGAAAGAAAACAGAGAAGAAAAGAAAGGAAACTAAGGAAAAAAAAGGAGAGTTAGTTCAATAGGCATGCACCAATAGATCGGTTTCTCTCTCTCCCCCTTCAAATCTTACCTTCTTCCAAAACGCAAACAAGGACTCTTTCTTTTTGGGCAATAACCATTCAGGTCCGACTCCCTCAAAGTCATTAATCCCCACGAAATGATCTTTTTCCTGGGGGATTATTTGCATTGAGAAGAGGCGTTCTCTCCTCTTTGACTTTGCTGCGGCAGACTAAGGTTAAAACTTAATTTATGCCCATTTAAATTAGCCAGTATTATTTTCTTCATTTTTTCTCTGTGATTGATATCATTATGACTGTAATCATGCTTTATTAGCAGGGAATACATAGCAATTTATTTAAATAAGTCAAAGTACTCTGTTTTAGTTATTATTATATCTGTCTGCCGTAACTCGTTTGCAACAGTTCTGCTTGCCGTAAATTTGCTCCTGGCAGACAAGGCATAAGTTTGTGCACAAACCGGCCCAAGTTGAGTTACAATTGGACCGGCCCCAACTCCCTTACTCAGAAACACTAGGGCCCATCACCGCAGCAGGCAGCCCAGCCCATTACCGCAGGAGGCAGCCCAATATACCATATACAAAAAAGGCCCCTACACCAATAAGAATTGAGCTTTTGATATTACCAATGTAAATTGGATTTTTGATATTGCTAATGAAAATTAGGTTTTGATGTTGCCAATGAGAATTGGACTTTTGATGTTGCCAATGAAAATTAGGCTTTGATGTTGCCAATGAGAATTGGGCTTTTGATGTTGCCAATGAGAATTGGGGCTTTTGATGTTGCCAGCGAGAATTGGGTTTTTGATGTTGCCAATAAGAATTGAGTTTCTGATGTTGCCAGCGAGAACTGGGTTTTTGATGTTGCCAATAAGAATTTAGTTTCTGATGTTGCCAGCGAGAACTGGGCTTTTGATGTTGCCAATGAAAATTGGGCTTTTTGATGTTGCCAGCAAGAACTGAAGTTCTAAGCAAGGAAAACCTTCCTCGGCGAAGTCCAAGGAGAATATTCTTGAATATAGTTTTTTTGGACTTGGATACAATTTTAGTTCTTGTTGCTACAGTGTATTCTCTACAGATTTTTCCGATCCCGTCTCCTTGGAGGGTCTTTTACGTTATATAGCTCCATTTAGATGATCTTGGCCCTCCATTTGTTGATCGTCCAAGCCACTACTTGAGTGTTTGTCCCATCAGACACCTTCCCAAGACCCTTGTGAGTTAGGCAGCACTGTTTATGGGTTTTCTCCACATAAATGCAGTCAAGAGGTTTGGTGGGATGCATTAAATATGGTGGTAGCCACCATCCCTTCAGTCATGTCAGGGCTAACCCCCTTCCCGAAACTCTCTCTACAGAATGATCTCCTCTGATAACATGCCACTAACGTGGCCTTATTGTCCGAGCGTGTGACCTCCTTGGTGCGATGGTGGCCTCCTCGGGGTATGACACGTGGCAAATACCTTTTTAAATTCTTGTACCCCACAATAGCCCCTTAAAACTTTGGCTTTTTTTTTCCTCTTATCTGAGGAGAAAAGCGGGGTTTTGACATTGAATAATTAATTCCACATGCTTCTTTGACTTCTACACGTGAAAGTGTCACTTCGCGTGTCTCGCAATCGTTCTGGCGCTTCAGAGTATGCAACGTCTCATTAAATGCTCTAGGCGGTGCTTTGTTCCCTACGTCCTACGATGAGATGGAGATCCTATGGCTAGCATTTCTCCTCAAATTTTGGGTGGGATAACTCCCACCCAATTCCGCCTCCTATATAAGGTGCCTGGGGGGTTCATTTTCTCCTACTTTACAAATCTTCGAACTCCCAAAACTTCCCAAACTCTCAAGCTTTCTAGACTTCCTAAATCTTCAGACCTTCGAGAAGCCCCTAAAGTAACCCTCGTCCTTATTTTCATAAGTTTTCATGTTCCTAAGCTCTTTTATTCTCGGCTAGTCTCCTCGGCCTTCTACTCTTTACTCATTTTTCAAAATTATTTCCTTCGCTTCCCTTTAGTTTGCTTAAATGGGTAGATTCGCTCACCTCATAGATTCTCCCGCCGGTATGGAGGGATTTAGATCTAGGTACTACATTCCCCAAGGAGTTTCCCTGCGGTACTGTGCTCCAGGTCAGTGGCTTACCCACAGAGGGGAAGGGGAGGTCGTTATTCCCATGATTACCTTCATAGAAGGGGGAATGAGGTTTCCCATGGGTAGAGTAACTAAGAACTATCTGATCGCCCATAGGCTATGCCCCCACCAATGCGCGCCTAACCTGTTTAAGGCTTGGGTAGTGTGGACACTCTCAACGAGCAAATGGGGCTAAACCTCACCTGGCACGACGTCGATTGGATGTACGAGTGCCACTTGCTCGTAGACTCAGGGTATTACCTTAAGTCTAAATCCTCTGTTGTCAGGCTCATCTTATGCCTCCCTAAATCCAACAAGGGTATGAAGTATGACTTTCTGATAGTCTCAGGTGAATGACACGACGTTCTTCACTGCCCAAGTTCGGGAGGGAGAGCTAGGTGGAGTACCTTAGGTTTAGGTTTTTATTTATTTATTTTTTATTTACTTTTTATTTTAACATGGGCATTAGCTCTGTAGTTTTGTTGCTTTCTCATTTCCTTTAGTATTTTGTTTATTTATGATGGAGGCTTCATTATTCTAACCGTGGTTTTGCTTATCGAATATTTTTGCAGATAAAAGACATGTAGCTCCCAACCTTAATCTCGTCAATGTCTCGGACCTTAACAAGGTGCTGAGATTTGAAGTGTTTGTGAGCAAAGACAGGCAATTGAGAGTTGTCCACTTCATCCTCGACTTCGAGCTCTTGTCGAACAAGTTTTAGGATGTGGGCCACGGGATAAAAGCAAGCGATCCTCAGCTAGCCCGGATAGACGTCTCGGTGCTCGGTCTTTTAGCTCGAGAAGATATCGTGCTAGTTGAGCTGCCCTTTCAATGTTCCCCTCGTGAGGTAGCGACCCCAAAAGAAGAGACAGCCTCCTCGCGCCTGTCATTTGAGACTGAGATAGACCAATTTAAGCTAGAGGAAGACAAGGAAGGATCGAGAGAGCCCTTGATCCAAGTCTCAGACTCAGAGGGTGAGCTCGACAGATCGTCTGTCATTCGTTCCCCTTGGCTTGTTGTTGCATGTGTGGATAGCAACTCGAAAGAGGAGGACGAGATGCCGTTAGATAATAAGAAGAAAGGCTTGCATGAGATCCTTAAGGCCAGGGGTTGGGGCCTAAGGACGTCTCGGGGTCTCAGCCTTCCCTTCCTCCTCCCCCTTCTCCTCCTTCAGTCAACCTGTTTGCTCCTGCGGGCTTGAAGAAGAGGAAGCAGGAGAAAGAGGTAGAAGAAGAGGGGGAGTTGATCCCTCACAAGGAGGAAGCTCCTCTTAAGCAGAAAAAGATAGCCAAGGGCAAGGAGATTGCTCGGGCGTCCTCCATTGAAAGCAAGAAGGATTGGAGTGTGGCTGAGGTGCGCCTCTAAAACCCCTCGTGGGAGCCTCAGTTGGAGCTAGATGAGGCGGCCATACTGCGGAGCTCCTCTATCAGGGAGTTCCAGAAAGGGCACGTCCACTATCTGGCCGAGGCCCTAGAGCAGCTTCTGCTGCTGCCTAAAGATATGGCAGCACTGTAGACCATGAGGCAATAGGATTTTTTTTTTTTTTTTTGTCCCTAAAGAGGGACTTAGCCTTGGTAAGCCTCTTGTTATGCCTTCTTGATTTCATGCTAAGTTACTTTTTCTTATCTGGTAACGTATTCTTCTCTTATTGTTGTTATTGTTGTTGTTTTTTTTTTTTTTTTTTATTTAAATTTTTACAAGCCATCCAGGGGGTTTTTATGGTCGAGGAATGGGTGAAGGATGCCCAGAATGAGGCTAGGGTAGAGGCCAACCTACATGCTGAGACCAACAAGGCCTTGGGCGCAGCTGAGAAGAAGGGTCAGGAGCTTACTACGAAGTTGATTGCTGAGGAAAGAGGGTGGAAGAGCGCTGAGGCTGGCCTAAAGAACACCTATGACCAAGCTAAGGAGCAGCGTAAAAGGCTCCATTATGCTGAGATAGAGGTGGCCACGGCTAAACAGCAGGTCCTGGAGCTAAAGGCAGAATTGGAGAAGGCCAAGGAGGTAGCTTGGGTAGCCTAGGCAGTGGTGGAGGCTTTAAAGCAAAGGTCTTATGACCTTTGCGTCCAGGAGACTAAGACCTGTCTAACAGAGGAGCTTGCTGGGGTTTGTAAGGAATACTGCCAAGAGGTGTAGGCCAAGGCCCTGAACCTAGCTAGAGTTCCTACAACCTCGGATCTGAGGAGGGATGAAAACATCTACTACCCTAAAGACCTCTGAGAAATTCTTGTAGCATCTCTGGGCCCTGAAGCGGATGCTGTAATTGCAACAACTGTGCCCGGGCAGCTTCCTAGCCTTTAGGTCTCTCTCCCCTCCTGAGGCTTCCAAAGGTCCTAGCAAGACTGGTGACCAAGGCCGAGGGGGTGAGGTGGCCAAGGGGAAGGAAGCTAGCTTGGGTAAAACTCGGCCTGAGGATAAGGGAAAGGGCAAAGAAGTCAAAACTCAGCTAGATACCTAAGGCCTAGAGGTTACTCCCAAGGCCAAGGAAACCGCTCCTAAGGCTGCTGATCCGCACGACCCCCAGCCATCCAATAAAGAAGACCCTTTGCCTGCCAAGGCTTAGATTAGGATTTTACTTTTTTTCTCTTTTTTTGAACTTTTTCTTTTGTTGTGGCAGTTTGCCATTGTTCATAATGTACTTCTCTTTTGTTCAATGAAAAGATGTCAACTTTTGCTTTATGAATCTTTATTTTTCTTGCAATATTTATCTCTAATTAGCTTTAATCATTATTTTTCCCTTTGCTGAGACTTTTAGATTGATGGTGTTTCTAAGGGTGAACACCCACACTTTAACAAAAGTAAGTAGTAATAATATGTTGTTAGCTTAAATAAATTAAACCTATGTAAACAGTGAGAAAAAATGACTATGTGTTGGTATTGAAAACTGTGTAATCAATAGGGAGGTCTAAGTATTTAGAGATAAACAAAACACTTAGTAGGAAAATGGATAAACAAGTGTTAATTTATCCAAAGTGTGTGATCCGAGGAACCAAACATAGCCCAGGTTTTGTTCAACACTTAAACAAATAATTAAGAATATTAATTTACTCAAGGTATACGGTCCGAGGAGTTAGACATGATCAAGGTTCTGTTTAATATTCACACAAGTAAGGGAGAGTGTTAATTTACCCAAGGCATGTGGTCTTGGAAACCAAGTATGACCAAGGTTCTATTTAACACTCAAATAAATAACCAAGAATATTAATTTACCCAAGGTATGTGGTCTAAGGAGTCAAGCATGATCAATGTTCTGTTTAATATTTACACAAATAATGGAGAGTGTCAATTTACTCAAGGAAGGTGGTCTGAGGAACCAGACATAACCAAGATTCTGTTTAACACTTAAACAAATAATGGAGAGTGTTAATTTACCCAAGGCATATGGTCTGAGGAATCAGGTATAACCAAGGTTTTGTTTAATACTTAAACAAAGAATGGAGAATGTTAATTTACCTAAGGCCTATGTTCCAAGGAACCAAGCATAGCCGAGGTTCTATTTAACACTTAAACAAATAATGGAGAGTGTTAATTTACCCAAGGCATGTGGTTTAAGGAACTAGGCATAGCCAAGATTCTGTTTAACATTTAAACAAATAATTGAGAGTGTTAATTTACTTAAGGCATGTGGTTTGAGGAATCAGGTATAACCAAGGTTCTGTTTAACACTTAAACAAATAATGGAGAGTGTTAATTTATCCAAGGCATGTGGTCTAAGAAAGGAACTAGGTATAGCCAAGGTTCTGTTTAACACTTAAACAAATAATGAAGAGTGTTAATTTACCCAAGGCATGTGGTCTAAGGAACCGGGCATAACTAAGGTTTTGTTTAACACTTAAACAAATAATAGAGAGTGTTGATTTACCCAAGGCATGTGATCTAAGGAACTAGGCATAGCCAAGGTTCTATTTAACATTTAAACAAATAATTGAGAGTGTTAATTTACCCAAGGCATGTGGTTTGAGGAACTAGGCATAACCAAGGTTCTGTTTAATACTTAAACAAATAATGAAGAGTGTTAATTTACCCAAGGCATGTAGCCTAAGGAACCAGACATAACCAAGGTTTTGTTTAACACTTAGAGAAATAATGAGGAGTATTAATTTACTCAAGGTATGTGGTCTGATGAGCCAAGCATGACCAAGGTTCTGTTTAATATCCACATAAGTAATCCGGAATATTAATTTACCCAAGGTATGTGGTCCTGGTCCGAGGAACCAGACATGACCAAGGTTTTGTTTTAATATTCATACCAGTAACTAACGCAACACATAATGTCATAAATGAAAACGTGGCAGAGCTGCTCTTCATTAATAATAGTACCTTCACAGGTTATTTACATTCCAGGGTTGCAATACAACTTTTTCATCTAGATCTTCCAAGAAGTATGCACCTATGCCTGCTACCGAGGTGATACGGTATGACCCTTCCCAATTGGGCCCTAACTTCCCTCATGCTGGGTTTTTTGCAGTACCCACGACCTTTCTCAATACCAAGTACCTCGGGGCCAATGGTCTTAACTTTACACTTAATAATATCCCTATTTGAGCTTCTGCTGATAGTATGCTAATTGAACCACGACATTTTCTCTCCGTTCTTCAACTAGATCTAGGCTCTTTTATAGTAGATGGTCGTTACTATCTGGAGTGAATAAGCTAGTCCTAATCGTTAGGAACCGAGTCACCAAAGGGATCACAGCCTCGGCCCCATAAGTCATTATAAATGGTGTCTCCCTCGTTGACCTACGAGGGGTAGTCTGATATGTCCAGAGAACATGTGGAATCTCGTCCACCTATCTGCTGTTTGCATCATCCAACCTCTTCTGAAATCCATTCACTATGACTTTATTGACAGTCTCGGTTTGTCCATTCCCCTAAGGATAAGTTGGAGTGGAATACCTATTAGTGATACCCAATTCATATCAGTACCTTTTGAAGGCTTTGCTATCAAACTGAAGTCCATTGTTTGAGATGAGGGTATAAGGAATCCCAAACCGAGTGACAATGTGCTTCCACACAAACCTTTTGGCATCCATGTCCCTAATGTTTGCTAGTGGCTTAGTTTCAACCCACTTGGTAAAGTAATCAGTGCCGACCAAAAGCCACCTCCTGTTTTTTACTGCTTTGGGGAAGGGCCCCACTAAGCAAAAGGCCAGGGACTAGACAGAGGATTAAGAACGCCCCCGGGCTGATGAATGTTGGGAGCGAATCTCTGACATTGGTCACACTTCTTCACGTATTCTTGTGTTTCCCTTTGCATATTGGGCCACTAATATCCCTGAGTAAGGGCCCGGTGAAATGAGGATTTACCTCCTGTATGGCTTCCACAAATCCCCTCGTGCAACTCTTTTAGGAATGGATCCACTACTTTAGGATGGATGCATAGCAAATATGGCCTAGAAAAAGAGTGCTTTTATAACTTTTGGTCCTCGGACAACTAAAACTGATGAGCCTTCCTTTGCACTTTGTCAACCTTTTCCTTTTCCTCGGGCAAGATGTCATCCTTAAGGAATAGGACAATAGGATTCATCCAACTAGGTCCAACCTTAAGTTGACGAATTTGGACCTTCTCCTCCCTTGTCTCAGTAGGCTTACATAGATCCTTGACTAAGATAACCCGAGGTAGACTCTGCGTCGAGGAGGTTGCAAGAGTGGCAAAGGAGTCAGCATGCGTATTTCTGCTTCTAGGGATTTGATGTAAGGAAAAAGAGTCAAATCTTGATTGCAAGTGCCTAGCCTGGCTTAGGTACAGTTTCATTCTCACATCCTTGGCTTCCAGTTCTCCCTTTACTTGGCCTACAATTAATCTCGAATCTGGAAACATCTCCACTGTTCTTCCTCCCATCTTTTGAACCATGGCCATTCCCGCTAGCAAAGCCTCGTACTTAGCCTTATTGTTCGTGGCCGAGAAGCCTAGTCTTAAGGATTTCTCAATGATGATCCTTTTATGAGACACTACAACCAGACCCACTCTTGATCCCCTTTGGTTTGCTGTGCCATCAACATACACCTTCTAAGATGGAGGTTCCTACAAGGAGATCATCCCAACTGATTTTCCATCCATTCTCGGCCTTTTACCGTTTTCTTCAAACGAAAGCTCGGCAAACTCAGCCACCAAATCAGCAAGGACCTGCCCCTTTATAGAGGTGCGAGGCATGTATTTAATATCGAAGGCTTTTAGGATCATTGCCCATTTTGCAACCCTCCTTGTGTAATCAGCATTCTGAAGCAGTGGTCGGAGAGGGAGTTGGGTTAGAACCACAATCGTGTGAGCCTGGAAGTAATGTGGGAGTTTTTGTGTAGCATGCACTACTGCCAAGATGGCCTCTCCAATGGTAAATAGTGAATCTCTGCCTTATGTAATGATTTGCTCACATAATAAACTGGTCTCTGCACCCCACTCATCGCATGTGAGGCCACAGTAATGTAAGTGAATAAAACCTCCTCTTCTTCCTCGAGCTTGAACATAATAGGTGGCCGAGAAAAATATTCTTTCAATTGTTGGAAGGCCAATGAGCATTCCTCCATCCATTCAAATCCCTTCCACTTATGTAACAACTAGAAGAAAGGCCAGCACCTGTCTGCTGTCCGAGAGATGAATCAATTCAAGGCAGCAACCATTCCTGTTAACCTCTGGACTTCTTTAGGATTTTGAGGAGGCTGCAGATTGTTGATTGCTCTAACCTGATCGGGGTCAACCTTAATTCCGCGATGGGTGACCATATAGCCCAAAAATTTTTCAGAACCGATGTTGAAAGAACACTTAGAAGCATTAAGATGCAGTTTGTGTTTCCTCAGTATTCTGAAAATATTTGCAAGGTCATTTATGTGCTTAGACTCCACCTTACTCTTTACCACCATATCATATAGACCTCAATATTTTTGCCCAGTTGCGGTTCGAACATCCTGGTCATCATTCTTTGATAAGTAGACCCGCATTCTTCAGCCCAAAGGGCATCACTTTGTAATGATAGTTCCTCGTGGGCGTAATGAAAGAAGTCTTCTCCTGATCGCCCAGAGTTAACGGTATTTGGTGATATCCCTTGAAAGTATCCAAAAAGCTCATCCGAGGATGGCCCGCGGTTGCATCCACTAGCTAATCTATTCAAGGTAGGAGAAAAGGATCCTTTGGGCAAGCCTTATTTAAATCTGTGAAGTCCACACACATCGGCCATTTCCCACTTTTCTTCTTCACCATCACCGTGTTGACTAATCACTTGGGGTAAAACACCTCCTTTATGGCCCTAGCTCGCTTAAATTTGAGCACTTCATCCTTGACAGCATCAGAATGTTCCTTGGATGAGCACCGAGGTGGTTGCCTTCTGGGGACAATAGATGGATTGACATTTAAATGGTGACAAATGAAGTCTGGATCCAACCCAAAGGCCTCATAAGCGCTCCATGTGAATACATCAATATTTTTTTATAAGAAAATCTATCAGCTCCTGTGGAGGCAGTTAAACTCTGACTTGAAAGAACTTCTCCTCATCATTGCTAATAACAACTTTTTCTAGCAACTCGCACTTCGCCCCCTCCACTGGCACCTTTGATTGCTATAAATCCCACTCGGCAGAGGCCGAGGACTCACCCCTAGTCTAATGTCTGATTGCAGCCACTAAGCACTGCTTGGCTATAGACTAGCTCCCCACCAGCTCCTCGACCTGGCCTCTAGATGGATACTTCACCTTCAAATGGAAAGAGGAAGAAACGGCCCCCATGGCATGAAGCCAGGGCCTTGCCACAATGGTAGTGTAAGGGGAATACGCATCCACCACAATGAAATCCACCTCCACCACTTCTGATCCTACCTGCATAGGTAGTCTAATTTGACCCTTTGGAAAAATGGTCTTCCTGTCGAAACCCACCAAAAGGGAGTTGTAGGAGGTTAAGTCCTCCAGTCTCAATTTAAGCCCCTAGTATAAATCAGGGTACATGATTTCTGCATTGCTGCCCTGATTTACCTGCACCCTCTTCACATCATATTTCCTAATTCTCAGGGTAACCACTAGGGCATCATCATGTGGTTGTGAGGTTCCAACTTTATCCTCATCGGAAAAGCTCAAGGCTGGTTGAACCTCCGCCTTGCTCCTCTTGGGATTAGGAACCAAGTCCTTAGCCAATGGCCGCTCTATGGACATCACCCTAGATGGAAAGGAGCCAGTCCTTCCAGGAGCAGTAAGGATCATGCTGATCGTACCCAATGGGGCTTTTGAAGAAGCATCTGTTTGTGCTCTCAACCTGACCTGGCTGCCTTGCCCATTGGGCTGATGTAGAAAATTGCTTTAACTTCCCAATTTTAACCAATTGCTCCAAATGGCTCTACAACGTTCTGCAGTCTTCAATAGTGTGCCCCCGCTCTTGGTGATATTGGCAATGAAGGCTTTCGTTGTGCTTCGTGGGGTCTCCTCCCATTTTGTTTGGCCATTGAAAGTATGGCTCATTCTTAATTTTTCCAAGATTTGGTGTACAGGCTCTCGGAACACAGTATTGATTACCTGAGTAGTAGTAGGCCCAGAATGTCCTGTAAAATCTCTCCGAGGTCGGTTGTTATTGTACCTATCTGACCTGAAATCCCTTCTATCTTGAGGGACCACCTTAGCTTTCCCCTTTCCCTGTTGCTAGTCTTCATCGACCCGCTTATATTCATCAATACGATTCATGAGCTAACGCACACTTCTAACCAGTCTCCTGGTTAACGACTTTCTCAGATCATGCTTGGCAGGCAAGCTGACCTTGAAAGTTCTTATAGCCATGTCATCAAAGTTTCCATCTATCTTGTTGAACATCTCCCAATATCGGTCAGAATACATTTTTAGGGTCTCCCTCTCTCTCATGGCCATGGACAGTAGGGAGTCCAAGGACCGAGGAACCCTACTGTAAGTCACAAAACGAGCCCTAAATGCCCTAGTAAGCTCATTGAAGGAGCTAATAGAACCTTCTCCTAGGCAGTCAAACAATCTCATTGCCATGGGCCCCAAACTGGATGGAAATGCCTTGCACATCAAGGCTTCATTCCGGGAGTGAATGACCATTCTCTTGTTAAAGTGGCTGATGTGCTCCACAGGGTCTGTTCTGCCATTATACATAGTGAATGTTGGCTAAGTAAACCACCGAGAAAGCTTTCCCCTTTCAATTCTCTACGTAAACGGTGATTTGGAGATCTGGTTAAGAGCTTTGCTCAAGGTATCATTGCCCAGACCTTTGCAAGATGGACTCTTACTCCTTCGCTTGTAATGGCCATCCTTATCATATGAAAAAGACTCACTGGGAGGAGTCCTGGACCTGGGTCTGCAGCTACCATCTCCATTATCATCAGAAGAAGGGTCAAAACCTAAAGGAGTCCTTCTTTATTGCTCGCGGCATAGCCTCCTGTGAAGAAGGTCAATCTCCAATTGTATGCTTCTGGTATTCTCTTCATGAGAGATGTAACTCCCGCCTCAAGACTAGCTTCTACTAGTATGCGTGGTGTGCACACTAATCTCGCAGTCCCTTCTTCACTCAAGGTTAAGGAATTGATCTTGACGTTGGGAACCAATAGACTCTCCCGGTTTTACCCTGATCCAACCATGGTTGGACATTGAACTCACTAAAGCTCAAGCTTTCCCACAAACGGCGCCAATTGTAAGGGTAGGTTTTGGCTCCTAAGCCTAAAAGATGAATGGGTTAAGGCCTAAAGAGCCCCACACAATGAATTTTTAAAGAGTGGGCTTAAAAGCTAGGTTTCAATGGATCAGGCAACGTGCACAGTGGATTAATGATACAAAGAAAGCAAAGAAAGATAAGTTCTAAGCAAGGAAAACCTTCCTCGGTGAAGTCTGAGGAGAATATTCTTGAATATAGTTCTTTTGGACTTG
Organism: Quercus lobata; assembly: GCF_001633185.2. Taxonomy (NCBI): domain Eukaryota; kingdom Viridiplantae; phylum Streptophyta; class Magnoliopsida; order Fagales; family Fagaceae; genus Quercus; species Quercus lobata. The sequence goes on along the minus strand of NC_044910.1, from coordinate 21,207,244 downwards.
GATACAATTTTAGTTCTTGTTACTACAGGGTATTCTCTACAGATTTTTCTGATCCACTCTCTCTGAAGGGTCTCTTACGTTATATAGCTCCCTTTAGATGATCTTGGCCCTCCATTTGTTGATTGTCCATGCCATTACTTGAGTGCTTATCCCATCAGACACCTTCCCAAGCCCCCTGTGAGTTGAGGCAGCCAAGGCAGCACTATTCAGTAGTCTTCTCCACATAAATGCAGCTAGGAGGTTTGGTGGGATGTATTAAATATGGTGGCAGCCACCATCCCTTCAGTCATGTCAGGGCTAACCCCTTCTCGAAACTCTTTCTCTACAGTATGACCTCCTCTGGTAATGTGCCACTGACGTGGCCTTATTGTTCGACCGTGTGACCTCTTCGGCACTATGGTGGCCTCCTCAGCCATGGGTATGACATGTGGCGCAAATACCTTTTTAAATTCTTGTACCCCACAGTTTATATCATGACCCAATTTAGATAATGAAATACTCATGGTTAAATAATAATAGGACAAAAAATATTTTGTGAAAGCCCAATAACTTCCTAGTGGTGTGTGAAAATAAATAGGTGATACTTAAATAATTAGGTGTAAAAAAAATGTACCCTAACAAGCATATAGGTCGGATTCAGTGTTTTGGGTCATCGGTTTGACGAGTCTGGGCTACATATTGGGCCAACAAAATGAATCAATAAAATACAAATTAGAAAAACAAAATAAAAATATGTTAGGGTTACACTTTTTTTAAGTTTTGGTTTCAATTTTCTTAGCTAGGGTTTTGAGTATGATAAGTGATAGGTCAAATCTATGACCAAACGAATAAAATCAATAACTATAAATCTTTGAGTTTTAAGTGATTTGAACAAATGAAAAACTCATATCTCAAAATAGAGAATGCAGACACTCAATTTTGCACCCATAATGTAATCAAGGAGAATGACTTGAATGACCATTCATGTACCACAAATTGCATCACATGCATTAGTTGGTTCTTGCATTACATGCATCAACTTGTCTTTGCATTACATGCATTAATTCATTCATTGCATATCACAAAAATGATCTTGAGATTCTAACGGTCGTAACGGTGTTTTCGGTTTTCAAATCAGACCATCGGATCGAAAAATATCGCATGATCAAGCTTGCACAGTCAACATGTATTGTGTCTAGGTAAGGTCAACCACACATGATTAGTTTAAATTAATCCTGATTGGTTAAACCATTAAAATTAATTAAATAATTCTGTGATTGGTTGATAATTAGTGTTTAAAATAGGATTGCATGCATAGGAATAAAAGGGATGATTGGTTAACAATAAAATTGTGGATAATCTGAACTTTATCAAGATTTATTTTAGGGTATTTATCTAAAAGATAATTGTTCTTAAATAGCCTAAATTATCCAAAAAAGAGATGAAAAATCATAAACGGAGGATGAAAACATGTCTAGGTACAAGGACTGGCCAAAAAAACCCTAGAAGAGGAGTCCAAACAACACCCGAACATGAAAGAGTGTTCGGAGTCCAAAGGGCAATTAGGCACTTTTGGAGTGCCGAACGGCAGTCTAAAAGGGCCGAATTTTCTCCTTGTGGGCTTTGGCCCAACGGCCTTCAGGTGACGATAAAGTACACCATTTTCGATCTTTTCGTAAAAGGATGCGTTCAGATTTAATTAAAAACAAATCTGCATCTTTCTTAGATGTAAATCTAAATTTTTCTCAAATAAAAACGGATCTGCATCTTTATGAGATGCAGATCTGAATTTTTCTCAATTAAAAACTGATTTGTATCTTTCTTAGATACAGATCTAATTTTTCTTTAATACATGCAGATTTGAAATAAAGAAAAAGGTTAAACATGATTGTGTTTGTGTTTGTTTTCTTTAATTCATGTTGCATAAATTTAGATTATGAGTGAAACTCTCTTCTTAAAAAATCTTTTTCATTCTTTTTTTAACATATACAAACCAAATCTGATTTTTCTGTTTTCAAAGAAACATTTTCTTTTATTATCTCAAAACAGATCTGATTTTTTATAAATCCAAAAACCATTTTTTTTAGTTCTTAAAAAATAGATTAGATACTTTTTTCAAACCAAAAGACTTTATTTTATATAATAAAAACAGATATGAATTTTCATCTCCAAAAACCACTATTTTTTATACTACAAAACAGATCTGGTATTTTGACAAATTAAAATCAATTTTTTTTACCAACCCAAAACAAATCTGATTCTTTTCAAAAGAAGAGATTTCATTCATAAATAAATTTGTGTGATTTAATTTTAGTGTCACATGTTCAACATATCATTCATCACATGCATAAAAAAGTACATTGGTCACAAGAGTCTAGAACACCAGACTCTGTCTGGGGCGGAATGGGTGTCTAACTCCTTTCTATTCCGTAACCTAGCCTTCGGATTTAGGTCATTGGTTAAAAAATAAGTGGCAACTCCATACCACTTACCCAAAAAGAGAGGTGCCCTAAAAGGTACCCAAATCTCTTTTTTGAAGGACGCTTTTGTCGAGGTCTCTCACAATGGCGACTTCACTGGAGATGTTGAGGGCTAAGTTTCGTATTAGACTTTTTGCATGGTCTTGAATGATATAGTTGTTGTTTGTTTATTTATGTTTGATGGAATGTTGAATGATATTTTGGTGCATGGAATTTGTTGTTTGTATTGTTTGTTAAAAGCTTTCCCTAACTGCCATTGTGTGTGCCATTCAAGCGACAATGTATGCACCCCTTTTCAACAATTTTGTGGTGGTAGTAACCATGGATCACCGGTCGGGTACCTAGTGGCGAACTCACCAACTCATAGCCTAAAGTCGCTAGATCATTTCCTGTTGACTATAACAGACAAACCATGCTGTTTGGACCAACGCAATGTTCATTACATTACAAGTTAGGAGGTGTAACATCCTAGCCATGGGAAATAATGAAACAACAAACCCACCATACAACGTAATGACTTAGAACCTACCTTTAGGTCGGTCCTGGTTAAAATTGCATTGCATGTTGTATATGTTTGTTTTGATTGATTGATGGATATGGATGGGGTCTTAGATTTGATTAACTCGACCAAGCCTGTCATTAGAGGAAAATTTGGTTAAGATCTGAAGGAAGGCTGCAAAGAGAACCAAAGCTCGACACTCAAGCTAGTAACTCCAGTTCCAAGCCCGTCAATCCCATCACAATACTGAAGCCTTCAAGCATAGAAGAGACTCTACTGTTGTAACATCACAATCCCATCTTTGACCTCCAAGACAGTTCAAGCCACAAGAAGTTTGAAGCTCCTAGCAACATAGCAGAAGAGGAAGAACACCCAAACACAGAGGATCCCATGAACACCTAAGAGCTACTCAACACCATGGTAGCTAGTCAGATTCAGTTGAGGGAAGACATGAACCGTATGATACAACAATTTCAGAATTCAAAGGGTAATCAAGAGGAGGACAAGACTGATCATGATTCACCAGCCTTAAAGAATGAGAAGAAGATCAATAAGAGGATGAATAAAATGGAGGAGATGATTAGAAGAGCTCGTAAGATGGAGGAACTTATGGACTATGATTCTCTATCCCTATTCCCCAATGCAAGGTTACCACCCAAGTTCAAGATGCCAACTCTAGACAAGTTTGATGGGACCGGTTGCCCAAAGTCCCATCTGAAGATGTATATGAGGGCTATGCAACCCTTAGGCGTGATCGAGGAAGTGCTTGCTTAGATGTTCCAAAACACACTGACCAGAGTCGCTCTTAGGTGGTTCCTCAACTTGGATGATGCAAGAGCAAGAAGTTCGGAGGATATATGTTGAGAGCTCCACAAGCAATACAAGTATAATATGGAAGTAGATATTACAAGGAGAGACCTTGAGACTACCAAGCAAGAGCCGAAAGAATCCTTCTTTACTTTCATTACCAAGTGGAAAGTCAAGGCCACACAGATGATGAGTAGGCCAAGTGAGAAAGAACAGTTAGCCATGGTTGTAAATAATTTATTGCCTGTATACTATAAATACTTGTTTGCACAATATTTTCCCAATTTTAAAGCATTAATTGTTGCTGGAACCCAAATTAAGGATGTTATAAACAATGGCACTATAAAGACTGATGACCTTCCAAGGTTTAGAAAGAATGTAGGGTCTAATTCTAAGCTGTAGAAATTTCCAATATTCATAAAAATGATCCTTATCAATTGATTGCGCCCATTGCACCTGTGCAAGTACCCCAAGGGTCTAGACCTAAGAGAGAATTTTATGAGTTGTACATGCCCATGAGTCAAGTGTTTGATAAGCTGAAAGCAAAAGGGTTACTGAAGCCCGTAGACCAAATACCAATTTTGAACCCTTTACCCTCAAGGTTTGATTTGAATAAAAGATGTGCCTACCACCAAGTCCCTGGTCATGAGACTGACCGTTGTATCACCCTTCATCATGCAATTCAAGACTTAATAGACAATAAAGTGATTGCACTGCCTATAAGGCCTAGCATCACTAACAATCCCTTGCACAATCACAATTCTGGGAAAGGACTAAGGATTAATTACTTGATGACCAAAGAAGAGAATAAGGAAGACCCGTCCACCTTGATCTATGACCTACCTGAGTGCTTCATGATGACAGGAAGAATTAATGGATAAGACCTCTATTACCACTGCGGGATATGACATATGGAATGAAATACCAGAACAAGAAAACAACTAAACATCCACAAATGGGGGAAGACACTTCAAACCCTAAGAAAATAGCCAAGCACCTACAAATGGGGGGAAACACTTTAAACCCTGAGACACTAATCCTAATGACTCAACTAAAATTGCCCACATCACAAGGGGGAAGACACTTCAAACCCCCACATTTAGAGACTGACAACCCAGTGGAAGCTCTAAATAGATCCACCCAACAAACACCTGCTAAGGAAGATGAAGTTCTCAAGCAACTACAAAAGACACAAGTCAACATATCCTTATGAGGTTTACTTATGGCCTCATACAAACACCGACAAAACCTAGTAGACTTGCTCAACCAAATCCAAGTCCTTACAACCACAACTTCCTAGGATCTGAATGCTATGATTGGGTCCATCAATAGAGAACTCGCTATTTCCTATTCTGACAAGGATCTAACCAAGAAAGGGAAGCACCATAATGATCCATTGCATATCACTATAGATGCCTTGGGGAAGAGAATACCGATGGTTTTGGTAGATGATGGAAGTGCCTTGAGCATGTGTTCTTTGAAGACTGCAAGCTGCCTTGGCCTAAGCGTTGAAGACTTTGTGCCTACTGATCAACATATAAGCGCATACGACAACAGTAGAAGAAAGGTCTTGGAAACCATAACATTAGAGCTTACCATAGGACCAATGGTCAAGAAGTTGGATTTTCAAGTCCTTAATATAACCTTATGCATCAATATGCTCCTTGGGCGACCATGGATCCATGACACAAAAGCCGTACGTTCTTCCCTATATCAAAAGGTTCATTTTCCATATGAAGGGACTATTGTGACCATCTATAGGGATACTTTAACTATACCTAAACCTGTTTATGGTATTGATTCTGAGAAAGAGTCATTGACTTTGGATGGCTTTGAGATTGAGAGGCTTGGTTTTGGAAAGAAAGAAGGAGTCGAGAAGATCCCAATGGACTTTGCTCCTTATAGTAACAACAATGTGGTAGTAATGATGAGAAGAATGAATTACTTTCTTGGGATAAATTTGGGGAAAGCTGTGAAGAAACCAACTATTCAAGACTTGGCAATTTCTACTGCCACACCACCTTTTGGGCTAGGCTTTAAGCCCACTGATGATGATTTGCTAGAGATGGAAGTAAGAAGGATGGCTTGAGCCAAAGCCAAAGCAAAATGACTCCCTTGTCCTCTAGAACCTCTGAAGCCCTACACTCCTACATTGAATGGAAAGTTTGTAAAAACTAGAGAAAGGCAATGCAATTGGGGATTCCCGGAATTGAGATTTGATCCTGTGACAAAGACAATGTTGCTTGGTTTCAAGATACTACTTGATTGCAACAATGAGGTTTCAGAATTGAAAAAGGAAGATACAACTTGGGTCCCTACTGATTGGGCTGATCACATAGATCTTGATGCCATGACTACATTCCTTGGAGATCCTATTTGCGATATAGAAGAAGAAGAATATTAGGAGGCCTGCCAGCATACATTGAAGAGCCCATATGAAATAAGAGCCAGTGATGGAGATGAGGAAGGAGGAATAGCCCCTAGTGATAATGAAGATGAAAGTGAAGACAAGAGTGATAGTAATAGTGACAACAGCAGCAGTGGTAGACATGATGATTATGACAACACTACCAATAGTGATGACAACAGCACTAGAAGTTATGATAGCCCATACAGTGGAGATGATTGGGTTGAACCCCCAAGTGATAGAGAAGATGAAGATGCTGACCTATTCTATGAGGATTATGACAGTGATGTGGACTATTACGATGAAGACATAGAAGACGATGCCGAAGCCAACAGGTAGAGCGACATTGATAGTGACCAATACAGGTTGATAAATGTGTTAGAGGATGCAAGAGAGGAGAATGCACAAGCCAATTAAATGTATCATGATGAATATCCCTATGGGCATCTTTCAAATTGGAGTGATATCACCAATGTTAGTTCAAGGTCTGGCCTTAGGTATGATAAGCATGGAAGAGAAGTTCCAGAATTGGGCTCGAATTATGATTCAGAACCAAGTACACCAACCCTACATATTGAAGAGGAGGATGACATTTAAGTTAGGCTAGCCGCTCTAGACCAAAAGCTAATGGTCCACAGTCTCAGAATCATGACACTTGAGAATGCGAAACGTAATGAGGAGAAAATAGAAGAAAGTAAGTTAGAAAATCTCCCTCAGTCCACTGACTTGTGCAATAGAAGCAAATGTGATCTATTTGATGAATGGATGGATAGCATAGAGCGCCTGGATGCTTTTGTGACCGACAAGCCCACAGATATGGAGGTTGAAGAAGAAATTACAGATGATATGGATGTAGATCCCACAGTATTGATGCTAGGGGAAGAGGGAGCTTACTGAGAGCCACCTACCATTGTGGAAGCCATGACAGAGTTAAAGAACTAGGCATGGGAGGGAGCCGCCCACCTAATGGAGGACTCTGTAAGGAAGATCAAGACTGTCAAGTCAGTCATCTTTGCCAAAAAGATTAAGACCGTCGAGCCAGTCACTCCTGCCAAGAACATTGTTTTCGTTCCTACTGAGTCTATTTCTACTAGTGTTTCTATTCCTGTTAAGTCTGTTTGTGATAGTTTTTTAGTTGAGTCTATAAAGTCTATTAAAAACTCTTTCCCTTTTAATATGATTTCTGATTCTGCTTATTTGTTGGTTTTGAATGTTTTTATTTCTGAAATTAATAAAGAAAATCTTAATAATGAGGAATTAAAACATGGATATCTAGAACCTATAAAAGAAGAAACCCAACCCATTAACCTGGGAATTGATGATGAGCCCAAAATGATTAAGGTGGGCAATACCCTAACCACCTCAAAGAAAGATGCATTAGTGGCACTACTGACCGAGTTCAAGGAGGTCTTTGCCTGGTCATATGAAGACATGTCTGGGATTGATACAGATATAGTACAACATTGCATTCCAACAGATCCAACCATGAAGCTAGTCAAGCAGAAGTTAAGAAGAATGAAGCTGGAGTGGACTCTCAAGATCAAGGAAGAAGTAGAGAAACAGTACAATGCAGGATTCCTAAGAGTGGTCAACTATCCAGAGTGGTTAGCTAATGTGGTTTCGGTACCGAAAAAAGATGGGAAAGTCTGAATGTGTGAAGATTTTCGAGATTTGAACAAGGGCAGCCCAAAAGATGACTTTCCATTGCCTCACATTGAAGTCCTGGTTGAAAACACAGCAGGGCATGCGTTGCTCGTGTTTATGGATGAATTTTCAAGATACAATCAGATTAAGATGGCTCCAAAAGATATGGAAAAAACCTCCTTTATTACTCTATGGGGGACATATTACTACAAAGTCATGCCATTTGGCCTTAAAAATGTTGGTGCTACTTACCAACAAGCAGCCACCACTTTGTTACATGATTTGATCCACAAAGAAATAGAGATTTATGTTGATAACATGATAGTGAAGTCCAAAGACCGTGAAGGGCACATACTGGCTTTGAGGAAGTTCTTTAAAAGAATCTGATTCTACAAGTTGCAGTTGAATCCAAAGAAGTGTACTTTCTGAGTCACATTCGAAAAACTGTTAGGGTTTATGGTAAGCCAAAGGGGAATATAAGTTGATCCTAACACAATCAAGGCAATTGTGGAGATGAAGCCTCCAAGGACTGAAAATGAGATCCGAGGATTTATGGGGAGGATACAGTACATCAGTAGGTTCATAGCCCAACTCACTATGACGTGTGAACCAATCTTCCGACTACTCAAGAAAAAAGTCCCTACGGTGTGGAATGAACAATGCCAAGAAGCCTTCGAGAATATCAAGAGTTATCTGATGAAACCACCTATACCTGTCCCGCCAATTCCTAAAAAACCATTGTTGTTGTATCTCACCACTACAAATACAACAATGGGGGCTTTACTTGCTTAATACCTAGAGGAGACTAGAAAAAATAATGCGATTTACTACATCAGCAAGAACATGTTGCCTTATGAAGAGAAGTATTCAGCAATAGAAAAGACATGTATAGCACTTGTATGGACAACCTGTAAATTTAGACATTACATGCTTGCTTATAAGGTTCGGTTGATTGCAATAATGGATCCTTTGAAGTACCTAACGAAAAAACCTGTGCAAGATGGAAAGACTGCTAAATGGGTTTTGCTTCTGTCAGAATTTGATATTAAGTATGTGACTTAGAAATCTGTGAAGGGGAGAACAATTGCTAATCACCTAGCCCATTCTTCACCAGAAGAAGCTAAAGAGATCCAAGGAAACTTTCCGAATGAAGACATCATGGGGATTGAAGTAGAATCATGAAAGATGTATTTTGATGGAGCAACAAATCAAAACGGAAATGGAATTGGAGTTCTCTTAATTTCTCCAAAAGGGACACATATTCCATTTTCTAGCAGACTCAACTTTCCTGCCAACAACAATACCACAGAATATGAAGCTTGTATCATGGGTCTACAAGTAGCCCCAGGCCTTGGAGTAAAAGAGTTGGAGGTGTATGATGACTCAACATTAATAATCTCTCAAGTACAGAATAAATGGAAGATCAAAGAAGAAAGGCTGATGCCTTATCATGAATGTTTTTAGAAGTGGGCATCAAAATTCAGCAAGATCCAATATTAGTATGTGCCAAGGATGCAGAATCAAATCGCAGATGCTTTAGCAACCATGACATCTATGATGGATGGGCCAAAAGAAGATGAAGCTAGACTGATAGTGTTGGAACAAAAATAAGAACCAGCCTACTGCATGACAATAGAAGAAGATAAGGGAAAGAACAAGGAAGGTGAATGGTATTCAGACATCCTACAATATCTTAAGGATGGGACCTACCCAAAGTCTGCAGACAAGAATGATCAGTTAACCATCCGAAGGTTGTCCATTAATTACATCATTTTTGGAGAAAAGCTTTACAGAAGACCATATGATGGAATTCATCTCCTTTGTGTAACTACTGAGGAAGCACAACAAATAATTGAAGAGGTTCATGAGTTAAGTTATGGGTCATATATGAATGCACACATACTGTTAAGGAAGATAATAAGATAGGGTTACTACTGGACTACCATCGAAGCTGACTGTGCAACTCATGTTCGAAAATGCCATCAATGCCAAGTCGATGGAGATCTGAAACACATGCCACCCATGCCATTACATACCATGACGTCACCCTGACCGTTCTCTACATAGCAAATAGACATTATTGGGAAGATTCACCCAGTAGCATCCAATGGCCATGAATTCATACTCATAGCCATTGACTACTTTACTAAATGGGTACAAGCTGCTTCATATAAAATCCTGAATTCAAAGAAAGTTGCTCCATTCATTCAGACCAATATCATCTACAAATATGGGGTACCACAAGAAATCATCTCAGACAATGGGTTACACTTTAAAGGAGAAACAAAGAAGTTGCTACAACAGTTCAACATTCAACACCACAAGTCTTCACCTTACCATCCTCAGACTAATGGAGCAATTGAGGTTGCTAATAAAAATATAAGGTGAATCTTGAAGAATAGCATAAAGAACTACAAAGACTGGCACCTATAGTTGCCCTATGCACTCTGGGGCTATAAAACATCAATTCGATCTTCCACATGAGCCACTCCTTATTCATTGGTGTATGGGATGGAAGCAGTCCTTCCCATTGAAATGGGTGTCTGTTCACTAAGAACAATATTGGAAAGTGAAATCTCTAAAACAGATTGGTTGCAAAGCAGATATAATCAGTTGTGCATGCTAGATGAGAAGAGACTCAAAGTCTTGTATCACATTCAAGGTTATCAGAGGAGGGCTTTTGACAAGAAGGTGAGAACCAAAGATTTGAAGTTGGGGGATTTAGTGTTGAAGGAAATCTAAGCCTCGGTTTAAGATGCAAATGGGAAATTCAAGCAAAATTGGGCAAGCCCATACATTATCAAGCAGATATACTTTAGGGGAGCAGTAAAATTGATGGAATTGGATGTAAACCCTTTCACTGAGCCAACCAACATGGATCAATTGAAGAAATACCACGTCTGAGGTAGTAGTCTGAAAGCACCACATCTGAAGTGGTTGTAAATTATGTTATTTCCCTTCCTAGGTTTGACTAAAAACAAAAAAAAAAAGAAAAAGAAGAAGATAGGTTGAAAACCCGAAAGGGCAATCTATGCAAAAGGAGAGTTAAAAAAAAAAAAGAAAAAAAGAAAAAAGAAAAGAAGAGTAAGAGAGCCTGTTAGGTTGAAAACCTGAAAGGGCAACCTAGGCAAAATTTAAGGTAAATAAAAAAAATCCATCATCATAAATGAACTACGTGATGACTTGATCCTTATATCAAGGGGGTATGTAGGCAACCATGCATTGGTTCGGTCACAATTTCCCAAAACCCACCATTTGCCCATTAACCAAAATTACCAAACATTCAACCATTCCCTTAAACTATGTCATTACACAAAATCCAAAAATCCAAACCGTAAACCAAACCATAAAAATTCCAAACCCTAAAAGCCTACACTTTAAACAGAATTCTTAACCTGCAAATCCTAAGTAATTCCTAAACATAAGAGTTTTATGTCAACTTCTAAAATAAGCATATTGAAAGCCAAAATAATAATAATAATAATAATAATAATAATAATAATAATAATGTCATTTTGTCTTCAATCTTTTCTTTTTCTGTTGGTCATTAATTTCTTTTATGATAGGTACTTCATCGTTCCTATCCCTTCTTTTGAATTCATAGTTGTCTTCATCAGGTCTTTCTTGGTTGTCTCTGAGAAATTGTTCTCTCATAGCAATCCTTTTAGCTTCCTTGTCAACAATCTTGTCTATCAACTAGTTAAAGTATTCTGTAGTCATCTTGTGAAAGTGAACCTTGACAAAAGATTGGTCCACTCGGTCAGCCATCTCTAAACCCAATAGCATGTTCTATATAGAAGTAGGATTCGTGTCCACATGAGAGAAAGGTCTTCTTCTTTTGCCACTAGGCATTCCTTGCTCATATTTGAATTGCCTCAAGAGTCTGTCTCCCTTGTAGAAATTTGCCCTTCGTAATCCAAAAAGGAAGATATGATCTGATCCTAGAGACCTCAGTTTAGGGGGTGGGCACTTCCACCAATAACAGTCTCATTGAATTGAAGTACTAAATTTCTTGTCTAAGAATTTCACCTAGTCACTCTTAGCTTGACACTCAGTTTTGATTACAGCTCTACTAAGAAAACTGCTAGGCCCATAATTACTGGTTGTAGGCTTGGCAATCATGTCCAGTCACTCCATTAGCCATATTTGCAAAGTAAAAGGACTCCCTAAGAAGTTCTGAGTTTCTTCACCATGAAATACAGCATCCAGTCCTAGAAGAGTTTCTACCAAGATCAAAGAAACAGGGTTATCACCATCCTTAATTTGATTCAGAACACTTATAACTTGAGAATCCACAAAGCCGTGTCTTCTAGAGCAAAGCAAAAGTTCTCCCACAAAGCATAAAGCCAAACCGAAGTTTTTTTGCATGTTGTTAGTCATTTTATAGGTGCGTTTGTCAATCAACCATGAGATAATGGCAAGAAGATTCACCATATGACCTTCCATCATACTATCACTAATGGAAGTAAGAAGACCGAGAGCATCAGATAAAGATTCCTTATGTCTGGGATCACAAGAAACCCCTACAAATTTTTTGCTTGGATCATAGCCCAGGATAGCGGAAAATTCTTCAATTGTCGGACAGAGTTCAACAGTTTTAAACCGAAACACATGGTCTTCAAGATCCCAAAATTTCACAACAACATGGAAGAAGTCCCACTTGATCTTTACATTCCTTAGAGCCTTGATTCCCTCTAATTTGTAGGCTGTAAAATTGGTTTTGGTACAAAAATCAAAGCTATGAATCCATCTGTTGATATCATGAATTATTGAATGAGAAAAATTATGATTGCTAGCCGTGAATGTCTTTTGCTTGTGATTATTATGTTTTACTAACCTTTATGTAAAGATTTGTCGCAGGAGATTTCATTTAAATAAGCCGCATCAGTTCCTAATCAGGTTTGAAATAGGTTTCAAAGAGTTTGTAGCTGACTAGGAGAATGTTTCATGATCACAAACGAAGTAAAAATCTTTCAAAAAACATGAAAACATGAAACGCACATTGGAAAAGCGTGAGGAGTCGGCCAACCATGGCGTATGCATCGTGATGTGGCCAAGTGCAATTTGGTACTCTAAAAGTGCTGAATGGCACTCCTCATTTGCCAAGTGGCATGCAGCCACTCAGTCTTACACTCATGCAATTCCATGCAGTTTTACGTTCTCGTGTAATTTTTTAAGACCATTTAACACTCAAAAAGATTTTTTCTAATCAAATTGCGACATTCTGAAGTGTCTAACTCACTTGTTTTCAAAAATCATCACTTGCACCATTGTTTTCAAAAAATTGATCAAATCAAGTTTTTTTAAGACTCATGGATTTATGTTCCAAACCAAGGGCATTTGCCCATGTCTCAGTTTTCAAAACACACACACACACACACACACACACACACATATATATATATATATATATATATCATTGAGATTTTCAAGAATCATGCATCTTGTTGTATACTAGGGGCATTCGCCCATGGCTCATTTATCAAAAAGATCACCATCATCATTTTTCTAGAAAAAATCATCATCACCAAGATTTCCAAAAAATCATGCATTCATTTTAAACTAGGGGCATTCGGTTCCACCTCATTCAAGTAAGTGCAGATTCCAACAGAGTCAAGCAAGATAAGTTTAAATTAGTACTACAAGATCTTATCAGGTGAATTCTAAACTTGTCTTAGTTAAAGTCTCTACATGGTGCCAAGGACCAAGAGTTAAACATGAGAAATAATACAAGATTGTCTAAGGAACACTTCCTTTTGTTTTGCAGGAAAAACAAAAATATAGATCATGCATCATTAGGACTTCGAGTTCGCCTACGTGAGGATCTCCTTAATCCACCTTTAGAGGAGCCACCTTCAATATTTCCTTCCTGACTTGTGAAAAAGCGAGGATCGTAATGACGATTTTCAAGTTTGAGGCTCCTAATCCTTTCCTCTAAAGTTCTTTTGGCAACATCAGCAGTTTCCATTTGATGTGCTTGAAAAGTCATCAAAATTAGGTGTTAATTTCACCATCAAGCATAGTTCAAGCAAGAGATGCTCAGAAAGCAACATGGCATACCCAGTTCGAATCATTGAGCACATATTGGGAGGACTGAGTGCAAGCCAATGACTGCAAGCCTCCAATCATCCGCATGCTTTCTTCCACAAGATCCACATCAACCCCAAGCAACTCTACTAGATTAAGAGCCATTCATTCAGTTAAGAAGAAAAGGACAAAGAATTGGACATTCAAGATCATACCGAATTGGGCCAAGGACCATTTGGTACGTGCTCTGGCCTAGTCAAAGGCATGGAACTATACGTTCCATCAGGATTCATCATATCATACTGCCATGCATAGTGAAAGAACTAGAAGAGCTACCAGCATAGTAAGGAGAGGGAATCTCTTCCTCTTTCTCTCCCTCTTCCTCTCCTTTAGAAGCAGGAGGCTGAAAGTCCAACATGCAAATATTGTTACCAAGCAGAAATATGGAAAAGGAATTTGCAGAAAAAAAGTTTGATCTTAGAAGGGAAGAGAAATACCGTTCTGCCAACCAAGCAACCTTGTAGATGATCCCGAACAAAGTTAGAATAATTTCCTTCTACTCCTGCAACAATATAGCCATCACAAGCCTGAGCAATCTCTTCATCAGCCAGAAGGTCAGCCAACTGAATAATGTGACAAAGAGGAGTTGGAATTGTGGTAGAAGGATACACATGTTCCACTTGGGGCAACACCCAATCACCAAGATACTAGTACTTTCCATGCCCACATTCAAACAATACTTGGCAGCCATTCAATTCTAGAGCCTGCTCACACTCAGCATACCCTTTACATCCAGCCCAAGGATTTAAGTTCATTTGGAAAATCACAAAAAGGAATTTAGAAAGAGAAGGGACTGAAGCATAACCAAGTGCCAAAGATTTGAAAAGGAGAAAGAAGAAAGAACTCACATCATCAATTGTCGAGTTGTCAATCACTAAGCGCCAAATCTCCAAAGAACGTTTGGAGGCTATAGACAAGCAATGTTTGGGCAACCAAGGGAGAAATCTAGGAAAAATGCTAGCCACTTCCACCCGAATTTCAGGACAAACTCCAAAATACTCATACATTCAGACCTAAAAAAATTCACAATAATATTACCACATAGCCAATGAAAGTTCAAATATGTGTATAAACACCCTTGAACGTTTAGACCCCCAATATACAAATTAAAATTCAAGCTTTATGTCAAACAACTAGTGTACGGAAAATGAACATAAGCTATAAACAGAATTGGAAAACAATCTAAGCCAATTATAATCACATCCACAGCAGAAAATAAAAGGCAAAGATAAAGGGAAGAGAGATGCAAACACAAGGACAACACACGATGTGTTATCGAAGAGGAAACCGAAGCCCTCGGCGTAAAATCTCTCCGCCGCCCTCCAAGCGGTCAATAATCCACTAGAAAATGTAGTTGGGATACATGAACAGTAATAGACCCTCCAAGCCTAATCTACCCGATGTACCTAAGCCCTCCAAGCTTCTTGCTCCAACGAGGTTGCGCCGAACCTTTTTCTTTTCTAGCTTACCGGATTCCGCTACTAGACCATAGCATCCGCCATCCTTGGCATCTTCCAATGCTTCCCAAAGCTCCAAAATACTCAACACTCTAAATGGGTGTGGGTAGTGTTTGGATAGAAATCTCCTCTTAATAGGTATGACAATGAGAGAGGGAATGAGAAGAGACTACAAAGATTTCTCTCTAAGAATGAGTAGCTCTCTCTAATTGGGTGGGTGTTTTGAAAAAACCTCTCTTAGGGTTTTTCTTTCTGAATAGCCACCCATATTTTGTGGGAATGAGGGGTATTTATACTGGTGTGATAATGGAATGCGAAGAGTCAATTTTTCCCAAAACAGGGTTGGCTGGCGACTTGACCTCGCAACTTGACTGAGTCGCGAGTTCAAGCCGCGAGCTAGCTGAATGGCCAGTCTGGATTTTTGTCCTGTAGTGCTCCAGCTGGCATGACTGTTCAGCTCCCTTGCATGCTCTGTGCGTGTGTAACTTTTGGCGGCTTGCAAGCCGCGAGCCTCTCGCGAGTCCTAGCCGCGAGTCTCTACTTCACTGCACTGTCTTGAGCATTTCTTCACACTCTCTCACACACTACCCTTACATGATTCCCACCTAAATACAAGGTTTCTAAGTGCTGTATTACAAGCAAATTTTTCACGGAATAAAGCCAAGACATGGTTGATTAAATTCAACCTTACAGCCAAAATAACCCATACATAGCAAAAATAATTTTCACCACCAACATATAGCCAAAATAAATACCAAGCCTCACTTGCCAAACAAATGGAGCCCCACCTAAGCTTGAAAGGCTTCGCCTAAAGAGTTGGGTCATGAAATGCATTAGAGTAGCATAGGCCATGTCGCCCCAGTCATAATTCCGGATTTGTTCAATTTTTCTCAAGCTCCCCAAGTAGCGTAGATTCATAGTACTGCCCAAATCCAGATACAGAAAGGTCCCAATAAAGAGAAGCATGAACATGCGGGCACCCTTTGCCACAGTCTCACATTGGGAAATACTCTTATATAGCCAAAACAAAGGAATATTGTTACCACCCAACCTTAGACCAGTGATAACAGAGAAGTCATAAGGTGTCAACATTACCTCCCAAATGCCTGGAAAATGGAAGGTATAGGTAGTGTCCTAGAAGTGCTTTGCCAAGTTAAGAAGTAACTGAAGATCTTTGTACTCATGTGTCTCATGATTTAACAAAGTTTCAAAGAAAGTACCAAAGCCTATTTCATTGATGATATTTTTGATGCTAGGAGACAATGGTGCCCATGCACTTTTCAACATTTGGAGACTGCCTCAACTCTTAAGACTCTGCAACATAAAAGTTCAGCTTATCAATTTCCATAACCAAAACCCACATGTCCAAAAATTCTCATGCACCCAAAAAAGTCAATGTCCGACAACAAAAAATCAATGCCCCACCAAAATGTCACCACTACCAAATTTTACCACAACCAAAATTTTGCCATGTCCATAAAATAAAGTTTACATATGCCAATAAACTTTTCCCGCATACACCATGAACACATTCATATAAGCCTAACCCAAAATTTTCACAATGCCAATACTCCCAAAATCCAAACCAAAGTTCATCCAACAACATCACAATTTTCCTACATTGTCAAAATTCCATAAGCCACCAACATTGTCCAAATTGCACCATAAAGGAAAAAAAAAAAACACTTCAAGAATGCTCCAAAGCCAACATTTCCAAAACATGTTCAATCACACAATGCCCCCAAAATTTCAAAATAACCGAATGACAATATCTCACCATAAAACTTTCAATGAAACATGTAACAATATTTTTCCAAACAAAGAAACCAACGAAAAACTCACCTTGGTGTCTACATGACAATATGGAGCATGGGTCCTAGGGTCTTGAAGAAGTCCATCATCATCATGCCACTCAAATGTTGGATCATATTTCTTACCATGAGAAGCTAGAAAAGAAGATCCCTTGGAGGAAGAAGCCATTTTAATGCAAAGAAAATGAGTTTTGGAAAATAGGTTTCACCAAAAATGGGTGTGGGATGAAAATGCTCAAAACACAAAGATCTAAAGAAATATTGATGGAGATGGATGAGGAAGAGTTAAGAAGTTTAGAAAAGTGTTTTTTGTGAGAAGAAATAGTGAAATAAAGAAGAAAAATCAAGGGGAAGAAGAAGGTGAATAGAATCAATGGAGGAAGAGAAGTTGATGGAAGATGAAGCAAAAAAGAAAAAGAAAAAAGAGAAGAGACAAAGAAGTGGGGGGCCAAAATTTCGGCCCCCACACTTAAACTCATCCAAAAACTAAGTCAACTCAGTCAACCAAAAAAAAAAAAAAATCCTTTTTCAAAGTTTCCAAGTATCTTTCAAAATCCAAATTTTCAATTCAAAAATTTTCATTCCTAAGCTTTCAATTTCACATTCTCAATGCCCAAATTTTAAACTTAAATCTTCAGTTTTCAAAAATTCAAACTTCAGATTTCATGATCAAAATTCCAAGCCTTAATGTTCAAAATTCTAGGCTTAAAATTTCAGATTTTAAATTATAGATTTCAAGTAAAAATTTCTAAAAAACAGTGGGACCACAAAGCATCTATCAGTTAAATTCTAATTCTAAATTTTGACCTTTTGCAGGCAGCAATTCTAGATTGAAGTAGAAGAAGACCTTTGATCAACATTTCAATTCTAGATCGAAGTAGAAGAGGACTTTTGTTCGACATTACAAGTCCAGATCAAAGTAGAAGAAGACCTTTGATCGTCATTCCAACAAATCCAAATCAATGTAGAAGAAGACCTTTGATCAACATTACAACTCTAGATCAAAGTAGAAGAAGCCCTTTAATCGTCATTCCAACAAATCCAGATCAAAGTAGAAGAATAAGTTTGATTGACGTCAAAGTAGAAGAAGACCTTTGATCATCCTTCTAGTAATTCCAGATCAGAGTAGAAGAAGACCTTTGATCGACATTTCAATTCCAGATCAGAGTAGAAGAAGACCTTTACTCGTCATTCCACTCCAGATTAGAGTAGAAGAGGACCTTTGATCGTCATTCCATTCCAGATCAAAGTAGAAGGGGACCTTTGATCACCATTCTTATTCCAGATTATCAAAGTAGAAGAAGACCTTTGATCGTTATTCCATTTCAGATCGAAGTAGAAGAGGACCTTTGATTGCCATTTCCATTCCAGATTATCAAAGTAGAAGAGGACATTTGATCGTTATTCCACTCCAGATCAAAGTAGAAGAGGACCTTTGATTGCCATTCCCATTCCAGTTTATCAAAGTAGAAGAGGACCTTTGATCGTCATTCCATTCTAGATCGAAGTAGAAGAGGACCTTTAATTGCCATTCCCATTCCAGATTATCAAAGTAGAAAAGGACCTTTGATCGTCATTCCACTTCAGATCAAAGTAGAAGAGGACCTTTGATCGTCATTCCATTCCAGATCGAAGTAGAAGAGGACCTTTGATTGCCATTCCCATCCCAAATTATCAAAGTAGATTAAAGTAGAAGAGGACCTTTGATCGTCATTCCATTCTAGATCAAAGTAGAAGAAGACCTTTGATCGTCATCTTAGATAACTCCATTTTCAAGATCAGGATTGGAAAGTTTCCTGGTCACCCCACTTGTCAATAATTATTTCCAGAATCATCAATTACCAGCTAAGTCCGGTATTTTCATTTTTTTGTCAAAAGATAAGGCACTAGTTCTATGTTTCAAAGATTTTAGATTCAAAGGCTAGGTAATCTTTAAAAATTCAACCTCAATTAAATCATGGTTGCTAAAATTAGTGTCTTTGTTTTACATTGACATTCACTTTTCAAGCTCTATCAATGAGGGGCATTCTGTAGACACTTAATTTTGCACCCATAATTTAATCAAGGAGAATGACTTGAATAACCATCCATGTACCACAAATTGCATCATATGCATCAATTGGTTCTTGCATTACATGCATCAACTTGTCTTTGCATTGCATGCATTAATTCATTCATTGCATATCATAAAAATGATCTTGAGATTCTAACGGTCATAACGGTGTTTCTGGTTTTCAAATCGGACCATTGGATCGAAAGATATCGTATGATCAAGTTTGTACGGTCAACATACATTGTGTCTAGGTAAGGTCAACCACACATGATTAGTTTAAATTAATTCTGATTGGTTAAACCATTAAAATTAATTAAATAATTCTGTGATTGGTTGATATTTAGTGTTTAAAATAGGATTGCATGCATAGGAATGAAATTGATGATTGGATAACAATAAAATTGTAAATAATCTGAACTTTATCAAGATTTATTTTAAAGTATTTATCTACAAGATAATTGTTCTTAAATAGCCTAAATTATCTAGAAAAGAGATGAAAAATCATAAACGAAGGATGAAAACATGTCTAGGTACAAGGATCGGCCAAAAAAACCCTAGAAGAGGAATCCAAATGACGCCCGAATGCAAAAGAGTGTTCGGAGTCCCAAGGGAAATTCGGCACTTTTGGAGTGCCGAATGACATTCTAAAAGGGCTGAATTTTCTCCTTGTGGGCTTTGGCCCAACAGCCTTCGGGTGATGATAAGGCACACCCTTTTTGATCTTTTCGTAAAAGGATGCGTTCGAATTCAAACCCTAATCATCCGTACCTATTTGTTAGAGCCCTCCAACCATTATAAATAGAGACTGAACCTCATAATTCGGCATCTTTTTTTACACTCTAAGAGGCACACGTTTTGAGGCTCTCAAATTGCTGATATTTGTTGATCCTCTCTGAGATTTGCTGCTTAAATTAGGGTTTTTAGGTTTCAAAGATAACTGAATAAGTTTCTTTGAACCCTAAAACATCCTCTCAAGAACAAGGAGTGCTCATGCAAGAGGTTGTTTTCAATCGCCCTCTCTTTTTTATGCTATCTTTTTATGGTGATGAATGTTTTATCCATAGCATGAATTGTTAATTGTTGTTTTGTTTAAAGCATGGTTTTTTTTTTTTTTTTTAATTTTTTATGTGATTTTTATAATCTCTTTCTTGAATGTCAATAATCTGCATGTGAGCAATTCTTTTTCTTAAAATAAAACAGATTTACATCTTTATTAGGTGTAGATCTGGATTTTTCTTGAAATAAAATAGATCTACATCATTATTAAATGTAGATATGATTTTTCCTCAATACAAAAACAGATCTGCATCTTTCTTAGATGAAGATATGAATTTTTTCTCAAATAAAAACGGATCTGCATCTCATAAAGATGCAGATCTGAATTTTTCTCAATTAAAGACTGATTTGTATCTTTCTTAGATGCATATCTAATTTTTCTTTAATACATGTAGATTTGAAACATTTTTTTTATTATCTCAAAACATATCTGATCTTTTATAAATCCAAAAACCATTTTTTTTTAGTTCTTAAAAAACAGATTTGATACTTTTTTCAAACCAAAAGACTTTATTTTATGTAATAAAAACAGATCTGAATTTTCATCTCCAAAAACCACTTTTTTTTTTATACTACAAAACATATCTGGTATTTTGATAAATCAAAATCAATTTTTTTTACCAATCCAAAACAAATCTAATTCTTTTCAAAAGAAGATATTTCATTCATAAATAAATTTGTGTGATTTAATTTTAGTGTCACATGTTCAACATATCATTCATGACATGCATAAAAAAAAAATATTGGTCACAAGAGTCTAGAAGACCAGACTCTGTTTGGACAGAATGGGTGCCTAACACCTTCTCATTCCGTAACCTAGCCCTCAGATTTAGGTCATTGGTTAAGTAGATCTAGCTTTGTCTTTATTTATTTTTGGGTAGAATGTAACTAGGACAAAAGCCATGTATTTTTGGTAGATTGTAACTAGGACCCAAAGATATGTTATTTCTTTTATTCAATCAATGAAGAGAACAATTCAGTCATGTGTTTTTCTATTTCTTTTTTTGTATAAAAAAAATAAATGGCGACTCCATACCACTTATCCAAAAAGAGAGATGCCCTAAAAGGTACCCGAATCTCTTTTTTGAGGGACGCTTTTGTCGAGGTCTCTCTAGGAGAAAAAGAGAGATGAGAAAGGGAAGCACTTTTTACAATCCCCACCACCTACTAACTCCTGGTTTCCCCCATGCCACCTCTTACTTCTTATCTATGATACTTAAAAAATGAAAAATAAAATAAAAAAATAAAAAGTAAAATAAAATAAAACAATGCCACCTCTTACTTTCCCTTGTAACAAATTTGTCCAACATATCAAAACATAAGAATTTTTCTCTCATTGAGTGTTTTTTTTTTTTTTTTGTAAACAGGATATTGAATTAAAACTTAAGTGGTATGGACCACCTGATTACAAATATGATCCTGGGTCGAACCCAGTTTGTCCAAAGTTAAAAGGGATACAATAATTGGGGGAGGGGCATAAAAAATAACAAAACTCTCCTCCATGTATGTTCCTAGTCTTGCAAGTCTGTCAACACACTTGTTACCCTCCCTGTAGCAATCCTTAATCTGGGCAAAATTTGCCAAAAAGTGAAAATTTTGAAAAATTTTAGCTGGACAGCACGCGTTCAAACTTATTTAGTTAGTTAGACTGTTTTTGAAAGTCGAGTTTGGCAAACTCGACTTTGGGCTGGAATAAAGACACAATAGTGACGTTTTTTTTAGTGGCGTTTGTTAGAAACGCCACTATAGGTTCCCTATAGTGGCGTTTTCTATAAACGCTGCTATAGCCACTAAAAAAACGCCACTATAGTGTCTGTTTTCCAACCCAAAGTCGAGTTTGCCAAACTCGACTTTCAAAAACAGTCTAACTTACTAAATAACTTTGAACATGTGCCACGCGTCTAATTTTTTTCCAAGAATAGTCTGTTTGGCAATTTTTTCCCTTAATCTGAGATTGAGGGATTTTCTTCAACAGGTCCCTGCAGTCATCAACAAGAGAAGCAATCTCACTGTTAGTTTCGGTGCAACTGGCTAGTAAAGAAATTATGGATGAGGCATCCACTTCCACTTCCACTTCTACAGCATTGAAACCAAGTCTTAGGCAGAGCATGAGCCCATCCCTAAAGCCCAGAGCTTTGTAGCAAAACTGGTGGTAAAGCCAATAGATCTCGCAAAGCCACTAATCCATTCCCCATGGCAATCTCTGATGAGGCCCCCTCCACCTGCTAGACTCGGACTGCCAAGGGCTGACCCATCAGTGTTTAGCTTTGTCCTTAAAGGCTGCGGTTTGATCCAACCCACTGCTATCCACATTGATCTTGTGGTGGTTGCATGCTCCATCACGCAATAAAAGAACTCAGCCACCTGATTCTCAATAGCCTTACGAATATTAAATGGGAAAGGCCTTGAAAATGATCTCTTGTTCCTGTAAAGCCAAAGATTCCAGATTCCAAATAGAAAGAAAGTAGCCCACTGATGGCCCTTTCCGGGTATAAGGGAGGAGGTGCAGGCGTTTAGTTTTAGCCACTCTGCAATGTCAAGGTCAAAGGAATGTCGGAGATGGGAGGGGCATTCAGATTCTGCCCAAAACTTGGTTGCAATAGGACAATCTCTGAGGACATGGGCAATGGATTCTTGATCCTCATGACACCAATCACAAGATGTATCTCCATTGAAACCTCTTTGCGCTAATATTTATTTATTTTTATATCAAATGAATATGAAATTTATTGGAAAAATAAAATTAGGCAAAGCCCAAGTGGAAATATACTACGGTCATTCTAAAAGCACATTTGGTAAAAATGAAAATACGCCTTAATGGAATTGCTACTTCAAAACCTTAATTAAATAGGGAGTACCAAAGGCTTCATTGAGCCATTAAATTTAGGTGCTTAGTCAAGCACCAGAAATAGGAAAGAAAGATCAAACACAATGATCAAGGGTGTAGGGTGGCTCTAAAATTTGCTTTGGAAAAGATGTATAACACTGGCATCCTATGCTCAAAGGGGGAAAAAAATGGCAGGGACCTTCAGTTGATAGTTCAAAATATCAACGGGCATGAACAGAATTCAACTATGTATAAATCAAGTTTGAAGGACAGTACTAAATGGGGAAATGATCCAGCATTTTGAACCTCAAAGAATCATAACATCACAATCTAGAATCTAGATTATGTAAACTAAAACTTTTGAACATTCCAACAAAATACAAGGACATAATAGGAATGAATGAAGTAACAAGATACAATAATGGACTCTCACAGAAATAGAAAACTGACACTACAACTACGTTTTCCCTTTTCTTTCCTTTTTTTTTTTTTTTTTGCTTTCACACGTTTAAGGGAGCAAAATTTACTGCTCATGAAACAAATTTTACTGTTTACGCACTGTTCAGTCACTGTTTACGTACTGTTTATCACTGTAGCAGCACTGTTTATACATTAAAAAATATTAAAAATGAGTCCTACGGCATTATTTACATATTTAAAAATTATTTTGTTACAGTGTTTTCAGTTTTCAGTTTCAACAACAATAACTTCAATCCAAACCGACTCTACATATCATTTTATCAACTTAGTGATATCTTCAAAACACAAAAAAAAAAAAAAAAAACAAAAAACAAAACAAAACAAAACAAGGTCTCAAAAATAAAAAAATAAAAAACAAGACCATATGATATGAATCAAACAAACTTCAATCATGAGAAACGTCAACACAGTCAAAGAATCCGGACTCGGTTACCAATAAGGAGCACTGTTCCTCTCTGGTTCGGTTCTGTGTACGTACAATAGTGAGCATCTTTCTTCATCGAGTGGGCTTGGCTTTTCATTAAAGAAAAAACGCACCACTTTACCAAGGGATAACATTTTAATGCTAGAACTATAATTTTTATCTCAACTTATTCAGATGGCAAGTTGTAAGGAGTATAGTAAAAATAACGAGTCTATATAGGTCCGCAACTACACTATTCAAAACTAAGTAAATTATTGCAAAAATTATAGCCTTAGCATTTTTCACATTTTTCTGTCTTTCTTCCGTTTTGATTTCAACCAAACATTTTTTCTTTGCCTATCAACGTTTTTTCTATTCCAAAAAATAAAATGCTTTTTTGTATCGAGTAAAGATTTTGTGTGTGTGTGTGTGTGAGAATTGCTTATTTTCCCATTATTTGGTTATGGTAGCTTAAGAGCATGTGTTTAAGTATTGACTTTCAAAATGATATGAAAATTGTGGTTTAAAAAGTATTGTGATTCTTCTAAAAAAACGTGTTTAAAGTATTCATAATACAAGTTTATAAAAAAAATAAAAAAATAAAAAGTATTCATAATACAAAAAATGTGTTTGGTACTATATTTCAAATAATATATTTTAAAATGTGAAAAACATAATTGCGAGTTTTGTATGTGTTTTTTTTATTATAAAAGTTATGACTGTATAGTAAAAAAAAACTATTTTATTCAAGGAGAGAGAGAGAATAAGAAAGTTAAAAAGGGAGAGAAAGACAAAGAGGTGGGCCCGTGGGGGTAAAAAGAAAGAAATCAATTAATTATGATTGGTCATTAATAATAACTAGTATGTAGCTCCATGCTACCACATAGGAATGGATATATTATTAATCATGAGTTTATTCATGTTTAAAAGGCTCAGTTAAGTCTAAATTCATATTATTAACCAGAAAATTTCATGAACAAAACTTAGCAATATATATATTTTACACAGAAAGATGAACCTTGGTGACAATGTTTATCTAAAAGATCCATTCACGCTTTTGAATCTTCAATCTCTATTGGTGATTGAAATTTTCGCAGCTTAAAAAATTTAAAATTAAAAAAAAAAAAAATCCTCAGAGTTGTACTCATTTTGTAGTTTTACGATGGGTCATTTTGTAACATGATGGGCATTTGTGTGAAAAAAAAAACCTCTGAAGTTCCATGGCTAATAAAAGAAATTCTCTCCAATCTCTTTTTATAGAGAGATGGGTTTGTGCGTGTCTTTATACATCCTTCATAGTTGTATTATCACGAAGCAGGTCCAATGGATTTAGATTAGTACTACCGATTCCCAAAGCACGAGTGTTTAATGTGTTATTAATTTCATCTCATTGGCTTCTGCACATTATAGCAAAATTAAAAATAATTAGATTGTACACGTGTATAGTAAAATTGGAATGAACAATTGGAATGATAATATATGATAGTAACAACAATAGGAAAACTCAAATAAAATTTCGAATTAAATTGTAACAATCTAAATAAAAAATTCCAATAGAAAGACACGGTGGAGTGATCCACTCCAAGAAGGTGACCAAACTTGCATAAATATAGAATAATAAATCTCTCTGCGGAAAATTTACATTGTTCATAACCTTTACCTTCACTGAACATTTTAAAAACATAGTGACTCACATCTGCCATCCAGATATCTACAGCCGGGTCCTCTCCAATTCGCATGAGATTCCATTGATCACTAAGTTCCTTTGCAACCTACAAAAAGTATTATCCATCGGTCCACAGCAGTGCTTTCTTCATTGTTATAGGTGCCCAACCTGAACAAAAAGCCAAATATAAGGATAGTGAATTTTAGGCATAATGTGCATCTAATCACATATTAGCAATTTATAACAAATGTAAAGATGCAAACTTTGTAAGTGAATAGTAAACAAAACTCAATGTCAGAACCAAGAAGAAAACATTTTAATCCGAAACTCAGTGCAAATGTAAAGATGCAAACTTTGTAAGCAATTTATAACAAAGATGCAAACTCTGGCTTTGCTATCTTTTTGGAAATTATGCAATGTACCCAAACCAAGTTTTTATCACCGATATTAATCTCTTTGGTTTTCACTTTTGACTACAAAATCAAGAAAAAACTTAATTAGCACAGTAACCTACTTGACTCGATACATAGAAGTGGTTTTAATGAGAATGAGCCCACATACATTTAGCCACATGATGCAAAATTCAACTTCAATTTCAGATTCTAGACACATGGCACAAAATTAGAATTCTAATTTGGAATTCAATTTCACACTCTCTCTGCTTCACCTATTATTTTATATATAGATTAATTATGTGTCATTATTGGGTCATGTAAAAAATAATGGTGCAAATGAATGCATCTAATTAATTTTAAGAGTCCAATTTGTTAGGATGTTTAGTTATTTTAGATTATTGTTAATTAAAAGTAATTAATTAGTGATTGAAGTTTATAAATATTTTGTAACATATTTAGGGTACGTTTGGTACACTAAATGTAAATTACATTAGAAATAGTAATCTTTATTATTGGAAATAGAAGATATTGTAATAGAATAACTATTACTATCCATAAATTTGGTTGTTACATATGGAAAGTTGTTATGATCCTAATGTTCCACATGGATTAAGTATAAGGTTAATCATGTGTTTATAAGCTCTTGGGCACCTTCTCCTTGTATGCCGATTTTCAAGGGTGGGTTCTATGCATGAGTTTGTAACAAAAGCTTGTAAAAGATGACGTATAAGAAAATTTTATATTTTTGGAAATATATTAATTTTAAAACTTATTATATGAGTTGAGTATAGACATTTTTAATAATGTTCACTTTCATTCAGTGTTGTTTCTTTTACATGTACACAAGGTGTTTGATGAAATTTCTTATGAGTTCTAGAAGCCATAATACATGGAGAGTCGTAAGGAGGAAGATAGGTAAGAAATGTGATGCTTTATTGTTGATTTAATTAAGGTAAGTTGTGTTTGATTCTTATTACTATTTATCAATTAAAAATGTATTGTATATAAATGTTTTTTTTTTTCTTCTAAACTTTGTCTCATTATTTTTATTTTCTTTTTTCTCCTGTTTTATCCTATACAATTGTTCAACTCAGGAGAACTCCACCAAATTTTAGATTCCTTTTCAATTGAACTAGGATTGGCTTATAGATATACATACTCCAACTTATAGATAGACTATCCATTTGGATTAAAAATTTGTTGTTTTTTACCTCCAGTAATATGTCATTATATCATTTATGAGATTTGTGTTACCAAGATTTTGTATAGCTCAGTTTGTTGTATTGTTTATAGTGATGGAACTATTGTGAGTGTATTGTGGTTT
Organism: Quercus lobata; assembly: GCF_001633185.2. NCBI lineage: Eukaryota > Viridiplantae > Streptophyta > Magnoliopsida > Fagales > Fagaceae > Quercus > Quercus lobata. The sequence goes on along the minus strand of NC_044910.1, from coordinate 21,179,869 downwards.
CTTCAATGAAATTGGCAGGTTTAAGAATATTTGCAAAATTGAGAATATTTGCAAAATTGAGAATATTATTTAATGGTGGGAAACATAATTTTTTGTTGGTTCGAAGCATAGACAACCACAAATTTTTAAAGGGTGATTAGAGATGATAACCCAGAATATGGTAGGTGGATGGTATGTTGATGCAATAGTTTCAGAATTAGTCCCCTTTAAATTTGATGGTTTTTTACACAATGATGATGAACTATTTAGTACATTGATACAATTCTTTTGTTATGTTCAAAATCCTAACTTTCTTGATGTGTGGCTCTAACAACCTTTCATATGAAAGCTAGGAAACTTTGAAATTTTAAATTAATAATATAGATCATGTAGTCCAAACAAGATGTTCAAATTTATGATTTATGTCCCTTCCCATTCCTCTCTTTCTCATTTTAGATAAAATTTTCTTGGGGAATGATCTTAATTTGTACAGTAGATTGCTTGCAGCCTTGTAATGTTGTTGACTACAAGTATTCTCTACATGGGCTGCTAGTGGATTTTGATGAGTACTTTTGCGTATTATATAAGGTTTCTTTTAAACCTTCTTTGTTTTTGTGCCATTGCAATTTTTTTTAATAATGATTTTTGTTTGGTTAGTAAGAAAGTGTAGCAATAGAATACATATAGTTTTAGATTTTTATTTAGTTTGGTTGGGGTTTGGGCATCTTCTTTATATAGCTGTTTGGACTTCGTTTTTTTCTCCCCCCCCCCCCCCCACAAAAAAAAAAAGAATTCTATTTGGTTGTTGCAAGAAATCAAGTTCAAATTAGAATCTCAATAAATTACATTGTCGGCGAAAGAAAGCAAAAATATTTAAATTTTTACAACATTATTAGATTGCATGCACGGGAGCTTTTATGGTCATTCTCTCAAAATTTTACATTGAACTACTAACAAATGTGGTGACTCTTGACAACATCATATATATTGAGAATTGACTTTTTGAAAATATGTAACAACTTTTTGGAGAAAAAACGCCATTGTCTAATCCTTTAAGCAAATATAGATTCTAATTTTAAAGTGGTTTACACATTCCAATCATTTTAAAAGGGTGTTGATGATTTTGCTTTAAATTACTAGGACTGTTTTTCTAATTGAAGGGGCTGCCGATATTTCCTAGAGGTATGAAAGGTTTGATTTAGCATCGACAAAAAGTAGATAACTCAATTCAATTATGACCCTGCTTTCAAGGAGGAAATGAGGACAAGAAGACAAACATCTCATGAGTTTCACATACACAGTTGCAGAACCAGTTCATAAACCATAGAAAGATGGACTATGTAAATGGATAAATGTCTATGTACAATGATAGATATGCTTATTCAACTTGTGGTGGTGTTCATAAAAGTAGCGTTCAACTAGCATTGATAACACCTACTCTTCTATGTTTATGAAATTTTACATGTATTACTTTTGCAATCTTTTGAAATTATGTTGTTTTAGGTTTCTACAAGTTTGAGTCTATTTTTATTTTTATGTGAACTTTTATTTTGAATAAATTGTTTTTATTTTCATATATTTTCAAGTCAATACCTTGAACAAAATAAATATATTTAATTTCTATTTAACTATCCAGTGCATCGCACGGGTTAGTGACTAGTTAATTTTAAGAGTCCAATTTGTTAGGATGTTTAGTTATTTTAGATTTTTGTTAATTAAAAGTAATTAATTAGTGATTGAAGTTTATAAATATTTCATAACACATATAGGGTACGTTTGGTACACTAAATGTAAATTACATTAGGAATAGTAATCTTTATTATTGGGAATAGAAGATATTGTAATGGAATAACTATTACTATCTATAAGTTTGGTTGTTACATATGGAAAGTTGTTATGATCCTAATGTTCCACATGGATTAAGTATAAGGTTAATCATGTGTTTATAAGCTTTTGGGCACCCTCTCCTTGTATGCCAATTTTCAAGGATGAGTTCTACCCATGAGTTTGTAACAAAAACTTGTAAAAGATGATGTATAAAATTTTTTTATATTTTTGGAAATATATTAATTTTAAAACTTATTATATGCACCAAAGAATAGCTATTACATCTATTTTAAAGAGGAATAGTCATTCTTCAATTTAAAGAATAGTCATTCCAATGTAATAACTAATCCATATAACAAAGATGCAACCAAATAACTGAATTGCTATTACATATGAATAACTATTCTGTTACAAGAGTTATTACAGTATACCAAATGCACTCTTAGTGTGGGTTTAGCATTAGCTTATTTGACATTTTGCTAAAAATAGACTAAAGTATACTTACACTTTAAAAAAGTGAGTTTTTTTTTTAGCTTTTAAAAAGCTGTACATAAAAAAGAAAATGAAAACAAGCAAAGCTATACACAAACAGACACTCATAAGCCTAATATGAGACTAAAACCAGGTATTAAAGTAAAATGGAACTCTAAAAACAACTCAAAAGGCTAATCGTAAATGCATCCCACTTGCAATCAGTTTACATACAAAAGACTAATCTGGCTACTTCAAAACATAATACGAATAAATATACTAAAAATAATAATAAAAAATAAATAAAGAGTATCAAAGGCTTCATCGATCCATTGGATATAGTTTGTTCATCACCGGAAGTAGGAAAAAAAGATATAACACAATGATCAAGGCCCAAGGGTGTACGGTGGCTCTGAAATTTGGTTTTGGAAAGATGTACGAGCACAACGCCCACATTCTATGCTTTAGGAAAGGGCTTGGGCTTCTTTAATAAAAACCTAACACAGTAACATTTTTCTATGTTTGACAGTTTTGATTTCAACCAGAAGATTTTTTTTTTTTTTTTAATAAATTGAAAAGGTAAGGAGAGAAACTTTTTATATTCCTTTTATATCTTTTTATTGGATATAAATTTTAAAAATCTAACTGTTAGATTGTGTTTTCTTATTATATTTTTCATACTTGCAAAATTTCAAGAAGATCAAAGATCAATAACTATATCATCAATGGAATCTTTAAATTTAAAGTTTTTGTGATAAAAAATTATGCACAAAAAATAAGTTTATTGATTAAATAATAAATAACAGCCGATTTGAATGAAATTTGACATGTATGTTAAGAATATAAAATACGTGTAATCAATAGTTAGATTTTCAAAATTCACATTAAATAGAAAGATATATGACAAGTTTAAAGGATTTCTTTCCAAATAAGGATAGACCTAGGTGAGGGCTTGGCCCCCCGGGCCTTTTTTTTTTTTTCTTTTTTATACTTATTATATATTTTATTTTTATAGTTGGGCCTCCCTTCCAAAACCTTGGACCATTCCTTTCCAATCAGCTTAGCTAGCTTAGCCTAATTAGCAACTATTCAATCAAAAAATTTAACAAAAACAATAAAAACATTCACAGTGGTGATTGTATTTTAAAAGGAAAAAAAAAACTATTTTACCACAAAAAAATCATGTGTTACTGGAGAAGTTAAAGCTAAATTTTTTGCAATTATAATAAATTGATATAAATACTAGTTAACTATAGCAAATTGTTAAAAATAAAATAAAATATTTTATTAAGATTATCTCTCTTCCTTCAATTAAAAAACTTAAATTCTCTCTTTTCTTTTATTATTTTTGTAGGGGCTGGGTTCAAGCACTTCTCCTGTTGGATGAATGGTTTCAAGCCCAACTAGTCCAATACAATAAATTTGTAGAGAATGGGTTTAAGAACTAGGTCCTAGTTTGAATTATAACAACTAGACACGGTTACAAATGAGCTGAGTAACAAGAATATGGATTAAAGCATGAAATTTGGTCCTCGGGCGTTTTGTCCAAGGAACTTAGTATCTTTCTTCTTCCTTCAGTATTAGGTTACAGAGGTTTCCAAGACCATGCAGACTACTACCGTCTCCTCCTTTTTCTCTCTTTTTATCTTTTTTGTGATCCCTTCTTCTTGGAGGGTCTCTCACATTATATACTTTTTTCCAGTCGATCTTGACCCTCCACCTGTTGATCATACAGGTCATTACTCGAGTGCTCATCCCATCAGCCGCCTTCCCAAACCCTCTGTGAGTTGCGGCAACCAAGGCCGCACTGTTCAGGAGTTATTTCCTCATTAATGTGGCCAGAACGTTAGTTGGGTGCATTCAATGCGGAGGTGACAGTTTCTCATTGGATTGCTTCTGCACCATACGTCCATGGGTATCCCACTGTACTTGTCATTCTCCTAGGGGCGCTCTGGGAGGCTGCCTTTGTCGGCGTGCTGTTCTTTCCTCTTGGGATCTGGGATGCCGAGAGCAGGATCGTCCTTGGCAACGTTTCTAGGCTATTTGGGCTTTCTTTGTTTGTCCTCGGCCATTTCTCCCTCCTCAGCGTGGGTCTTGGGCTCAGTATAAAGTGGGTCGAGGTTGTCAAATTCTTTGGCCCCACAATTTTAATGAGTTTTTTATATTATTTTAAATGAAGTGGTAAAAAATAGAACATTTGATATTGGATGTATTGTAAAGTGATGTGATAAAATAACTTTTTGAAGTACTAAAAGCTAAATTTTTTAGCATCACTACTGTGAATACTCTAACTTAAATATAAAAATAAAAATCCTAGCCATCCTAGTATTAAACAAAATATTATTTTGTTTTTGTTTTTTGGTTTTTGTTTTTTGTTTTGTTTTTGTCTTTGTTGGTAGATGATTACATTTTAATATATTAAGAAACAATGATTTTGTGCATTTATAATTTACTAATATTATGTGGATGCCTATTTGAAGTTTTTTTTTCCTTATACTTTGGCCCTTTTAACTTGAAATCCTAGGTCCGTTTCTAACTCCAAACTAGATTTTTTTTTTATTTTTTATTAGAAACATCTCCAAATTAGTTTTGAGAGAAATTTTGTCTTTATTTTTTTGTGTCTTTGTAGCTTAATTATGAAAATTTTGGACATTCTACGATACAGGTCACCCTAATTTGAGACTAAGTACACTCCCCCATTTTACAATCTTTGTTTAACCTTGTTCTTAGTAAAATTTTCATTTTATGATATGACTATTTTGACTATTTGATCTTCCAATGCATCACTTAAAAACAAATTTAAAAGTTCTAACGATCGAAATGACGTGTTATATACTTATATGCTTAAATTGGACGATCAATTAAAAGTTACAGCCAAATCAATATTCAACAAATTGATATGCATCCTCATGATTAGAGTTGATCACGTGTAATTACGATTAATTAATTATGATGGGTTCTTAAAATAATTAATTATAATTATACATGTGTCACGATATAGTACACTGTGTCAAAAATAATGGTGGAGATACATGCATCTAATTAATTGTAAGAGTTCAATATTGTTAGGAAATTTAGTGACTTTAAAGTTTAAACTGTTGAGTTATTTTTAATTAAAGTAATTAATTAGTGATTAAAGTCAATAAATATTTCCATAACATATTAATACTCTGTCTTGAGAGAGACGGACTAAAAAATAGGTCCAAAGTTAGATGGAACTCTAAAAAGTCAAAATTGCTATAAAAAAAAAAAAAAACCAAAATCGCCAAAATAACTACAACAACAACAATAATAATAATTTTTTTTTAGCATATGAGAGATGGAACAATAGTAATAATTGAAACAAGCACAATTTTGGACTTTGGGTCCAAATGTTGTTTCGGCACTTAACTCCAGACCTAATTTTCAGGTGTTTTCCGACCTTTTCAATTTTCAATTCGTACTTGCAATTTTTCTGACTAACAATTCCGAAAATTCAAGCCTTGGAGAGTCCCAATTCCCAAACTTATTCCAACTTGGCAACCGAAGGCTTTTCTCTTTCTATAAAAAGAGGAGCTCTCCTCAAAAGCTTCAAGTTTATGACTTCCCTAACATAACATAAACTTGATTCGAAGCAAATCTTTGATTCATTTTCATACATAAATCATCAAAGATACATGAATACTATATCGAATTTTGTTTCCCAAAACCAACTACCAAATGACATTTTTTTATCTAGAAAAACAAATTCTACTTTTTTTTTTTTTTTTAATTATTATTATAAAAAGTATGAAACCAAACATGCCCCAATGTTCATTCCCCAAATCAAAACTATCGGTGCTATCTCACCTGCTGACCTGCACCACTCATTATGTATGGACATCACCAAGGGAAATGCTTCTCTGAAACCAAGTGGAATGATACAGTATTAGTTAATTTTAATGGAAAATCTTATGTGAAGATAATTTTTTATATTTTGTTGTATTTGGTAATATCAAAAAAAAAAAAAAAGGCTTAAAAGAAAACTATCTCTTTATTTCTTTTATTTAACTTGGTGTGAGATAGAGTTATTTTTCGCAAAAATTTTATGATAAACAACTTTATCCCAAGTTAAAATAAATAAGGGAAGTCAAAATATAGTTTGTTAATTTATTTTAAAGTCGATTCTAAACATAGGGAAAATAAATAATTTTCTAAAAAATATATAATTTTCTAAAAAATATATTTTTTTAAATAATTCATTTAAAAAAAATATTAACGTCGAAACAAATAGAGTATATACACAATTATATAATTACTCTTGGAATAGTTCAAATATGAAAATCTTCATATGAGGGATGGCAATGGGACGGGGCCAGCGAGTCTGAAGGATGGGGTCTTTGCCTCCACCCCGCATGGTTTTGTCTTACCCTATCCCAGTCCCGCTCCGCAAGACAGAGAAAATTTTCTTGCCCCATTATCGCCCCTTGGGGCCCCGCGAAGCTCCATCCCACCCTGTAAAACTCCACTTCTTGTTAAATTGGCCATAACTACTATAATTGTTTTTAATAAAACCTGTTTCGTTAATAAAAATATACTTGAATTTACAGATAAATTTATCTCATTAAATCAAACTAATTTTCAGCAAAAATTGAATAATATTATTAAAGTGTTTGACAAGAAAATATCACAACAAAAAAAAAAATCTCAAAATACAAAATCAATGATTCAATAGTATATGTAGGCTCCAAAGACGGGTTTGCTGGGCCAAACCACTATTTGGGCTTACAATTTATTTATCTGGTGGGTTTGGGTATCCTACCTTGGGTTGTCCTAGGCTAAGGGACCCAATGAGATCACTTTTCTCTCTTTCTCAATGTTATCTCCTCTTTATCTCTCTCACTCTTTTCTTTCCTCAAAATTGCATCCCCTAACTATCCATTCGTTTCTCCTATTTATAGCCTTTGTTAATGGGGTGATCATCTTTATCTTCTCTCTTAGTGCAAAGAAAGATCCAATGTCGATGAACTTAAGTGGATTTTTAGGTATGAGTGGCTTTGGGAACGGTTCCCACTTCAGTAAATGTGTTCGGCAGCGGAGTTTTTTAAGGTTCTGCCGAGCACTTAAATAGCGATGTGACTGAGCAATGTGACCGAGCATGTACATAGTGCCCGGAAATGGTTTCCCGAGCATCCTGTGAGCGGGGCGTACGTAGTCCGCCTTTTAAATGTTCGGACAACATTCAGTTCAGATTGGTAGTTATTTGTGGGTTTGGGCCGAGGCTCTTGTTGATGTGAATTTTGGACCCTTGGCCCATATCATTGATTCATGGTCCAAGGCCCAATATGAACTTGGACGTTAGGTACCATACAGTATATAAATTTGTTTATAATAAAGATAAAAGAAAATGTTAAAATTGATACCTTATTTCCAACCTTGTTAGAGAAAAAAGAGAGGCAAAAAGCCTTATTGGGTAGAACAAAATAAGCTGATGGTATGTTTATTTAAATAGTAGGGCTTTACGGTATGAAAAATTTACAATTTAACCCTTATTAATGCAGGGTAGGGCGGGGCGAGGCGGGTTGGGTTTAAAAAGTCTAAACCCATTCCCGTCTTGCCCCATGGTGCAGGGCTAAAATCTCACCCCATCCCTATCCCATCACCTTTGTGGGGCGAGGACAACCCGTGTGGGGCAAAGCGGGTCAAGCAGGGTGGAGTAAAATTGCCATCTCTACATCATGGGAGTGATGTTGCAGGATGACAATATTTGCCTCATATATAATCCTCTCCACGCTTACATCTTTAGTTCGGGCATAACTTTTCTTAGTTTAAGTTAAAGGATATTACTTAGCAATAAAATCAGTCAAACCTTGATAACCAATTATACCATAAATTTCCAATAATTAGTAGCAAGTATTTACCTACTTGAATTTCTTGTAATCCATGAAAAGTTTGTTATGTGTGATTGTGTGTGATCATATTTTGGAAGTAAAAGACCGAGAAAAAAATTTTAAAATAAAAATTTAAAGTTTTAGTGATTCACTTGAAAGTCACTATGGGAACTTAGCCAAGTCTGCGTGAGCAAGATTCAAGTGGAGCATGAGCAAAGTACAAGCTGGGATGGGATGAGTGGCAGGGTTGGCTCAATTTGAGGCGGCAACTTTAATCGGACTTTTTCATATTTAAATATCACTTGAATTATATTTAGTTAATGTTTTATATGGTAAAACTTTTTTATTCAAAATTTTTTATTTTTACTTTTTCTTAGATACAAATTTAATAAATATGTTTTTGCTTTTAGATTTGCTAACATAACCAATTCACTTGATGGTAATTTGACATGCTTAAATTTTTTTTTTTTTTTTGAAACTATTTAAGGATTCGATTGTGTTCAAAATAACATGATCGTGTAAGAGGAGAATATTTGTCATATATAGGCCCAATCAAAGACTACTATTTTAGAATTATATTAATCCATAATTTTTTTGAGCCTTCTTAGGAGTGGAGGAAAATATACACAACTCAACTAGGCCATGGCCTAAGTAGCCTAGGCCTAGGGCAAGCTCTAATGAGTGGGCATGAGAAAGTTTTGATGGACGCTTGCTTGATGCTTGACAATCAACCACCCAAGCAAGCCCCTAAAGCTCCTTGAGGGAGACTATTGCAAAACACCGAACAACTACATAATTCCACCCAAAAAAAAAAAAAAATCAAGACAGAGAGGTTTGTTTGTTTTTTTGTTTTGTTTTTTAAAATTTTTGAATTTTTTTTAGCGTCTGTAATAGCTAATAACAATGAAAGTACAAATATGAGAACTTGCACTAATGAAATTGACTTTCCAAGGCCATTTTTCATTGTATATAAATAAAGTCTCCATATTTAGTTAATGTTTTAATAATTTTTTATTTTAATAAATTCTTATACTATTTGAGAGAATTTTCCAAGATTACTGCTTGAAGAATTCTAGCTTAGTTGTATCATCTTTTAATAGATTCTTGAGTTTATCAAAAATTGTCTTAAATATAATAAATTCATTTGTATCTTTAAGACAGCAAAATTTATTGTTTCTTTTCATTATTAATCCCATAATTCCCTAGAAAGTTTGAACTTGCAAGACTGAATTTTTTTTATATACAAGATATAATTCTATTTTATCCTAATCTAAGTGTATATGTGTGTGAAACTCCTTCCTAGAGACTTAAACCTTGACCCTTTCCCCTCCACACCTCACAAGCATTTATACTTGTGGAGTGACCATCGCACCAAAGGTATGCACTTGCAAGACTGCATTTGAATATCGAATTCATAGGTCAATTCAAAATCTGATATCAACCCCCTTTTGGAAAAAAAGAAAAGGAAAAAAAAAAATAGAAATGATATGTACACAATATTTTCACAACACTTTAAAAAAAAATTATAAATGGCAATTAGCAAGTTGTTGCGAGTTGTTATCGACAGACAAAAAAGTAATTTCAATGATAAGTTTAAATTAGAACTAATAACAACTTATTACTTATGATTTGTTGTAAAAATGTTATAAAAATGTGATGAATATAATATTTCTAAAGAAAAATAAAGAAAACAAATTTATAAATGATTTTTTTTTCTTTTTCGAGTCACTGTCTAAATGGATGACAGGTAGCTCTCATGAGCTGCAGTTGCGTCAAATCTTAATCATAGTTTCTCAACCAAAAAAAAAAATCTTAATCATTCCCATATGTGGACCGAAATTTGAAATTTCCACTCAAAAAAAAGTCTTCACTTTGAAAAATTTTGCAACTTAATTTTTTTTTCCTTCAAATGAAGTTAAAGATATATGCGTCCAAGATTTCTGATATTTCCCCCATAGATTTCCCATTTTGTCATGGATATTATTGAGTTTTATAAATATGGTGTCACTCAAACTACTTAATAAAGGTTGTTTTTATTTTCTTATTTGATTTTTTTTTTTTTATAATTCAAATTATATAAATGAGACAACAAGATTCTAAATCTTTTATGGAATCAAAGAATATATTACTACGGTTTTTTTTTTTTTTTTGGGGGATAATATTACTTCTCTTTGCCCAATTTGTTTTGGTCAATTTTGTCACAATATAGCGGTTGAACTTGAACCACTAAAGCACAAAATTCATAATTGTCAAAGGGTCCATTTCGTTGTTGCATCCCATGTTACACTAATGCTCAATTAGATTTAAAAATGATCAGCATTTGGTTGAAATTTTTTACGATCAACATCAACTTGTTAAGTAGGTCCATTGCAATTGAGAATTCGAGGCAGGTAAAAGCTACTTTATTGCACCACACTCCACACGGGCCTTTTACATAGTTCATTTTTTTGTTCCTTTTGAGAAAAGTTGGCGATGGAAAAGAGATTCTCCCCTCTGTCCCACTTTTCTTAATGCCTTTGAGGTTTATCTTCTTGTTTTTTATTATTATTATTTATAATAAGTTTAAATTCTTTTATTAATTATGATTTTCACCTCTTTTTCCCAGTGACAGCTAAGGTTTCTCTAGCTCTTTGTTTGATTTCATGATTTGTCATTTGGTTCAATTTAAACTACACCATGCTTGAGCACGCATTGACATTACCTTGTGAATGTGATACAGCAGTACAACGTATTTATATAAAATAACAAAAAAATCCATTATATTAAATAATTTAAGGTGAGAAGAGAATGAGTGCGACTAAGAGATAGGGCAAATTTTACCATATAAATGAATAGATACTTTTAATTTTAGAGTAAAATTTAGATAAAATATCTTAAGTGCAGTATATTATATTCTCTAATTGAATTAAAATAATTTAAGGTATAGTATATAAGTTTTATTATCCATAATTTTAAACACATAATAAAGACCCATTTATATTTGTCAATTTATATCTAATTATTTATTATGTTGTTAATGTTGTATTTGATTATCATATTAATTTGGGTAAGCCTTTTTCTAGTAAAATTGGATGATATAAGTATATAACAGTACCTCTTTTTTCCCATTCTACAATTTCAGCTATGATTAATAATCATTTATGGTTTAGGGCACAAAATACTTTTTTTTTTTTTTTGGAGAACAGGGCACAAAACACTGAGCTTTAATGGGTTTGATGATTATATTCCAATACTTAATGAATATTTAATACTCATTACCATAATTAAGGTATAGATTTTGCGGCTCACACTCTTTACGCATCAATCACTTGGTAATTTAAGAATATACCTTCCGCTTTTAGCTTTCTGTATTTAATTTTGCCTATATATAATTAATAATAATACTATATAATAGTATTCCATTCACACGCATGTGCATTGAATAGTAGGATATCACCTGATTCAGCCCCAGAATATTTTTACTACTTTTTCAATAATATTCTTTTCACCATTTATTTATTAATAGGGAAAAAATATGCAAAAACACTTCCAGAATATGCATCATCAGTTGCAAAAACATCACGGAGTTTCAGTTATTTCATGAAATTTTTATATTTGCCAAGTTGCAAATACACCATTGAGATTTTTTCGTTCGTCAAAGCCTACAAAAATTAATTGCAGGTATCAAGTTTTTTATTTTTTATTTTTTTTATGGGAAACTGTAAAATTTTTTAATTAAGAAATATAAATTACATTATGGACAAAGGCTTGTTCAAAAAAACAAAAGTTTGATATGACAAAAGCTCTTTTTAGTCCAAACAGAAAAATTATCAATATCAAAAGCATGATTTCACTGTTGACCCAGCTTTTTACATTTTAACTCTTATTAATTTTCTGTAAACTTTATACTTTAAAGCCTAAGCTTTTTTTTTTTTTTTTTTTTGATAAGGCTAAAAATGACATTCAAGCAAAAGAAAAGCCCTAAAAAGGACATAACATTCTCACATGTTGGTGTGGTTTTTTTTTTAGGGGGGTAAAACTGGAGTAAAAGTTTGTGTTTTGGTTTAACCCCAAAAAGGAGCCAAAACAACAAAATACAGTATATGTAAGGGTTTTCTTAAAAAAGAAAAAGATAAAAGAAAAAGGTTTTATTGGAACAGTACAGTTCACGTTTCTCCGACATTGACTAGAACCGAGGTAACCTCTTTGTCCTGAGGTTTTACTTTTCCTTTTATCTCAGTCAATACTCAATAATTAATCAAAGAAAAAAAAAAAAAAAAGTAACAGAAAAAGTGTGAAACACGAGAGAAGTAAAAAAAAAAAAAAGAAAGAAAAGAATTTTCACCTTCAAAACCCTTTTATTATAAGGGATTTCTGTCTTTATCTTTTGGCCATTTGGTTTCAAAGTCATAAACACAGACACAGATACAGACACAGACACAGTCACAGTGACAGTGCCCTTTCATACCACATTTCACTGCTCTTCTACTTCTCACTTCTCAGGCAACTCCTCCTCGTTTCTAAACTGGTAACTGTCAAGAAGACTCAAGAGCCTTACCCTTTTGAACGCTGAAAGTTTTTACATTGCCCTGAAAAATAATGTGTATTCCATTGGCCTAATTTTTGGGTCCCATGTGTGCCTAAAACTAAGAGTATTCAATCCCAGACCCATTATTCTCAACCTCAATCCCAGTTGAAAATAACAAAAAAAGACACCCTTTTTCTTCTTCTTTCTTTATAGTCCAATTTTTTTGTAAACCCAATTCTTCACTTGATTAGGTCATAACCTCATGACTCTTATTCTATTCAAGTAATCACCGGTCTCACATATGTAAAACATGTTATGGGCCCAAAAAGTGAGAGCTTGGGATATTTCTGGGATGCTCATGTCTATATTCTTCGGCGGCCCTCTTGAATTTCTGGAACTTTGACTGTCTTTTCAGGTACCAAACTCTGAATATACTTCTTTTTTTAATGTTCATTCTTGAATTTATATTTTGGTTCATAGGTTTCTCTGTCTGAGATTGAAACTTGAAAAAATTGCTAATATTTTGTACCTAATAAATGTTGAAATGTACTTCAATATTTTGATTTTGTATCCATTACTATGGCTGCAAGTGCTCACTGTCTTTAATTCTTGTTTCTCTTAGTCTGTATATTAATGCTTGGTCTTGGAAATCTTGACACTACCCACCTTTTGTTTTGTTGAAATTAGTAGGTTTAATTGCTTTAGCATTGTATGAAATATAAAGAGCAGTTGAACTGATTGTTTTCGTTTCTTTTGTGCTTCTCTAAGCATATTCAGATATGCTTAAACAGGATATGTATATACTTGAATGGCCTTTCCTGCTATGTATCTCTATTGGGTTTTTGCTACATTCCCTGGTGGTTGGGCAAATTCCCTTGGGCTCAAAAGTTTCTGTAGTTGACAACAACTTTTGGGTCTCATCCAATGGTGATTTTGCACTTGGATTCTTTAACACTTCAGATCAGCCTAACCAGTATAGTGTAGGAATCCGTTTCAATTCAGATTCTATTCCAGTTAGCAAAAGGGAGGTGGTGTGGGTTGTAGGAGCTGATGTCACGGTCGCTAATAAGTCTTATTTTCAGCTTAATCAGTATGGAGAACTGGTTTTGTTTGATTCCTTTAAGGGTCAAAATGTATGGACTAGCCAGACAAGCAAGTTATCTGTTGTCTCAGCTGATCTTCGTGATGATGGAAATCTTATCCTACTGAACAGAAAGAAAGATGTTGTTTGGCAAAGTTTTAATACTCCGTCTGACACGCTTCTTCCAGGACAGACCTTATCTGTTCCTCAAATACTTCGAGCTGCAAGCCGTAATTCTATGTCTAGTTACTTCAGTCTCTATGTAAATGCTTCAGGTCAGTTACAACTAAGGTGGGAAAGTCATGTTACCTATTGGACAAGTGGAAGCCCCATAAGTTCAAATATCACTGCTTCCCTTACCTCAAGTGGAGCACTGCAAGTCCGTGACCAAAGATTGAAACCTGTTTGGTCAGCGTTTGGAGAAGATCACGGTGACGTTGTACAATACCGGTTTCTTAGGTTGGATGTTGATGGTAATCTTCGGTTATTCTCATGGGTAGAAGCATCACAGGCTTGGAAGTCCGTCTGGCAAGCTGTTGAGAATCAGTGCAATGTCTTTGCAACCTGTGGAGAAGGTGGCATCTGCGTCTTAACTGCAGCAGGGTCCTCTGCCTGTATATGTCCTTTTAAGGTTACAACAGAGTCCTCAAAATGTGTGGTTCCGTATCGGGAAGATTGCAAATCAATTTCCAACATGGTTAGGCATGATCACACCAATCTATATGGGCTATATCCAAAAGGTTATTCAGTTATCCAATCCAGTTTACATCAATGTGAAAGCTTGTGCCTGAATGATACATCTTGTACAGTTGCAACATTTGCAAATAATGGAACTGCACAATGCTGGCTGGAGAAAACTCAATACATCACCGGTTATTCAGACCCCTCCTTAAGTTCTGTATCTTTCGTCAAGACATGTTCGGATCCTTTGGCTGTTAATCCCAATCTCATGGTAACCTCCCCTGCACAATCTTCACCCATTCAGTCTTATGAATTTTGCATTCCTTGCCTAATTGGAGTCGCCTCAGGCACATTAGTTGTTTTTATTTTAATTCAGTTGGGAGTTGTTTTCTGCATCTACCGAAGAACCTCTAGTAGGAAGAAAGCAGCTTTAGCTTACACACATAACTCAAGTGGTTTAATTGTGTTATCCTTCTCTGAAATCAAGGACCTCACTGAGAATTTCAAGCACCAAATGGGGCCAGAGATGTTCAAAGGTGTGCTATCAAACAACCGACCAGTTGCAATCAAATGCCTGAAAGCAAACATAGAAGGAAGAAAATTCCGTACTGTAGTTTCAAAATTAGGAAGCTTTCATCACAAAAACCTTGTGAAGTTGGAGGGCTATTGTTGTGAAGTAAGTCACAGGTTTTTGGTTTATGAATATGCAAAGAATGGTTCTGTGGAGAAATATGTTGAAGATTCTAAATTGAGTAAGATGCTGGCCTGGAGAAAGAGAGCTGACATATGCTTAAGTGTGGCAAGGGCTGTTTGTTATTTGCACACAGGGTGTAGGGAGTTTGTTAGCCATGGGAATTTGAAATGTGAGAATGTTCTTTTGGATGAAAATTTGGAGGTCAAGGTCACTGAATTTGGGCTTTGGAGAGTAAATGCAGAGGCATCAGGCTGTGGATTTTCTGCAGAAAGAGATGTGATGGAGTTTGGCAACATGGTGTTGAGATTGATTAGTGGGTGTCGAGATGTCAGGGACCTTTGTGAGTGGGCTTATAAGGAATGGATGGAGGGGAGGGCAGAGAATGTAGTGGATAAAGCTATTGATGGTGGGATAAATTTGCAGGAGCTGGAGCGTGCATTGAGAATTGCATTTTGGTGTCTTCAAAGCAACAAACGTATGAGACCTTCAATGGGAGAGGTGGTGAAGGTGTTAGAAGGCACATTGACAGTTGATCCCCCACCTCCTCCTTTTTCTTGCCAGGGGCCACTAGAAATAGAAGAGTTATTGGTGTAATGCTTGGAATCAAGAGTCAACTGATCTTGTGGATTTTTTATTCTGTCTCTCCCCTCCCACCCCACCCCCCCCTTCACATTTTCCATGTATAGTAGGACTAACAATGCAGGAGCAGGGTGATGACTGTTTGAACTGTAACTGTTTGAGATAGCATATGCCAAATTTTTTTCTTTTTTTTTTCCCCCAAAACTGATGTGAGGCTCTGAGATATTGAGGGAAAGGAATGCGGAATGAGATTTGCCTGCACTTTGAGCACACATTGCAATTTTTTTTTCTTTATAATTTTGATTTTTCTTGCATTTCGGATTACGTAGTCAACGTAGAGATTTGTTTTTAAGGGTATCTGTAAGTTTTATGTCAGTTTGTGATGTGGTTTGAGTTATCTATGCAGTGGGACGAAATTAGGAATTTTGATTTGAGGTGGTGAATTATAATATTGATATATCATAAAAGGAAAATTCAAAACATATGCATACAGCAAACCAATTGATGTTTTGATATGATGATAAAGAGTAATTATTATTAAGTGGATATCATAAGTTTAAAAATTATATCAAATTTATCAAAGAAAAAATATATGTATACACAAATTTACACACACACAATAATAATAATAATAATAATAATAATTTAAGATAAGTTATTGTTTTTATAAACTTTAATTAATATTCACAGGTAGATGTGTAGGAGGGGGAGTTGCGGTTCAAAGAACAAACATGGCACACCATAAATGATGCTATTATCACAAGTTACCCAATTTGCTATAGATATGTGCCAAAAAAAAAACTCCCCGTCCATGCTATGAATGAGTCACACATACAACCTAATACATGCCTATCATTTTACGGTATTTTTAAAAAACCTCTCATATTCTACGAGTACTATTATTCCTAACATTAAAAATTCCTCTGTTTAGTTTTTCACTTGACATTTTGAGTCTAAATTTAGTATTGTCATAAAATTAAACATAAAAAGTCGATAACAACACATGGCTTATTGCAAAATAATAATAATAAATAAATAAAAAATCTCCAAGAGAAAGTTGCTTTTAATAAAAACTTTTGGGTGAACCAATATATCAATGAAGACAGATTAAACTAAAGTAAGAAATTGAACACTAGATTCAATAACCGTATAAGAGAGGAAAACATAAAAAGGAGAAAAATTATTCTTGCAATACTTTTTTCTTTGGTTAAAAATTAGAAAATTTGCTTTTATTAAAAACTCTGTAAGGACCTGATTTGATATCCTAACCCAAGGTATGAATGGACTTAGGTCCAAAAAGTCCAAAACAATGAATTTATAGATAATGAGTTAGAAAACTGGGTTTTGGTTAACCAAACAACAAGTTAGGTAGGTTTGATGACAAAAGAATGAAAATACACAAGTGTAAACTGAAGAAAAAACGTCCTCAGAGAAGTTTGAGGACATTGGTTCTTATATAATGTTCTTAGGTAATGTTACAAGTCTGGTTCTAGATTGTTACAGTGTTTCTTTCTTGATTTTCCTAATCCCCCCTTCTTACTCACTCCTTCTTCTTTTATATTATCTTTCCTTTTCATCTTCACCTTTCACGTGCATGCTAGACGATCAGTATGGATATTTGTCCCATCAGCACTCCCCATAAGTCCTTATGTAGTAGTTGTAAGGCTGAAATCCACTGTTCAGATATCACCTCTACATTAATGCGACCAGAGAGTTAGCTGCAATGCATTTAATGCGAAGACAACAGCTTTCTCATAAGATATTTTAGGACTCCTCCCTATCTGATGTCTCTGCAATGCTTGTCTGCTCCAACTGAATTTCCAGGATTGTCACTTTCATTGATAAACCATCTCTTAGGACCTCGGCTTTGTCTAGTCGAGGACGTATTCATCCTCGGCACACTCTCTTGAGCTATTATGACCAAAACCAACCTTTTTATTCATTAATACAGTCTCTTTTAACAAAGACTTCTCCTCCTTGGGCATATCCTTGTCCTCGGCTTGGGTCACAGGCTCAATATACAGGTAGATAATGAACTCTTGAGCCCAAGAGCCCAACAATAGCCCCTCAAGATTCTTCTTTTTGGCTCCTCAGTAAGAAACAAGGATTTTGATGTCTCTATATTAGCTCTGTGCCCATTTCGTCCTTCCTTTGCTTATGAAGATACTTTTTAACTGCCCAAGACATGCCCCTGGCACTACGGCATTTGAGACACGTCCTCATTAAATTCTTACGGCTCTCTGTCCCCCACGTCATCCAACAGTTGAGGGCTTTGCTGGGAATCGAGTGGGAATTTTCCTGCTCTTTGCTCTCTCCTTGGTATAAATACTACTCAAATCAAACCTTCTTTTTACTTTTAGCATTCACTTAGCTTTAATACACATACACTGAATCTGCCAACCTTCTCATTTCACTTGTGATCCTATAAATACCAAAAGCCTGTCCGAGGAGACCCTTCTTATTTCTGTAAGTCTTCACAAATCTCTACACTCCATTTTTCCATATATTTTTCTATTTTTCGTACATTTCCTCTTCTTGGCCCTCTTTTCTCCTTCCAGCCTTTCAAGTTCTCTCCAAACCCTTCTAGAAATGAGTAGATTTAAGAGTCTAGTAGACTCTAAGGAGGGGATAGAAAACTTTAGGGCTCGTTATAGGATCCCCCAAGAGTAGGCATTAGGTACTGTAAAAAGGGTCAATGGCACGAGGATAGGCAAGTTGGGTAAGTATTAATCTCATTAATTGCCTCCATAGAGGGAGGGATGAAAATCCCTATGGGTGGAGGCACTAGAGCCAACCTTAGAGACTACCTTAGAGCTCATAGGTTGGCTCCCACTCAGTGTGCCCCTGATATGTTTAGGATCTTAGGTTCCGTAGATGCCTTTAACAAAAAGATGGGTTTAGGTCTAACCCACCATGATGTCAATTGGGTCTATAACCTTTACCATCTAAAGGGGCAGGGGTAGTACTTGAAATCAAGGTATCCTGAGGTTAGGCTTATCCAATGCCTTCCTAAATCCAACAAAGGGCTGAACAAAGATTTCTTAATTGTGTCAGGGGAGTGGAGTGATGGTCTCCCTTGCCCGACGAGAGAGGGGCAACCAAGTGGGGTACTAGGTCTAGGGTGCTTATTTATAAGTCCTTTCTTTTCTTTTGGTTTGTTGTATTTTCACATCTGATAAAATTCTATTTTCCTGATGAATTTGAAGACAAACACACTGCTAAGCCGAACTTCAGCCTGGTTAATAAGGAGAGTTTAGATAAAATACTCCGAGTCGAGGTCTTTGTACATGACAACGGCCAACCGCGAGCGATTCAACTAATCTTAGGGTACAAGCCGATCTCATCTGGCTTTCAGGCATCGAAGTGCGTGATTAGAGCCAAAGACCCCCATCTTCATTGCATAAGCGTAGCTGTCCCCGGCTTTCTCCTACCCGAGGGTGCTCCCATTCCAAAAGGCACCTTCTCCACTCAACCTCTCCCAAAAGGCGACTTTGTCACTCAAACGATCCCGGAAGGCATTCCCAAATTAGCTTTTCCATCCCAACACACAACTGGTGAATCCACTTCCTCTCAATCTACTAACAAAGAAGAAGGTGAGGGAGAAGAAGAAGAGGAAAAAAAGATAGTAGACATCTTGGACTTAGACGATGTCTACAAGGTTTTCAACCAGCCTCCATCTCCTGTGACAACAACCAGTGACCTCGGCCAATTTTTCCAACTCCAATTCAATGACATTGAAGGAGCAGTTACCTCATCAGACAAGATGGGGATTCAACGGAAGCAAAGGTCGACCCTACAAGAATTACTAGAATCCCAACAGGGGAAGGATGCTCCCGAAAAGTCAGCACAGACAAAGCTCCCACCTCCTCCACCAGTTGGTTAATTTGAGGCATAGGGAAAGGGTCCTTTGGGCAGGCTTTGTTCAAGTCTGTGAAATATACACATACGCGTCACTTCCCAGTCTTCTTCTTTACCACTACGGTATTAGCTAACCATTCAAGGTAAAAGACCTCTTTAATAGCCCCAGCCTGCTTAAGTTTCATCACCTTGTCTTTTACAGCATTTGAGTGTTCCTTGGACGAATGCCAAGGTGGTTGTTTCCTGGGGGTGACAGATGGATTGACATTCAGATGATGGCAGATGAAGCATGGATTCACCCCTGGAGCTTCACAAGCATTCCAAGCGAATACATCAACGTTCTCCTTGAGAAATATCACTAACTCCTCTTTCTCTTGTGGTGGTAGCTGAGCCTCAACCTAAAAAAACTTTTCCGGATCATCACCTACAGTGAATTTCTCTAAATCTTCACATTTGGCCACTTCATCTTCTAATGCAGAGTTGAAGAAATAGCACCCAAAGTATAAAGCCAGGGTCTAGCCACAATGGCCGTGTAAGGGGAGTATGTATTCACTACTATGAAGTCCACTTCCACTACCTCTGAGCCGGCTTATACGGGCAACCTAATCTGGCCCTTTGGGGTAAGAAGCTTCCCATCAAAACTTACCAGAGGCGAATCGTAGGTTGTCAGGTCTTTAGGTTTTAAGTTTAGTTCTCTGTACAAGTCAGGATATATGACTTCTACATAACTGCCCTGATCCACCATTACCCTTTTCACATTATACCCCCTTATTCTGAGGGTGACCACCAAAGCGTCATCATGTGGTTGTATGGTTCCAATTTTGTCTTCGTCTGAGAAACTCAGCGAAAGAGATTTCTAGTCTAGCCCTCTTCGGCTCGAAGTTGGAGTCCTCAGCTAGTAATCTAGCTACGGACATCACCCTGGTAGGGTGAGAACCAGTTTTCTCAGGTGCGGCAAAGATGACATTAATTGTACCTAACAGGGGCCTCGGAGGAGCATTCCCTTGAGCCCCTGTCCTTGACTGGTCTCCTTGTCCATTGGGTCGATATAGAAATTGTTGTAACCTCCCTTCTTTCACTAGTTGCTCCAGATGGTTCCACAGCGTTCGGCAGTCCTTGGTGGTATGTCCCCTTCTTGGTGATACAGGCAATGAAGGCTTTGGTTGCACCTCAAAGGGTCTCCACTCATCTTGTTTAGCCATTTGAAGTATGGCTCGTTCTTGATCTTCTCAAAAACTTGATGTATCGGTTCTCTGAATATAGTGCTCACCACTTGAGAGCTGTAAGCTCAAACTGCCCAGCAAAATCTCTTCGGGTTTTATTATTATGGTAATGGTCCGACCTGAAATCCCTCCTCTCCTGAGAGATAACCTTGCCCTTCCCCTTAACTTGCTGCTGGTCTTCTTTAACCCTCTTATACTTGTCAATCTGATCTATGAGCTGGCGTATATTGGTAATAGGCTTCCCAGTCAAAGACTTCCTTAAACCATGCTCGGCAGGTAGGCCGAGCTTGAAAGTATTGATGGCTACATCGTCAAAATCACCATTTATCTCGTTGAACATCTCTCAATATCTGTCCGAATATGTTTTCAGGGTTTCAACTTCTCTCATGGACAAAGATAACAAAGAAGCCAAAGGTCAAGGAACCTTGTTGCATGTAATAAAGTGGGACCTGAACGCTTGGGTGAGTTCCTTAAAGAAATCAATAGAACCTACCTTCAGACCGCCAAACCACCTCATCATTACAGGCCTCAGGCTGGATGGGAATACTTTGCATATCAAGGCTTCATTCTTGGAATGCACAGCCATCCTTTGATTGAAGTGGCTAACATACTCCACAGGGTCTGTTCTGCCATTATACATGGTGAACGTGAGCTGTGCAAACCACCAGAGGAGTCTCCTTCTCTCAATCCAACGCGTGAAAGGTGACCTGGAAATTTGGTTGAGTGCTTTGCTTATAGCATCATTTCCCAGACCTTCCAAGGACGAATTTCTGTTTCGGCACTCGTGATGATAGTCCTTATCATATGAGAAAGACTCGCTAGAAGGAGTCCTTGATCTGCACCTATAGCTACAATCCTTTTCACCATCAGAAGAAAAGTCAGAATGAGATGGAGCTCGCTTTCGCCGTTCATGGTGCAAGCTCTTCTTTAGGTGTTCAATCTCCTTCTGCATGTTTCTGGCATTCTCCTCATAAGAGACATGGCTTTTACTCCAATATTGACTCTTATTGATGTGGGTAGTATGTACACTTCCCTCTCGGTCTCTCCTTCGCTCAAGTTCACGGAAATGATCTTGACGTTGAGACCCCATGGATTCTGCTTGGTTTGGACCTGAACCTACCATTGTTGAACGTTAAACTTACTATCGCACCAATAATCCCCACATACAGCGCCAATTGTAAGGACCTGATTTGATATCCTAGCCTAAGGTATGAATGGACTTAGGCCTAAAAAGCCCAAAACAATGAATTTGTAGAGAATGTGTTAGAAAAATGGGCTTTAGTTAACCAAACAACAAGTTAGGTAGGTTTGATGACAAAAGAAAGAAAATACACAAGTGTAAACTGAAGAAAAAACGTCCTCGAAGAAGTCCGAGGACACTAGTTCTTATATAATGTTCTTAGATAATGTTACAAGTCTGGTTCTAGATTGCTACAGTATTTCTTTCCTGATTTTTCCAATTCCCCCTTCTCACTCACTCCTTCTCCTTTTATACTATCTTTCCTTTTCATCTCCACCTTCCACATGCATGCCAGACAGTCGGTGTGGATACTTGTTCCATCAGCACTCCCCATAAGTCCTTATGTAGTAACTGTAAGGCTAAAATCCATTGTTCAGGCATCACCTCCACATTAATGCGGCCAGAGAATTAGCTGCAGTGCATTTAATGCGGAGGCAGCAGCTTTCTCATAAGATATTTTAGGACTCCTTCCTATCTGAAGTCTTTGCAATGCTTGTCCGCTCCAACTGAATTTCCGGGATCATCACTCTCATTGATAGACCATTTCTTAGGACCTCGGCTTTGTCTAGCCAAGGACGCATTCATCCTCGGCACACTCTCTTGAGCCATTTGTACAACTATTTTTTTTTTCTTCTAAACCATCGAATTAGCTTATCAATTCTTTTTTGGAATGGCCATCTCTTTATTTTTTGGGGATCAGTACATAATCTTGGTAACTATTTTTTTTTTTTTTTTGCTAGGTAAGTGCGGGGGATAGAACTCCCGAGCAAGAGATTACAAAGGAATCCGAGTGCCACTTTGCTACAAGGCCATTGGCTTAGTAACTAATATTTAAAAAAGTTGTAATATATAAAATATACAAAATTTTAAAATTTGTTGGGCCTTGCCCCTTCCCCCTTTTCTCATGCTAAACTATGGTAATTTCCATATAGGTGGCTTTTGTCTAAGGTTGCTTATCTTGGAAGCACCAACATAAGCCCTTAAATAAAAGGTAAAAAGTTAAATAAAGTAAGTAGGTGACTCACATGATACTCGTAAATAGTAAGAACAATGCAATAAGTTGGAGACACTTAAGTGAATATATAGGTAATTTTTTAGGGCATTTTTGGTTTGCTATAAGTGAAAATTTTTAAGGTGGAACATAAGCTACTATTCATTTGACCTTAATATCTAAAATCATGAGAAAATAGGAGCATTGCCAAGTGATGCAAAATTCATTAAGTAAGGATGCATTTTATAGTCAAAAAGTCAAACTAAGGGGGTGTTTAGTACATACACTTAAAAACTGAAAACATGTGTTTGATAATATGTATGGAAATACAAGTAGGTGAAAAAGTGTATGAAAATACGTGTAATGTTGTTTAAAAACTGAAAACTTGTGTTTGAGTGGGTGTACCAAACGAGACCTAAAGCTTTGAAAACTAAGTTGTATAATCGAGAATGCAAGACTAACAAACTCATGGAGAAAAACTCTCAAAATTTGATACCCACTTATACGCAATCAATTAGAAATCATCAAAAACCTATTTACAAGACTAGGCCATTTAAACTCTTGCTATTTATAGTGACAGATCATGGAAGTAATTAACTATAAAAAGTAACAATCAACCAACAGCTAACAAACTAACTGAATTAACTAACATATTAGCTAATTGAATTTTTACACACGTGGCAAGGCTTTGTGTTCAAGAGTAATACAATTATGCATAAGCTTTTAGAACAAATAATAATTTAATATGCTATATATCAAAGAAGGAGATCCTGAATTTAATCCATGTCTCCTCCACTCTGCCTTCCATTTAAAATCCCACATATGACTTAACCTATTAAAAGGAAGTTTGAGCCCATACACGAGGGAGAATGTTAAAAGTATGTGGTTGAATGATTAAGTTTATCATTTTTTAATACCTTAAGTTTGTGGAAGAATCGGTAATTTAACAAGAAAGGTAATAAATCTGGCATGCAGCTTTAACACAAGTTGCTAGCAAATTAGCATTATGGGTTGTACCATGACTAAGCTGCCAGCAAGTGCACAATATCATGACTCTCCCACTAAAGAGAAACTTGCCCACAAGTTTGGTTTCTGTAAGAGCAGGAACCCTCTCTATGGTAAGGTAGTAGGTGCTTGACATTAAAAATGTTGTAGATGCAAAGCTGATGTGGTAGCAATATTTGAGTGTATTGTCATTCACTTTCTGAAGAATCTATAACGAGGTCTTCATGTCATTGAGCTTCATATAAACCCCTTCAAGCTTCCTTTCATCAGACAATACAGCCTAATCTAGATCCCCAGCCTTGAAACAACCTGTCTTTTGTGCTTGTCAACTGTTGCATTGTATCTATCATTGGTTGCTTCAATCCTCCTCCTTCTATATGAACTCTGTCATCTCAGCTTCTTTCGCACTAGTCTTTTGAAAGTGTGGCAAAGGAGTGAAGTCCAGATTACTTAAAGGCCTTGCTCCACGCACCATTTCAGAGGGTGTAGCTTCGATTGTCCTGTTGACAGAGGATTTATAAGCAATTTTTTCCAAAAGGAGAATGCTTTCCTAGCCCCTTGGATTCTCACTAATCAAATATCTTAGCAAGTTGCCATAATTTTATTCACTACCTTAGTTTGATCCTCTGTTTGTGAATGGAAAGATGTGCTATAACTTAGTTCAGTGTCAATCTTCCTTCACAATGTTTTCTAAAAATAAGCTAGGAACTATGCTTCCCTATCTGATACAATTGAAGAGGGCACTCCTATGGAACTTGTAGACTTCTCTATAGAAGAATTCAACAATGTGAGAAGCATTCACAGTATTCTTGCAAAGGGATGACTGAGCCATCTTTGAGTATCTTCAATTACTACCATGATCAAATATATGTGCCTTTAGCGGTGGTTTAAGTGTTTTTAGCAGCGGTTTGAATCTACCGCAATAGACCGTGTTTTTTTGTAGTGTATAATCCTAACACTAGAAGGAACAGGAAGAGGAATGTAAATTCTAGCATTGGCGGTTGTCTCTTTGCACCTTTTGGCACACATGGCATTTTTAACATGCCTTCTAATAACATTCTTTTGACATTTTAGGCCAATATTATTCCTCCTACAGCAGCTCTAATATCTTGTCTCTTCCAAAGTTCATCAAGTTATGCCGCTTCATTATTAACTTCTTTCTCAAAGAACACTTAAAAACATAGCTACACACCTTTGAAAAGGAAGCCATCTTTCAACATGTAGCCAGGGTAGTAAGTCATATTCCCATTCTACAATGCATCAAGTGGTCCTCCAAGTCCTTGTACACCAAGATGTTATGAAACTAGACCATAACAATGACTCCTAATAATTGCTCATCTATGCCATCACTCTCATGAATGTACTAAGGGCATTGGTTAGTCCAAATGGGCCAGTCATTTAAAATTAAGACCATATTGAGTCTTGAAGATTGTCTTCTATTCATCCTTAGGTTCGATTCTAATATAGTGGTAGCCACTCCTCAAATCATCTTGGAGAAAACTGTATTTGATGGTGATCTTGTTGATGGCTATGCTGTCAACACACATCCCCCAAGAACCCTCTTTTTTAAAGGTTTGGGAGGGCTAGAACTACAAGGGCTAATGCTTTCTCGAATAAAGCCTTTGTCTAGTGGTTCTTTCACATTGTTTATGCAACTTCTCTTTTTTCTTAAGATCTGCATTCGTTTTAGCATATCATATATCATGTATTGGTTTTATTGAAAAAAATAATTCAATATAACAATATTATATTCGTTAAAGGCTTTCTATTGTGAGCATTGGATGTCATGCCAAATCACATTAATTTCTGTGCTCTCTCTCTCTCTCTCTCTCTCTCTCTCTCACATCATTGTTCAGGCACTTCCCTTTGAAGATCTAGGCCTTCTGAGCATCTTTTTGAGTCATAAACCACACCATTTGATAGATCTAAAGTTGATCTACACACCACTTAAGGAATCACCACCAAACTCCATCGCTCACCTCACAATTAATGACAACATTTTTTGCCAATGTCTTCTGGCTCTCATCATGCTATCCTTAACAGAGTTCTTTAGAAAAAAGGTGTCACTCTCTTATAGTCATCACTGTCATCATCCTTGAACTATTGTTCGTGGCTGAATACAACTACCATTGGTGATTGCTTCATGTATTCTAGCCTCAAGCCACTGTTTCTCAATTGATGTCCCCTATACCACCGGTGCATCCATCCTCTAGTCATAGTATCTGAAGATAGTAAAATTTAGTCTGATGGGCTTATCTTAATGGGCCTGACGGATGGGCACTGTTTGGACCTTTGTAAAGATGGGCCCACGCGCTCTGATGGCCCATCGCACAGACATGGTAAGGGCCCATGATCCGAAATCTCTATTTGCC
Organism: Quercus lobata; assembly: GCF_001633185.2. Classification (NCBI taxonomy): domain Eukaryota; kingdom Viridiplantae; phylum Streptophyta; class Magnoliopsida; order Fagales; family Fagaceae; genus Quercus; species Quercus lobata. Next base: position 21,153,512 of record NC_044910.1, on the reverse strand, counting down.
TAGAAAAGCCCTAAGATCCAATAAGGGAAATTGTATCAAAGTCCCACATTGGAAAGATCTGGAGGTTAAGAAGAAAAGCAACTCTCTACCACTATAAAAAGGAGTAATATTCACGCAAATCAAGGTAAGATGATTTGACCCTCTCAAACGCCTCAAAATAACTCAAGGGACGAATTCTGACTTGACCTTTGGAGGGCTTTTGGCCGGCGCCACACCGGTGCTCTCTAAGGGTTTTTCTTCCGTTTGTTCTTGTTGTGCAGGTTCGTTGACTCGCGAGTACGGTGTGACTTATTGGTGACAATTCTCAACGTCATCAGTTGGCGCCGTCTGTGGGAAACAGAGACGTATAGTACTCCCTAGATTCCCAGACAAAAGAGTTACATGGTACTCACTCGCTCAATGGCAACCACGAATGACGTTCAGGAAGAAGCCCCTACGACGGCCCTTGAGAGACAGGTCAGGACGCTCGCCGCAGCCGTGGAGCGCCTCACCAAGCAAAACCACGACCTGCAAGAGCAGCTGAACCAAAAGAATGCCGCGGTCAATAACCAAGGAGCGGATCAAGAGGGGAACAGCGCCGAAAGGAGAAATCAGGACGGACCACAGGAGAGTAACGCCCCGAGCAAACCAGTACGACGGGACGTAAGCATCCCTTCCCCGACGGACACTGCTCCACAATCCATCATCGCGGAGATGCAGGCGATGAAGGAGCAGATGGATGTGATGATGAGCGCTCTCAAGGGGAGAGTGTCAAGTGATCTCGACGACCTTGTCAACCGGACTGACTCGCCATTCACGGCAGCCGTCAACTCCTTCCCCCTGCCAAGTAAGTTCCGTATGCCAAGTATGGATAGCTACGACAGAGTCAAGGACCCTCTAGATCACTTAGAGACCTTCAAGACCCTGATGCACCTTCAGGGAGTGGCAGACGCGATCATGTGCAGGGCCTTTCCTACAACCCTGAAGGGCGCAGCAAGGATTTGGTTCAGCCGGATAGCACCCAACTCCATCAGCACCTTCAAGGAGCTAAGCGCTCAATTTACTACGCATTTCATCGGAGGACATCGGTATAAGAAATCCACGGCTTGTTTAATGAATATCAAGCAACGGGAAGAGGAGACGTTAAGGGCCTACATATCACGCTTCAACAAAGAAGCACTCTCGATCGACGAAGCCGACGACAAGATATTGGTAGCAGCATTCACAAACGGGCTGAAGGGGGGTAAGTTTTTGTTCTCCCTATACAAAAACGACCCCAAGACCATGTCGGAGGTCCTTTACAGGGCCACCAAATATATGAACGCTGAAGACGCACTACTATCGCGAGAAGATAGACCCAAGAAAAGAGATAGACCGGAGGATTCCCGACAGGACCAGGGGCGGAAGAAAGGAAGGATGGGAGACCGAAGGGAGGACAGACGTCCAAAACCAATGAGCGGAAGGTTCGCAAATTTCACCCCGCTAAACGCGCCAATTGACCAAGTCCTAATGCAGATTAAGGACGAAGGGTCCCTGACGTTCCCAGGAAAGCTGAAGAGTGACCCCAGCAAAAGGTCCAGAGACAAATATTGCCGCTTTCATCGTGACCACGGCCACGACACGGCCGATTGCTACGACTTGAAGCAGCAAATCGAAGCACTTATCCGACAAGGGAAGCTGCAGAAGTTCGTCAACAAGGGGAGAACGGATCAACCCCCACAAGAACAACACCTCCGCCGAGAAAACGAGCGACCAAGACCCCCAATTGGAGACATAAGAATGATAGTCGGAGGGACTGCTGCGGCCGGATCGTCAAAGAAGGCTCGCAAAACATACCTTCGGATGGTACAGAATGTCCAGTTGACGAGCAGAGTGCCAAGGATAGCAAACGGAGAAGAACCTATTGTTGGGTTCACGGAAGAGGATGCACGGCGCCTACACCATCCACACGACGATGCCCTCGTCGTCAGCGTGCGGACAGGAGACTACAACGTGCACCGAGTGTTGATCGACAACGGCAGCTCGGCCGACATATTGTACTATCCGGCATTCCAGCAGATGAGGATTGACAGGGATCTGCTAATACCGACAGACGCCCCGCTCGTTGGTTTCGGGGGGAGTAAGGTATTCCCTCTGGGTTCGGTAACGTTACGGGTGACAGTAGGAGATTACCCCCAACACATCACCAGGAACGTGACATTCTTGGTGGTCGATTGCTCGTCCGCCTACAATGCTATCCTTGGACGACCTACGCTCAACTCGTGGAAGGCGGCAACATCAACTTACGCCCTAATGATCAGGTTCCCAACGGAGTATGGGGTAGGAGAGCTACGCGGAAGCCAAGTTGCCGCACGAGAATGCTACGTCGCTATGATGGAGATGCAAGACCAAATCCAGGCCTTGAACATAGAAGAGCACCGAACGGTGGCGGAACCAACAGAGAAGCTGGAGGAGATAACTCTTGACAGTTCCAATCCGGACAGAACAACCAAGATCGGAACGCTTGCCAAACCCGCAATCCGGCAAGAGCTCGTAGCTTTTCTGAGGAGCAATAAGGATGTGTTCGCCTGGAGCCATGACGATATGCCGGGAATCGATCCCTCCGTCATGGTACACAAATTGAACGTATTACCCTCATTTCCACCCGTCCGACAAAAGAAGAGAGTGTTCGCAACGGAACGAGACCAAGCGATAGCGGAGGAAGTCCGCAAACTCCAAGAGGCAAGCTTTATCAGGGAAGTCTACTATCCCGATTGGCTGGCGAATGTGGTAATGGTAAAGAAAGCGAGCGGTAAATGGCGTATGTGCGTGGATTTCACGGATCTTAACAAAGCGTGCCCTAAAGATAGCTATCCCCTTCCAAGAGTCGACGTCCTAGTAGACTCGACGGCTCAACACCAATTATTAAGCTTCATGGACGCTTTCTCGGGTTATAATCAGATCCGCATGCTCGAGGCCGATCAGGAAAAGACTTCGTTCGTAACCAGCCAAGGACTATTCTGCTACAAAGTAATGCCATTCGGCCTGAAGAATGCGGGGGCAACATACCAAAGGCTAATGAACAAGATGTTCGCGAAGCAGATCGGGAGGAATGTTCAAGTCTATGTCGACGACATGCTGGTGAAGAGCCAGAAGGAGGAAGACCACCTCGAAGATCTTAAGGAGACGTTCGGTACGCTACGATCCTACAACATGAAACTTAATCCGGGAAAATGCGCATTCGGCGTAACGGCAGGGAAATTCCTAGGCTTCATGGTATCCCAGAGAGGGATTGAGGCTAACCCGGACAAAATCCGAGCCATACTAGAAATGGCACCCCCGCGAAATGTGAAGGAGATACAAAGCCTTAACGGCAAGGTAGCGGCGTTAAATAGATTCGTGTCGAGAGCCACGGACAAGTGCCTGCCCTTTTTCCGCACATTAAAGAAATCATTCGAGTGGACGGACGAGTGTCAGCGAGCGTTCGAGGAACTAAAGGCATACCTATCCTCACCACCCCTATTGAGTCCCTCGCAACCTGGCGAAGAACTTTTCCTCTACTTGGCTGTCTCCTCTGTCGCCGTCAGCGCTGCTTTGATTAGAGAAGAAGATAATGCACAGAAACCTGTATACTACGCCAGCCGGGCGCTCCGCGGCGCCGAAGAAAGATACCAACTTATGGAGAAACTCGCTTTCGCATTGATAACGGCTGCTCGCAAGCTCAAACGTTACTTTCAAGCCCACACCGTGAACGTAATGACCGACAAGCCCTTGCGAAGGGCACTGAGTAATCCTGAAGCCGCAGGTCGACTGACACTGTGGGCAATAGAATTGAGTGAGTTTGATATCAAGTACCGTCCGCGTGTGGCCATTAAAGGACAAGCCGTAGCCGACTTCATAGCGGAGTTTACGCGTGACGAGGACAAGGGGGCAGAAGAACCACTCAAGTGGAGCATCTTCACCGACGGGTCATCCAATTGGCGAATTGGAGGGGCCGGCATAGTGTTGCTGTCGCCCGAAGGGGACAAGATCGAATGTATGGTCCGTCTCGACTTCCCCATTACCAACAACGAAGCAGAATACGAAGCGGTGGCGGCAGGACTCGACCTAGCCAAAGCCGCCGGAGCTGAAAGTGTGACCGTCCATTGCGACTCTCAGGTCGTGACCAATCAAGTAAACGGAGACTACGAATGCAAGGGGGAAAGGTTGAAGAGATATCTTGATCAAGTGAGAACGAGAGTCAACGGACTAAAAGCGACGGTCGTCCAAATCCCCAGGGGAGAAAATGAGCTCGCCGACCGGCTAGCCAAAGCCGCCTCAGCAGAACATGTGATGACACCGGGTAATGTACTTTCCTTCGTTCAACTCTTTCCACTAATAGACCCCGACAATATGCAGGAGATACGCTCCGAAAGAAACTGGACCACCCAGATAGCTTCATACCTGAAGGACGGGTTACTGCCACAAGAGAAGGAGGCAGCGAGGAAGCTGAAAGTCCAAGCGGCGAGATTCGTCCTGATAAAAGACGTTCTTTACAAGAGAGGATTCTCCCGCCCTTATCTAAGATGCCTCGGGGTTGAAGAGGCAGACTACGTAATGAGGGAAGTGCACGAAGGGATATGCGGGAATCACTCTGGGTCGCGGTCGTTGGTGCACAAACTGGTACGAGCTGGGTATTACTGGCCAACCATGCAGAAGGATGCCGAGTCGTACGTTAAGAGCTGCGACAAATGCCAGAGGTTCAGCAATGTTATCGGACAGCCAGCTGAGGAACTGACCCCTATGACGGCTCCATGGCCGTTCGCACAATGGGGACTGGATATCATGGGACCCTTCCCAACTGCGGTAAGGCAGCTCAAGTTCTTGGTAGTGGGTATTGACTACTTCACAAAATGGGTAGAAGCGGAAGCCTTGGCCACCATTACAGAAAAGAACGTTAGAAGTTTTGTTTGGCGGTCCATCGTATGCAGGTTTGGTATTCCTAGAGTCCTTGTCTCGGATAACGGGAGGCAGTTCGACAACAGCCACTTCCGGGATTTTTGCACACAGCTGGGAATAAAAAACCACTACTCATCACCCGCCCATCCTCAGGCCAATGGCCAGGTTGAAGTCACGAACCGATCCCTGCTAAAGATTATCAAGACTCGGCTCGAGGGGGCAAAGGGAATATGGCCCGAAGAATTACCGAGCATACTGTGGGCGTACAGGACAACGGCGAGGACTCCGACAGGTGAGACGCCATTTCGACTGACATACGGGAATGAGGCGGTCATCCCCGCAGAAGTTGGCCTCACAAGTTACAGGGTTCACAACCATGACGAAGGCAGGAACGACGAATCAATGAGGCTACAGCTGGACCTGATAGATGAGGTAAGGTCGGCAGCGGAGCAAAGGATCGCAAGATACCAGGAACGCATGGCCAGACATTACAACTCCCGGGTCCGACACAGAGACTTCCAAGTAGGAGACCTCGTACTCAGGAGGGTCATGGGTGCAGCTAGAGACCCTACACAGGGAAAGCTCGGCCCCAACTGGGAAGGACCTTACCGAGTCACGGCATGGAAAAGGAAAGGAACATACCACTTGGAGACTACGGAGGGGGAGAAGCTACCGCATCCATGGAATGCGGAGCATTTGAGGAAATACTACCAGTGATAGTAACACGGCGAACGGCAACCAATTTTCCATTTGGCTTTTTATTAACTATTTAAGTTTTTTCTTTAACATGTGTTTCTCTTGCTACAATCCCGTCGTGCCTTTTTTAAGCCCAAGGGGGCAGGCACTTTTCCTTTACGCAATTAGATACCATTATAATCTTCTTCTACTTTGATGTCACTACAATTGTCCCCGAACTTAACGAATGCTAGTTTAAAGTCCAAAAATTGGACGGATCACCAAAACGGTGAGAGTAATACAAGTCCAAAAGTGGACGGATCACCAAAACGGTGAGAATTCTACATGTCCACAAAGTCACCAAAACGGTGAGAACAGTACAAGTCCAAAAGTGGACGGATCACCCAAAACGGTGAGAAATTCTAAAAGTCCATAAATTGGACGGATCACCAAAACGGTGAGAGTAATACAAGTCCAAAAGTGGACGGATCACCAAAACGGTGAGAATTCTACATGTCCACAAAGTCACCAAAACGGTGAGAACAGTACAAGTCCAAAAGTGGACAGATCACCCAAAACGGTGAGTAAATTCTACAAGTCCGTAAAGTGGACGGTATATGCGCCATAAAGTGGACGGATCACCAAAACGGTGAGAATTCTACATGTCCACAAAGTCACCAAAACGGTGAGAACAGTACAAGTCCAAAAGTGGACGGATCACCCAAAACGGTGAGTAAATTCTACAAGTCCGTAAAGTGGACGGTATATGCGCCATAATGTGGACGGGTAACCAAAACGGCGAATAAAATTATCCATAAAGTGGACGGATCACCAAAACGGTGAGCAGTTATACAAGTCCACAAATTGGACGGTGTTGAGTCCACAGAGTGGACGGATCACCTAAAGCGGTGAATAATTCCGTCCATAAAGTGGACGGACCACCAAAACGGTGAGTAGTTACACAATTCCACAAATTGGACGGTGAACTCCTCAAAGTGGACGGATCACCCAAAACGGTGAATAATTCTACATGTCCGAAAAGCGGACGGACCAACAAAACGTTTAGTAATACTACGTGTTTGTAAAATGGACGGCATAGCAAAAACGGTGAATAAATTACGAACATACACAAAGCAGACGGCTCTAAAACGCCCACAAGGTGGACGGACAACATGACGATATAAGTTAGCTTCAATAGTTTAGCTTATAAGTGGACGGATCAACATAAAAATTAAAATTCAAAATAAAAATAGACGGAGAAAATCCTTAACGGATACAGATCACGAAAAGACAATTAATGAAAAGCATTGTTCAGTACAAATGAAACTTCAACGAAACCGTCTACAAGTTATTAACAATACATAAAAAGGGAGACGGATCCTCATCAACAATTATATGGTTCACTCTGCTTTATTGGGGTCGACAACAGCGACCTCATTCGGCATAGCGGACTCTCCGTCACCCTGAGCTGCCTCTTCTCCAAAGAGATCCTCCGTATTTTCGGAGGCGACGGGTAGAGCAGACGTCTGACCTTGATCAGTTAGTGTTATCATGGACAAGTCCAGATCTGGGTAGGCCTTCTTCACCTGACGGAGCGAATCGTCGAAGCCTTGAAGGAACGATCCTGCCAGCTCCTTCAACAAAGACTCGGAGTTGCGATATTCGCTGACGGCGTCATCCCTTGCATGACGGAGTTTTTTCTTCAGATCCTTCACCTCGTCTGCTCTAACCTTCAAGGCCTTCCCAGCCTCCTCCGTCCTCTGTTCAAGCTCTTCTCTCGTCTTCTCAGAGAGTGCAAACTTCTGCTCCATCGTGGCCTTCCACTTGTGCAGCTGGCCAAGCTCCTCTTCCGTCTGCCCAAGTTTTGACCGTACCCGTTCCAGAGCCGCTTCACGGTTGAGGCAGCGGTCCATCAAGCCCTTCATCATAACCAAGGACTGAAATAGACAAAATTAGAAGTGTCAAAAATGAAACTAGGGAGTGGACGGACATAAACTGAAGGATAAGGAAAGTTACCTGTCCGACGGCAAATAACCCCGTCTCCCCCATCACCTCCGTCGAGTGATTCCCAAGATCCTCATAGTCCTCTGCAGAAAGTATGGACGTGAGTTTCTCCAAAGCGAACTTCGAGTCCTCACGGAGAAGGGGAGGGGGCTTCTCCTCGCTGACGGGTGGAGCATGCATTAGGCCCTTACCGGCCCCTTGTTTAACTTGGGTGACGGCCTTAGGGCCCTCAGCCATCAAGCCCACCACGGGCTCCATTGACACCTTTGGCTGCTTGAGTGGACGGTCGGACTTGGGTGGCTGCTTCCTCTTACCCGATGACCCCGGCACACTGGGAACAACGATCTCACCCGTCTTCTTTTGCTCGACGGCTAGAGATTTTATCATTGCCCTTCTCTTGGCGTCGTCCATTTCTGCAATACAGGACGGATGATGATATTTTCTCAAAAATAAAATTTAAATTTCAAGGGTAAAAGTAGACGGACTCACGTTTGTGTATTCTTTCGTCGTATGCAATGGCCTCACGGGTGGGTTCTGGACCGTCACAATACCAGTGTATTGTCTTTGGATTCACTAACTTAGCCCAGGTCCTTTCCTCCGGCCTAGTTTTTCTGCAAATCTCTTCAAGGAAACTAAATTCCTCGAGGCTAATCTGCGGACGCTGTCTACCTGCAAAGACAGACGGTCAAAATACGCACATAAAAGTGTACGGATATGTAAAAAAGGACAAGTAAGACGGGTGTATACGTATTTGGTTTATTATTCCCCAAGTTGTATCGACGGGCATGTACTCCGTCTCTCCTGGACGGTTCATCCATCTGTCACCCTCCAGGAAGAAGTAGCGACTCTTCCAGTCTCTATTTGAGTCTGGGGTCTCAAAGATAATCTTCAACAGGGGACTTCGACTAGCAAAACGGTACAACCCCCTTGATCTGTCAATCTCATCTGGACGGTAACAGTGAAGAAATTCACGGACCGTCAATCTCCTTTCTCCGTCTGACCATGCACCATAAAGAATCTCCATTGCTATGAAGACCCTCCAGGCGTTCGGAGAGATCTGGGTGACGGACAGTCCCAGGTAATGTAAGAGTTCTCTATGGAGTGTAGAGAGCGGGAACCGAAGTCTAGCCTTCAACACCTGCTCGTACACTCCAACGCCCTCTACCCCGTCATAATAACATTTCTCCGACACGTAGGGGAGACGGATTGGAATGTAATCTGGTATCTGAAAATTGGTTCTAAAGGTACTGAAGTGTCTCTCCCGGATGACGGACGTGAACCTATGCACTGTCCACTCTGGTAACATGATGAACTGCCTTAGTCCATCAGCACCCACAACGGACTCCGGTGCTTTATTCCCGTCGTCAGCAGGACCCCCTATTCCAATTATCTCCACATCCTCACTTGTTGAGGACGAAGAGGATGCAGACGGACTCCTATCTTCGCCTGGACTATCTTGGTCTTTATGACCGGACGGGTATACACTCTCGTATTCCGTCACGTCACGAACCACCGATTGGTTACTTGACGCACTAGACATTTCCTACAATTAATGATGAAACCTAAGACTTGACGGGTTTAAAAACATTGACGGGTATAGTAAGCCTAACAACAATGCTTGGACGAAAATGTAACTTTAAGAAATTGAAGTAAATACTTACCACACCTGGCGCAGAACGGGTGACGGTTGTGGTAATTGGTGGTTACCGGTACTCGACGGATTGCTCTGACAAGGTTGACGGTTCTCTCCGACAGACGTTTTCTGTTTGGAAATGCGAAAATGAGAGATTGAGACGCCTCATATATATAGGAGATGCACGGAAGACGAAGCGACGCTTCGATCCTATACAACGGCCATTCAGAGATTGACACGTGGCATGCTAATAAATGCTGACAACCTGTCTGCTCGCATCAGCAATTTGTAACCGTCGACTCGATTAAACCGTCTGAAATGGCAAGATACCCGTCATCATGTCTGACGGTTAAATCCATATGAAACCGTCGTCCTATCTGACGGTTGGATCCGTCAAACATTTTCAACCTTCTGTTTCGCGAATCCCACTCCGTCATCAAAATACCCGTCACGCCCATACATTAGAATCGTCACCCCATTGGTCCTTTGACCTAAAAGCAGACGGACCATTGGGGTGAAGGGGGCAACTGAAGATAGTAAAATTTAGTCTGATGGGCTTATCTTAATGGGCCTGACGGATGGGCACTGTTTGGACCTTTGTAAAGATGGGCCCACGCGCTCTGAAGGCCTATCGCACAGACATGGTAAGGGCCCATGATCCGAAACCTCTATTTGCCTAGAAAAGCCCTAAGATCCAATAAGGGAAATTGTATCAAAGTCCCACATTGGAAAGATCTGGAGGTTAAGAAGAAAAGCAACTCTCTACCACTATAAAAAGGAGTAATATTCACGCAAATCAAGGTAAGATGATTTGACCCTCTCAAACGCCTCAAAATAACTCAAGGGACGAATTCTGACTTGACCTTCGGAGGGCTTTTGGCCGGCGCCACACCGGTGCTCTCTAAGGGTTTTTCTTCCGTTTGTTCTTGTTGTGCAGGTTCGTTGACTCGCGAGTACGGTGTGACTTATTGGTGACAATTCTCAACGTCATCAGTATCCATCCTTGATCACCAATAAATCCATCCTCCACCCACAATAATATTCTTCCTACCTTCGTTTATCCGGTTGTCCCCAAACATTTTCATTCAATGTTGTCAACAACTATCTCATACAAACTTCTTTACATTAGCTCAATACATTCTACATTTAGTATGGTCCTACATTGTCACACTTCCCTTCGCATTCCAAACTCAAAATGCCTTCAAATTTCCACCTTTAATTTGAGAGTGATGTTAGAGTATCAAGACCCAATCTTAATAAAGTCTATGTAATAGAACTTCAATCCATCTTCTTATATCTAATCTTACTTGTAGTGCAAGTAAGGTAATCTTAAGATTACATGTAGTTCAAGTATAATAATCACTAGTTGCAGACCTGCATGATAATATTATTATTTTAGTTATTATTTATTAGCAGTTGGTTTTTCATTATCTTTTAAGTTAATAATAACCCTACATATACTTTTTCTTAAACCTTTTATATATATATATATATATATATATATATATATTATTTATTTATTTAATGTGAATCTTTACATATATAAACTCTATATATTACATTTCTTTATATATGTAAAACCATAGATGTGTGTGTATGTATATATATACACGTAAAATCATATACTACTACTCCATAATGATAGTGGCTAATTAGTTTTATCATTTTTTATAATGCAATATGTTGAATAAAATAATATGAGAAGGAAAAAAAAGTAAAAATAAAAATATAACAATAAACACCAAATTAATTATCTTTAAATAAATAACAAATTATCCAAATCATGCTATGTAATATAATTATATTACATTCTTACATATTGTCTTTAATTCTTTATAATGCAATATGATAAAATTTAACAATCAAAGTGAACCAAAAAAAAAAAAAAAACTTAAAACACAATTAAATCACATCAACCTAAAGTAGAGTTCTAAAAAGCACAAAAATTTATCAATCTAAAGGGATGCCAAAAAAAAAAAAAAAAAATCGACCAAAAAATTGAGAGAGAAATAGAGAGAAATAAAACTTTTTGTGAGGAAAAATTATGCACGTAATGAAAGATAGAATGTCAAATTTATACTAAAAAGATGATAATAAGAAGAAACAAAATGAGTACAATAATAAGGAAGATAAAGAGAAAGATGAAGGGTGATATTAAGATAAAGGGTTGTGGGGAGATGAAAATGTAAAGGGAATGAGAAAGGCTGGAGAAAGTGTAAATGTTAAAAAAATGAGTACAATTTTATTTATTTGAATTTAAATAAAATATTATATGTTTAATTTTTTTTAAAAGAAAACATAAATAATTTAATTATAAGGAGGATGTGACTGAGTTTAAATATTGAATAAAATAAGATAAAAAGAAAAAAAAATGTAAAATAATAAAAAAATACTAAATTACTCAAATCATGTTATGTAATAGAATAATATATATTGTATTCATATATATTATCTTTACTTTTTTATAACGCAATAGGATAACATTTAACAATCAAAGAGAACAAAAAAACTTAAAACACAAAACTAAATCACATCAACCCAAAGTAGAATTATAATCAACACAAAAATTTATCAACTTAAAGTAGAGATTCAGGAAAAAAAAAAAAACTCCAAAAAATATTGAGAGAGAGAGAGATAACCTTTTTGTGAGGAAAGACTATACAAAGAACAGAATAGAGAATGAAAAATTTATAGTAAGATGATGTAAATAATGAAGAGACAAAATAAAGGAAGATGAAGGGAAATATGAATAGCGATATTAATGTTGAGGGTAAAGAGAAGATGAAAAGGTAAGGGGGGGGGGGAAGATGAAGAGACAAAATAAAGGAAGATGAATAGTGATATTAAGGTTGAGGGTAATGGGAAGATGAATAGGTAAGGGAAGGAGAAAGGTTGGAGAAAGTGTAATTATTAAAATTAAAAAAAAAAAGTTAAAAAAATTATAGGAAAATTGCAAAGAAAAAGGGAAATGATGTGGATACTGATGTGACTCAACTAAAGTGCAGCAACAATAAATGTTACGCTTCAACTTTTAAATATATAATATATATATATATATATAGATATAGATATAAATTATAGTAAGATGATGTGAATATGAAGAGACAAAATAAAGGAAGATGAAAGGAAAGATGAATAGTAATATTAAGATTGAGAGTAGTAGGAAGATGAAAATGTAAGGGAGGGAAAGATGAAGAGACAAAATAAAGGAAGATGAAGGAAAAGATAAATAGGGATATTAAGGTTGAGAGTAATGGAGAGATGAAAATGTAAGGGAATGTAAAAGGTTGATGAAAGTGTAATAATTAAAAAAAAAAAGTAAACGTAAAAAAAAATTATAGAAAAATTGAAAAGAAAAATAATAATGACATAGATGCTAATATGGTTCAACTATGCAGTAACAATAAATGTTACGCTTCAGTTTTTAGATATATATAGAATAGATGAGTTAGTCCATAGTTGGTCCTTTATTTAGACCAATATTTTATATCCTATGTAAGGTTTATTATAATATATAATTTAAGTAGCAATGATATAGGTGTTAAAGGGCTTTCTATCTTGGACTTGGGCACTTGGACTAAACCACACCAAATTGTGTGTTTCTGGTTTCATACTTTTTTTTTCCTCACTTTTAATCCCAATGATATTTTAAGTTATCGTAGCACATTTTGGTATCCTTGAAAAATCAAATTCCCTCAGTTTTTTTTTTACATACTATTAAAGATCATCATATATAGCTAATTACCCGTGTTCTATGGGACCTAATTAATGATCATGTAAAGGAAAACCATATAATTTCATCGAAGTCTTGAAGTCATTTGAACGTACTTTTTTTTTTTTTTTTAGAATACTAAGTATTAACACACACACATAAGGAGAGGGTAAAAAGTTTTTTAACATTTGAACGTACTTGAATGATTCTTTCATACAAAATAAGCTTCTTAAATAATTATAATACTCTTTCATGATTATCGCAGTGCCTCTTAAACCGTAAAGTTCTTCTCCAAGAAAAATAGAATGGCAAACTTTAACCCCAGAGAGAGAGAGGAGGTTGCAATTGAGTATTATATGACTTGGTCAGCTAAAGAGACCACATGGGGCTCCCAGTGGGCTCTGAAATGTTCAATCAATTCATATCAAATTTGAAAAAAAGCTTCTGCCCATAGCCAATAATTACATGTTGCAAGAAACTTTGCTTTTGATAGATTCCACCTAATTGTGATTGTCAATTGGTACTTTCATTTTTATGCAACAGGATATTTAGGTGGTATCAAAAAGGCATAATTTGGTGGCTTTGCTAGCTTAGAGCATTTGCATAAGGAAATGTTATTCCATCCCATTTTATCATCCTAAAAAGATATTTTATTAATTACATAATACCATTTTACCATACATCCACCATTCTAACTTTTATTTTTCTATTCTATTTATTAAAATAATATTTTTACACAATAAAATAATGCTTACATTTATGATGGAGTGGAGATTTTGCGCTTAAATGCTACAAAATGCTTACATTTGGCATTTGACATTTGGGGTGTGTATGCTCACAGATGGAATGCCAAGCTACTGTTCCTTGTTTAAAGTCCTTTCATATATAAGCTGGAGCTTGACGGTGCTTTCAAGAAAAAGTGAAGTAAAGGTGGGGTTACTCGGTTATTTCTCTATCCAAAAGCAAAAAGGCTTTCAATCTTATCAGGATTTGGTAGGGGTTTTTAATTAAAATTTATCTTCTAGTGGTAGTAGTTATACTGTATTCATGTATTGATTGAAAATTTGGATTTACATGAGACAAGGCAGACTCTTTTGAATCCCTCAAATAGATTTCCACGAAAGACCTGATATAGTTGAATGGTTGTTTTGTTTGGAAGGTTTTTGTTACCGACTCCGTCAGCTTTGAAGTTTTAGTGACTTGGTGGTGTCTATACTAACACTAGCTGAGTTTTAGTAGAAGCCAAAAAAGGGTCATTTTTTATTTCAAAGTTTAGAATAGCAGTTATACTTTGTCAACTTTTCTTCGGATAAATCTAAAGAGTGAGTCTGATCAATCTGTTCCAATGGCACCAGCACCATCTGCTTCAAGAACTCGCTACAAACGCAAAGAGGAACCACGAATGGAATTGCATTGTGGTTGCAATGCTTCAAACTCCAATGAGTCATGGAATATTAATAATGGCCGGGATTATAACAATGGTGAAGATATTTCGGTGACTGTTTGTTCCACTCCAAAGGCTCAAAGATTCAGAATACCTGAGATGTTATCATGTCCACCTGCTCCAAAGAAGAGAAGGGTAACTTCAAGCTTCGTATCAGATAGTAATATTAGATCTCCTATACCCTTTTTTGCTCCTCCGGAGATAGATCTTTTCTTCTTCTTGTCATTTCAGAACATCCCCTTGTGAGTTGATAGCTATCTCTATGAAAAATTTGATTACGAGGTGACTTCTATTAATACTCTACTTGCAACCTTACTGATCAGCGTAAAGTGCAGTGTGATCAGAAGATCATCTTTTGAATGATTAATGGCAAATGGAGCTTTAGCTCTTTCTTTTCCAATTGTACTACTAGTTTTTCAAATGTGTAGGCTATGCTTAAATATATGCTGTGCTTCGATTAAGGTTTTCTTTAAGGGTCACTTCAGTTGCGAACGCATTTGTGTGTTTTCTACATTCTTTCTAACCTGTTATATTAGCAGATGTGACCTTGGAGTTTAGAGATATATGTAAAATGTAAACTCAGCATCTTAAGAATTGTGAGAATGAATTCTTAGCTTCATTAGAAGTTGTTTTCGTAAGTTTTCTTCCTTTCTCTTGGCATATTGTTTCTCTGTGGTAATTGTAAACTTTGTTATGGGTCGACCTTAAAAAATAAAAGTAGAAGAGATATCTTGTTCATTCAAAAAAGAAATAGTAGAAGAAAAGCTGCTTTTGAATGTGAGCTATTGACTGAATATTCTTCTTCTTTTGCACCTTTCCACCCACCTTACTCACGGATAGTGAGTGAGTAGTGATTCTAAATTTAGATACAAAATAAATATTAATTCCTTTGATTTTTCATGCGTTGTTATGTACTTGTACTCCTAGTCATTTAAAATTTTAACTAACAAAATAGTTTATATATCATTAAATTTTAAAAAAAAAAAGTAAAATCTTAATATTTCAAATAGAGAGAATTGTAGTCCGTAGTGTTATTTAAACCATCAAGCCCACTTGAATTATGGGTTCAATTTACAACCATCACAATAATCCTATTGGTAAATTATAGACTTATTAACTACAACATAGTAGATTATCAACATTGCCATTCAATATATCTTTCAAATGGCCTCACTAGGGCTGTCCACGGGTTGGGCCAGGTCGGTTTTGGACCCAGCCTAGACTCGACCCGCTAGCGTCGAGTGGAGGGTGGAGGGACCCAAAATCGACTGCTAGGGTCAATCGGTCGAATCGGTTTTGGGTTCAAGTGGAGCTTAAGTTGGTTCGATCGGTTCTAAAGTTTGTCAGAAATTGGAAATTGTCATCTAAAACTGGAAATTGTTGCTGAAAACTAGAAATCGTTGTTGGAAACTGCAAAACTTTGCCAGAATATGCAAATTTTCGTTGAAATTCACTATGATTTGGCTAAATCCCACTAGATCTGGTCGAGATCTCGCCAAATCTAGCTTGATCTAGTCGGATTTGGCCAAACTTCGTATATAACTCCAGTCGTGTAACGCCCCAAAATAATAAATAATAATAGTTTATTCAATCTAAATAATCCATAAAAATATTAAATAAATACAACTAGTAACCTAAAATTTCATCACAATTGTCAGAGTTCTAATTCCACCAAGGATAAAACTTCTTCAAAATAATTATCTAGTACAATATTTAATACTATAAAAAAAATAATAAAATCCTTAGTCCCATAATATAATTTGTAATTGTTGTCTTTCCAGAATCTCTACTCCAATGATCTTTCTAATGTATCTGTAAGGGGGAATAAAAAGGGGGGGGGGGAGTGAGGTAACTCAATAAGTGGAATTCACTAACATAGGTGTTTGGGAACAAACCTTTTTAAATAAATAATCCATATGGCAAAGTTATAACTTGTAACCCATCAATATTTTAACATCAAATATTTCATATAAAAATATCATTGTATTGTGATCCATTATGATTTACCAACACTATTATAGAAACAATTTCCCAGGCTTTTCTCGTGGTCAACGTTTATACCTCGTTGATAGGGTTGTGTTGTCCCCTTTTTAGGACTGAAACTCCCTTTTCATCTCCTCTCTTAAGGGTGGTTCCTTTGGAACCTAAAGGTGCATTCCCTTGCTAAAGAGTTCCCTTTTCAGATCCTTAATGGTATAGTCTCTTGCTAAGGAGCTACCAAATGTGCATTATCCCCTTTTTTGGGACCATCCCTTGCTAAGGACTAATTATAGTATGATTATCCCTTACTAAGGACTAAAAACAACACTGAACTTTTAATCACGACTTGCCATAGGATTCAAAATAAATTCAAGATGTTCACAACAAATAATCTAGTCATAATACTAAAAAATACAAAAATTTATCCACACATACAAGTTTAAATAAGCTTAAGTTGTCCCACAAGTTTTTCATATAACAAATAGTCAATGTTTCCATACAATGTGCACATCAAACATTTATAGAATATCAATATATTTATAGAGTATCAAACATATTTCTTTGTTATAAGAATAGTTTGATAATCAAAACTATTTTAGGAAAACCCCCCAAATTAGTAAATACCACTTACCTCTTGTTTGAAAAAAAAAATAACAAAAATTAAAAAAAAAAAAATCCTTGAGTCACAATTAATCAGTAGAATTAGAACCTAGCAACACCAAAAATAGGTTCATCAATACACAAATTTCCCACTTAAAAATCTATTTTCATACTTAAACAGTATAATCTTTGACAACACTAATATTTTCAAAAAATTTCATTTATCTACTTAACTGTCCAAATCACTTTCAGCTTTGATCCAATTATTCTATTTCACATATTTTCAATCTCTATTAATTGGTATGATTATACTGCAACTCTATAGAACTCTAGCATTTCATTATGTGTCCAGCCATCATATAGTCTACTACAATTCTTAGAAGCCATATTATATTTATATCTGATCAATCTAATATATAGTTGAAGCTACATATGATATCTTAATTTATCAATCTCATAGCTAGCCCATTATTCCCTTGATGCCACAAAACCTAAATGATAAATCTGGACAAATATTTACACAATGACAATGCGTGGATGACAAATTGGTTAACTTAGATAATATATGATTTCTTATTCATGCGTTATAGTGGCTAAAAAGATATTCTTGGCTTGAAAAGCATTGTTGCCTACCACAATGAATTAGAGATGAATACTTATGTCACTAGAAAGATGATGAGGAAGATATATATACCATAAAGCAACCTTTTCCCATTTGCATGGTGACAAACTTAAATTAATAAAGTCCAAGCCTATTACTCTATCAGGTACTATTTTTATCCAATCAATCTCAAAGAAGATGGAGGACCATGCAGCTATATGTTCAATGCATATAATAATATTGCAAGAATCATAGGTCAGCTTTCCCATCAATATAGTGATAGGTTTAGATTCATGAAACTCAACGCCAATTATTTTACTAGGTATCAAAATAACAGATGCACAGACCGATGTCTTCCTATAAGCGTGGGAACAATTGCTAGCCATAGAATAATTCCAACTTCATAAATATTTCAACTTTCTAAAATTATGGCAAAACAAAATCATAATTGCAATCTCATGCTCAGCCACAGAGCAGGAAAAATAAATTCAACCGTGTGGTGCTGCTAAAAGAGGGGAAGTCTCCTATTTATATATATACTTATGCCATCTCACTTGAGCCTCTTATATCATAATAATTATCTGATTTAAATAACTTAGGCCGAAATCAATTAAATCCATTTAATTGTGGACCTCCTTTTTAATTTATGTATAAGAAAGAAATTAGTAATAAAATTATGGGGTGTTACAAGTCGGGTTTGGGTGGCTTAGGTTTTGGAAAAGGAAACTTACCTCTCGACCCGTTGGTGTCGATTCTTGAAAATGGAGACCTACCGCTGACCAACTGGACCTTTGGTTTAAGTTAGAATTGGGTTGACATCGGGCGATTTGGCCAGGTTATCGGGCTCCGGTCAAGTCTGGATAGCCTTAGGCCTCACACAAAACAAATCTCTCTCTCTCTCTCTCAACACCAAAATCAAAATCGAAATTTAGATTTGAGTTTTCTTTCACCATGCACCCTCTTACACAAGATGAAGTAAAAGTATTCTTTAATTATATATATATATATATATATATATAAACTTTTCATCTCTTTTTGTTAAATTTAATACATGAATCATCATATTTATTTTCTATACCAAATTAATCTTGGTTTGCTTAGTATAATTTGTTAGGATATATGTGATTCACTTGTTAGGAACATCTGTCACTATTTTATGTAATTGGCTAATCTTTTGAGAAAATGCACTTTACTTGTATTTGGGTAGATCTAGGATGTGTTTAATACTTCAAAAAACTGTGTTTCAAGATTAAGTGTTGAAACCATGCAAGTTTGTCCAAGATTCAAACTAAAGTGCAAGTTCATTAAAGCTCGACAGCTAGTATCTATCAAGCTTGAAAAGCTGTTCCAGCCCCGTGGCTCAACAGCTGCTCGACAGATGGCTATCTGTCGAGGTTTAAGAAAAACAGATTTTCAATTCTGTTTTGACTCTAATCCATAATTAGGTGTTTGAGCTTTCTTTTCTCACAACCCTAAACATATAAAAGGATAATTTAAGGGCCGTCAAAGGTGACACAAGTTGCACAAGTGTTAAGCAAAGTTTGTTCAAGCAAATTGTGACCGGAGACAGAGTTTGCCCTAGTTCATCGTTCTTGTGTAGAAGTTGCTATGTTTGTGCATTGTAGGGTTTTGTGACCAAACATCTTCTTGATCTTCATCGTCTGGATAAATTGAAGAATTTTGCAGCCAACAACCTTCTCTAATTGGTGATTGAAGTCACATATTGGGTTCACGAAATTGGTTAGTCACATATTGGGAGCCGTGTATCAAAATGAAAGATTGTCACTACAGAACAAGTCCAATTGGGTATTGGGGTAAGAGTTCAATTATAGGTTGGTAGAAGGTACTGGAATTCCTTTACTTGTAACCACTTGTTTTGATAATAGTGGATTCTCGGGAATGGTGATCTTAAAATCACCCGGTGGGGTTTTTGTCGTGTTGGTTTTCCCCATTCGTAAACAAATCACCATGTCAATTTATTTTCCGCTGCATTTAGTTTAATTGATGATTTTTTGTGGTACCACGCGCTTTGTATATTAATTTGAATATAATTAATTTTACTTAGATAAATTAATTGGTTAATTTATCATAAGGGGTCAATACGTTTTTAGCCTATCAAGTGGTATCAGAGCAGGCACACTTTGATTAAGGACAATCTTTGCTATGTTGATTCATTAACCCTTGTTTGTCATGGATAGAGGACAGTCATTAATTATACCTCCTTTATTTGATGATACTGATTATGCATACTGAAAGTACACAAGGGAGTTTTTTTTGTAGTCTTTAGATGAAAAGGTGTGACAAGCTGTAGAGATTGGCTGGACCAAGCCAAAGGAAGTGCCGGCTAATTGGGATGAAGTTAAGATCAAGGTGGCAAATTTCAACAGCAGAGTGTTGAATGCTTTATTCGATGCGGTCACCAATGAGGAGTTCAAGAAGATATCCTCTACTGAAACTGCTAAGGAAGCATGGACCATCCTCTAGACAACCTATAAGGGAACAAAGGCTGTCAAGGACTCGAAGCTTCGAAGGCTCACTACTAGCTTCGAAGAGATAAAGATGGAGGAGGATGAGTCATTCGATGAGTTTTATGTCGTGCTCAAGGATATTGTGAACTCAGTTTTCAATCTTGGGGAAACCATTCCTGGACCTAAGATTGTGAGAAAGGTGCTCAAATCTCTACTAGAGAGATTCCATGCCAAGATCACCGTGATCAAGGAATTAAAGGACATTGACAAGATTCCTTTGACAGAGCTGGTTGGTAATCTGCAGACTTACGAGCTAAGCTTAAAAAGGATTGGTAAGTTGGGCAATAGCAAGAGCATGGCCTTGAAGGCCAAGAGCAGTGACACAGATGAGTCTTCAAACGATGAAGATTCTAAGATGAATTCCTACATCACCAGGCAATCCAAGAAATTCATGAAGAATGCCAATGGGAAGGGCTTCGACAAGGACCGTAGGCAATCCAGTTCTTCTCAGTTTAAGAGTCAAGACAAAGGGAAGAAGGTTATTAGGGATGGCGGTTAATACACTGTTCTTGTAGGACCTAAGTGCTTTGGGTGTCAAGGCTTCGGTCACATGAAACAGGAGTGTCCTACATATCTCAAAAGCATTGGGAAGAGCAAGGCACTTGCTGCTACTTTGAGTGACACCGAGCCTGAGGATGATTCCAACAATAAGGATGACGGAATCCTGAATGCCTTTACTACTACTGTCAATCCTACTGGGGGGATTGTTAAAGATGTGGATGAAGAGAGGAATTGGTAGAGTCTAAGTTTGAGAAGATGGATGATCAAGATGATATCTATACAGCCTAAGAGAAACTATACAAGCTTTTTGAGAAACATGAGAAACTTTATAGGCTGGCCACCAAAAAGCTCAGTGATGTGAAACTTGATCGTGAAGAGCTTTTCACAAAGTTTGATGAAGCTAATCAGACTATTGGAGCATTGAGGTTTGAAAATAATTTCTTGGTTGAGAAGACCAAGAAGCTTGAAGCAGAGCTGTTCCAAGTCAGAGCTCAATTGGAGAGGACTTCAAGTGCAAACCTTGATGAGATGCTCAATCTTTAGAAATCTTCTTCTGATCGAACTGGTTTAGGGTATGATTTCTTTTCTCCTAGTATTGCTTCTATTAGTACTACTGTTTTTGTTCCTCCTACTAATAATGTTGAAATTGAGAACAATGTTGTTAAAAATGAATTAGCTAGTGAGAACTTAGACAATGGTAAATCTATCTTAGGAGAACCCCCTAAGTAAGATAAGAAGGAAGCTAAAAACCCTTGGGCTAAGAAAGCTAACTCTCAAAAGCCTAAATAGAAGAAGTAGCATCTCTGTCATCATTGTGGAATTGCCAATCATACTCAACCAAATTGCAATAAGTGGTTAGCCACTCAACAGAGCAACGACATGATAGCATCCGGAAACCAGAATCGACTTCAATCCTTTCTTGCTCCCCTTGGAGATCTTCTCAAAGCCTTCATGTTCCTTTTGAACTTGAACAGTTTCAATTCTTCCCCCTCACTATCGGTTCAAGGGTTTAATCAAAGAAAATGTTCTTCCAAGGTGTGGAAGGAAAATGGCTCTAAGTGATTCTATCACTTTCTTCTCTCTATTCGTGTTTTTGTTTCTGCATAACTTGTGTGTTTCACTTTTTTTTTTCTTTTTTTTTTTGAGTTAGTCTAGTTTTAAGATTTGCTTTGTTTAACATGTTTTTGTTTGTTTGTTTTCAATTTTTCTTTATTTTGTTTTTCATAAAAAAAAAATTAAAAAATCAGAAAACAAAAACAGTGTGTGTTTTGTGTACATTGGTACTTGTGTACCATGGATGGCCATTGAAACAAAATTTTTTAAACTTTGTATCTTTTGTAACTTAGATGAGCATCTCTATGCACAACTAAGCAAGTGAACTTTGTGGCTCGTGTTTGTGATGAATAAGATTAAGTTATCTCTTGTACTTAATACTTATATCACTCTTTTTGACGGGATGGACTAGAAAATCCTAAGAGAAAGTAATAAATAACCATCTCACTATTGTTGCTCGTCAATCATGAAATGACATCTGTATGTTTCGGCATAGCAAAAGTGCAATACTAATGACATTTATGTGCTTCGGCATAGCAAAATTAGAATGTCAAATGCTTAACATCATTGGGTATTTCTTTTCTCTCTCTTATATGCCCATGCATGATTTGCTTAAAAGAAAATTAAAAGCAAAAGAACAAAATGCTTTATATATGATTGCAAGCGTGTAATCTAGGAGATGTGAGAGTTATAGGATGTATCTCGAAGGTGATAGTCCCCATTAAATAGTTATGATTGTGTGTGAGTTAAAGTGATTTTCTCATATCTCAAATCGTCATAACATGTATACACTTATGCAATCTTGCGATATTTTTCACACACAACACACAATATTTTTTGCTACTCTTGAAACATGTGTAGGTACAATGTGATTTAGTCATTACAAGGTTTACATGTGTTAATGTATACTCACTAAACTGTCTTGACTTGTTTTTGAAATATAAAATTGGTTAAACTTGTTTAGTGTGTGTGTGTGTGTGTGTGTGTGTGTGTGTGTGTGTTTTTGGGATCCATGTGCTTAAAATTGTTGTTGAGAGATAATTTTGAAAGTCTAAAATGTTGGTTGGATCATTGGCTGAGTGGCATCTTGATTGCATTCATATCTGTGTTTAAGCAATCTCGACAGCTTCTCGACACCTAACTTATCTGTCGAGCTCTTAAGCTGTTTCTTATCACAATCTCGACATCTCTCGACTGCTAGGTGGATCAATCAAGAAATCTCCTGACCTCTTGATAGCATCTTGACAGCTGGTGGATCGATTGAGCTTCTTTAATCGTATCTGTTGAATTGTTCCTCGAAACCTTCTCAACAACTTAATCTGTCGACACCTTCTTGCTCGACACCTCTATCTGTTGAGCTTTTCTGACCTTCTATATAAGGTTCAGCGCGATCCGTCTCTCACTTTTCTCGATCTCTCTCTCAACAAACTCATCTTTTCACCTCCCAAACCTCTCTCACTCACTCTAAACTTCTTCCTCAAGGTTTCTTTAAGGTTTTTCCAAGTTTTTCTTCACTTGGTGAGTTTCTAATCTTTCATTTTCATGTATTTCATGTTTTGAAACCTTGGTTTTGGGGTTTTTCAAAATTGATGAGTTTTTTTTGAAATTTTGGGATGGGTTGTTGCTTAAATGAGTTTAAAATCTTTTGCATTGCATCACATAAGCATTATAACAGTATTGTCATGCATTTAGATGTGTGCAAATTGATTGTGTACTAGTAGGATTTGATTGGGCTGAGTCTATGATGCTTTTTATATTACATGTCACATGTTCGTGCATTTCCCATACATACATACTCTTTTTTCAATATACTTGCTTTATTTGAACTGTGTTAGGACTTTTCTAATTGTCTCTCTTTCTCCCTTTCTCTTCCATTTGCGTTAGTCTGTGTCTATGGCACCTAAATGCAAGTTTACTCCGTCCAAGAACCCTCTTCGTTCTGGGGCATCCACTTCCTCTGATCCTACTCCATCACATATTCGGTTCGGTGATAAGGATGCCCGTAAGGCCTTCTCGGAGAACTTTTCTCAACGAGGCATTCATTCTGAATGTCAAGTCATCCTAGTGGACTTTGTCGACACTGACCAACCCGATGTCATTCACAGTCGAGGTTGGGAGTCATTATGTGACCTCCCGGTCACATGTCCATCTGTGCTAATCCAAGAGTTTTACTCTAACATGCATGGATTTGATTCTTCAGTACCTTTCTTTCATACTCGTGTTCGAGGTACGCGCATTATTGTCACATCGAAGTTGGTATCCGATGTGCTCCGTGTCCTTAGGGTAGAGTTTCCTGACTACCCTTGTTTTGAGCATCTGAGGATTGTGTCTAAAGATGAGCTCAAATCTACTTTCTGTGAGTGCCCTTCTGATTGGGGTGAGCATCAGTTCACTTACTGTTCGGGCTTTGCAAAAGGCCTTTGGTTTTTTAACATGGTTATGGCTTTTGTTCTTCAGCCTCTTTCTCACTATAACTCTATCACAAAATCTCGTGCTCGATTTTTACTGTCGCTTCTTGAGCATCTTACTATAGATTTTCCTTCTCACTTTATTCTGACTATCCTAGATATCTTTAGGGATTTGGCATCCCGTGATAAGCTCATCTTTCCTTATGCTATCATGAGGATCTTACGCCATTTTTCTGTTCCCTTTCCAGTGTCCGACCATTTTTCCTTTATGTATGCCATAGACTACGCTACTGTTAAACGTAACGAGGCGCAATTTAGGTTGAGACAGTCTAGGTCAGTAGCTCATCCCTCTCATTCAGTTCCATCTCGATCTGCTCCATCCACATCCGCTTCCTCCTCTTCTACGGGCGATGTGACTCTAGGTGACATCATGACGCAGTTTCAATGCATGGATGCTCGCCTTGACACACTCTCTACTGAGTTGTATCAGGTAAACGTTCGTGTCACCGTATAGCACGACGGTAGGTAGTCATGGGTGGCTTTGCTCTTGAGACTTGTCCTCCACCTCCTCCAGTGACATCTGAGGCTGAGTTTAATGATGATGATGGTGATGATGATGATACTTCCAAGGATGATGTTAATGGAGATGCTAGCTCTTTTAGTACAGATGAGATGTCTACTTGACACTCTTATCCTTTATCACTCGTGACAAAAAAATGGAAGTAGTTTTGGATATGAGAGTAGTCATTCTTAAGGGGAGAGTTAGTATAGGACCATTTTGTTAGGGGGAGTGTTGATATCTGAGGGATATAGTGAGGATTATATGTATTTTTTTCTTTTCTTTACTTTAGATACATTTATTCTTGTATATGGGTCTTGTGACCATTATTGACATATATTGTACTTATTTTCTTTATATGTTAATGTATGTTTCTTTCACCTATCCTTACATGTGTTGTTTCTTTTCTCTCTTTATGCACATGCTTCTTATTACGTGTATGCAATCTATTATTTCTGTTTCACACAAAGATGCCTTGATGAGTTTTGTTTAAAGTGTTTTAGAAATACAGGTTGTCAAAGTCTATTTGCCATAAACTCTCTTCTTGCAAAGTCTTTCAAGAGTTTGTGTTAGGATAGATTTTATTGTATTCAACAAGTGAATATAAGTTGAGTGATTTATGACTTCTCTCATATGTTCATTTGTTTGTTGTGGTTTTGTCACGGATTGCCAAAGGGGGAGATTGTTAGGACATATGTGATTCACTTGTTAGGAACATATGTCACTATTTTATGTAATTGGCTAATCCTTTGACAAAACACACTTTACTTGTATTTGGGTAGATCTAGGATGTGTTTAATATTTCAAGAAACTGTGTTTTAAAATCAAGTGTTGAAATCATGCAAGTCTGTCCAAGATCCAAGTTGAAAAGTGCAAGTTCATTAAAGCTCGACAACTAGTATCTATCGAGCTTGAAGAGCTGTTCTAGCCCCGTGGCTCGACAGCTGCTCGACAGATGGCTATCTGTCGAGATTTAAGAAAAACATATTTTCAATTCTGTTTTGACTTTAATCCGTGATTATGTGTCTGGGCTTTCTTTTCTCACAACCCTAAACATATAAAGGATTATTTTAAGGGCCGTTAAAAGTTGCACAAGTATTGAGCAAAGTTTGTTTAAGTAAATTGTGACCAGAGACAGAGTTTGCCCTAGTTCATCGTTCTTATGTAGAAGTTGTTGTGTTTGTGCACCGTAGGGTTTTGTGACCAAGCATGTTCTTGATCTTCATCGTCTGGATGAATTGAAAAACTTTGTAACCAACAACCTTCTCTAGTTGGTAATTGAAGTCGCGTACTAGGATCCATACAATTGGTTAATCACGTACTGGGAGCTGTGCATCAAAAGGAGAGATTGTCACTACAAAACAAGTCTAATTGGGTATTGGGGTAAGGGTTCAACTGTAAGTTGGTAGAAGGTACTAAAATTCCTTTACTTGTAATTGCTTGTTTTAATAATAGTAGATTCTCGGGAGTAATGACCTTAAAATCACTCGATGAGGTTTTTGCCGTGTTGGTTTTCCCCATTTGTAAACAAATCACCGTATCAATTTATTTTCCACTACACTTAGTTTAATTTGTGATTTGTTTGTACTATCACACGCTTTGTATGTTAATTTGAATCTAATTAATTTCACTTGGCTAAATAAGTTGGTTAATTTATCACAATGGGTCAATACGTTTTTGGCCTATCATAATTCATCAAATTATGTGTTGATTCTGTCTTTACTTAGATTGGTCAAGACTATTGGGTGATTCTATTGTTAAGTGAAGTTGTAATAATGACTTTGATAAATTAGATTATATTATTCTATGCTTTAAGATTTATTTTATTCTTGCCATATCATAATTTTATATTTTAGATAGTATTTCTTTTATTTATAAACATTTTTCAAGTTATAAATGTTTACTAAATTTATAAATGTCTTCTAAAAACTATCATATAAAACTTGAGAGAGAGAGAGAGAGAGAGAGAGAGAGAGAGAGAGAGAGAGAGAATTAATTGAATCTCAAGGAAATTTGTTTATATATATATATATATATATATATATAACAAGAAATTTAGATCTCATAAGTGAGCTAGAAATTCATCAAAAAGAGTTAGAATAATAAAATAGTAATATAAAAGATAATAATATAAATAATATAATGATGCTCAAACATTTAATATAACAATTCTTGATTATATTAAAAGTCTAATTTTTCCCCAAATGCTTATATCGCTTATAGAATTTTATTGAGAATACTTGTTATAGTTTGTGGGAGTCAAAAACTTTCACAATTGATGAACAGTTTAAGGTAATGATTATCACAATTAATTTGTAGTGTAGGTAAATGATTCACAATGGGAGATCTAAATAAGGAAAAGTGGGATATGAACGTTATATTATTAATGAACTAGGCTGGCCGAGGATATATTCAACCAAAGGCAATTACAAATTCTCTCAAGTTTGTTTCTCTAATTTTTTAGTGTCCCCTCCAAGTGTGAGTGAAGGTCTTATTTATACCCAATGTCCTTCTCTTTAGTAGTGGGCCATCATGATAGGGGTTAAAAGATACTTGTCCCATCATGTGTCTCCTCTCTCATTTTGATGATGAAAGTGGAATTTTAGGGTGTAAAGCATCGTTCAAGTCAGTCATTTAGTAATAAATATGGCTGGCGTTAGGTGGGAACAACTAATTAATGTGGAAGTGACTATTGCTTGGTTTGTGAGCCACCTCCCCTAGTTCCTTGGATGCATATCTGGGGTTTGGGTTTCTCCTTGACTCTTTCATTGGCTAGACATCCTTGGTCGAAACTACCTGAGGAGCTATGTATTGCATCAGCTTTCATTGGAGGATGGGGGGTTACTTCCTTGGGTGAGCCCTTGGTTCCTTTGCCAAGCTTAGACCCCTTCTCCAAGGGGATATGGAGTCCCTCCGACCACCTTATTCTCTTAATGAGCCCATTGTCCATGGCTCGTGAAATAATTGTGAGAACACTCCCCTACATAGTTGTTTTGCAAAAATAAGTTTTTCAAAATTAAAATTAACAAAATCCTATT
Source organism: Quercus lobata (assembly GCF_001633185.2). NCBI lineage: Eukaryota > Viridiplantae > Streptophyta > Magnoliopsida > Fagales > Fagaceae > Quercus > Quercus lobata. Next base: position 21,125,880 of record NC_044910.1, on the reverse strand, counting down.
TAAGATCGATTTTATCACAAGAAAATTAAGAGGATTAATCAAATTATCATTTTAGAAGAAGATGTTGACAAATCTTAAATACAGAAACTTAGTAATTTTGCATCTTCAAAAGCAAGAAAAATGTATTATGAATATAAAAAAAAATTATAATATATAAAGTTAAATAAGTATTATTCAATTGAAATTGAAATTAAAATAAAAATAAAATAAAAAGCCACATTTCAAGTTGTTGCCTTAAAGCATTCATACTAGGCTAGACAAATAACATTTTTAGTTAAACTTTAGCTAAATCAGCCCAAAAAGTTCCCATATCATGCTCGCCTCACGCCAACCAAAATATGTTAAAGCGACAATACCTCACTAGATTTAGTGAGCTACTGTACTTGGACAAAAATCTCTCTCTCGTTGGGACTCGACGTTGGGTGGTTGTTTGTTCAATGAAGTCGGGCAATGATTTCTACATAAGATGGTCAATTGGTAGCGGATCTATATCGCGGGTGGCTACGCTTTGACATGAGTAGCCAATCTTGAGGGTGAATAGCTTTAACGAAGAAGGAGAAGGTAGGTCAGGTCAAGATAGGGAAAGGGGAAAGAAGATTGGGATTTTTGTGAAAAGTGATTACATTTATAATAAAATTATAAAAAGAATATTTAAATAGAGGAAAAAATAAAAATAAAAATCAATTTTACGGAGCTTGATGTTAATGCTTCAAGGTTTTAAATTGTATTGAGTCAATCTGAAAACTACCTGAAGAGAGGATACATGTGTCCTCTTATTTTGAATTCATATGAATTACTTTTGATTTTTCCTATTTGGAACAAAGGGGGAAGGGGGTTCCCACTTCACTTCCCACGTTTAATATATTTTCTGTTTTTGTTTTGTATTTCTCCACTATTATTTTTCATATTTTTAACTTACTTAGAATGCATACACATTCCAATTAAGCAAATTATAAGAAATATCTTTTCAAACCCTCTCAGATGTTAAAAGTTAATATTTTTTCGAGAATTAATATTAGAACTTAATTGAATGGATCTCGATAATGATTTGGAGAATAACAACCTCGATCTCTATTTTCTAATGTGAGTCTTTTAAGTCAACTATTTTCTAATATATAAATCTTAATAAAAAGGATAAAAAAATAAAAATAGAATAATCATAGGAAAATGTCAATTACTTTATGACTTTATGTTGTGGGGTAGACCATAGGAAAATGTCAGGTATATTTTGAATATTTCATGTGCAAGTGAAGAACCCATCATTGGGCATACTGCATGGAGAAGAGAATCCTATAAAGGAGCTCGTGCGGGTTGTGGCTTGTGATGGACTGACTTCTTGATCATTTCATACACCCGTAAAACGAATCTCCGTAAAATTTCTCGCGAATTTTCAACGGATAATACTAATAGGGAAATGTTAATGGATATCCTTAAGATAATAATTAACAATAACAATTCATTTTTAAAAAGTTTTTATAAAAAAAAATAATAATAATTAATATATTGACAGCTTTTTCTATTTCCCATAAAAGTAGTGTCAAAATTTTCTTAAAATAAATTGTTAACTATTACTTTAAAAACGCTCGTTAGCATGACCCTTGTGACAAAGTATATAGCTCTAGCAGTATTAAATTTCGCTAGAATTATAAAGAATATAACTTTTTTTTTTCTTTGGGAAAAGAAAGAAAAGAAGAAATAACTACTATAAACCAAAACTTGACGTCCATATGTAATGGGCCAGCCCATGAGCAGACTCTCATCAGAACGGGCTTCAGCCCCATCAACGATAGTTTCCAGGCCTACTTTAATTCAAGTTTGAGTTGAGTAAAATCCTTGTTTGGAAGAGGTTATTTTTTAATAAAGTTTAACTATAAAATTGATGGTAATTTAAAGTTATAATCTTACTCAATAAAATATACATTACTGTATATTTTGAAAATTTAACTATTAAATTGCATGTTCTTTACACTTTTAATATACATGTCAAATTTTGTGTGAATCGAATATTATATACTATATAATTCATAAACTTATAAATTATGCATAATTTTAAACTACAAAAACATGCAATTTAAATAATTTATTGATGACATAACTATTGATTTTTAAGTTTCTTGAAATTTTGCAAACATAGAGGATATAAAAAGAAAATGTAATCCAATGGTAGATTTGTCAAAATTCAACTCAAATAAAAAAAATATTGAGTAAGGTTGTAAATTAAGGCTACAATCAATTTTGTAGCTAAATTTTTTTTTTTTTTTTACTATTTTATTGGATTTAAAAAATAATTGAGAGACAAAAGTATAATTATAACTATAATTAATAAAATTTAAAAAGAAATGTACATAAGCGAAACAAATATGGCAAATTAGCAAAGTATATTTGTTTGGTTTAGATTTTTTTGAAAAAAATTTAATTTTAACTTATATGCTTATGTATACCTTGTTAAAGATTCACTTTTCTTAAGGCATGTCATAAATACCAACATAAAAGTGAACTAGGATTCATAATTCACTTAAACACTGTATGTCAGATTCAATTGAAACCTTGAAGTATTTAACCAAGCAATTGTGATATCAAATTGAGTCGACTCCATGAAGCCTCTAAGCCTAAGACTCTAACATTTCAGATTTGATTGAAATCTTAAAAAATTTTACCCCAAGTAGTTATGCTATAATATTGGAGTAAACTATATGAAGCGTTTAATGCCATTAGCCCTATATAGGGCTATGTTCCAAAGTTTGCTCTAATAATCATGCCCCTCCTCATAATTTCTACTCATGTTATTTTTTTGTCTTCCTTTAGCTTGTTTCTTATTAAATAATCACTTTTTTTCACACGAGCATTCATAGGCTTTCATTGCATAATGCATGCACCCAGATCATCTCAAACGACACTATTTTTATCCTCAATTGATGCGACTCCTAGTTTCTCACAAATTACTTCATTCCTTATCATATCTTTCCTAGCGTTGCCAAATATATATTTTTACATCTACCTTTCTACTGGATACTGGACTCAATTTATGATCATATTCATCTTGATTGCCCAACATTTTGAACCATAAAACATAGCTGGCCTTAACAGCAATTCTATAAATTTTTTGCTAAATGATCAAATTTATTTCTTATATGATTATGGTAAAGATGATTTATCTTTCATGTGCAGATGGAAAATGTGGACAAGAGAAGAAACTTGCTGTGCACACTGCATTCAAGATGCCTCAAACAATGGTTAAATACCTCCTCATCCCACCTACCCATCTAGAACTTGTTGGTCACTCAATCATAAATTCCTTCCCTCTCTCCTTTTCTATCTCTCTCACAGCCATATATACTTGTGGAAATTCTCGACCGATTGCTTACTTGATTGTATACATTAGTAGTTGTTTAATCTGAAATTATGAGCTTCATTAATGTCTGATATTAAGATTGTTTTCTGGCGTGAATTTACATTTTGATTACTAAGTATTTTCTTTTATTTTTTAATGCATGGCAGGCATGTGGATCATATCAATATTCTGATTATGGGGGATTTATGCCTGTTTATTGCTTAAATGCATATGGACCTCGGCCTTTGGTGTGTGACACATCATGCCTTATTCCTGTTTTGCTCGAATTGATGATGCTTACTTGCTTGGTTCAATGTATAGTTGCTCAATTAACTGACATGTGTTCCTTTTGAATTAAATAAAAGCAAAGACACTTTTTCCTTGGGACTTGGATCTATGTTACGGTTTGTTAGGCACCTATATTTAATAGGACTTGGTTTAGGTCCATTGCATCTAGTAGATGCACTGAACTCAGTCAAATGGTGACACGTGTCTAAAAGTGGACACATGTCATCATCTCAACGGGTCCAGTACTACTAGACACTAGACCTAATCTTGACCCTATTTGATATTGACTTGCACATTTTTATGTTTGAGATATCATTATCTTTGATGCAACAGAGATAGGCTTAATGCATAATGCATAGGATAATCTTTTCAAGGGAAAAGTCTTGTACTAATTTTGCTCCCGGTAATGCAAAAACTGCTTTCAGATCAGGAAGGATCCCTCATGTTTTAACTTTCACTTTCTTGTGTTCATCAATTTATGCGTTTTATCTTTGTTATCAATTAGTTACAAATTTGAGCTCTCTTGTCTTAATACTTAGGAATGAATATCTGAAAGTTTTTGTAGATATCATGGACGTTACTACAGGTTAGGATTCCTTTATAGAGTGCCTTATGGTAGACCAGAGAGGAAGGTCATATTGTGGAACTGTCTAACATTTGTAGTAACTGTAAAAAAATACAAATGTAAATGCCCAGCATGAGCTTTGATGATTTAAGAGTATAACTGGATCTAAGTTTAACGAAAGTAATAAGTAAATCGCTCACCCTCCTTTTTCAGAATTTGTTTAACATTTTGCAAGTTCTGCAGTTAGTATCAAATAATATGTACTGCCTCCAGGCCCACCATCAACTACTTGAGAATGCTGGGGGAAACCAAAAGCAAATAGTCATAATACCAAAGTGTATGCTAAATGTTTTCAGTAGCTCTTCACTCCAGGTCTTTGAGGAGTAAAAATCTATTGAATGTCTAACTGCATTGTGTGATATAAGACTAAAGTATACCGTGATACCCACAGTTTTGGGTTTATGTGTGGATTTGAGCTTTGAAAACATTGTGTGGGCATGTATTGAGACTCACATGGGTGTTTACTAGGTCGGTTGGGTTACAGAAACAATTATAAGGGCCTAATTGCGATATAATGTATATGTGGCTAGCGCTTTTATTGGGTTTTGACAAATGTTATCAAAGTTAACTTGGTAACATTGTGTGGCATGGGAGGCACAATGATGTCAAAGATTTATTTAGGGAGATTATGATACCCTAAATTATTTGGATTTACGTGTATATTTAGACTTTGAAAACATTGTGTAGGCATGTGTTGAGTTCTGTACTGGGTGTTTACCAAATTTGATTAGACAACAAAAAAGATTACGAGGAGATGCAATTGTAATTTGACTAGAAATTATAAATTTCTTATATTTTGGTTTTTAGAAGGGTAAATATTTTTCTTATCTTGGGTCTCTAGTATTATATATTTTGACCGGAAGTCATATTTTTGCTATTTAAAGGCAGAAATGCAATCAAAGGAAATAAAAAACGATTCTTCAGGCTGTCTATTTAATTAGGGTTTTAATATGTGATAACTGATAGTGATGCCATTTAGTTTATACTCGTTAATGGATGCATTGATATAGGTGCATTCACATTGTATTGGAGTGCATCTAGCTAGAATGGCCTTGCCCCTTGAAATGGTAGAGGAACCTGTTTATGTGAATGCCAAGCAGTACCATGGAATTCTGAGGCAAAGACAGTCACGTGCTAAAGCTGAGCTTGAAAAGAAACTAATAAAAGTTAGAAAGGCTTTTTTTTGGTATTGTGTACTTGGGGTAAATACTAGTACACACCAATTGTTGCATATGTTACTACACATATTTTCTGCACAAGTTACGACTTGAAGTTACGATTTCAATGAAAAAATTGTGTATGGTTGAATTCAACAACCAGACTTGAAGTTAAGATTTCAATGCAAAAAGTGTGTGTACAGTTGTGTGCAACAATCGGTGTGAAATAAATATATCCTTATCCATACCTTAATTATCACAAGTGCACTGCATTACACCATTTTGGGTGATTATTACTTTGCTTCATAATTGTGTGCAATACTAGTTATATCGTAATCCTAATAGATAGTAGGATCAAAAATGGAAAGAGATTCACATGGAACTTAGTGGTGGTGGTGGTGGTACTAAACTAATTTTATGCTTGCAATGTAAGTAGCAATTAGGGTTGTACATGGTTTGGTGTGGTTGGTGGACCTAACCGATTTTACACCTAACTCCAGACTGGACCGATGCGGTTGGCCAAGACCAATGGGGTTGGGCCAAAAACAGTTTTGTTTTTATTATATTATTTTTCTTCTGCACATTTGGACCTTTTCTTACTTTGGGATGGGCTTCTTTTTACTTATGCAATTGGGCTCTTTGGGTTGGCCCAAAAACATATTTAAAAGAGAAAGGATTTATTTTTCTTTGCAATTATGATCATCCTATATAGATATATATATATATATATATAAACAAAATTTAGGTACAATTAGGTGTTATTTCTCATGTTCTCTTCTTAAAATTTAACCATGTGGCTATACTTAACTAAAAATACACTTTCACTGCATGAGAAAAAAGCCACATAACTGAATTTTAAGTATATGTTTTTGGATAGCGACCACGTCTAGCATTTTTGCGTGTCCAGCGTTTTTTGTGGGTCTCGTGCATTGTTCGCGAGACCCGCAAGTACTTTTTTTTTCCAGAAAATAACTTTAAAACTAGGTTCCACGATACTATTTACACATTTAAAAATAATTTTGCTACAGTGTTTTCAGTTTTCGGCAAATACTTTTTTTTCCAAAAAAATAATTTTAAAACTAAGTCCATGGTACTATTCATACATTTAAAAATTATTTTGCTACAATATTTTCAGTTTTCAGCAATAAGCGGTATCCAAACAAACCCTAAGTGAGAAACCTAAGTAATAGCAATTAAGTGCTATATATATAGGAGTTCAAGTTACACCTAGTGTAATTCTAAGCAATGTTATATCACCCAATAACTTGTTATTGAATTTATATTTTGAAAATCCAATAGTTGAATTACACGTTTTATATATTCTTAATATGCATGCCAATCGGATATAATTTACCATTCGATCTATAAACTCATCTTTTATGCATTATTTTAATTACCAAAACTTGAATTTAAACAATTAATTGATGACATGGCTATTAATATTTATTCATCTTTAAATTTTGTAAACATAAAAAATATACAAAGATAATGTAATTTAATAGTGGATTTATCAAAATTCACTTCTAATTAAAAATATTGGGTGAATGTTACACCATGTGTAACTTAAACATAACGCATATATATATATATATATATGTGTGTGTGTGTGTGTGTATTAGAGATACTTTCAACCTATGGGTCCGATCTTAATGATTGTTCTTTATTATTAAACTAAGATATCAATTGATTTTTGGTATTGGCAGGGTTCGAATCTTAACTTTTTTATTCAAGAAAAAAATATTTTAGCAATTAAACTAACTAGAACCTACACATCCCATTTGAATTCAAATTCAGATATCTTTAGGGGAGCAGGGCCAAAAAACCTAGAATTTCAAACCAAAGAAACGCATAGCATAGCAACATAATCAAAATTGCCATTATACTACAAGTCAGTATAATACCTGTAGGGACACGATTATTTAACGACCCAAGAATGACATTGGGCTCGTATGTAAATGGCCCTAATAATATAATTTGTAGAGAGTGGGCTTGAAAGGCAGGACCCTGGTCGCCGGTCAGCAGTTTAGTCGTGGTTTTTATGGAAGCTTTTACATGGGTGGACTTGGCTTAACTAGTTAAGCATTCCATTGGTATGGGTTGTAGGATTTAGGTCCTCGGATTACGTCCGAGGAGCATAGTATCCTTCCCCTTCTCCCTTTCGTAGGATTTTCATCCTCCTTCCAGCCTCCTTCCCCTTGGCTCTCTCTCTCCCTCTTTTATACTAGTGTTCACTTCCCTTTTAGTGTCCAAGTGTAAGTTTCACTTTCTAGGGTGCAGACCTGTCCTATCAATCCATACCTCGAGTGGTTGGGGGTGGTTGGAAAAGTTAAATAGCATGGTTTGGAGTATGGGCCTGTCAGATGCAGGATTCTGTACTACGATGTTGGCAGCTTCCTCCCTTATCCTGCCCCCGTACTGAGTTTGTCATTTTCTTCAGGCGTTTTGTGAGGTGCTGAGCATAAGATCATCCTCAGCCATATCCTTGGGCCTTTTTTGGGCTTTCATTATACGTCCTCAGTAATAGCTCTCCTCGGCTTAGGCCTTGGGCCCTAATGTAGAATGGGCCTGGGCCACGAATTCTCTGGCCCCACAATAGCCCTCAAAATCCTGCTGCCCAAATTTTTAGTTGGGGAGAAGGGTTTTGGTGATGTTGGGCCCATATTATGGCTTGCTCAAATCCTGTACTTTATTGATGTTGGTGTTTTTCCATTTGCATGGGAGATGTGCCGAATTAAGAGGCATCCCTTTAGATTTACTCACGCGGTGTCCTTGACGTTTCAGTGCTCGAGGCGTGCCTTCACAAGGATCTTCAAATCTTATGGTTGCAGATGGTGTTGAAAATCGAGCCAAAACCGTCTTGTTCGTAGCATTCCTTGGAAACCTGCATAAATTAAATGCTACCAACTTGCCCTTTATATAAGTAGGATAGAAGGTTATTCCCCTTACATATAAACCCTTCGGCTCCTTCAAATTCATAATCTTTCAGCCATAATCACAGTCTCTATATCCAGTGCAATCCACCTTTAGTGCAATATGTTTGAGGCACGGGTGGGGGTGAAGGAACCACACCCGCCACAGAGGCACCGGATCCTTCCGAGATTCAAGGTGGTGCGGTCTGGACAGGGGAGACACAGACTCAAGATAATCTTCCGTTTTGACAAGGTGGGGATGATATCTCTGCCTCTTTCAGTCAAAATCCGAAGCAGGTACTGGTCGCATTAGATTTTTGGTGCGTCAGAAGTAAGGTTTTCCGCCATCAGCACCATCTGCTCTATCGCAAGCGTGGCTAACATGGAGGCTCATCAACTTCCTATGTGGCCACCGGCGAACACCCCGCTCCCTGCACCTTTTCTTCAAAGGTGCCAGCTCCATGTTAGGTTCTTTTGCTGCCTGAGTTATGGGCATGTAAAAGTATTGAGGAATAGTTTTCGTAGACAACGTTCTGGAATTGCTACATCTCTCTTCTCTACGCCTCTTCTTCTGTTTTTTCCTCATTTCCTTGTATCTTTTCTTTTTGCCTATGTAGTTAGTTTTCAATACGAGCTTATTCAAGCTCTTTCATTGTACATTGTACTATTTCTTTGTCTTAATAAGAGATGAATCTGTTTCCTTCTAAATACTTTTCTTTTCTGCAGCAATTACTTTGTGAATGGGGTACTACATGTGTATTTTCCTTTAATGATACTTAAAGCAGGAAACCTTGAAACAAAAAGCTACTAATTTGAACTTATCGACATTATCAAGTATAATAATGCTAATCCTTTTCTTTATACATTATGAAATATAAAGACCAATCAACTTATTATCTATATTATTTAGGGACAAATTGTGAGTGATAGGCTGGTACCCAATAAAGGTTGATAGGACCAGACTTTTTGCGTGTGTATGATTATGTGTAGGGACCTAAGAGAAGTTGAAACGAGGGAAATGTCTATAGTTAGAATGGACTGCTAATTGGAAAACAGAATGCTCCCATCGCCAGTCTAGTTCTGCCTTGAAGTGCTAATCGGCACTGGCTTGTCCACTGGGGCCTAGATTTCAAGGGGAGCTCCAGAAAATAACCACGCACGAGGGTAAACCATAACTAGTCAGTAATGGCCGGGCTCAATAGAACAACGTATCACAAGCTTGGATTGGTCAAAGCACATGTCTTGTAGTTAGTTTAAGAGTTAGTTAGAATTAGTTAAGCATAGTACTTAGGCAAGTGCACGTATAACACATTAAACTCGTGGATAACCTTTTAGGCGCCGCACATGACCAATGAGTTGATCAAATAGTAATGAGACGTGTAATGGGAGTAAGGAATCAAGTGTATAGCTAGAGCCATGTAACCCTCACTAAAGAAAATGAAGAAGAATCCAATTGATGCATTGTTTCTTGTTAATTCTCTCGAGTCTTTCTATTTTCCTTGGACGTGGTGACCGTGACTCCCTTGAAGTAGTTTTATTCTCTCTCTCATCTCTATTTCCCTTGGAGGTGGTGACTCCCTCGAAGTTAAGTCACATTCTGTAAGGTTGAATTTAATCAACCATCTTTTTGGCTTTATTCAGTACCAAATTTTCTTGTAATTTAGCATTTAGAAACCATGTATTTAGGTGGGAATTATGTAAGGGTAGTGTGTGAGAGAATGTGAAGAAAAGCTCAAGATTGTGCACTCAACAAGGGACTCGCAACTGGATCTCACGGCTTGCTCGCGGCTTGCAAGTCGTCAAAGGATGCACACGAGTAAAGCATGCAGATGAGCTAAACAGTCATGCCAGCTGAAACACTACAGGACAAAAAGTCTAGTCTGGCTATTCAGTTAGCTCGCAGCTTGACTCGCAACTCAGTCAAGTCACAAGGCCAAGTCGCTAGTCCACTCTATTTGGGAAAAACTGACTCTTCGCATTCCATACACACACCAGTATAAATGTCCCTTATACCCACGAAATGTAGAGAGCTTCCAGAAAGAATTTTGAGAGAGAAACCCTAGAGAAAAATAAGAGTGACTCATCCATAATCTTCATCATTTGATTCTCCAAATTCCTCTACTTTCAACCTCTTCATTATTAAATCCTTGAGAGGTACATTAGCCAAAACATTTTTCTTACCATACCCATATCTGTGAGGAGACTATTTGGTGCTTTGGAAGCAGTTAGGAAGGGACCAATTGATATTGGTTGATGCTATAGGTTATAGCGGAATCCGGTAAGCTAAAGAAAACAAAGGTTCGGCGTAACCTCGTTGGAGCAAGAAGCTTGGAGGGCTTAGGTATACTGGGTAGATTAGGCTTGGAGGGTCTTCTACAGTTCATGTATCTCAACTTCATTCTTTAGTGGATTATTAACCGCTTGGAGGGCGGCGGAGGGGTTTTATGTCGAGAATTTCGATTTCCTCTTTGATAACACATCGTTATGTTGTCCTTGTATTTGCATCTCTCTTCCCTTAATCTTTGCCATTTAATTTATGCTATAGATGTGATTTTATTTGGTTTAGATTGTTTATCAATTCTGTTCTAAGCTTATGTTCATATTACGCACATACATTGTTTGATAATAAGCTTGAATTGGTAATTTGTAATTTGAGGGTCTAAACGTTTATAGTGTTTTATACACTATTTGAATATTCACATTCCATATATACAAACCATCAACATTCTCATTCAACCTTACATAACTGGCAACCTATAAATAGATCCCTAAACACAAACACTCACATCACCAAGAAATAACCTTGAACACTAATATCACTTCAACTCTAATCACATAACCAGAACCCTTAGGCCTTGTTTGGAATGAAAGAATGGAATTGAATGAAAATGAATGAATAGAATGGAATGGAAAGGAATGAAAAGAATAATTTTAGAATATTCTTCCATTCTCTTGTTTGGGAGTTTTAATGGATGAAATGAAAAGTCTATTCCCTTATTTGGGAGTTTAAGTAGGAGAGAATGGAATGAGTAGGAAAGACCACTCATTTCTCTCTATTTCCTTAAAATCTCAAATTTTCATTCCCCCCGAAATTGAGAGGAATGGAAGGGAATGGAATTAGATTTAATGAATTTTTTACTTAAAACTCCTGAAATACTCCTATATATTTAACTATTTATTTTAAAATAGGGGTCTAATAGTAATATTGTCATAAAATAATTATATTTCATTCTCTCTGTGTTATTCCCAAACAAGATTACTTACATTCCATTCATTTTCATTCTTTTATTTTAAAACATTAAATCAAGGTTACTTAATTCCATTCTTTTCCATTCTTTTCCCTTATTTAAATACATTCTATTCCATTTCATTCCATTTCCTTATAATCATTCTATTTCATTCCATTCCATTCCCTTATAAACTCCCCATTAAAGCCTTAAGGGCAGAAGAACTACTGAAGAAGGCAATTTCTAGGGGCAGCAGCTCATAAGACTTATGGTCAATGGGGCTCACAGAGGCCTAACCATCAAATGAACCGGACCCTTACAATGATGTGAGGGTCTGCTCTAGCACTCCTTCTGGCTAGAAGTTAAGTTTAGCCTACGGGTGTTCTAAATCCTTCAGATTATTCGGCATGTGCCTTTCTCTTAATAATTTTTTTTTTTTTTTGGTTAAACTTTCTCTTAATAATTTCACTCTCTTCTTATTGTCACAATGCAAAGCTCGAGGCATGGACCAAACTGTCTAGAGAGTGAAAATATCATGTTTGTCCAAACCAAGAATGATTTTCCTAAGAAGACGTCACAAAATATTATATATATATATATATATATATATATATATTCTCTTATTTCACCTTTGTGTTTCATGTAATATTGGATTGTGCGGTGGCCAAATAGCCCTCAATGTGCAACTGCAATAGTTAAAAGGCAAAATAATTTATATAAACCTTGCACAATATTGTACATTCTTAATAAAATAATTAGAAATAATTATATTGCATGTGTGGTCATGATTGGTTGTACGAGGTTTGACATAGTCAAACAGATAGTTGAGAGAAAACCTTATTACTGTCTAAACACTATTCACCCTTTATCTATTCTCTCCCATTTATCTAGTAATATGAGTTTCAAATATTTATTATTTTATTCTGAAGAGTTCTATTTTATATTTGCTTCTCCCTTTTTTTTAGGAGAGATAGGGGCAGTGGAACCATGAGAGGTCTAGAAGGTACACCAACCTAAGGTTTCACAAAATGACATTTGCCTCAAATTGTAGATGAAATAACACTCTTTTGATATTTGTATAAATATAATAAATTAATTTATATGGCCTTACATGGTGACTTTTCTAATGTAATATTTTTTTAAAGAAAAAATCCAACTCATTTGTACTAATTTTTAAGGGGAGCTATTTAAACAAACCTCGAGCAGAGCATCATTTCGTCTACCCAAATTTCGTCTCTAATTTGGGTTGGATTTTTTTTTTTTTTTTTTTTGTGAGTTTTTAAATGGAACATTTTGTTAGGAGAGTTAAGTATAAGTTTCTTTGTTGCATCAAGGCTAGTGTCATTTTGTGAAGTTTCAAAGGAAATTAGTGTATGTCGATATCTCATTAAGGCCTCTTAATCTAGTGGCACCTCCAGCTCCCCTTAAAGAAGTGAGCTCGGGCTTAGCCCACCGATTTGCTTATGGGGTGAGCTTGACTTCTAGGCAAAAGAAATAATGGGGACAAAAAAAAACAGTGGATGTCTCCTAATTGTAATTGGAGTAGGTGATTCCTTGGATCTTTGTATTAATCAATTATTGGTTGAAGTGGGAGGCATGGAGTATCTAGTAGGCCAGCCTCCCAGAATTAGCGGGCTTAAAGGGGTGGATTTAATTTAAGGGGATGAGTCTCACATCTCCATGTGCTTACTTTAGTGATTAAAATAGATTTGGAGAGGTTGAGGTGATCTTTTGAGTTATGGCTATTCTCATTCTTTTGGAAAATTCAAATGAAATTTTTTAATTTTATGTAGCAAAAATAAAAAAACTTAGATCTTTTGTCTCTTTAGATGATGTTTTAGATAGCATTGTAGCTAGCATTGGTCCTTGAATTGTTTGGGTGCTAGTGTCCGGTGAATATCCGGGAATCACATGATGTCAACTCTGGTGTGGTAATTGGCAATGTGTGTTAACAATAGGTTTGGCTACTACTGTATAAAATAAGGCTGCATTGTGGGCCTTTCCGGGATAAAAATTGAGTTGTATTTAGCCCTTTCTAGAGGCCCATTGCCCATGAAGTTGGACGGATATCTGAAAAGAAATAAAATAAATAAAAAATAAAAACTGGAAAGTCATATTGGAGTATTGAATTGGATCCATCATCTTTCTATTACTAGGATCAAGAATGGGGCTGTCTTTAAGACTGGGGGCCATAAGTTCGGTGTTACTTCGGTCATGGCTTTGCTGACTTATGGGCTCCATTAACGCAAGATAGTAAGCTGGGTCTAACGACCAAAAATGGGTAAAGCTGAAGTCCTGTGCATTGGACTAGTGGTTAAAAGTTACATATTACCATCATAATAAATTCAGTGTATTGAGCTCAAGCCAAATCTACAATATATTTATTTTTAAAATTTCAAAGATTATCAAGGACTATTTGGTAGACCTAAAAATTAGAAGTATTTTTTTAATTAACTCAATTAGTAATTTTTTATCTTCGAATAAAAAGATGAGTTTGAATTAAAAAAAAAAAAAGAGGTTTGATTCCTTGATAGGAGGATAAAGAGATAAATCCCACCTACCTCAAAGTTGTCCTCTCTGTCCAAAAAAAAATTTAATAACAAGATTACAAATATGCAATTAAAGAAATTTAGTGCATTGAGCTCAAGCCAAATCTACAAAATATTTATTTTTAAAATTTCAAAGATTATAAAGGACTATTTGGTAGACCTAAAAATTAGAAGTATTGTTTCAATTAACTCAATTAGTAATTTTTTGTAGTTGAATAAAAAGATGAGTTCGAATTTTAAAAAAATAAAAATAAAGGAGCAGGAGGTTTGATACCCTGATACGAGGATAAAAAGATAAATCCCACCTACCTCAAAGTTGTCTTCTCTGTCCAAAAAAAATTTAATAACAAGATTACAAATATGCAATTAAAGATATTTATATATATAAAAAAGTAACTCAAAAATCAAAATTTACTAGAAAGAAACATAATAATCTTCAAAATTCCAAGACCAAACCTCCTACACACCTCTAAAATTTTAATACCCATTGGCACAAGACAACAAGTCTGGAAGACCAAATTAAATTATGCTCGGCATGTGATGTGAACAGAGAATTAAGGAGACCCAAAGGAACTAAACCAAATCCATCCATCCATGATAGGGTCAGTGGGGGACCCAACCACAGTGAAAGGGCCAATGCTTTCTCCCACTTGCTTTTCTGGGTCCCCCAGTGAGGAAATTCTGGTGGAAGATTCCAACATCCATCCAGAAAGACATATACTACTGTACTGTCAGTGGAGCTTCCCTCCCATTTATGATTTAACACACTCAATTAAATAGATTCCCCTTGCCATGCGTCATCAAAGTATTCGCTTATTATGTGGAAGATTATAGACCATGCAAAGATTTATAAATACCTTATTCTACACCCACTTGATAGTCCAAACCCGCAACCCAAGGCATTGGCTGGGTTAGCCTTTATAGCTGAGGAAAGGACCATGCCGACTTTTAGGCAGCCACAAGTCTACATCACTACCAACTTGGCCAGCACTTTAGCATGCCAGCTAGGGACCTCTCATACCATGATCCATGCCACTTTGAACTGGTCACTCATGTTTGGTGGTGGTGGGTTCACAACTGAAAACTGCATTAACGGCTATCTACAACTATTCTAGAATATCGCTTACTCAACCCAACCCAAAAAAAAAAAAATCTTTACTTGGAATAGTATTCACACACCCAACTTTTAACTCTTTTATATAGGTCCAATATATGTATGAAAATGTTGAAATTAAATTAAGAGTTGACACACAAGTCGAATATGCATTTCGGTATAAAAATAGGTATATTTCTAGAATTACTCTATTAAGAATATCTTAAAGAAAAAAAAAGTCTATAACTTATGTTTCGATGGAAGAAATTACTATAATGGTTTGTTTGTTAATTATCATAAGATTCCAAATATGTACATGCATGATAAATGATGCATATCTCCACTTATTATATATCTAACTAATTTAGTTTTAGAATAAAGTTAGTTAGTCCAATAGGGTTAAATTTGTTGTATACAAAATGTTTTACTTAGTTTACACATACTTCTAAAAGTAACTGAAATTATGATTTGAAATCACCATTTTAAAGTTAGTTTTTTGGGGAATGTGTAAAACAGTGTATGTGTAATAAACACTACTCAACCTAATAGAGTCTTCTTCCTCTTCATTTGGAGTAAGAAAAAGAAAAAAGAAAAAAACTATTTTATAAGGATCTATATAAGAGTCTTCAAACCATCTTCTCTCTCATTGATGCCTCAATTCGCCATGTTGTCAATTGTGACAAGATCCTGTCTCTCTTGCTCTTTTATGAAAGGTAATTTCCTCTTAGCCCCTTTTGCAATTATAATGTAGCAAAGAAT
Organism: Quercus lobata; assembly: GCF_001633185.2. NCBI lineage: Eukaryota > Viridiplantae > Streptophyta > Magnoliopsida > Fagales > Fagaceae > Quercus > Quercus lobata. The sequence goes on along the minus strand of NC_044910.1, from coordinate 21,109,942 downwards.
TCTTCCTGGTAGGTCATGCAATTGCAAATGATTGCTACATGAAATATATTGGCCTTAGTTAGTTGGATAAGATATTCACAGATTAGGAAGGAATTAAATCTTATCCCATTAACTTTTTAATAATGATACCAACCCAAGTCAGCAAATCCTCTTAAACTGGTTCTGGGACCTCAAAATCCCGATCTTGTCTAATTCATCCCACTTTTTCTAACTGGAGTCACATCCACTCATATTCCTTTCTTTCTAAGCCGCCCCCCCTCCTTTTTTTTTTTTTTTTTTTTTTTTTACAATACTAGTCTCGTAAGTCGTATCCCTTTCTTATTACTTTCATGTATATGTAATTATTCTTAATGAGCAGTTGATTACAAGTCTAACCCGATTCATTAGCACATATTAAGGAGAAGTGAGAACACTTAAAAAGCCATCAGGAGTGGACCAATGGGGGACACTCCGGATACTTAAGTCAATAGGACTTCTCACTAAATGAGACCTTGTGAAATGAGGTCAAGATTATTTATACCTTTCTCTTTTAATAACCCCTCTTTTATGCTCATTGAATAGGAAAATTAGTCCATCATCCAACCTAGGGATTTAAAATTCAAATCCGGGTGTGTCCTTCCCAAATATGGAAATATCTTACAACAATAGTTATTCACCTAGAAATCTTCGAAGTTAATCCCAAAAGGATTGGCTTAGTGGTTTCTAAAGATTTATGATATCTATGAGATCCTAGGTTCGAAAACTATCTCACTTAACTTTAGCATAGTTTTGCTTAACTTTTTGTTTTTGAAGAGCTCACTTAAGCAAGAAAGGTAGTTCACTAGAGCGAGATCATTCTAACTTAAGTGAGATAGTTTTAGTATGTTATTGCATTGTAGAATTTTGTAGAAAATGAGGGAAAAGAAGCCTTTAATGGCTAGTAACAGCTAAGGGAACATTTTAGAGTGCTTGTCATGACCAAAGTGACCATTTAAAAGTTCATTTTCAATGAAAAATCTTCATTGTTTATAAGTATATTTTCATATTCATTTTTTTTTTAAGATTTTGCGCATCATTAGAGAAATTTATAGGATTATCCAAGTTTCCTTCTTGCAGAATTTGACTTATTTGTATCTGTGAATACCTTATTTTGCAACTCTCATTTAACCTCATTTGCATCTCATGTGCATATCATCATCATATCATAGGGGTAAAATTGTAATTTTGATTAATTGATTTCCAGTTGCATTGCATGAAATAAATCTTGAATTCATAACAATCGAAACGACAGTTCATGAGCCTTAATCGGGCCACTAGTTTGAAAGATATCATGAAAAGCAATGTGCACTTGCATGAATTGTCTCAACCACACATGATTATAAAGTCTTAAATTTTGATTGGTCTATTTTTAGTCTAATTTAAGTTTAATGATGTGTCATAACACTACTGGTTGTAGGTTTAATTTATTGTGAAGTTGCATGTATCCGATTCAATACGAAGACAATGCATTAATTATTTCCTTAAAATTGGTTAAAATTGATTAAATTAAATTATTTTGAAGTTAATTTTCTGAGCTAAGGTCCAAGAAAGTTTGAAAAATGGTGAAAATTCAGAAGGATATTAGATCACAATTCAATCGGAAAGAATCAAACCAAAAAGGCCAAAATCCAGAGGTGTCAAGAACCAAGTGTCAATTTGCACTTGGACTAGAACCTTCAGATTTCCTTCATTTTTTGGTTTGGCTTGCTCTCCACTTAGTTTGACCTTGATTCCTATGGTTTTCACTCAGAATTCCAAAATTTTCAAAGTACCCTAGAATTTCATCTCTACACCTGAAATTTCTTCACTTTTCTCTATCCCTACTCTCTACAGTTAGTAGTAAGCAAGGTTCCTTTGGTGTTTTGGTCATCTTGGTCTCAATTCACTAGAAGGGTTAGCTTGATTCTTTTGGTCTCTAGCTATCAACTTTTTATTACGAATCCTACTCTAGAAAATCTTTCTTGCTTAGAGTGCTTGGGAGTGCTAGTGAATGCAGGTAAGATTGCTAGTGCTTACTAGTCTATTTTGGTTCACAAACACTCGTAAAGGGGAATAGAACACCTAATTAGCGACCAGGAGTGAATAAACCGGGGACTTTCCAATGCATAAATCAGCAGGTTTCTCTCTAAAGGAGAGCTTGTTGTGAAATAAGGTCAAGATTGTTCATACCTTATTCAGTCTATATAACCATCCTTTTATACTTATTTGGGGAAGAAATTAGTCTATCATCCAAGCTCAGGATTTAAAATTCAAATCTTGACACTTCCATTCCCCAACATGGATAATATCTTGCAGCAAATAACGATTCATCTAGAAATTTTGGCAATTAATTAGGCTTTAAAACTCAGTTCCATGCAAGGAGTTGGCGAACTTTCGTCTTTTTCTCTTCAAGCTCTTTCTGGTTTTACGCAACTACGATGTCATCAATTTATGTTGAGATGCCAAATCAGCACACTACTCATTATGCCAACCTACCTTGTCATTTTTTGAAGATTAGGTATAACAAGTCAAATTTCACTATACTTCAAGGTGTCAGTATAAATTATCCTAATTTTAATGTACGCATTATGCACCACATTACAAACGAAAAAATATATATAAAGAAGAGGTACCCATATGATATACCATAACTTATAAGATGTAATTTTTATTATATAGTTTATAGTTTTTATCTATTGTTGCTTTTTTGTTTTTATATAATAAAAAATAGAATAAAATCTCATAAATCAGCAAAATAAGATGTAACAAGTTAAAGGTTTTTTTTTTAAGAAAGTTTTAACTTATAGTGTCCGCTTCTAATGATAGATCTTTATCATTAGACTAAGGCATTAATCGATTTTTGGTGTAGGCAAGGATTACATCCTAGATTTCTTATTTCAACAATCAGATATTTTATCAGTTGAGCTAACTAGAACCCACTAAAGGTACATTTAAATTGTCAATTTGGTATATTTTATTTTCATTGATTTATTTTTCTTTTAAAAAAAACTGGAAAAATATACCGTCAATTCCTAATTAGATTTCAATACTTCATATAAGTCTATCACATATACTTGAAAATGTTAAAATCCAATTAAAAATTAACACATAAACAGGAGGGAGGAAAAGATGTGCTACTAGCATTACTTTATATCTAAATATGAAGAAATCAACTACAGCAGAACACTATCTTTCCAAGTCTTTTTTTATTTTTCTGAGTCAATCTTTCCTAGTCAATTATGATTAGAAAGTTGTCAAAAATTTAGATGAGTGCGTGATAGAGCAGTATTTATAGACCGGTTTCGCACACTGTTGTTTGGACTTTGAATTAAATCGTTGAACCAGTCTTTCTTCTGTTCACGTAATATTGAAGGACAGCACCACGAAATAAATTGCTTTTAAATTTTTCCTAGAAAACCAATTATTTTCATGTTTCCCCCAGATGGAGACAAACGGTGGGTACCTAGTACCTACCTAAGCGGGCAAAACAGAAAAGAAAATTGCAAGATGGTGGTTATTATTGCATTCATGAGTAGTTGATGAATTTTATCAAGTTTAATAAGTTAGATAGTCAGGCTTACTCTTCTAAATACCGGCAAATCTTCCGTCCGATGCATAGTGATTAATGCCCAAGGACAGATGCCAGCACGTAAGCAATTTAAACACGTGTATGAATTGTGTCGGGTCAAGTGCACTAGAGCCAAACCACACCTCTAAATATAAAATTCTTTTAATAACTACTGAGCTGATAACCTGTGAATGGTAGAAAGTATTGTTAATGGTAGACTAATGTTGAGTATCAGCTGGCTACAAGTACCTTTCATTGCCGCATAAATTCATAATCCATTTCTCATTGCCCAAGTTGGGAGTGGTAAATGTTCAAATATTCTCAAACAAGCAAAGAATGGAAATAATGCTATGGTCTCACATAATGACATCTAGAACATTATGACCTTTTCCTCTTTTGAAGTTACGTAAAGGAAAGATTAAAGAAAATTTTTGAAAATGAGACCCCAAGTTAGTATAGCCAAAGTTGGGAGTCGTTAGCTCAGCTGGTTGAATCCATTCAACTCATCTGAAAATGAATCAATGGCATAAACATTTAGGCCTCTCGTCCGTCTAGGCGCCCCTCCTTTGAGAGTGGACAAATCCAACCCAATCCTGCTCAGGACACATATACATGCCAATAAGTTGAAAATCTCACCTTTTAGGTATCAATAAAAATAAATAAATAAATCACACATGTACAAAACTTACAAGTCCTTTGTAGCAGTTTTCAGTTCTGGATTTCCACGATTAATGATGATTTTCTGATCAATTTTTGAAATTGACAAGTCCAGAGGAAGATCAACCCCATATGGTGCTGAATTGACATTTTAAACACTTCAAATTTAATTTTCATGGCATATAAAATCTACAAGAATAAATGAACACTAGTCACATGATACTAGTTTATTTGAGGGACTTCTTACATGATTTAGGGGCAGCAGTGACATTTCCATCAAGTCCCAAGAGTTCCTACACCAAATGAGAGTTGTTATGTCAGAATTAAGGAGTGGAATTATTTTCTGGCAACAGAAAAAATTTAAAACATAGTATCTGCAACAGCATTAGGTGTGGTGCAAGGCATCAGACAAATTACCTTAAGATTTTCATAGCACTCTTCAAGATTATCATTATACAAGAAATGATCAAAAATGCCTGATGATTTCCCTTGCTCCATTTCTGCCTGAGCATTTCGGAGTCGCTTTAGGATCTGTTCCTCTGTCTCTGTCCCCCTGTTTACATTATTCAAGTTGGAACCAAGATGGTAGAATTTGAGAATAGAAAAGATATAAATGGGAATCTCCAACTCACCTTGCACGGAGGCGCTTCTCCAGCTCCTCCATTGATGGTGGGGAGACAAAGATGAATATAGCTTCAAGAGAACTAGCCCTTACAGACCTTGCCCCTTGAACATCGATGTCAAGAATACATCTCTACATTGAAAGGAGACAAAAGCATTAGCAGAGAGAAAACTATATTTTAAATTTGCTACAAAAAGGCAATGCTTGTTTGATAGTGTAATTCACAAAGCTTCTACAATTATCCAATAAAAAATTTTTAAAAATATATATCAATGTCAGCACACCAAAATCTAGATGATATTTCTTATCTTAGGAAAACTTATGATTCCAACTCAAGCCCTCTTATAATTCATATCATATAAGGTAATAACAACCAACACGCAGTATTGTAACTCTCTAGCATTGCCTGGTCTCCTACATAAGGAGAACCAATGTTCAAATCAAACCTGACTCTTTTAACAATTGAATTATAAATTAAATTTTTAAAAACAAAAAAGTTATTTTAAGAAATTAACTTGGTTAAAACACTCATCATTAAGCACCAAACAAACTACAAACTTATAAGCATTTTAATTTTAATTTTAGGGCAATAAAATCATAAGTAAATTCCCATCGGTAACCAACCAAAAAGGCTCACTATTGATTCCATCAACAAAGAAAAATAACTCAATGCAATTTGCTGATATAAACTGTTAGCTTCCTCATTTAGTGGCAAAAGAATGAGAAAACACACATTTTTACACCACTGCTTTTTGTAGATCTAAAATAAATGAAAGCCATACCCTAGTCAAAAGTGATCCCAAAACAAATAATACATACATGCTGTATCTGGGAAGTAAATAATTGGTTTTAAAGACACAAATATACACAGATTTACCTTCCCGGCATCTGCTACCACTTCAACAGCTTCAACACTAGTTCCATAGAGATTTCCATGAACAGAAGCAAACTCAAGAAACTTTCCATCTTTTATGTCTTTCTCCATAACACTTCGTTCGGTGAAATGGTAATGAATACCATCCATCTCCATGTTCCTTGGAGCCCGGGTTGTGTGGCTCACAGAAAACCCAAACATAGATGGAAATTCCTTCATAAGCATGGATATCAGTGTACCCTTACCTACTCCAGAAGGACCACTGATAACAACTGGCTTCTCGGCGTTGCCCTTCACACCCTTGCTCCAAGCAACAACCTCAGTCCCCAATATTTTTCTCTGTTCCCTAACATATTGGGTGTCCACCTACCAATATTTAAGCAAATCAAACAGTTTAAGGTACAGAAGGATTAAGTATTTACATGAAATTTACAACTGCTGGATTGGGGGTGTTCAAATACCAGTAAAAAAAAATTATTGTTTCGATTTAGGCTAACATAGTATTCAAAACAAACTTCTTTTTTATGTTCTCTATGGCATCAGAAATGTGATTATTTCAAATTTTTTGGGAAAGAAAATCATTTGGATTTCAATTATCATCATGGTGCTGAACCTTTTATCTTGTACCATCTCAACTTCAAAGTACTTTGCAACCTGAACTGCGGTAAGAAAGTAATAAATGACTTCATTTTAAAGGTTCTAAAATGTTTGTATGATACCAACCTCAAGAAACCAAACGCCATCATCTATGCTAGAACCTTTCTGAATAACCAATATTTGACCCTCATTTAAAGGCACTGCTGAATGGCCTTTACATGGCTTGGGTTTTGTTCCTAGCACAGTAGGATTCACCCTGCAAATTCAAACAGACATTAGTAACCACACCTTAATGAAGCTACTCTAAGGCTAAACAATAAACTCACCATCCGCCTCTACTATGGTCCAAAACTTGAACTCTGATTGATTCATCATCAGCTCCACCAATCAGGTACTGTTAAAAAGATACACGGACAATTTTCAATTGGGAAAATATGATTGACACAGTGAATCACTAAAGCACAAAGAGAAACACCATAGGAGATCATAATCATAAATTGGATCATCATACTGCTTTATTGCCAATGACAGTTGGTGTTGAATCCTTAGATTTCAAATCAAACCCATTTGAAAAACCCTTCTGCAGATCATCCTCAATGAAAGCTGGGGCTTCTCCCTGATGAACACAAGAAAATACAGATCAAATTAGAAGAAAGCGATCTCTTTGATCCACATTTAGACGTCACTATCTACTTGCATTAAAGTTCAAATTTTCCCACTATGCACAATGAAAGTGGTGAAATATAATATTAAAAGCTCACCATTGAGAACTCTATGCCACAAACTCTAGATTCACCCTGGTCAACATACATGGAAAGGTATGAGAATACACACAGATTTTTCTGGATCTAGCAACAAATGCAAAATTCTAGCCATAAAGGCACAAAAACCCCCCATTGAAGCAATCAAACACTATGACAAATACAAATATTTACAAAATAAAAGCAAAAACGCAAACTTGAACAGCATAAAAACAAAAACAGACTCCAAGAATCAAAACCCAGTTGCCCAATTAATGTTTCAACTTCTATGTACAAAAATCAAACGTATTCCATTGAAATAACCCATGTTAGTTTTATTTTTTTTTAAAAAAAAATTGACAGAGCCAAAAACCATGGATCAAACAATTAATTGGAACTAAACACAATGAACAATGCAATGGGGATGAAAAAAATTAAAAGAAACCGAAATAAATCTAATTGAGTGAGACCCCTTACCTTTGAATAAGCAGCGGCCTCTATGGCCAAAAACCAGTGATTGGTATTTATAAGGAGAGATTAAACTTTAAAGAAAGCCCACTTTTTTTTTTTTTGTTGGTGGTGTGCGTGTGTATGTGTGTATGGGTTCTTTTTCAACCTTAAGTCTCTGAAAATCAAATCAGAACAAACTTAGGAAGAAAAAAAGAACAAGGCTTGTAAAAGAAGTCGCAAGATAAATTGAGAGGCATTCTATTCTCACTTGGTATTTGTAGGAAAGAGATTCCATTCCTTTCTTCTTTCTATCTAAGGCTCTAGAGAGAGAGAGAAAAAAGGGGTGTCTTTTTGGTCGCATTCAATTCACGCAACAACATGAAAGACCGGCTTTCGTTTTCTTGTGAGGTGCTTATGAAGCTTCTTGCCTTTTACGGAGTATTTCTTTACTATTTTTTTTTTTTAATTGGGATATTTATTTACTATTGTTTTTGGGCCTATTGATAGATTACATAGTTTTTTTCTTCAAACATTTATAGAAGATTTAAATTGGTAAAGATTCATTTTCAAAAAAAAAAAAAAAAAGTTGGTAAAGATTCCATCAAAAAAATATATAAATAAATTGGTAAAGATTTTTATGATTCAATTTTTGTCAACACCCAAAAAATAAAAAAAACTTTTAGGCTTTCTCTTTTTATTTTGAATGAAAGTATGAACAAAGCATTTTCATTACATTTTTATAACAAAATTTAAATAATAAATTGTTAATGATTGATAAAAAAAATGACTTAATAGTGGGTTTAAATGGGAGCCAATAACAACTTGTCAGTTTTATTATGAAATTATTATAAAATTGTTCTATAGTACCACTTTATTTCTTTTTTGTTTTTTTAGGAGAAAAAAAAAGTTTTAGATGTAAAAGAATATTTTATTTTTTGAATCCAAGCGTAAAAGAATTTGATTCTTAAAAAAACCTTGATTTTTTTTTTTTTTTTTTGGTTGAGGTGTAAAAGAATTTGATTCTCAAAACAAAAGGTTCTAAAAGAATTTTATTAGGGGCAAAATAATTTGGGTCCTTCTAAAAACAAGTAAATTAGAAATTAAACAAAAAATAAAAAGAAAATACCCTGCTAACAGTGACCACCTTTGGAAGGATTCAAATGTTAAGGGAAGTACCATGTGCGACTCTATCGTTGTGTGACGGTGAAGGAAAGTACTTTAGATTCTAATCAAGTGAGAGACTGACACGTTTGTTCATACGTGATAGGGAGCTGACACGTGTGGTAATAACATACATCAGTTTTGTTTGGCCTAAACTCTTGCCTAGCCCAAAAGAGTAAGAAAAGATAAATATTGGAAGGGTTATTATAACCTTTTTCTCTTTGCGGACTCTTGCTTTTTTTTTCTTTTTTTCTTTTTTTGTTGATGGGACGGACTCTTGCTTATTGGATGAATGATATTGCAACAAAAAAATCTAAAAGAATGAGTTTCATAATTTCATCAAATATTAAATTAATTGTTCGGATAATATATTAAAAACAAAGTGAAAAAGTTAAACCAACCCTCTCATGTCAAACCCTATTTTGAGTATGAGTACAATAATACATTCATAGTTTCAACGTTCAACTCACCCTCACCAACTATGAAAATTAAATAATTAAATAAAGCAATCACTTTTAGTTCATAGTTGATGATGGAAAGAATAGTATGTAAGCCAATCGTCTAAACTCACAATACTAGGGAACCCAAAGAGTGAAAATGCCGACACTTACAATACTAGAGTGAAAATGCCGACAGAGTGTGCTGGTGTGGTACTGGGCAAAGACCTAACATGTAAAATATCAAATGGAAAGCAATTAAATAACAATTAAATAAACACAAATGGAAAAATATCAAATTTGACCTCACATGTAAAGGTTGACCAAATAAAATATGGAAAGCAAATTAACATATTTAAATAGCCTAAAATAGAGAATTCAAAATCAATTAGATTTAAAAAAAAAAAAAAAAAAAAAAAAAAAAAAAAAAAAAAACAACAACAACAACAACAACAACAGGTGAAAAAAAAAATTAGTTAAGTAAAAAATAATAATTTTGCTCTAATTAGGGTTTGGAGTGCATACGCATACTTAACTACATGTGTATGCATGGTCGAAACCATGCTTAAGCATGCATATGCATCCTTAGCACAAAATCTGTAAAACCGCTCGGCTTGTAATCTGGTCTCCATTATGTGTTGCTACTTGCTAGGCCATATTTAATTAAAGATTAAAAAAAAAAAAAAAAAACCATAGTCCTAAAGTTAAACATACATTATGAACTAGATTTAAAAAAAAGCACAAACAACATGTTAAATATCACATAATAACAAAAAAAGAAACACATTAAAACCAAATTAAACAAATATTATTGAACATGAAAAACTAACAATTAAATAAACACAAAAGGAAAAATATCAAATTAAACCTAACATGTAAAGGTTGACCAAATAAAATATGGAAAGCAAATTAACATATTAAATAACCTAAAATAGAGAATTCAAAGTCAATCAGATTTTAAAAAGAAAAAAAAACATGTGAATAAAAATTATTTAAATAAAAAATAATAATTTTGCCCTAATCTGGATTCGAAATGCATACACATACTTAACCACATGTGTATGCATGGTCAAAACCATGCTTAAGCATGCATTTGCATCCTTAGCACAAAATCTATAAAATCATATATTTGCATATTGTAACAAACAAAGATAAAACATATGAAATCAAATAAGCATGTTAGAAACCCTAAATACTAAACTAACATAAAGCAAATAAAGCAAACATCAACATAAAAAAATAATCATGAAACAAATCAAATAAGTATACTAAACTACATTAAATAAATAATCACATCAATCTTTACATAGAAACTAAAATAACAAAGCAAGAACATATTATAATCAACCCAAGATTAGATTAACACATATCAAACATAATAAAAAACAACAAACAAATCAAATATAACAAGTTAGAGAAATTGTAAGGGGTCCGAGGACTGAAGAGAATTAGAATACGAAAGCGTCTCATACAATCCCACCCGTATAAGGGTATCCACCCCGAAGACATCACTAACTCGAGGATGTGAGGGAATGCAGAATGGTGTTATATAAGAACTTATGGAGAAGAGGAAGGACCATAAGGGGGGTAAAGACGGTGGGAGGAAGCTTCCTGAAAAAGCATACCTTCCCCCTCCGCATTGAATACCCTACAACAACCTTATCAGCTACATTAATGAAGAAATGACACTTGAACAATTACTTCACAGCTAGCAGCTCCATTTACCACCTTCAGTGGAACTTTGATGGGACAAGTATCTTGAAAAAATGCCTTGAAGCATACAAATGGAGGGTTAGGATGTAAGGAGGAAGGATATATAAGGAAGAGGAACCTCCAGATTAAGGGGTTGAACATTTTCTTCAAGGATAAGAGAAAAAGAAAAGGTGATAATGGATAAGATAGGGCAAAACTTGGAACATTTGTGAATAAGTAACCAATCCTCGGACAAACTCGAGGAGAGTATCATTTGTAACAGCTACTTAAGAGAAAATTATATAACACTTCAAATTCTTTAGCCATAAACTAAAACTTGATCTTGAACCACTATTGAACTGTCTTCCCACTCTCTTTAGAAATTCTATTGTTTGGGCTTGGTAAGGCCAAGGCATCATTGTTCTTACTGGGCTTGGACTATTACTTTCTGAATACTTATAGAAACTATATTAAGAACTTATATAAATCATATTAAACAAAGAATGAGTTCATGGAAAAAACACTCACCTTACTTAATATTATGGGTTTAGAGCTTTGTTTAACCGATCCCTCAGTGCCGACAACACAAAGATTAGATTTAGGGAACAAAGATAATAAAGAACACAATAGTTCTAAGGAATCATAACTCAAGAACAACTTATATTGAAAAGATTTTGTAAAAAAAATTAAAAAAACAAGTTTCTGCCTTAAAACATTAACTAAAGAGAGGTTTTTTTAGGCTAGAAAAATGTGCAGCTGTTGTATGAGTGATTAGAAAAGATGATTAGGGTTTTAGAAAACAAAGAGATACTCTCTCTAGCTCGGGTTTATATTGGAGACATAAGGTGAGTATTAATATGTGTAAACTATGGTTTTCAGGGATTTTTTTGAGGGTTTTGGACGTTTTTTAAGGGTCTAGGGCCTGTCCCCTATCAAAGAATGAAGCTTTGGGCCATTTAAACTGAAGTTTTAGAATGCACCATGTATGCGCATACACGACTTCAAACAAGCACGCGTAGAATCCTAAATTGATTGCACTATTAGCCCGACTTCAAACAGCCATAAATTACACAAAATTTATGTTCAAATTAAATCCCAAGATGTCTACTTTTCCAATGAAATAAACCTCACTCAAAAGTTATTTATGGAACAAATGTTATGGTCAAACATTGAGCAAATGTCATTTTTTAGCATCGTTTTCAAAGCAATTCGAACTCTTTTGAGTTATGATTACTTTTGAACTATTGAGAACTCTTTAATTACCCTTGGTTGATTATTTTAAGCTTATCATTAAGGCTGGGGATTAAAGGTTATTAACAAGTACAAAATGAGGTGTCTACATGGAGCACAGTGGAGTTAATGCCCTAAGATCTCCAGGTTTAATTTCTCATACTTGGTGGATATGACTATGTAGGTAGATCTTTAAGCATGGTCTAAATGTTCTTTCCATATAGAGATAGTGGAGAGGAGGATATGCAAAGGCTAGAGAGCTAAGTGTAGCTACTTATCTGTCGAGTTTTACTCTTCTATTATCATGTTGTGTTGGACGAGTAGGCGATGGATGGATTGCATTGCAGGGTACCAAACAAGGCTACCCAATGACTTTTGTGTACCTAATGACTACCATGGACTTGAAGATTCTCATGTGTTAGAGTGATTTAGATTTAGTGAAAATGTTCCCTATCAATTTTGGTAAGAAAAACGAGGATGGTGGAGGTATGTATAGGTTAGTATACAATCATGATATGAGTTTAGGAGTATATACAAACATTGGAGGAGCATGAGAGACCAGTTTTCCTTTTGGATCACTTTGGGATGCTTCTAGGGACTAAATTTGTGTTAACAATTGCATTTTTTACCTTTTCTTTTGCCCAATGAGTAGGAAATAAATTGAAAGATCCTTTACTATTGGTGAAATGGTTTAGAGCTTTGGCTCAACTATTCGAAACCTCTCTTTTAAGTCTTGGATTAGCAAATCTATCGTAGAGAATATCTTATACTCAGTCACTCAGGTTTTAGAAAATAGAGAAGTCATATGTTCCCTTGCAAGTTGCCTAGGAACATAAGTTCATGTATTTCCCTACTCGATTCCAGGTTCATTGAATATCCATATTTATGGATACAAGAGTGGTGCATTCAATCTCTCAAAACTTCACTACCATTCCACTTTTAAAGAAATACTTGCAGTAAAACATAGAATTGAAAATTTCCAGTTTCACCTTCCTAGCCACAACTTTTTCATTGAAATGGATATGTATTCCTTCCCAAAAACACTTCATTTTTTAAAGGAACATACTTCCTCATTCTCAACTTCTTAGATGGGCAAATTGGTTTTTACAAAAAAAATTCCAAGTAAAACACATATAAGGGAGATATAATATTATTGCAGACTACCTTTCCAGAAATCCTCCTCCTATAAACATTGCCATAATTCATTCCCCTTTGTGTGTCTATCCTATTAGAGTTCTTTCATCTTTTGCCCTCTACCCCATTAATGGTCCTGAAAATATCATAAGTCTTCTTCCCCTGTTTGTGATACTCTAGCTTGTTATCAATTACCAAGATCTAAATCATTTTCTAGTTCGATTACAAGTTTCCTTTGCCAAATAAGAGTTCTCTCTTCCAACATCTTTCTTAAATGTAAAGATATATGCAATGTTTAATTTAAAAGTAGGATTTTGGCAAGTTGGCCATCCAAAAGATGGGTTTAAGATTGCATTTTGCAGTCTACTTCACCATTACCATTGAACAATTATGCCTTTTTTGGCTTTAAAATTGCACTGTCACACTTTCAAAAGACAATGGTCTCGTTGTTCTAGCCTCTCCTATCCAATGCACTAATTTATGTTGTTGAGACATCATGACAACTTGTATTTTTTTTTTTTTTTCCAATTTTGAATTGGTAATAGTTGTTGCACATGATGAAATCTAGATTTTTGCTGAGTTCGACTTTGAGCCAAATTACCTTTATTTTGGCATTTATAACCCTTAATTATTGTTTAATTACCCATTTAAAAGAAAATTTCAACAACTATTTAGGATTATCACTATTTACCAATCTAACTTATCAAATGTGTGCACCCTCATAATTATTTTAAATCTAATCTAGTAGAATTATGACACGTCATTAATTCAAATTAATTCTTCATGGAACCAATCAAAATTAGTTGTTCATAATCACACATGATTAGACTCAATTATGTGGATGCATCTTTGTCGTTGAAATTTGATTTTGCCATATCTATAAATCTAGTGGTTCGATTGGTGCTCTTGACATATCATTTTGATTGTTAAGACTTTAGGGTTTATTTTATGTGAAGTAATTGGAAATATAAAGATCAAAATTACAATTTTACCTTTAGGATATGAAATTGCCCTTTTTCCCTTGGATGAGGTTCAATGGAGGTTGAGAAAATGGGGTGTCTACATTTGGTTGAGCATAAAATTCTATTGTCTTGAAGGCTACTCTAGAGTGCCTAGAGATAATTTTAATTTATATACTTTCTCATCCTATCGTTTTACTTGGGATCCTTCTGGTTGTATCATGTAAATATTTTCCTTTAATTTACCCATGAGGAGTGTCATTTGATTGATAACTAATTGATGTAGTTTCAAGTCTAATTTTGTTACCTTGGTCTTGATGATTCAAACTAGGTTAACTTTTCCACCAGGAGTATTTTCCAAAAAATTCTACATTGGATTTGCTAAGAAAACCTCATGGCCCCTTCCATCATCCCATTTTGACCCCTTGGGATTTTTTGGAACATTTTTCATAAAAATCAAGATCCTAAAAACGTGTTTTTCAAATCCAATTAACACTCGAAATTTAGTGAATTTCATAAAATTGCAAGACTCATTTGTCTCAATGGGATTATGGTGCAAATGCTAATTCAAACTTACGGTTAAACCCTAAAAATTAAGGATTTTAATTAATTTTGACCCACCACTATTGCCACCTGCCATCACCCACCCTTTGTTTACCAAATCTAATTAGTGCTCAGGATTTGTTGAATTTTAAATAACTGTAAAACTCATTTATGTCAATCAAATTAAGGAGCAAGCTCTAATGCAAACATACGATCAAACCCTAAAATCAAGGATTTTAACTAAGTTTGATCCACCACTGGCGCCACCTACCATAAATCATCCATTGTCAATGCCATTATTGATCAAATTCCTACTATTTTTCAAACCATCACCATTTTCCACAACTTTAACTGCCACCATTATTGGGTATTTTAATTGTATCCAAAATTATTCAAAACATATACTCTTTTTTTACTTTTCAGATTATAAAGGAAAACAAATAATTTTCTCTATAATCATTTTCCATTGAAAATATTTCCCTCCAAATAACATTTTCCATGGAAAAAAAAAAAGTTGTGGGAGGTGGTGAGGCGAAGAATGTGCAAAGAACGCAGTCATGACACAAAGTTGGAAATGGTGGGAGGGCTACTTGCACTTGTAGGACCTATAATTATTGAGTTGTAATGATTATTTATTTATTTATTTTAGATATGATCGAATTTTAATTTATATCGTCCCCTCCATTATGATTGTTTATTCTTATCAAACCAAGACACTAATCAATTTTCAATTTATAGCTATAATGATCTTTTGGTATTGAAATTTTAGTAGTGTGAATATATAGATATGAAGAGAGAGAGAGAGAGAGAGAGAGAGAGAGAGAGAGAGAGAGAATTAAATAATTAGTGTGACAATTTTTATATTAAGCAACTGATATGGTATGCATAAGATGTCATAGGAATTTGTAAAATCTCTTATAATAAGAATTAGAGCAAAGTTTGGCTTCAAACATGTTTCGAGCCTTGGGCTCCAGTTATCAATAGGAATATAACATTTGTCCTGATCACGTGCAATGTATATCACTCACTTAACCCAACCAATCAAGTGAGTCATATATATTGTACATGATAAGACACATATTATCTTCCTATTGAACATGTTTGGATCCAAACATTTGTCTAAAAATTATATTAACCTTAGAAACACTCAATATTTTAAATACATTATTAATAACTTTGCTTAATTTCTTATAAGATTATGTGGCAGTAAAAGAAATAATTCAACATTTGTTGTTTTACCAATTCAATTTTCATTCAAATTTGTAATATAATATACCCTTAAAAGTCTCTATTTGTGTTTTGGGATTTTTTTTTTTCATTTTCCTTTTCTTATGCTGAATTTTAATTATTATTTTTTAAAACTTTGAATCCAACGAATATATATATATATATATATAGGAATTTTTTTTTTTTGAAAAACATATATAAGCAAAATTTAAGTACAGTATTTAAGCGTTATTCCTTAAATTTTTTTTTATTTTTTTATTTTTAAGATTCAGTTATGTGGTTGTACTTAACTAAAAATACACTTTCATCTCATGAGGAAAAAAAAACCACATATCTGAATCTTAAGAGGAACAACCCTAAATACTGTACTTAAGTTTTGTCATAAATATCTTCTCAAAAAAAAAAAAAAAACAGTTTTCATATATATATATATATATATATATATAATGTCTTGTATACAGATGAGTTGTGTTAAGAAAAGTCAGTGTCTTTTATGGGCTTCCTTTGAGTGTTAAGTTTTTTTTTTTTTTGAGAACCGAGTGTTAAGTTAATGGTGTTCCATCGTTGATCCAAAAGTGATTTTGGGCAATGCTTCGTTTGGGCTATACCATCAGCGATCAGGCATAAGCTTAGTAGCTCAATTCTGGGTGACGCATTAAGGCCTCATGATAGCCTGGGCTAGGCTTCATAAATGTGGTTCTAGAGGTTTTTTTTTTTTGGAGAAGGTGGCTCTTGAGGTTGATCTTACCTTATATTGCTTTATCATATTTACATACTACTCCACCATGGACTTCTGTGTTGGTATTCGATTGCAAGAGCCTCCAATCCTATGTAGAGTCTCAGCCTGTCATATGCATCATGAAGCATATTTTCGTTCATCCAAGGGTAACAGCAGGAGGAGGCTCGACACATATAAAATACTCCCTTATTTTTGTTTACTTTTCTTTTGTGGAGTGCTATGAACATGACATCCATGAATGACAACAACAACAACAACAACAATAAAGCCTTAATCCCAACATTTTGGGATCGATTATGAATTCTTCAATAAATTAGCTAAATCGGCCATATGTATTCTCATCCCTTATTTTATTCTATATCTAAATTCATGCTTAAATACATAAATTTAAAACTGCTCGTAAATACTAGGTATAGACGTATAGTGTGTGAATAATATTATAGCTTCCCCTTTCAGGGTAAAAAACAAAAACAAAACTACAAGGACAGTTCCTAGTCTCTGAGTAGTAAATATCATTCTCTTCCCATGAGTATTAAAGTTGCTTGTTCAACTCAAAGGCCCATTTTATAATGGGTGAAACTCAATTATCACTAAACGTGTGACATGGGCCAGATTACCTTATGCCCAACTATAAATGGTCACGAAACGCTACGTTACGGGCCTACAACTTTTTTTCTCATCCTCGTTATCAGACCATGCTGGGCTGTTTTTATTTAATAACATAATAGTACTGGACCGGACCTTGTCCAATTTGAATTTTTCTTTTCTTTTTTTTTCCTATAAAAAAAATTATCAGTGATTTGAAATGGATGTCATAGCATATATCATATATGTCTTCTAATGAAATGGATGTCATATATCATATACGTCTTCTAATGAAATGGATGTCATTACCAACATGTTTCCATGGAAAAAGAGACACAGCATATATGTCTTCTAAAAGCAAAATTCTTGTTGAACGACAAGTTATAAAATACCATAATAATTCAATGGGCATAAAATATAAAAATATAATATAATTAAGGGGAAAGGATTTCAAGTAGTGATAGCTTAATTAGTGATAATAGCTTCTTATATAGTCTCCATCTCTATGATCTTCTGACTTCTCTCCAACTATCTAGGTATCTCAAAAGAATACTTATCAATTCATCGATCCTTGTGTTTGGTCACACTCTCTCCCTGTAATTACTATCAAGTTTTTCCTTAGGATCCGTTTAGTTGGAGGGATGAAAAATGGGAGAATAAAAAATTGTTAGAAAATGGAAAAGTGGGATGATAGAAAAGATTTTAATTTTTCTCATTTTTATTTGGTTGGAAGTGGAAAAATAGAGAGATGGAAAAAGTGAGTTTGTATAAATTTACACATATAGCCTTATTAAAAAATGATACCCAATTAAAACCAAAAAAGTGATAAACAACCAAAAAAAATCAATCACCTAAATTTATTAAAAAATAAAAATCATGTTCATAAAAAAAATCACATCTAAAAAAAAAAAAGAAAAAAAAAATAGGAAGAAAAGAAAAGAAAAAGAAGAAGAGGCAAGCAACGCCTGCCTAGTAAATCAATAGAAAAAAAGAGAGGCAGGCAATTTCTAAGAGGGAAAAAAAAAGGTGTTAAGAAAAGCAATTTGGATGAATCCCATGTGCAATTGCATATGGGCATTTTAGTTAAAAAATGACACACAATTTCTTCCTTCAGTTTTCTCTTCATTTCGGGAAGAAAACTTTTTGGTAGGCCCGATAAGAAAACACCTGGTCCCTACTATTTATTTTCCTTCCTCCCCGCTCAACTAAACATACTCAAAAAAGTTTTCATTCCTATTTTTTTTCCAAGGTTTTCCATCCATCATATTTCACTTCCAAACAAACACACCCTTAATCTGAAATCATCATGTATGGGCCAACTTATTCTAACTTATTGTTTTTCTATCGTTAGATTCCAAGTTATTGTTACCACTGGACTTGCATCATTTCACTAATATCTTATCAATGAATTCATGATAAGTTACTATTTTACTAAAGGTTATAATTAATGAAATTAGATTTTTTTAAAATATGGGAATAATTGAACGACTAAAGTAGGGACTCAATGACTAACTCACGTTCAAGGTGAATTTTTTGTTTGGCACAAATTGTCTTTGAAAACTTCGTAAAATAGATCCAGTGAACAGATTTTTCACACAGTGTAATTTAGAAGTATCTTTGGAATTTTTTTTTTCGAGTAGATTTTGCTAGTAAGCATTTGTTTTGTTGCATAGCTGTTTGGTTTCTAGAAGTAGGGCATTTTCTTGCAGTTTTATTATGAGGAAGCATCCGTGTTTGATGCCCAGTTGGATCTTTGAGTTTCCTAGCTAGCACCTTAACTCCACTGGAAAATTTGGTTTTGTTTAGAAATGCTTTATGCAGATATTCCAACCCAACTTGGAAGACAGTGTGAAGCTCGACGAGATTCTCTGCCTCTATTTTTCAATGAATCTTGATTCGAAGTTTTATTTTCAAACCATGTGAAGCAGCACAATGTGTTTTTACCTAAGGTACTCAAGATTGCTGGTGGATCTTGTTTGACATATAATATCTTTGATGCAATTGACGTGACTTTGTATGGGGCTGAATCCTGAATCCCTAACACAATGAGGCTGTGTATGAATATGATGCACCATTTTTTTTTCTTTCTTGGGATTTATACCCAATTTGAAGGGATTTTGATGCGTCAGCATCCCTTAGGGATTGTATATCCAACCCAATTACCTAAGTTTTTTTCACTGACGCTGGAGTTTGAGGCGTTGTTTGATCATGATACCCATTGAACTTTAGAACACCCACATCTTAATGTTCTGTTCTATATACAGTATAATTAATTATCTTTTTTTTTTTTTAAGAGAGAATTTCAACCTATGGCGTTCGCTTCTGATAATAGCTCTTTATCATCAGAATAAGACATCAATTGGTTTTTGGTGTAGGCAAGGAGTGAATCCTAGATCTCTTATTCAAGCATAAAAAACTTTATCAGTTGAGTTAACTGGAATCCACATTAATTATCTTCTTTAAGGGTCAGCATTTGCCAATATGTGTAATTTCCGACCGTGATGTCGTGGGTTAATCTGCTATCGACAACGTTCTTTTGAGCAGTACACATTTGGCTGGGTTGTGTTGTGTTCCACAACGATTATTGTATGCTGATATATGTTGATAGCCCAACTTTTGATGTACAATTTTGTGTTAGGTTCACTTCCATACGACAAAGTTTATTAGTTTAAATTATTAATTTCATACAATGTTTAATTTAAATTATTAATAGGTCAAGTCAAGTGAGAGATCAATCAGAATCCAAACTAGATTCTAATTGCACTCTAATTTTGTGCTAAGTGTCTTTCTCGATAAACTATTGTAGGTGCCAAATTTGTTACGATCCCAAGACAGTGTTGGGCTCGTACGAAAAGAGGCCCTCACAATATCATTTGTACAGAGTGGGCTTCAAAGGTATGACCTTGGGCATAGATGAGCTGTTTAGTAGTAGTTCCTACGGGAAATACTGCATGGGCG
The DNA here is from genome assembly GCF_001633185.2 of Quercus lobata. Taxonomy (NCBI): domain Eukaryota; kingdom Viridiplantae; phylum Streptophyta; class Magnoliopsida; order Fagales; family Fagaceae; genus Quercus; species Quercus lobata. The sequence continues at coordinate 21,089,772 of NC_044910.1, read as the reverse complement.
GGCTTGGTTTCCCTAGCTAAACCCCTTTTCTTTTTTTAGCAAGAGTTCTCCGACCCCCCTAGAGCTTTATTTTCTTCTCCTTTTATACTGGTGTTCCATCCCCCTTTTTTGTGTCTACGTGTTGATTTTACTTTTTGGAGTACAGGCCTGTCCTGTCGACCCATACCTAGAGTGGTTGGGAGTTGCTGGAAAAGCATGGGCATGGGCATGGGCTTGTCAGACGCCAAATTCCGTATTACTGTGTTGGCTGCTTTTTCCCTGGCCCTGCCCCTACATTCAGTTTGCTCCTTTCTTTGGGCGTTTAGTGAAGTGCCGAGCAAGAGGTCGTCCTCGGCATTGGCTCTCCTCGGCTTGGGCCGCGGACCTTAAGATAAATTGGGCCTAGGCCGGGGCTACACTTTCTTTGGCCCCACAATAGCCCCTCAAAAGCCTGCTGCCCGACTTTTAGTTGGGGAGGAGGGTTTTGATAATGTTGGGCCTACATCATAGCTTGCTCTGATTCTACACTCCATTAATATTTGCATTTTTCCACTTACACGGGGGACGTGTCAAATTAAGAGGCATTCCTTCACCCACTCACGCGGGGTCCTGTGACACCCCTACGCTCGAGGTGCTCCTTCACGAGGATCTTCAGATCCTACGGTCACGAATGGCGTTGGAACTTGAGCCCACTATTCCTTGTCTGTAGCATTCTTTGGAACTCTGCGTAAATTAAATATCTCCTCCTTTCCCTTTAAATAAGTAGGACAGTAGATCACTCCTCTTACATACAAACCCATCAATTTTCTTCACAACCGTAACCCTTCAGCCATAATCACAGTCTCCATACTTAGCGCTTCCCACCTTTGGTGCAATATGCTTAAGGCACGTGTAGGGGTGAAGAAACTACACCCTCCGCAGAGGCGTCGGGTCCCTCCGAGGCTCAAGGTGATGTGGTCTGGACAAGGTGGACACAGACTCAAGATGATCTTCCATCTTGGTAAGGCGAGGATGGTTTTTCTACCTCTTTTAGCCAAAATCCGAAGCAGGTACTGGTCGCGTCAGACTCTTGACGCGTCAGAAGTAAGGTTTTCCGCCATCAGCGCCGTCTGCTTTATCGCAGACGTGGTTATACGGAGGCTCCTCCACCTCCGGCTCTCTGCACCGTTTCTTCAGATGGTGTTAGCCTGAGGTCAGGTTCCTTGCACCTTTTCTTCAACGGTGCAGGCCCCAAGTTGGGCTCTTTGGCTGCCTGAGTTATGGGCATGTAAAAGTGTCGAGGAATAGTTTCCTTAAACAACATCTTGGAACAGCAGCCAACCCCTCCTCTGTACTTCTTCCTCGGCTTTCTCTTTATTCTCTTGTATCTTTTCTTTTTGCTTACGTAGTTAGCTTTAGTATAAGCTTATTCCAGCTTTTCATTGTACACTGTACTGTTCCTTTGTCTTAATAAAAGATGAGTTTATTTCTTTTTAAATACTTTTCCTTTCGGCAGCCATTACTTTGTGAACGAGTGTGCTATGCATGTATTTTCCTTTAGTGATGTTTAAAGCAGGAAATTTTGAAACAGAACCTTACCAATCTGAACTTATCGACATTATTAAGTATTATTAAATATAATAATGATAACCCCCAGTAAGTAAAACTCAGGAAACTAACCAAGAGAACGGCTTAATACCCCGTAACACAGGCACGGCAATCGTCCGAGAACGATAAATACAAAATATACCCTCTGAGGGGCTGCCGAGCAGCGAGAGGCCTTGACCATGTTTTAATAACACCTGGCCCTATAACAGTTGCCCCAATTCCTTTGATATCGAGGATCCGAGGGTAGGCTGCGGATTTCAGTCGGTCTAGGAATTAACCCATCTATCAATGGATAGCTTTCATCTGGCGTAGACTCTTAGGGCCATATAACGTCCAGGCTGTGTCTACTCCCTGTAATTGTCCTCTTAAGTAGTTGGTCTTCCCAGAGGCTTGAGTCCGAGGACCATACAAGGCCTTGGTTCTGTCCAAAACTTGTACGTTTGCTTCTAAGTAGCTGGTTTCCCCAGAGGCTTGGGTCCGAGGACCATACAAGGCCTTGGTTCTATCCAAAACTTGTACGTTTGCTTCTAAGTAGCTGGTTTCCCCAGAGGCTTGAGTCCGAGGACCATACAAGGCTTTGGTTCTGTCCAAAACTTGTACTTTTTCGTTTAAGTAGTTGGTTTCCCCAGAGGCTTGAGTCCGAGGACCATACAAGGCCTTGGTTCTGTCCAAAACTTGTACGTTTTCGTTTAAGTAGTTGGTTTCCCCAGAGGCTTGATTCCAAGGACCATACAACGCCTTGGTTCTGTCCAAAACTTGTATGTTTTTCGTTTAAATAGTTGGTTTCCCCAGAGGCTTGAGTCCGAGGACCATACAAGGCCTTGGTTCTGTCCAAAACTTGTACGTTTTTCGTTTAAGTAGTTGGTTTCCCCAGAGGCTTGAGTCCGAGGACCATACAAGGCCTTGGTTCTGTCCAAAACTTGTACGTTTTTCGTTTAAGTAGTTGGTTTCCCCAGAGGCTTGAGTCCGAGGACCATACAAGGCCTTGGTTCTGTCCAAAACTTGTACGTTTTTCGTTTAAGTAGTTGGTTTCCCCAGAGGCTTGAGTCCGAGGACCATACAAGGCCTTGGTTCTGTCCAAAACTTGTACGTTTTTCGTTTAAGTAGTTGGTTTCCCTAGAGGCTTGAGTCCGAGGACCATACAAGGCCTTGGTTCTGTCCAAAACTTGTACGTTTTTCGTTTAAGTAGTTGGTTTCCCCAGAGGCTTGAGTCTGAGGACCATACAAGGCCTTGGTTCTGTCCAAAACTTGTACGTTTTTCGTTTAAGTAGTTGGTTTCCCCAGAGGCTTGAGTCCGAGGACCATACAAGGCCTTGGTTCTGTCCAAAACTTGTACGTTTGCTTCTAAGTAGCTGGTTTCCCCAGAGGCTTGGGTTCGAAGACCATACAAGGCCTTGGTTCTGTCCAAAACTTGTACTTTTTCTTTTAAGTAGTTGGTTTCCCCAGAGGCTTGAGTCCGAGGACCATATAAGGCCTTGGTTCTGTCAAAAACTTGTACATTTGCTTCTAAGTAGTTGGTTTCCCCAGAGGCTTGGGTCCGAAGACCATACAAGGCCTTGGTTCTGTCCAAAACTTGTACTTTTTGCTTTTCTCATCTATGGGGCCTTGGCTTTAAGGGAATGAAATCCTTGGCCGAGCCCCTTGAACCATCCGCGTGGCTGACGCTATAAGTGTAGCCCCTAGTCAAGAATCATAGCCCCTATCGAAGCTTTACGCTAGAGCACTGTAAGTGGCTGGTAGAAACAACACGGGTACTGTCTCAAACCATCATCTATGCCAAGACACAAACCTTCCCACAGACGGCGCCAATTGTAGGTGCCAAATTTGTTACGATCCCAAGACAATGTTGGGCTCGTACGAAAAGAGGCCCTCACAATATCATTTGTAGAGAGTGGGCTTCAAAGGTATGACCTTGGGCATAGATGAGCTGTTTAGTAGTAGTTCCTACGGGAAATACTGCATGGGCGGGCTTGGTTTCCCTAGCTAAACCCCTTTTCTTTTTTTAGCAAGAGTTCTCCGACCCCCCTAGAGCTTTATTTTCTTCTCCTTTTATACTGGTGTTCCATCCCCCTTTTTTGTGTCTACGTGTTGATTTTACTTTTTGGAGTACAAGCTTGTCCTGTCGACCCATACCTAGAGTGGTTGGGAGTTGTTGGAAAAGCATGGGCATGGGCATGGGCTTGTCAGACGCCAAATTCCGTATTACTGTGTTGGCTGCTTTTTCCCTGGCCCTGCCCCTACACTCAGTTTGCTCCTTTCTTTGGGCGTTTAGTGAAGTGCCGAGCAGGAGGTCGTCCTCGGCATTGGCTCTCCTCGGCTTGGGCCGCGGACCTTAAGATAAATTGGGCCTGGGCCGGGGCTACACTTTCTTTAGCCCCACAACTATAATTTTTGTTAATTATCCTTCTACTTAAACTATAATTTGATACCAAGTGTCAAAAAAATGAACTATAATCTAATGTCAAGTGTTTTTAGATTTTCAATACAATCCAATTTCATGCTAATGGTCATTCCAATTATATTTCAATTTTGTGTCAATTATATTTATATACAAATTCATTCATCTAAACTTTAAAAATATAAAAAGTCTCAACTTATATCTACTATGTTTCTATATAATACTGTGATTAATTATTAGTGGAACACTCTATTTGTTTTGACATTAAATAAAAAGACAATTTTATTTTCCTATGTTTAATTGCGACCTTAAAATGAGTTGAAAAATTATTTCTTGGATTCCTTTATTTAGTTTTGTGTGAAATGTAGTTGTTTTCCAAAAATTTTTAGTGTAAAACAATTTTATCCGATACGAAACTAATTAAGAGAAATTAAGTGATAATTTTCCTTTGACTCATTTCTTTTACAAAAAACTATTTTCACTTATGGTTTTCCATTAAAACAAATGGAGCACAATGCACACACATACACTCAAGAGTGAAATTCATCATTAATTTTGAAAATTGAAAGACCGAATTAACACAAGTTAATAATTAATGGACCAAATAAAATTTGCTCTAATAAATTGAAAAACAAATGAGTAATTTACTCTTTACATCACTACAATAGTGATCTGATTATGCTTTACAAGGAAGTTTCTTTCTCGCTAATATCCGATTCTGCGTGCTTTATTATATTCGAGCATTTTTATCCTTTTAAAAAGAACCTATTAATTCCTTCCCCACTGAAGGACATGGCTAGATAATGGCAACTTAATTAGTTCAATCTATTCACTCCAGAAACTAAAGTTTTCCTTCTCAAATACGACCACAAGCCCAAGGCATTTCAATAAGGCATCTCTCCAGAATTGTATTCAAATGGATAATTGTAAAAAATAATATATTTATGATATTAATTATTTAAATTAGCACTGTTTTAAAGTTGTGAGGACACGATTGGTAACGACCCGTAACAGTGTTGGGTTCGTACGTAAAAAGGCCCAAACAATATCATTTATAGAGCGTAGGTTTGAAAGGCTAGGCCTTGGTCACAAGACAGTGGGTTTTTCGTGGCGGGCATACGTAATTAAAATCGTGTTCGCCCTAGGAGCCTTTCTCTTGGAGGCGGGCTGGGAGGCTCTGGATTTTGGCAATTTTTCCCAACCCCTCTCTTGGTGCATTAACCTTTACATTATATAGCCCTTCTTGGTTGATCTTAGCCCTCCACTTGTTGGTCAGGCAGGTGCCTACTTTTGTACCCGTCCCATCAGCTGTCCCTCCTTGCTTTCTGTTAGTTGCGACGATCGAAGTCGCCCTGCCCAGGCGTCTTTTCTCATTAACATGGTCAGGACGCTGGCTAGTGCATTTAATGTGGAGGGGACGTGTTTACCTTGAACCAATTTTGCACTGTACCTCCACGTGGGCCCCATTCTACTCGCATCTCCTTCAGGGGGCTGTTTGGGGATAGCCTTCATTGAGACATTGCTCTTCCCCTTGAAGTCCTGGAGTGCCGAGGATAAGGTCGTCCTCAGCTGTTCCCCTTGACACCTCGGCCTTTCATCATTCGTCCTCGGCATACACCCTCCTCGGCATGGGCCTTGAGCCCTAATAGAACGTGGGCCGGATCATAAGTTCCCCGGCCCCACAATAGCCCCTCAAAATCTTGCTATCCGACTCCTCGGGCGGATAGGAGGGTTTTGATGACATCAGACATCTGCCAATGCCTGTCAATCCTTGTCACCTATCGGTTCTCGAGACTTTTTCATCTGCCCGAGACACGTTCCTGGAGCCCTTGGAAGGTGAAACGTGGCCTCATTAAATACGGGTGGCTTTGTGTTTCCCACGTTCTACGACATGATGAAGATCGAACAGTGGTGATCCCTTGGTCTTTATGGGCGGGAAAATTTGTGCAGTTACCCTAGAAAGTATAAAAGATTTTTTGGAACGGATCTGCCACTTCAGTTTTGCACTTAAGAGTTCTAGCGCGTATACCTTGGGTTCATTTGAACTTTCGTCCAAACTCAAGTCTATCTCCAGCACAAAAAGCCTGTCTGAAGTGTCTTTCCTCTTTTATGTAAGTTATCTGCCTCCATTAACTCGTACTTTTTCTTTTCTGGGTTTATTTTTCTCTGGTTCCCTTTCTTCTCCCGTCGCTGGTTGAGTCTGTTTCATAAATCAAGAGATGGCCAAATCGAGACTGAGGAAATTAGTCGATACTGAAGAGGCGATGAATATGTTCATCGCCGATTACAGGATTCCTCCCAACGTGAGTCTGAGGCATTGTAAGATGGGGGAGTGGCACTATAAGAGGGAAACGGGCGAGGTAGTAATTCCCGTCCTCGCTTTTGTAGAGGGGGGTATGAGAATCCCTATGGGGCCAGTAACGAGGGGTTACCTCAGGCACTTCCGATTAGCCCCCACCCAGTGCACCGGCAACATGTTTAGGATTCTGGGTTGCGTGGATGCTTTAAACGAAAAGATGGGGTTAAGACTGACCCACCATGACGTGAATTGGTGTTATAATCTCCAAAATTTGAAAGAGAAATCCTACTACATGAAGACGAGAGATGAAAGGGTTCGACCAATTCAATGCCTCCCTGATTCCAACAAGGGGTTAAACAAGGATTTCCTTATCGTTTCCGGTGAATGGCATGATGGCAATCCGTGCCCCATAGTAGAAGGAAAACCAGGTGGGGTATAGGGAATGGAAGGGCGCTGACCTTTGCGCCATTCTAATCTGATGTGATTCGGTAACTAACCATACATATGTGTTTTTCTTTTGTAAATCCACGCGCTTATCAACGGCATTTTCACTTAGTCAACCGGATGGACTTGGAGATCGTTCTACAAGCGGCAGTTTTCGTAAATGACGGAGATGGTCAAGTCCGAGTCGCTCACAAAATATTAGGGTACGCTCCCGTTCAGAAGTCATTCGCCGACCCTAGGCACGTGATCAGCGAGAGCCGCCCTTGGCTTCCAAAAATTACCGTGGTCGAGACAGGATTTCTAATCTCCGAAGTACCATCTGTCCCAGAGAGCATCCCACTGGTGGGCCCCTCCTCGTCTCATCAAATAGCGGAGGACGAAGGTGAGTTAGATCAGCCCGAGGAAGGGTTTGGGGTGTTTGACCTAGCCAACCAATCCGAGGATCCTCCTGGTGATATAGGTGACCCAGCCTTGTCCGAGGCGGAATTGTCATCAGTAGGCACATCTTCTCAAACCGAGATGGGACTCAAGAAAAAGTCCCCGACCACCCTACTTGAACTCCACGAGGGTCAACCTGGGAAGGGTACGCAGGGAACGCCACAACCCAATGCTCCTTCCCTACCATCTCCGCCCCAGGCTATCCAGACTAGGTCATCCTCCTCAAAGTCACAGCCACAATCCCCTCGCCTCAAACTTCCTGCTTCTCCCCCACCAGCTCTGCCTCCTCGGCCGGAGAGCACTGATTCAAAGAGGAAGAGGAGTCCCAGGGGTAAGGAAACCGTGGATGGGGGAAAGTCCCAACCTTCTAAGGAGAGGGAGGAAGCCCCGCGTGCGAAGCAATTAAAGATTGGGCACCAAAGCAAGGGTAAGGAGACCGAAGTCCAACCTTCCCAAGGCAAGGGAAAGGGGATCGAGGCCCAATCCTCGCCAAGCGCCTGGCTTCCCGCCCCAATGCTCCACGGGGGTCCACTGCTGGAAACCGCGTCCATGAGGGACCTTGGAGATGGCGAGGGTGGTTACGTGGCAGACGCACTAGGGAGAACCATGCTACTTCCCACCGACATGGATGGGTTGAAGAAAATGAGGATGCAGGAGGTCTTCCTCAGTACGAAGAGGTACCTGGGCATGGTAAGGCTCTTGAAACCTAAAACTTTATTAACTCTCACTCCCGGTTTGTCATTCACGATGTATTTATCTCCCTTGACAGGCTCTCCAGGCCACCTATAGGATGGAGGAAGAGGTGAACAATAAGAGTAAGGTGGCCGAGAATAAATGCTCCAAGCGCTTAATGGCCGCGCGGACTCTCCAAGTTTCTGAGGAGGACCTTGCCAAGGCTAAGACTGCCCTAACAGACGCTATCCGAGAAAGGGATAACGCCTCGGCGGGTTTAGCTAGCGCTCAAAAACAGGCCGAGGATCAAACAAAACGCCTGCTAGAAGCCGAGGATCAGTTGTGAATAGCCAAAGAGCTGATCGATGACTTAAATAAAAGACTGGTCACGGCAGAGCATGACAAAGGTGTGGTGGAGTATGCCCGTGACGAAGCCATAAGGGCCAAGCAGGAGGCCGAGTTTGCCAGAAACGAGGCTGAGGCTGCCAAGGAAACGGCCGAGGATGATGGTTATAATGCGGGGGTGGCTGAAACCCAAGCCATCCTTAAAGCCCAGATTCCTAGAGTATGCAGGCTTTACTGCTCCCAGGTTTGGGAAGAGGCCTTGAAGCGAGCTGGGGTGAATGCTTCATTCGATTTGTGGAAAGCGGAGAATATATTCTACCCTACAGCCATCCGTGAGGCCACCTCCACCAGCTCCGTGGCTGTGAGCGACCAACCTGAGGAAGGGGTCACTCAGTCGGAAACCGTACAGGTCGGCGCCTCTCCTGGCGAGACGTTCAAAGAGGGAGAACTTCAGGATGTAATAGAAACATCTCAGCGTACGGATCTCGAGGTACCCAAAGAGGTTGCTGAGCCCGTGGTTGGCACTCAGATGCCTAATGCTGAGGAGCCAGCCACACTTGCTCAGCCCCTACAGGCAATTCCTCTTGCTGAGGTCCCTAAGAGTACCGACATTGACCCTGTTCAGCCTTCCCCAGAAGGGACTATCCTCCAGGGCGTCGAAGCTGATCCCGTTCCGCCTTCCCAGGACGTGGCCGACGCAAAATTAAAGAAGTAGAAACCCTGGCCAGGCTTCGTATTTGTTTTTAGTTTAACGATTAACTTGTTTCTTTTCCATTTTGAATGCTTTGTAATCTACTAGTAGTTTGAACCTATTGAACATGCATATATGAAATCATTTTCTTCCTTTTTCCTTTTGGTTACTTGTTAGTTGCCCTTGTCGATACTTACTATTGTTTATGAATTTTGAACTAATTATCTTAACACGTATGAATAGTTGTGCATGCGATAAATTTAGAATCATGTTTCAGAACGTTAGCTTACCTGCACCTGTAAAGCCTTGAACTCATTTCTATCCCCCATTCAATGGAGATATAGGCATCATCCGAGATGTCACGTGTAGTTGCTAGGTCCTGCTTAGTATCTAGGTTTCTTTAAAGTAGTTGGCTTCCCCATAGGTTTGAGTCCGAGGACCATGCAATACCTTGGTTCTGTCCAAAAATTAATATTTAAGTAGTTGGTTTCCCCATAGGTTTGAGTCCGAGGACCATGCAATACCTTGGTTCTGTCTAAAACTTGACATTTAAGTAGTTGGTTTCCCCATAGGTTTGAGTCCGAGGACCATGCAATACCTTGGTTCTGTCCAAAACTTAATAGATATTGATAAGTAGTTGGTTTCCCCATAGGTTTGAATCCGAGAACCATGCAATACCTTGGTTCTGTCTAAAACTTGATTTTGATAAGTAGTTGGTTTCCCCATAGGTTTGAGTCCGAGGACCATGCAATACCTTGGTTCTGTACAAAACTTGATTTTGATAAGTAGTTGGTTTCCCCATAGGTTTGAGTCCGAGGACCATGCAATACCTTGATTTTGTCCAAAACTTGATAGATATTGATAAGTAGTTGGTTTCCCCATAGGTTTGAGTCCGAGAACCATGCAATACCTTGGTTCTGTCCAAAACTTGATTTTGATAAGTAGTTGGTTTCCCCATAGGTTTGAGTCCGAAACCATGCAATACCTTGGTTCTGTCCAAAACTTGATAGATATTGATAAGTAGTTGGTTTCCCCATAGGTTTGAGTCGAGACCATGCAATACCTTGGTTCTGTCCAAAACTTGATTTTGATAAGTAGTTGGTTTCCCCATAGGTTTGAGGACCATGCAATACCTTGGTTCTGTCCTTGGGTTTGAGTCCGAGACCATGCAATACCTTGGTTCTGTCCAAAACTTGATTTTGATAAGTAGTTGGTTTCCCCATAGGTTTGAGTCCGAGGACCATGCAATACCTTGGTTCTGTACAAAACTTGATTTTGATAAGTAATTGGTTTCCCCATAGGTTTGAGTCCGAGGACCATGCAATACCTTGATTTTGTCCAAAACTTGATAGATATTGATAAGTAGTTGGTTTCCCCATAGGTTTGAGTCCGAGAACCATGCAATACCTTGGTTCTGTCCAAAACTTGATTTTGATAAGTAGTTGGTTTCCCCATAGGTTTGAGTCCGAAAATCATGCAATACCTTGGTTCTGTCCAAAACTTGATAGATATTGATAAGTAGTTGGTTTCCCCATAGGTTTGAGTCGAGACCATGCAATACCTTGGTTCTGTCCAAAACTTGATTTTGATAAGTAGTTGGTTTCCCCATAGGTTTGAGTCCGAGGACCATGCAATACCTTGGTTCTGTCCAAAACTTGATTTTGATAAGTAGTTGGTTTCCCCATAGGTTTGAGTCCGAGGACCATGCAATACCTTGGTTCTGTCCAAAACTTGATTTTGATAAGTAGTTGGTTTCCCCATAGGTTTGAGTCCGAGGACCATGCAATACCTTGGTTCTGTCCAAAACTTGATTTTGATAAATAGTTGGTTTCCCCATAGGTTTGAGTCCGAGGACCATGCAATACCTTGGTTCTGTCCAAAACATGATTTTGATAAGTAGTTGGTTTCCCCATAGGTTTGAGTCCGAGGACCATGCAATACCTTGATTCTGTCCAAAACTTGATTTTGATAAGTAGTTGGTTTCCCCATAGGTTTGAGTCCGAGGACCATGCAATACCTTGGTTCTGTCCAAAACTTGATTTTGATAAGTAGTTGGTTTCCCCATAGGTTTGAGTCCGAGGACCATGCAATACCTTGGTTCTGTCCAAAACTTGATATTGATAAGTAGTTGGGGGAATTAACCCCTCGACTATGGCATGAGACCTTGGTTTTAGGGGAATTAGCTCCTCGGCCAAGCCCTTAGAACCATCCGTGCGGCTGACGCTACGAAGCGTAGCCCCTAGTAAAGAAACACAGCCCCTAGTGGAACTTTACGCTAGAACACTACAACCGGCTGTTAGAAATGACAAGGGGACTGTCTCGACCTACCGCCTGTGCCAACACATAAGCCTTTCCCATAGACGGCGCCAATTGTGAGGACACGATTGGTAACGACCCGTAACAGTGTTGGGTTCGTACGTAAAAAGGCCCAAACAATATCATTTATAGAGCGTGGGTTTGAAAGGCTAGGCCTTGGTCACAAGACAGTGGGTTTTTCGTGGCGGGCATACGTAATTAAAATCGTGTTCGCCCTAGGAGCCTTTCTTCTGGAGGCGGGTTGGGAGGCTCTGGATTTTGGCCATTTTTTCCCAGCCCCTCTCTTGGTGCATTAACCTTTACATTATATAGCCCTTCTTGGTTGATCTTAGCCCTCCACTTGTTGGTCAGGCAGGTGCCTACTTCTGTACCCGTCCCATCAGCTGTCCCTCCTTACTTTCTGTTAGTTGCGACGATCGAAGTCGCCCTGCCCAGGCGTCTTTTCTCATTAACATGGTCAGGACACTGGCTAGTGCATTTAATGCGGAGGGGACGTGTTTACCTTGAACCAATTTTGCACCGTACCTCCACGTGGGCCCCATTCTACTCGCATCCCCTTCAGGGGGCTGTTTGGGGATAGCCTTCATTGAGACGTTGCTCTTCCCCTTGAAGTCCTGGAATGCCGAGGATAGGGACGTCCTCAGTTGTTCCCCTTGACACCTCGGCCTTTCATCATTCGTCCTTGGCACACACCTTCCTCGGCATGAGCCCTGAGCCCTAATAGAACGTGGGCCGGATCATAAGTTCCTCGGCCCCACAAAAGTTATTTGAGAATTTTTTTTAATATATAAAAAAACTGTGTATCCGAAACACAATTTCCCTTAAAAAGTTAAAATAATGACATTTTAAATGAAATTGAGTTTTGAAAACATGATCACAAATATTGAAATTATGTTTTGAAAACACAATTTTAAGAAAAAAAATCTAAATCTTCAATTACTTTTAAAATAGTATAAACATAAATAATAATTATTAATATGATATATATATTTTTTATAGAGTTTATTAATATGATTTTTTTTTTCAAAATAACCCGTAATCAACAGCCTCTAAGGGTCCGTTTGGATACAGTTACAAAAAGAAAATTGAAACTGAAAATTGAAAAATATTGTAGTAAAATAATTTTTAATTATGTGAATAGTACCGTAGGACCTATTTTTAATAAAAAAAATTACGAAAAAGTGAGGTTTGTGGATCTCGTGAATAGTGCACGAAACCCACTGATGTGGCTGAAAATTGTTTGACAAGTCAAATATTGCGGCTACTATTCATGAACAATGCATGAATAGTAACCGTAACAATAAAATTTGTCCCTAAAATACGTGAAAAAAAATAAAAATAAAAATGCCAAAAGCATATGTTTTCAGCCAAATCCAAACGTCCACTTAGAACATTTGAGAAAAATGCTTTATTTAATTATTTTGTATAAGTGGGTGGGTAAGCCAACGGGAGAAAGGACTGACAATTTAAACGACAAAAGGTCCACACAGTTCATTTTCTATTTTCAAATATTTTTTAGTACCTAAAGACACAAACAAAACATGAATTACCTTTTGTAACAAAATGACATGCAGAGGGCTCAAATTTGCAAAATTGTGGACTAGAAATGTGATTTTTATTTTTTTTCGTGGCATTGTATTGTATATTAGGTTATGTTTGTTTCGACAAAATATATTTAAAAAAAAAAAAAAACATTTCAAATCTTTAGTTTAATTCTTGAAAATGCTATAGAAAAACATTTTCAAGTATCTAGTTGCATTCTTAAAAATCATATAGGAAACATATTTTATATTACTTTCCCATATTTTCTTATTTCCCAAACACATGTATAATAATAATAATAATAAAAATAAAAAATGTGACCAGCAATCGGTGGTAGCAGGCTAGTGACTAGTGGCCAGAGGCTGATGACGTCAGTGGCAAGTGGGGGTGGCACTACAAAAAACTCTTCCTACACCAGCATTTTTTTCCCAGTGCTTTTCAAAACCGTTGTTGTAGGAGACCTATAGCAGAACTTTTAGAAACTGCTAGTATAGATTGACCTATTATGGCAGTTTAAAGCCGGCGCTTTTTAAACCGTTGCTATAGGTGTCTTACAGTTGTGGTTTTCAAAACTGTTGGTATAGTTTGACTTATTACGGCATTTTAAAACCGCTGTTAATTACGACAATAAATAAAAGTGTAAAACATTTTACGCTCAAAGTGCTTCTATTTAACGGTCAACCGAAATTTATTTTCAGTTTAACTAACAATTTCAGTCACCGCAAACACCCACAAATGCAAAAATAATTTTCAAAAATCAATTTCTATTAAAACAAATGCAACCTTAACTAGTGAATTGCACCAAGTAAACTCTTTTTTTTTCTTTTTCTTTTTTTTTTAAAATCAACATATAGACAACGTTTGACAACAAACTTTGTTGTAGCCTAGCTAAGATTACAATTACACTTTTTAAAACAAATCATATACTATATAATAAAAGTTGGGCTTAAACGCTGTGGTTACACCAAGTGCCTTCATTAAATTGCAGAAATTTTATTAAATTTTTAAAGAACTAAAAAAGAATAGTATACTACCAGGACTTTAATTCATTCTTATCATTAAATAAAATTAGATTAAAATTATTTTTTTATTTGTTGGGATATATTTCTTAAATTAAGGGATAATATTTAACATACAAAAATTAAATTTAGATATTTTTTTTTTATTTGTTAGGATATATTTCTTAAATTAGGGGATAATATTTAACATACAAAAATTTAATTTAGATAATATTTATCATCTAAATTTTCAAAATTTTAATATTATTAAATTAATATTATTTTATCAGAATATCAAGATACAAAACTTGATTATTAAGGGATAAGCATAATCCAAATTCTTTAAGAGATGATTAATATAAATCTATCCCAAGAAACAGTATATATCTCCAATAATTTGATAATCTCTATCTCTTCCAAAAAAAAATTATATCTCCATTAATTTGATAATTTCTACGTTGATGACATAAAAAATATATATATATATATATATATATATCAAATTTCCATAGAATTAATAGATTAATTTTAACAATTTTCTTATTTGATTTTTATGTTACATCAAATTATCAAGATGTTCTACACATGTATTCTTGAATTATCAACTTTAATTTTAATTTATAATATTATCAAGATTATATTAATTTTATATTTACCAATTGTTTAGTACGTTTTTTTTAAATAATTATCAATTTAAAATTCAATTTGGAATTATCAATTTAATTTAGTTTTAGGAAGAAATCTTACCCTTTATTTTAGTGAGATAATTATTTACACTTGATAATTTTTTCTTTTATCTTTATTGAATCTATTAAATATATAATTATTTATAAATTATTTTACAAGCTTTTTCATAAAACCATGAAATGCACGAGACATAAATGTATACATATTATTTGGATAAATATGACAAATCAAGTAATGAAAGAAATTAGTATTTGATTTACAATTATAATAGTTGTGATTATCTAAAATGTTATCAACAAAGCCTAAAATCAATAGAATAGAATTATTTAATGATAGAATTTAAATAAAAAAGAGAGATAAAAAAACGTAAAAGAAAAAAAAGATCGAATTTGCCTTTTTTTTCATATGTTTCTTTAAAAAATATAAAAGGAAAAAAAGATAGAACTTGCATTTTTTTTCCTACATTTTTTTTTTTTTTTATGGATAAATTTGCATCTTATGTCATCTTTTTCCTAATAATAAAGTAAAAAAAAAAAAAAAAAAGATTTGAGTTTCACCTAAAATACTTCTTTTTGTTCATATCATCTTCTTCACAACCTAAAATTCCCACTATTTATACACACAGTTTTTTGGTGTTTCATTATTTCTACTACATACTTACAATTATTTGCTATATTCTTCCTTTCCATTCTATGTAAGTCTATCTTTACTTAACTCCCTTTTTTTTTTTTTTTCTTTTTTTCTTTTTTTTTTTAGTTCAAAATTTGGATATTTTTTCATTAATGAATTGAGGTTTTGGCTTAATTTTGTTTTCAATTGTTTCAATTATTGAATTCATTATTTTTTCATATGTAATATTAATATTTGTGTTTTTTTTATTATAAAAAAATAATATATGTTTTCTTAAAGGCTAAAACAAAATACGATTACAAACATTACTTTAAGTTAGGGTGCTATATTTATTTATTAGTAAGTTAGAATGTTACATTAAGTTAGAGTATTATATTTTTATTTATTAATTTAGAATGTTACATATGGATACATATGTTGATTTAGGGTTGATATAACTTATAACCATTTGAATGAAATTAACACTAAAACAAATGATTTAAATATCAAAATAAGAACTACAAATTGTGGGGCCAAAGAATTTGTGATCCCGACCCACTTTTCATTAGGTCCCAAGGCCCACGCTGAGGAGAGGTGTTGCTGAGGACATGTAACGAGAGTCCAAATGGCTTAGAGATATAGCCGAAGATGATCCTGTCCTCGGCGTCCCAAAACCTAGAAGGAAGGAATGGCACGCCATCAAAGGCGGCCCCCAGAGCGCTCCCAGAAGAAAGGGCGAGTACATTGTAGGAGCAGTTCAAGGAAAACTGTCACATTCGTATTGAATGCGCCAACAAACGTCCTGGCCGCCTTAATGGGGAAATGACCCCTAAACAGTGTGGCGACAAAGAACAAGGGAAAGACTGCCATTACTGCAATTAAGTACTCTGTGCCTGACAGAGCCATGCTCTTCAACTTTTACAACCACCCCCAACCCCTTTGGGTATGGGCTGATAAGACAAGTATCCGCCCTATAAAGCTAAACCTACACGTGGATGTTCGAGTGAGGGGAAAAGCTAGTATAAAAGGAAAATGATGTATCGTCTCTAGGTGGGGAGGGGACCTAACACAAAAGGGGTAATAAGAACATTAACCTCCTCGGATGAGGGCCAAGAACCAGAGCCACTCAGGCCGTGCCGAGGAGAACGTTTTTTTGGATACGCTCAGTTCATCCCTGTGCGATCATCACGAACACCATGATTAACGACTGTCCGTTCACCAAAACCTAGCCTCTTAGCCCACTCTCTACAAATTTATTGTTTGGGGCTTTAATGTTCGAACCCAATACCAATTTGGGGATCGTTACAAATTGAGTCCTTACACAAATCAAATTTCTTTTAAGTGAATAAGTACAATTTATTTTTTAATCTTAAATATTGAATTAATTCTTTTTTCATTTTATTTGTTATTAAATTTAATATTATTATCAAAATATTTTTGATTAAACCGTGCATTGCATGAGCATAATACTAGTTTAATGTAAATTTTGACAAATTCATCGTTAGATAATATTTTCTCCTATATTCTCCATATTTGCAAAATTTATTGAAAATAAAAAATCAATAGCTATGTCATAAATCAAATATTTAAATTTCAAATTTTTTAAGTCTAAAACTATGCATAAAAAATAAATTTATAGATCTAATAATAAATAAAATTCAATTTTATGCATAGTTTTAGATTAAAAAAACTATTGAACTTTAAGACTTATCTTGATTGATCTTGGTGCATAAATTTCGTGTAAAGTATTTTATCATGCGCATTTGGAGGATTATCTTATTTATCTTTAGACTTCGTTTAATTCCTAAAAAATCAGTTAGTTAAAATACAAAAAAGAGATGAGAGAAAGAAGAGATTGGAACTCTTGCTACATGAAATATGGGACAATACCACTCAATCACAAAGCTCTTGCCAAATACAATGTTACGATATTGTTGATTATTAAGACCTACACACTTTGTTTTGTTGATTGTTTGTTTTGCTTGCTGCTTTTGTTAATGGAATGAATAAAATACTTATTATCCATTAGAAGGAAAGAAACTAATATGTCATTGTTCATGATGTATGTTATCTATTATCATCTCCAACCACACCCATCATTAGGTCATTGTCAAACACCCAAGTTCCACTTAAGTCCAGCACACCTGTTACAAACTAATTTGTCACCTAATGTTAGCCACTTATCACTCTCCACCTTCACATCTGACACATCCATTACATCATAAGATGGCTCCGAATAATACTCCAAATGCCCCCAATTGATTGGACTCTACTATCCTATAAATTTTAAAATAAGATATTGGAGCATTTTTTTTTTATTATAAAAAGCTATTGGATTATTGTTGTGGTAGATAAACAAAAAATATATATAGACCAAGTTTCCTTGCAAACTTTGTAATCAAGAATAGAAAGCTTATTATTAATTAAAGTGATTGTATATTATCATATTAAGTTAGTTATGTGTATTGTACATGTATATGTCATTTTCATTGTAACTTTGACCAAATTTGTAACTAAATTTTGTCTAAAAATATTAAATTAAATTATTAAAAAATAATATTATGTTAATAATATTTTTACAATAAATTATAAATGACAAATTATTAATAAGTAAAAAAATAATATTATATCAGATTTAATAAAACTACCTTATCAAATTATTATTTTTAAAATCCATAATGCATTACAGAAAAGCATACTAGCTAGGGGTACATATCTTTTCCTATGTGTCCCTTTAAGAAAGACACTAGATTCTTATAATATTAGGGGTACATTATATATTAATTTATCACGTGAGACGTGAGCATCTTGAAAACCTAAACAAATGACTTAGTGATACCGTACACGTGGCATCAAACTGATGGTACTGCATGGGAGGAAGCTTACGTAGCTTTTCTAGTGGGACCATCACCGCTAGATTTCGCCACGTGTAGTTAAAACAGGAAAACTGATTGCTACTGTGCGACGCGTGTGCAGTTAAGTGACTGGTCCACACGCTGTGCCTAACAGTAGTGGGCTCCACCAAAAATCATTTGGCCGACACTTGAAAAAAATATTTAGAATGGAAAATAAGAATTTTGCATTGCTGCCTTTCAATCTTACCCTATTTTAACTTTCAGCTCAAAATTTTCTGCATTTCTTGATATGCCCAATATACTTTCTGATTCTCTTACACCCCACTTTTGTTTTATTAATTTGGGAAACTCACCTTGAATGATTTGTTTTAGTTTGATATGCACATGAAACAAAAAAAAAAAAAAAGGAAATAAATAAATAGTAAAATTCTCATTTTTCTAAACATGTTTATCAGATTCAACTTTAGTTTATAATTGAGAGCTAAAGGCACCTTTTGGCTAATTAAATCTTGATGTTTAGTATACCACTCAAGAAGAATTCGTTTATTTTTCTGTCGAAAAATATTTACAATTGAAATATTTTTTACAAAAAATTGCTTGCTTTTTGGTGTTAGATTATGTTTCTAAAAATACAATAGAAAACATATTTTTGAAATTTGCCTCATCCAAAATATCAAAAAAAAAAAAAAAGATTCTATGTATTCTTTTATGTAGATATTAAATAAAACTTAATTCACCACTTTAAAATATTAATGCAGAATAATCGAACCAACCTAAAAATAAGAACATTTCAAATAATTTATTGAAGATTACACTAATAAAGACAATTAAAATAAGAGCATGAAAATTTAAAAAGGAAAAATAAAAATATGAACTAAGCTTACTCCTTGACATGCATAATACAAAACTTGAAACCTTAAAAAAAGAAATAAGGAAAAAAAAAAAAAAAAAGAACACTTGAAATTTGTTTTTTTTTTTTTTTTTTTTGGGGGGGGGGGGGGTAATTCTTAGAGTTTTAAGAAATATATTATAGGTTCAAGGTTAATTTGGTCATATTATAGGCTTAGGGATACTTTGGTCCTTTTAGCGTTTTGAGGATATTTTGGTCATTTTGAAGATTTCATGGGTATTAAATTCTTAGGGTATTTTTTCATTTTAGAGACTTTCAAAATTATTTTGGTCATTTTAAAGATTTTAGGGTATTTTAGACATTTTGAGGCTAGGGCTTTTTGATCATTTTTATGATTTTTGGAATATTTCTATCAATTTAGGGATTTCTAGTTATTCTAGTCTTTTTAGAAGTTTTGAGGATATTGTAACCGTTTTGAATGTTCGAGTGGCCTTTGGAGGTTTCGAAAGTATTTTAATAATTTTAAAAATTTTAGTGATATTTTATCATTTTGGAGGATTATGTTCTATTGAGGTTGAAATTGTTTTACTGCCCTAAAGAAGGTGCTTTTTAATGAAAAAAATAATAATTTCATTTTCATTAAGTGTTTCAGCTATTCCATACACCTAAAAATAAACAAATCATTTTTCATAAAAAATTTTATGGCGAAACTAAGATGATCTTAGTGCTTGTTTGTAACAAAGATAATGACAAATCTACGACTCTAATGACCTCCTCTCCCCCTTCCTCATCCCTCAATCCAAATGGACTCTTAAGGAGAATAGTAATCTTGGATGATTTTGTCTAAGTGTTATTCGAATTGATGGGAAGAATTGATTTAGAGTATTTTTGTATTGATTTCTCACGAAAATTAAATGGTTAAAATAGAGGTTTAACCTTGAATGTTAATTGATTGAATAGATAAGAGTTTTTTTTTTTTTTTTTTTTTTTTTATATAAAATTTTTAGTCTTATTTAGGGTTGTAGTAATGGATTGATGATGTGGAAATATTATAACATTTATTTTAAAAGAAATGTGGAGATTTTAAGAGCTCTATTTTGTAGAGTACCTTAGGAACTCTAAAGGATTTCAATCCTAGTAGCTTAGAGGGCATATAAGAAATGGGCTTGGAGTGTGAGCTTGCAAGCCCATGAGCTTGTGATGGATGTGTTTTTTAGGGAAGTTGAATGAACAAGTGATTCATGGAACTGTTGAAGAAACACATGCACCCAAAATCTCATGATTCATTTACTTTTGGTTTAATCATAATTAGTGCTAATTATTTTGAATCCTAAAATATAGAAGATAGAGAAGATATATATCACTCCCCTTGCAATGACAAACCAAATCAAATCTAGTCAACAAATAGCTTTATTTGGAAGAAAAAGAAACCAACTCAATTTTTCATAAATTTCACTATCTAGTCCTATTAATACTTGTTGTTTCAAAAAAAAATTTCCTGCCATCTAAAGGTTCTTGTAGAATTTATAGGTTGATATTGAAGCCCATCAATTCTAACACTCCCCTTCACGTATGGACCGAAACTACTTGTAATACATGAGACCCAAAACATGAGATTTTAAATCGGAGGTAGAATAGAGGAGATAAGGATCAAACTCAAGATCTCATACTCTGATACCATGTTAAATTATCAATTCTCCCAAAATTTTAAACTATCGAGATATAGTAAATTTAATCATTTAACCACACAATTCTAATAGTTTTTAATAACTAACCCTCTTTTACGAAATTCTCTAGTTTCATTAATTTCAAGCATAGATAGAACTATTGTTTCTTTCATTTAGCAAATCCAACATTGAATATTACTTATAATTAATTAGTTTGCTCTCATCATGTCTGTTTATTATATTAATTTAAGCATGACCAATAATAAATTGGTGATTATTATCATGCTCCCCTTGCTAATGTGAATAGGGGACTTGACGTCTAACATTAACCTGAATTCAAGGGCTCGCTAACAACTTAAAAAAACGAAAAACGAAAATCAACAATGACATTTTGCCTCGTCTTTGGGATAGGATCCTAAGATTTGGACATTCACTTTTCAAAAACATACTATCCTAAAAGGATGCAAGAAAGGAGTAAGATATTTGAATCACTATTTTCAGACCTGGACCGAATTGGAAGGTTGGACCGTGAAAACCGGGAACCAAATTGAAATCCGGTTTTTTAAGTATAGAGAACCGGTCATATGTGGCAATTCCGTGAACTCCTAAAATCGGGGTTGGACCGCACAGTTCATGCAAAACCGGTGGCAAGAACCGTGCAGTCCAACCCCTTAGCAATTTTTATTTTTTATTTATTTTTATATAAAAACAACTTAACACAATTTTATTCTACTTAATTAAATTATCCATCTCTTACAAGGGATAGAAAAAATTATAATTAAAATCCTTCAAAGATATTCAACTTTACTTCAAAAATTAATCAAAAATTTTAATGTTTTCATGGTTATTATTTTATTTTATTAACTTTCTTATTTAATTATTAAATATATGTTTGAAAATCATTATATTTCCCTCACATATATAAATATATTAGTCAATTTTGCTAGTTTTATAAATTTAATATCTATATTTATGCTTTAATTAATTATTAAATTAATTATGATATCATCACGGTTCGATTTCAAAAATCTTGAATATCTCCCTTTTACGGTTCAATGAACGGTCCGGGTTTCAAAACCATGATTTGAATACAATTATTGGTGCATTTATAGAAGAAAGATGGGTATCTCCCCAATGACAAGGGTGAAAATCAATATAGGTTCTACATAACATGGGTAGTTGAAGAAAAAAGGAAAAAAGACGTAATTGAAGAAAAAAGGAAAAAAGACAAGGACTTTAAAATAAATAAATAAAAGATTATGCTGGAAAGATGTTTCTTTTTCTTTTCTTTTTCCTCCTTTGCATTCCATCCCTAGGCTTATCAGGATTATTAACAATTTTGCGTTAACTTAAACCTTTATTATGTGTGGCCAATATTTCTCTCTCAAGTTCTGGAGACAAGAAGACAATAGACTATGCTTAAATCCTTGACTTCTCTTCCATCAATCAAGTTTTTGCTTCCCCGCCATCTTATTCCCTCACAAGTCACAACCCATACATACTAAAATTCTGCTATGCTGAATGATCAGAGGGCAAGCACCAGCCATGGGCAAGACAATCAGGACGAAGATGAACAAATCAGGGACATCCACGCCCTGACCCCACCTCAACCCCCACCTGTGAATCGTGGCCGTCGCAGAGAAGCTTGGGAAACAAGTAGCCATAGATCATCTTTGTCCGTGGCTAGTGACGGTGCTCTGAGTGAAAACTTCACAAGCATGAGTCGGGAATTCAGTGCCTTAGTGGTTGCAGGTTCAACTTTTGACCATACCAGTAACAATGAGACTGAAGGCACAATTAATGGAAACAACTTGAGAAGGATTGGAGAGGAGGACATGCTAGAGGAAGAGAATAACCCATTGGCTATTGTGCCTGATAATAATCCATTGGACCCGCCTGTTGCATCTCCTAGACGTGGTGCTACAGCAATCGGAGGTGGCTCTTCAACAACAAGTAATCAAACTGAGATTTCTGTGCAAAGAGTGAAGAAAGAGGAGGTGGACTCGAAGATTTCGGCATGGCAGAACGCGAAGGTTGCAAAGATTAACAATCGGTTTAAGAGAGAGGATGCTGTTATTAACGGGTGGGAAAGTGAGCAGGTTCAAAAAGCAACATCATGGATGAAAAAAGTTGAGGTACGTAAAATTTCACTTTCACTCTCGTGTATGTTGATTTGTCCATTTTGTTTAGACCTCCCAAATAATAAAAGAGGAAAGTTTTGTCTATTAAATTGTTGATCTAGCTATCTTTTCTGCAAGTAAATTCAGAGGGATCATGATGCATCATAGGACTAGAAGGAAAAGTTTGTCCATGTAAAATTTCCAAATCTTGATGCTTGAGCATGCAGTTAAAATATTTTTCACCTTGTTAAAGACTTGAGACCAATACTAGTAGACCAAAGTTACTGGCTTTAGGGTCCCTACAGTGACTAGCTAGCTAGTGAGTTATGAGTAACGATGTCTGTGTGCTTATATAAAAAAGTTGAATTTCTCATATATATTTTTTTTCCTTACCGGAAACCGTTCAAAGAAGTACTAATTTTTTTCTTTTTTTGAATCACTTATAGTTTTCAACTGGTACATTTTTGGGGCATTAGACATAGCCAACAGCCCCTTTGAGTTCTTTCTAGTTACCCTAATCTCATGGCATCGTAAATTATACCCTAAATTTGTTGGCTCAGCTTCCCAGGACTTTGTCATCAAATAATGCTTTACCAACGATTATACAGGGAAGTCTTAAAAAATAATTTTAAAAAACGGAAAGAAAGAAAGAAAGAAAGAAGAATAATCCATTCATTTTTAGTTGGAAGCCAAAAACTTATTAAAAAAAAAAAATTGTATTCTGCACTTCCTAAGACAGTCATTTTGATGGACTTGATGATTGTGGAATAAAAAAAAAATTCTCTCTCTCTCTAATAATTGAAGTTAATTATGTTTGTTATATAAAAAATGAATATTTATTAATTAGTCAAGTCAAGCTCCAGGTTTTTTTTTTTTAATTTATTTATTTTAGGAATGACTTGTGTTTAGTGGTCAGTTGTCACTGGACACGTTAGGATATGAACACGTGTCTAAGAATAGATACGTGTCCGCGTCGCAATGTGTCCTGTGGCATTGGCCATTGGACACAAGCTCCTTCCTTTTGGATATATCTTGATCGCCAGGTCTACTAGAACTATAAGTTGATATCCTACGTTTCCTTTTTCAAGCACTATCTAAGGTAGTATTTCTTACAATAAACAATAATATTTTTACATTGTTGTGTAGAGGAAACTAGAGGAGAAAAGAGCTAGAGCTCTGGAAAAGATGCAGAATGATGTGGCAAAAGCACGAAGAAAAGCAGAAGAGAAAAGGGCATCGGCGGAGGCTAAGAGAGGAACAAAAGCGGCCAGGGTTCTTGAAGTAGCCAACCTGATGAGAGCTGTCGGAAGAGCTCCTGTAAAACGGTCCTTCTTCTGAGATCATTACCGTTAGTTACCCTTGCTTTCCAAACCAATTTGGGCATAATAAATGCCCCACAATTATTAGGGACCCTTCACCTTTTGAGCAATAGGGTATCCTATATGAGATGGGGCAGTGATTTGGCACCGAAAAAGTGAAGAAATCTATAATTTTTTTGGGTATTTTACTTTTTGAGTGGTTGAAGTGTGTTAGAACTTAGAAATACCTATTCCCAAAAAACACCAAAAAGAAAAAGTGCGTTAGTGATGGTGATGAACAAACTTTTTTGGTCATGTACAGTAATGTAATATTGCTTCTTTTTCATGGCAGCTATAAAGAGATGAAGCTTAATTAGCATGTACTTATATATGACTACAACATTCCAGTTTGCTACTGATTGAATGGACTTTTGCTTGCATATTTCTTCCCGAAGATGGAGCTATATATGTAAGCGGTTGAAAAACTAGCTCTGGGTAGTTTGAAATATATTAATTAAGGAACGATGGTAGGTGATAGGAGCTCTTGCTGAAGCTAAGAATAACTTTGATCTTGCGCATTAAGAGCACGGTATTGCATTGGGCAGCAGTAAATACTCTGAAGTTTAAGAGACTGTTTGGTAGTGTATTTTGAACAATAGTTTTCAGTATTTAAATAATATAATATGTATTTTCACATACTTTTTCATTCTTACGTATTTCTAAAAAATATAAACAACGTTACTAGAATAACATTACCAAACAAACTCTAAGTTAATAAAGGAAGTAAGAGAGTTTAAAAATTGTAGTTGTAAGAGAATGTATGCACATCCCTTCTTGAGGAAGGGGGTGTATTTATAAAAGGCACATGTTGAACCAAAAATCATCATGGTCCTTTTTCTTTACTTTCAGTTGGATGGGACAAGCTTATATATGCTTGCTCTATTAGTTTGAGATTCACATCAGGTGCAATACCTAATCAATGGCTGAGATTGAAAGATTGAAAAAGCAACTTTCAATCTCAGCCATTAAATAAAATATATTTAAAAAGAGTAAAAAGGTTAAAGTTAAAAAGTTAAAAAAGTTAAAAAAATTGTGAGGGAAGTGGAGGTATTGCACTAGGTGCAATACCTAGGGTATTGCACCTAATGTGAATCCATTAGTTCGAGTGCCTTCCCGGATTGATTGGGAAACCCATTGAGGGGCAAACCACTTCACATTTAATGCTGAAGGAGGGCCTATGGAGAGATTGGTGGCGATTTTGACTGCTGTAACAGTTGGAGCAGCTTTCTAGGCTTCTAAGCCCGCGGCATGCCATCCTATGTACGGTATTTTTATAAATGTCATTCTCCCATGGAAAATTACTAGAATACCCTCTGATTGTAAACTAGCTACCCATAATATATATAGTGCTTCGTTTGATCCTACATGTCAAAGGAGCGCAATCCTAGAAGGCGTTTGGATATGGATGAAAATGCCCTTGTGTCTGCGTTTTTTTTTTTTTTTTTTCAGCGCCTCTTGCACTGTTCATGAAAAATGAATATTGCATTTAGACAAATGCACAGTATTTTTATTAATGAATAGTAATTGGAAAATATTTTTTTTATTGTTTTCAGTTTTCAGTAAAATAAGCAATATCCAAACACACCCCTAATGTCAAACTAATTTTTCTTACAAGTTTAACCAAATATAATATTTTCTTTATTCTTTTTTCTAAATATAGAATTTGATCAATATTGTAGTTATTAGAATGATTCTTAAATGATTAAATTCATCATCTCCTAACAACATAAACTCCTACCCCACTCTCTACCTTACTCTATAATAGATAAAGGAACCATTATCATAGTAAACTATGGAGACTAACTTTTGAGAAAATTTCATCATCTACCTTTCCTTTTTTATATCAGTCAATTTTGCTTTTCGCCATCTCATTATTACTTTCTCTCTCTCTCTCCAATATGAAACTAATCTAAGCATGCCAAGTGCCTTGTTAGTTTAAGACTTAATTATGTCAGAGATGATTTGTGAAGGTTCTAAATAGAGAAAGTTAGCCCAAACACCCCCTTGAGTTCTTTTGAGTGTAATAAAATGGGGAGATTCAAGCCCTAAATTCAATATTCATTGAATAGAGGCTACTGATGCATCACAAGAATAAACCCAAAATGCTAGACAACAAAAGTTCAAACAACAGATGATATATCATAAAACAGTGATAATTGATCTAGAATTAAAATTTTCTCCCCCTGCTCCCGTTAGGCCCCAAACTTGCAGTAATCCACCATTTTAGTGCAGAAGAATCTAATGAATTCCCATATTTGAAGGTGCAGTTGAAAATCTTTATTTTTATCAACCCAAAGAATTTAAATTTTGACAACTTTGTTCCAGGCGCAAGATCCAAGCTTCTGCCACTAATTTTGAAATCAATATATAATTTCTGGTAATGATCGTGAATAAGATTATCTATGTTAATGGCATAAAAAGAGAAAGAACTACAAAGCTTGATTAAAATAAAAAGGAATCACCGAAAGCCGTCAGAAGTGGATTATTTGTCATAAGCAGTAAAATGCACATTTATTTTACGTTTTACAAAGAACTAGGACCATGAGTCCGTTATTCACTAGTGACTGGTGTTAACAATGTCCCACGTTTGGGAATTAAGAAAAAGGATTGACACAGAAATGGATCCTACATATCAAATTTTATTGTCTAGTAGTCAAAGGTAAGGCCAAAAAAGAAGATATTCCAAGATCTATCGTCCGGGCCTGCTATTCTTTTATCGAAGCAAGTGATCAAGACCATGCTGTTGCTGCTTAGACTTTCTATTCTTTTGCTTTTGTCTTCTTTTTATTATTTATTTTTTCCTCTTTTGGTGCTGCTCTCTATCTCCTAACCCCATTTTCAATTCCTACCGCAACTAACTCTTGATGTCATTAGCATTTTGAGGAGTACAATAATTCTATAATCAGAAATTTTTTTACAAAATATTCCACAAAGGTGTTACTGTTAGACTAAAGGATGATATTAGTGATGGACTTAGATGAAAATCAATAAAAACTTGGCAATTTAATTATTATATAAAAAAAAATTGTGTTTATAACATTACTCTTTTATAAATAAACACTAATTAGAGTTAGAATTATAATTAAATGATTAAATTCACATATACTAAAGCAAAAGATCATGAGTTTCATCATGTCTAGATCTCCACTCTACCTCATATTTAAAATGTTAAAAATCTCATAAATTAGACTTTACTAATGAAATGAGAGTTTAGAGCATTCCCATCGGTGTGCTAAATGTCAAATATTTGGCATTTGGCACACCAAATACTGAAAAAGCTCCCACATCAAGTATTTCAAATTCTAAAAATTTTGGCATGGGTGAACAACATGGTTTTGAAACCCAGACAGTTCAAAGAATCAGGCAAGGGAGAAGTTCAAGGTTTTTGAGGTCAGACCAAGGTCGAACCGCGATAATGTCATAATTAAATTAATAATTATTTAAAATATAAATAAATAATTAAATTAGTAAAGCATTGAGAATATAAATTATTTTTATGTATATAAATTTAATTATTTGGTAAAAATTCCTATAACTTATAAAAAATTCCATATTTTTTTATCCTCAATTATAAGTTATACATGATCCGATAGGACTCATAATTAATAATAATAATAAAACTAATCAATGATAACTACTAAAGAGTGAAGAGGAAGTGACGTGAGAAGGGGCCTTTTTAAACTTTTTATACTTTTTAAATTGCCTAAGTCCAATCCGTTTTTCCTTTTTCTGTTTCTTTTTTTTTTCTTCCCTTCTTCTCCACCATTTGATTGATTGATTTATCTCCCCCACCTTTTCTTTTCTTTTTTTTTTCTTTTTTTGGTAAATCAAGATAACTTCATAAACTAGGAATTAACAAGTCTATTACAATACATATTAGCTTTATCAAAAGCCAAAATACTCTCCACCACAAACGGTGGGTTACAAAAGACAACAAAAGATGATAAGGAGTTAGCTTCTTGCTTTGCCAATGTGTTTGCACACCAGTTAGCTTCGCGGTAGATGTGAGTTATTCGTTTATTTGGGATTGCCTTCAACAAGTTCCTACAATCAGTTAGAAAGGGTTCCATCAACAAATTTTCAGAGTCATTGTTCAGGAGAGTAACAACACTAGCATCAAGTTCTATAATAAGGTTATTCAACCTGAGCTCCATTACCAAGTTCAGCCCATCTCTAAGCGCCCACAATTCTGCAATAATGTTGTTGGTATTACCAAGAGCTCTAGCATACCCTCGTATCCAAGCTCCTTCCTGATTTT
This sequence comes from Quercus lobata, assembly GCF_001633185.2. Lineage (NCBI taxonomy): Eukaryota > Viridiplantae > Streptophyta > Magnoliopsida > Fagales > Fagaceae > Quercus > Quercus lobata. The sequence continues at coordinate 21,061,659 of NC_044910.1, read as the reverse complement.
GAATTACATTGCCTTTCCTTGCCCTTCTTGGGGTTCCTAAAGTTGAACCATCTGAGTTTAATTTCATCCACCCTTCCAGTGGTTTCACCCATCCTACTAGTATGATGGTTTTGGAATTTTTCACTTTTGTTTCCATACCAATAGAGAAAAATTTTGCACTGACCTGGATGCATCTTTTCAAAATCAGATTGTCCACCTTGCCTGTCTGAAACACATAGTTGTTCTGGTGTAACCAAAGCTGCCATACTCCCATCGGAAACAGCAACTTCCATGGAATACCCAGAAATTTGGAACTCATCCCAGTCTTGCAGTTCAGTTCAAGCCACTTACGAACTGGAAGCTTAAAGGAGTCTCTTAGGTAGTAAGGAACCTGCAAATCCTGCTAGAATTTTTGAGCTATTTTGCACTCCCTGAGAAGGTGGACTATGGACTCCTTGCTTCTATGACACATCGTACATATTGGGTTAAGGTTTAAACCTCTTGAACCCAGCACTTCCGCAGAGGGTAAGCTATTATGCAGACATAGCCATAGGAAAAATTGAATTTTAAGGGGAATTTCAGTCTTCCAAGCCCATGCTATAGACACAGTATCCAGGTTCAAGGGACTTAAACCCCTAGCTAGCAGATATGCTATTTTCAAGAGAGAAGAAGCCATTTTTTGAATAAGCCCAGATGAGGGTGTCCTCTGAATCTTGCATATAGGAGAAGGGAGTGGCTTTGATGGTTTTGAGCAAGTTTTCTGGTAGCTTAAATGAGATGCTTTGCGAGTTCCACTCATGATTTGAGTCGAAGCATTGCTTGACTGTTAGCTGGTCTTCTCCTTGGGTTAAAATTCCCTCTATAAGGTTCCTCAAGGTACCACTGGGTAGCCAGAAGTCCATCCACAACTTGATAGAGTCACCATTCTTTACTACCCATTTTAATCCTTTAACATACACTGGTCCTCCCTTTTTGCAAGCTGCCCAAATACTTGAGCATGGTAACTTCCTCCCTTCTTTAGATATTCTACTAAGAGCTAGGTATTTTGTAGCTAGCATTTTTGCCCAAGGGGAATCCTCATCATTAACAAGCCTCCAGCATAGTTTAGCTAGGACAGCTTGATTCCTATGCTTCATGCTATAAAGGCCCAAACTGCCCAATTCTTTAGGAAGAGACACTGTGTTCTAGTTTACCACATGCATCCTCTTTTTTCCTTCTGTAGATCTCCACATGAAGTCCCTCACCATCTTATCTATTTTGTCACAGACTTTGATAGGAAGGTCATGACATTACATGTAGTATTCTGCAATGGGGGTAGCAGCTATTTTGGCCGGCACAAGTTTCCCAGCTCTTGGTAGAAGCTTGGTTTTCCAACTAGAAAGTTTACTTTGAACTTTCTCCATAACAAAATTGAAAGCACTGCCCACTTTGCCCTGGTGTATGATAGGGAACCCCAGGTACTTACCAAGATTATTGGTAGCATTGATTCCCAACCTTTTGCAAACGCTTCTCTTCCTTCTCCTAGTGACATTCGGGGAAAAGAATATCCTAGATTTTCCATGATTCACCTTCTACCCAGCCAAGTTGCAAAATTTGTTCAGGACCTTTAGGATGGCTTCACAATTCTTAGCATTTTCCTTAGCAAATAGCATGAGGTCGTCTGCAAAAAATACATGTGAAAAGCTTGGGCGATTTCTAGATGCTTTGACCTTGTCCCACCTTTTATCTTCACACATCTTGGTGATTTGGGCACCTAGAAACTCCATGCACAGCAGGAACAAATATGGTGAAATAGGATCACCTTGTTTGATTCCTCTCGAGAGTTGGAAGGATTCAAGTTTACTCCCATTGAAGTTGTAGAGACACAACTCATAATTAGATTAATGATTTTCTCTAGGAAGCCAAAGTGTCCAAGCACCATTTTGATGAAACTCCACTCTAGGTGGTCATAAACTTTTTCAAGGTCTATCTTCACCACCATATACCCATCCTTGTCCTTCCTCTTTCTTAGGGATAATATGAGCTCTTAGGCAATTATGACATTGTTTGGTCCTCTCCTCCCTTCAAGAAAGGCAGCTTGCATAGGAGAAATTAGGGAAGGCAGTAGGGGCCTCAATCTCTGAACGAGGATTTTTAAAATAATTTTGTAGACAGTGTTACATAGAATTATTGGTCTATATTGGCTAACAGTCTCTGGGCTAGGTTGTTTTGGGATAAGAGTAATTAGAGTTTGATTGAGGTACTTTGGAACTTTTTGGCTTGCAAAAATCTCTTTTACCTCTATCCTAACCGATTCACCAACCACCAGACAAAATCTCTAGAAAAATCCTACGTGCATCCAATCACTACCCGGGGCTTTATATGGCTTCATGGATTTTAGGGCAGTCTAGATATTTTTATCTGAAGGCATATGGGCCATATTAATTGCTTCTTCTTTTTTTAGCTTCACACACCAATTAGAATCCCATTGTTGGGCCAAGGGGCAGGCTAGTTGTTCAATTTGAAAGAGCTTTTTGAAGCTTGAAATGAAGATATTCTTAACTTCCTCAACATTATGAACCCATTCACCCTCATTACTTTGTATGCTAGTAATCCTATTTTTGCTTCTTCTAGTCATAGTAGACATGTGAAAATAGTTCGTGTTTCTTTCCCCAAAAATGGTCCAATTAGTTCTAGATTTCATGGCCCAAATTTCTTCCTCAAGTTGAAGTATGACTTTATATTCCTCAGAGAGCTGGTTTTGAAGGTTGATCAGAAAGCTGTTGGGATTGTTGGCAAAGCGCTCTTTGGGTGCTTAGTAGTCTAGCCAAGATCTGTTTCTTCTTAGCAAACACATTACCAAAAACTTCCTTGTTCCACCGTTGAGCTCTGGTGGTGAATCTTGTAATTGCACTAGCCAGGTCTGAATCCTTTCCTAACTAGGACTCTCTCACAATCGCAAGAAATTCAGTGTGACCATATAGATTGAAATCTAAAGGGCTTATTTGATGAACTACCCATGTTAGGACTCAAATTAAGGAGGAGAGAATAGTGATTTGAGTTTACTCTTGCCAGATGCGTGACATTTGCTTCTGGAAAAAAAGACTTCCAGTCTAGGTTGGCCTAACATCTATCCCGTTTACATTGTATTAATCCCCCTAAATCCCTTTTGTTGGACTAGGTGAATTTCGACCCTGAGAAACCCAAATCCATCATATGGCATTCATTCATACAATCTTGAATAGCCCTCACCCTTCTTTGCCAGATAGGGTTACCTCCAGACTTTTCTTTTTCAGAAAGCACCTCATTAAAATCTCCCATATGAGCCTAGGGAAATTCATGTAGATTAGCTAGCATTTTAAGATTTTCCCACAATATACACCTTTCAGTAAACCTACGACTAGCATATATAGCACTAATAAGCCAGTTTAAGATTTGGGATCTTACCTGGATGATGGCATGGATTTCCTGCTCTGTTAAAGCCAAGACATCCACTTGCAACAACTCTGGGCGCCACAACAACCAAATACCTCCTACAAAGCCAGTAGTATCAGCCACAACAACTCCATCAAATGGCAAGGTCTCAATGATTTCTTCAACCCTTGCTCCACTGAGCCTTGTTTCTGTAATCACCATGAGAATTAGAGAATGACATTCCACCAAGTCCATCACTATTTTTCTGAATTGGGGCTTCATTGCACCCTTACAATTCCAAATCAATATATTCATGATTTTATACAGGGTTATGGAAGAATCAAAGTGCGACAGTAAGGAGGAATCCTCAGTGTCCCTCAATCTCCATGCCTCCATTAGCTTCTCGCGAAATAGAGTTGTCGAGTGTTTAATTATCCCCATCACTTCTTGGTTCGCTTTGATGAGGATGGTGCCATTGATCTTCAGCTCTGCGAATTGGAGAAGCTTCACCCTATGCAGGTTGCCCATCATTAAGCATTCCACTGGCTTGTCTTGTAGAATCTTCCTCACTGATATCACAAGTTGGGTCCATTTTGTTTCTTCATCGGCCAGAGATTTTTCCGAGGCTTGCACACTAAATCTTGGTGCTAATGAGGTTGAGCTTATCAGTGGAGGGACCGGCACAGTTGGCCTGTACATGATAAATCTTTACCATGGGTTCGGAGTCGTCACCCAGGCTTCGTCATTCAGAGGTAGATAACCTAGCCTCCTACTCTCCTCCGTGAGTGGAAACATGTTCTTCCAAGCTAAAATTAGCTCCAGTTCGAACCACCCCCAAATTTCATTTGGATATTGTCTTATCCACTGGATTGTCTCGTTTCCAACTGGTATAACTTTTCTCCTGTAGAAGATCGCCCACCTGTTTGTTTCCTCCATTGCGACTACCTCTCAAAATGCTTGCTTTTGGTTCCATCTTCGTTGCTTTAGGGTTAATCGCTAGGCTTGCTGGGATAGAGAAAAGATATGGACTTTGATTCGGCCCAATTTCAATTGAAAGGCCTGCTCCTAACCCAAAGGCAAAAGGCATATTTGACTTACTCGGCCCCACTCCATCCTGTTGGCTTCCACTAAAACCTTAGCTTTCTGGTTTGATTTGGCACAACTTCCCTGACCCTTAAAACTTCTGCCATCATTGGATTTGCTTTGATTTGGTAGGGAAGCCTTAGACTCCTCCCTATGTGACACGGTAGGTTAGGAATGTGTGGCTTTCCTTTTCCCTGCTGCTTTGCTTTATTCCTCTGTCCTAGGCAGAGGCCTGTCACTTTTTGCTTGAAATGATTCATCCGATTGGCTCGAAACTGGGTTGCTTTGCTTACCTCGGGCTTTGTTCATTAGCATGCGCCTAGCCATTACAATCCATTCTCCATAATCTTCCTGTTTCCTATCCGTTGGCTTCTCTATCCCAGGTTGCTGGGTGTTCTCAACAGTTTTGGAGTTTACACTTTATTCCAGTTGCGTTTCCTGGGGTGTAGCTCTTATCATATATGGACATGTTTCTTTTTTATGGCCAATCCTACCGCAAGCAAAACAGAGGGTACTGATGCCTTTATACTAAATACTCTAAGCCATCTTGCCAAGGTAAATAGTTTGAATAAGGGGTTTATCTAGATTGACTTGCACACACAATTGAGCAAAACGCCCTTTAGCTCCATTGGCTGTGTATGCATCAATACGGAGGACTGGCCCAATGGCTTTACCAATTTTTAGGAGTGCATTCTGCTCATAAAACTCAATCGAAAGCTCATGTAGTCTAATCCACACCACTACTGAGGAGAAGGTTGCTGAAGAGGCTTTGAATTCAAGCTCCCATTGTTTAATGGCTAAGAAATGTTGCCCAATAAACCAAGGGCCACCTTTCAGAATATTATCTACATCTTCACATAATTCAAACTTAACTAAAAAGTAATCAAACCCAAAATCTATACAATCCATTCCCCCCCCCCCCTTGGATTCCACATACTTTGAATTTTTGAAACCAAGAATGAGAAACCCACTTTTCTCCCAAATGGTTTGATAATGAGAGCTTGCTACCATGGAGCTCTCATGCGAGACTTATCTTCCCTAGAAAAGAAAACCTTGACATTGCCTTCATGGAGATTATCCTCCTCGGTGTTCGATTCTAGATCTTCTTGCATCAAGCTGTTAAACCCAAAGGTTTTCTCAAATGCCCCAAGGATTGCCCCCCAAGCTTGTCTCTGTAACTTCCCTACTTATTAATCTGATTATCTTCCTTTTCCCATGCCAAGTGATGACTTTCTTTGAACTTCTTGGTGCTACGAGCCAACGTATCTTCTTTTTCATCAGAGCGTTTTAGCCTTTCTCTCTCCATCTTCTTAAAATAAGTCTACTCTTTAATCAATGCTCCCTCCACCGTTTTTAATTCTACACCTCTATCTCTTTCTTTTTTTACTAGTATCTTAAAATTTTCTCATCCACCCATTTAAAAATTTTATCTTCCCAATGCCTCTTTTACTTTCCCAATGCCTACACGTTTCTTCAGGTGTTCCCTCTTCTCTCTTTTTTTTTTTTTGATGAACCCTCTTCTCTCTTTCTTCTTCACAAATCTCCTCACAAAACTCTTCCTTTGTCTCTTTCTTAGTCTCACTCACAAAATGATTTTTTTTTTTTTCAAAAACTCTTGTAGAGCATTGCATCATCACCGTGTAGTGGTTGCTCCTTTTTGCTTCTTTTCTTTATTTTTTTTTTCAAAAAAATCTCGTAGAAGCACTCATTACCGAAAATAAATTTTTGCCTGAAATTGACCAGAACATTGATGCGAGTTCAACATTTGACAAATTGTGAGTCTGTAATGTTTTTATTTATTTTTAATAAAAATAGCTCTGACTTAAACCATGAAAATCGTCCACGGTTTTCAAACCTGGGTGGTTCAACCGCGGTTTGAACGGTTCCCTGCTTTTCTTACCTAGAATGGTTTCTAGTTCTAAAAGAACTATAATAGTGAGAGGTTCTTAGTTAACCAGGTTGGAATGTACGGTCCGGTCTAGATTTAAAAACCATGGTGAATAGTATTGAAAGCTCGAAAATGTGTTAAAAACACAAGAGCTGTTTAGACCCCCAAATTAAAGTTACAGCTCCATAGTTTTTTACACTAACTTAGTTCTAAGTACGGAATAGTGTAAATGCGAGTGGATAAACAAACAAGCTACTCTGATCCATAATCAAAACAACACAGTAGTAAAATGGAATGTAAAAGAGTAGGGAAGAGAGATGCAAACAGAAGATAACATGCCGATGTGTTATCGAAGAGGAAATCGAAGAACTCGGTGAAAAACCTCTCCGCCGCCCTCCAAGCAGTAATCTATCCACTAGACAATTAGTTGGGATACATGGGTTAGCAAGAGACCTTCCAAGTTTAATCTACCCGCTGTACCTAAACCCTCCAAACTCCTACTCCAACAAGGCTTCTCGGAACCGTGTCTTGCCTAGCTCTCCGAATCCCGCAATCCACCTGATTGCAACCGCCAAATCCTGGCTTCTTTTAGTGCTTCCCAACAACACCAAATCCTCACTTGACACTTTAAAAAGGTGTGGTAAGTGTTTGGGCTATCAACCTCTCAATGGTATGGAAATGGAGAGGTAGGAGTTAAGGAAATCCACAAGCATATGTGTAGAGATATATGGGTATGATAATCTCTATCTCTCAAAGTTTGAGGCTAAGGTTTTCTCTCAGAAGCACTCCTCAACATTTGTGGGTAATGTGGGTATATATAGTGTGGGTACAGAAAGTGTGTATCAGATAGCATAGTCTGGTAAAACAGAATGTTTCGCAGGTGTCTCGCGGGAAGGCCTTACCCGCGAGCTACTCACGAAACACAACTGTCTCCATTTGTACTGACTCTTCGCATTTTAGTTATGTGCAAGACACATGCTTCACTTCGCGAGATGCTTAGTCGCGAGATACCCGCGAGAACTCTTCTGGCTTCAATTGTTTAAGTCTTCACACTCTCTCTCTCTAACACACAACCTTTACAATCAAATCCCACAATAAATACATGGTACAAAAGATTAAATATAATTATAATCAAATTTGGTACGGAATAAAAGCCAACAAAATACATATTTGTAAATCACAACTTTACAAGTACAATCTCAATTTTGAGACGATACTATTCACAAATTTTAAAATTTTTATTATTTTTTTATTATACTCTCTCTCCTCCCTGACCTTAACTTCTCTGTCTTCCTGTTGCTTTTCTTTATCATATCCTCTCCACTTTCCTATCTTCCTCTCTAACCTAGCCGCCTCTCCTCCCTTCATCACTCACTCTCACTCTAGCCTCTCTTCCTCTCTCTAGAATACGCCGCTAATCTCACCATCAAACCACCAGCCTCTCCTTCACCTTGCCACCACCTCATCGAGCTGTAGATCACACAAACAAAACCCAGAAATCACCGACCTCTCCTCCACATGCGTTGCCACTCAATCAGCCTTATCCTCACCCTTCGTCGTCACCAACAACGATGGAATTGATTAGTTTTCTGGGTTTTATTTTTCTGGTTTTTATTTTGTGGGTTGATTGGGTGGGATTGATTGTGATGGTGGTTGGGTTATGGTAGTCCGGTGGTGGTTGGGTTGTGTTGTTTTAGCCACTTACAATGGTGGGTCTTGGGTAATTTTTCAAATTGGGTTCATGGGCTTTGGGTTGTGATTGTTGTTGTATGATGGTGGTGGTTGGAATTTTTGCGGTGGTGGTTAGTGTTTTTGTAAATGGATTTGTTTGGGGTATTTGGCTGGATTTGTTTTGAATTATGTTTTAGGTTGTGAGTGGTGGCCATGGTTGTTGGTTAGTGGCGGTGGGCAGTGTCTGTTGCCTGTTGGGCGGCCACTGTTTTGTATTGAGATGAATTTTAAGAGAATATTATTTTAATGTGTTGTATATATTATTTTAATGTATAGAATGGAAGAATAAAACATGTGATGTAGGGCATATTGTAAAATTGTGTGTTAAAATAATAAAGTAGTCTTTTTAATGTGTTAAAATGACATATTTTTAGAACATCTGATGGAAATGCTCTTAAGCCCACAAGTAAGGAGAGTGTTAAAATTATGATTAAATTATTTAATTCACAATTTCCTAATGATCTATCCTTTTTGGATAACTGATTGTAACTTAGTTTTGCAACTTCTTTTTTGAAGAGAAAAGTAGGATAGAAACCTTCCAAATACAAGGAATAATAATAACTAAAAAGTGAAACGACAAAAGAATCAAGAAATACCCAAAAAGAAAATAATAACAATAATAACAGGAAAAACGTGCAATCAGCCCAAGGACCCTCATCAAATCTCAAGTGGTTTAAACCCAATCCGACTTAAACCGGTCTGGTTGCTTGATTTTGACTGAAGGTACAATGATCATCTAATACTATGGTGTGGTTTGGATATGGATGATTTCGCGTTTGCATTTTTGCCTTTTTTTTTTTTTTAGCACCTCTTGCATTGTTCATGGGACATGAACAGTGCATTTAGGCTTATGAACAGTAACCCACACTGTTCATGCACGCAGATTACATTGTGTTGGAGACATTGTGCACTGTTTATGCACTGTTCACGGGACCTACAACCACTTTATTCAGAAAAAAATATTAAAAATGGGTCCCTCGGTACTATTTACACATTTAAAAATTATTTTGCTATAGTATTTTCAGTTTTTAGTTTTCAGCAAAATAAGTTGTATCCAAACGGACCCTATATGTTGTTACAAAAGCCCATACCATGGCTTTGCCATGTGTTATGTTTGAGGTTTTTACAGCTTGACACGTCAAAATTTTCAAGCTATTAGGATTATCAATGCTACATAGCAACTCATAATTTGTATACATCATATGAACATTTGGCATGTGTTAGATTTATGATTTGTTTGAGAACAGTTTACTTAGTTTAAACTAAAAATTTTTTGCTAAAAATACTGTAGATAAAATTAAAAGGTAGCTGAAATATTACATTGGGACTCATGAATAGTACTAAAAAGTGTAATGAGACCCATGAATAGTAGGAAAAATAAGCTGAATGGTAAAAAAAAAAAAAGCTAATTTTTTAAGCCAATGCCAAACGCACACTTAATGTTTACATGTAAGCCATGTGTCAAGAACTTAACATTTTTTTTTTTTTTGGGTGAGAAAAGTCTATGTTACCTTTCATGATTTAATTACCTTTTTATATATAAATATATCAATAAATAATATAAAATTGAAGATATTTTAAACTTATTTATGTCGTGCCATATAAGTTTTGGAACCTCTATAATTTTCCACGTCACCAATATTATTTATTTAATTTTTTTTTTAAATTCAACTCTTTTCATACAATCTCTCCCTCTTTCAACGAGCGGCCTTTTCTAACTCTTTTCTTACTATCTGTGTCTAAGTTTTAAGCAATAGCAATAGGGATGACTCCAAAGAAGCAAACTTAAACTTGAAGAAGAAATTGAAGCCAAGGTTCAAGACTGCTAGGAAGAATAGCAAACATGATCTTTAGCAAAATGGGCATGAAGAAACCCGATCTTGGTACATTCTTACCAATAAAATCTTATGCAAAATGTTACATAAAACGACATTCATAACTAGTTCTCCATGTTGTGAGATATTCTTTCGTTCCATTCTCTTTTCAAAAGCAAAAGGGTGATTATAAAGGTACATGCTCTATTCTGTTATATACAGTATAATTTTTTTCTTCATTTGAATTATGTGCGGTAAGTGTTTTTATATAATTGTTTAGTTGTGCCAAGTTATTTGAGAACCCTAATTTATAAGTCAGAAAACTGAAACTCGATCCAAACTCATGCATATGAGGTATGATCTAATCCTAATCATTTTGGTACTCCATAAACAATGGAACCAATAATTAATTGTTCTTTTTTATTATGAATATGTACTCTATTTTGCAGATTCGACTCAACACATTTTGTAGGAGTCTTTTGGCACAATATTGTAAAAATTAGAGTTTATTAGGTTTATGTATACAGTGCAAAGTTTTTTAGCTAAATGAGGAGAGATGCAATTTTCGGTATGGGTGATGCCGAAATACAAGTAAAAGAAGAGAGAGAAGCAGACAAATCTGATAAAATTTTGGTATTTCGGTATCCATGTTGCCGAAATTTAAGAAAAATGTGGAGAGAGAAACTGACATGAATTTCGTCAGTTGGATTGCCGAAATTCAATTTCCGTTAAATTCTTTTTTTTCATTAGTTTTCCGTTTGGTTAGTTTATTTTATTTCGGTATCCATGTTGCCGAAATTTAAGAAAAATGTGGAGAGAGAAACTGACATGAATTTCGTCAGTTGGATTGCCGAAATTCAATTTCCGTTAAATTCTTTTTTTTCGTTAGTTTTCCGTTTGGTTAGTTTATTTTTATTTTTTTAAAATGATAAGCGCAGCCCAGGAGGATTGAACCCTTGCGCAAGAGTTGTTCCACATTAGAAGCAACCAGCAGACTACCGCACAACTTGTTCAACATATATGGGAACTAAATTAATTTATTCTAAACCTGGTAGGTATTTCAAGCTTTCAAAAACACAAAAAAACACACATTTTTTTATATACTTTCCAAAAATTGATAGTTATGATAACAAGAATGGTAAATTGAAATTATAGTTCATCCACGATGATGTCAAAATTAATTAATAACAATTGAATTTTTTTTTTTTGTCTGAAGGTTAATGATTTACATTCATCATAATTCGGAATTTCTAAATTTTTCAATTACAAAAATACCCAGGGTATGATGAGATTCAGGCATTTATGGGTGAAATAATTTTTTTCGCATAATTCTCATCACACCCTAGTTATTTTTGTGATTGAAAAATGTAGAAATTCAAAATTATAATGAATGTAAATCATTAGCCTTTAGGAAAAAAAATAAAAGGGTTTCTAAGTACGCGCATGATAAGTATTAATAATCCCAACCATACAAAACTTGAGGATAGTACTGTAAAAATACCTAGAGTTGTGATAAAAAAAATTATTTCACCCACAAACGCACAATATTCATCATATGTATTTTATGATTACAAAATGTAGTAATCTCTTAAAAAAATAGAAAGCTTCTAAGAAGCGCGTGATAATTACAGAATACTAGCCTTTGAGCACGCACTCGTACGTGTGCTTAGAGACTTTTCTATTTTTTTTTTTTTGGTAAATATTAATAATTTACATCCATTGTAATTTAGAATTACTATATTTTTCGATCACAAAAATACCTAGGGCTATGATTAAAACATTATTTCAACCACAAACGCATAACACTCATCATACCCCTAGGTATTTCTTGTGATTAGAAAATGTAGTAATTCCAAATTATAATAGATGTAAATTAATACATATTAAAAAAATGTTTTTTTTTTTAATTTTTACTCTTGAAATAAAATATTATTTTCCAAAAATTTAAACTATATTACCAATTTTAATCTATTTATAACGAGCCATATGAATTTTCAAAAGAAAAAAAAAAGTCATGGAAAAATTATGCTATACAACTCAAGACACATCATGCAGGTATGACTTGTATTGCCAACTTTGATTACTAAAAAAATTATTATGATATACTATTAAAATAATATAAAATAAATAACAAAATTTATCTTAAATTTAAAAATATTAACAATATCATCTTCTTTTTTAATTCATGTAATATGTTTGTAAAATATTCAAATTTTTTTCGACAATTTTTTAATTAGACAAAATTTAGTTACAAAATTGGTTGTAGCCTTACTCAATAAAATAAAATATTACTGCATATTTTGATAATTTAACCGTTGAATTGTATGTTATTTATGCTTTTAATACACATGTCAAATTTTGTGTCAATCGAATATTATTTACTATATGATCTATAAGCTTATATTTTATGCATAATTTTAAACTACAATAGTTTTCAATTTTAAACAATTTTATTGATGATATAGTTATTGATCTTTAATTTTCTAAAATTTTTGCAAGCATGGAGGATATAAGAAGAAGATGTAATTTATTACTGAATTTGTCAAAATTCACCTCCAATAAAAATTTATTGAGTAAGGTTATAACCATAGGCTACAACCCATTTTGTAACTAAATTTTGTCCTTTTTAATTAAGGTTACTACTTTTTACAAAATTGTTATTTTTATTTAGTTAATATTAATTAATTTTGACATCATCGTGGATGAACTATAATTTCAATTTACCATTCTTGTTATCATAACTATCAATTTTTGGAAAGTATATAAAAAAATGTGTGTTTTTTTGTGTTTTTGAAAACTTGAAATACCTACCAGGTTTAGAATAAATTAATTTAGTTCCCATATATGTTGAACAAGTTGCGCGATAGTCTGCTGGTTGCTTCTTATGTGGAACAACCCTTGCGCAAGGGTTCAATCCCCCTGGGCTGCGCTTATCATTTTTTTAAAATAAAATAAACTTACCAAACGGAAAACTAACGAAAAAAAAGAATATAACGGAAATTGTATTTCGGCAATCCAACTGACGAAATTCATGTCAGTTTCTCTCTCCCCTTTTTCTTGAATTTCGGCAACATAGATACCGAAATACCAAAATTATATCAGATTTGTCAGTTTCTCTCTCTTCTTTTACGTGTATTTCGGTATTGGTTACCAAACGGAAAACTAACGAAAAAAAAGAATATAACGGAAATTGTATTTCGGCAATCCAACTGACGAAATTCATGTCAGTTTCTCTCTCCCCTTTTTCTTGAATTTCGGCAACATAGATACCGAAATACCAAAATTATATCAGATTTGTTAGTTTCTCTCTCTTCTTTTACGTGTATTTCGGCATTACCAATACCGAAAATTGCATCTCTCCTCATTTAGCTAAAAAACTTTGCACAGTATACATAAACCTAATAAACTCTAATTTTTACAATATTGTGCCAAAAGACTCCATTTTGTAGCCTATATAAGGCAACAATATTTTAAAGTGAAACATTTTATGAAAAATTATTAGTTTCTTCTAATATCTCAATGGTAATATTTGTTGAGCATTTTTTTTTGCAAAGTTGTCAATTTTATATTTGTTTTTTCTTAACAACTTTAGCCTTGATTAAATTAGTCTTTTTTTTTTGTTTTTTTTTTTTTTTGTTTTTTGTACTAATACCACTATGATCATGCCAAAATCATGAAATATTAATTATTGGCATGTTAAATGTCTTTCATCCAAAATACAACCATATTTTTATGAAGATTTTTCATATGCGTGGAGTATTTTAAATATAAATTAAAATGTTATAAAAATTTGTAAATTATAAACAAAGTTATTTCTATTAAATATCTCAATTCATTTTTAAATATACTCTTTTTAAACCTTGTTCAAATTCATGGTCTGCAAAATATGAACTAGTCTAAGGCCGACTTAATATATTTTGGGGTTAGATGTAAATGTAAAATGTATTATTAATTAATATTTTATAAGTGATACACGAATTAGAAAAAAGAATCCAACCCTTTTATATAATTTAATACATTAATTGAACTATTTTCATATATTTATAATGCGAATTTTAAAACTTTTGATTCTTAAAAAAATCGAAACAATCACTATGAAAATAAATATCATAATTTAGATGGTTACTATTTCTTTTGGTAACATTGGACTTCAATTATTAAATAATGAATTTCAGGAAATAATTTGTTTCAAAAACTGTAGGGATAAGGGCCCAGGATCATATATTGGGCCTTGGGTTTAGTCCGAGGACGTTGAATGGTCCGAGAAGGGCCAAATAGTCATTAGGGGTTCCAATCCAAAGTCTCATAAGTAAGAAACGAATGGAGGATGGTTCGAGGAGGAACTCCTCCTCAGATATGACGAATGCAACTCAAATATCTATTCCAGCAATTAGAGTGATCCTCTAGAGAGCTCCAGGATCATACGTTGGGCCTTGGGCTTAGTCCAAGGACACTGAATGGTCCGAGAATGGCCAAATAGTTATTAGGGGTTCCAATCCAAAGTCTCATAAGTAAGAAACGACTGGAGGATGGTTCGAGGAGGAACTCCTCCTCAGATATGATGAATGCAGCTCAAATATCTATTCCAGCAATTAGAGTGATCCTACAAAAAGCTCCAATGATAGGGATGTGCATCATGAACATACAGGAAAGAAGGAAACCAAAAATATCTAAGGAAAAGCTGCTACCACCGCATTAAATGCACTGCAACTACTTTTCTGGCCCTATTTATGTGGAGAAGACCTCAGAACAGTGTTGCCTTGGCTATCACGACTCATAGAGAGCCTAAGAGGGTGTTTGATGGGATAGGTACTCGAGTAAGGGCTTAAACGATCAACAAGTGTAAGATCAAGATGATCCAAAGGGAGCTGTATAATGTGATAAACCCTCAATGAGAAATGGATCGGAAATTGAAAGAAAGAACATTGTTGTAATCTAAATTGTCTTCATATCCAGTTGTGATCAATTTATACTAGGTTATCTTCTCGAACTAAAAGTCTATTGATATCATTTGTGTTTGATTGTCATTCAATTTAGTATTATCTATTGTCCAACTCATTAGGGCCTAGTTTTTTGACCCGCTCTCTACAAATTTTATTATACTGGGCTTATTGGGGCGAGATCCCATACATCTTAGGTTTGGACTGTAAATCTGGTCCTTACAATTGACGCCGTCTGTGGGAAGAACTGGTGTGATAGTGAGTACGATGTCTAAACATGGTAGGTTCAGGTCCCCATCTAGAAGAATCCATGGGTTCTAGGTGACAGGATGATTTCCTTAATCTTGAATGCAAACGAGATCGAGAAGGTAGTGTACACACCACCTATGTTAGTAAAAGTCATTCTCGAGTTGGGAGTCATATCTCTCAAGAACAGAATGAAAGAGCCATGCAAAGGGAGATTGACGATTTAAAGAGGAAGCTGCGCCATACACAACGGAAACAAACCCCTTCCAATTCTGACGTCTCTTCCTATGATGAAGAGGATGCTAGTTATAGGCAAAGGTCAAGAACTTCACCAAGCGAGTCTTTCTCCTACAATGAAGAGCACCACCACTGGCAAAAATACAAAAGCCCGCCTCGTAAAGGCTTGGGAAACAACGCTATGAGCAATGCGTTGAATCAAATCTCCAAATCACCTTTCGCATGCAAAATAAAGAGGGTAAAACTTCCTCGGCGGTTCCATCAGCCCACGTTCACCATTTACAATGGTCGAACGGATCCTGTAGAACATGTGAGCCAGTTCAACCAGAGAATGGCTATCCATTCTAGGAATGAGGCTTTAATGTGCAACGTATTTCCCTCCAGTTTGGGACTTGTGACGATGAGATGGTTCGATGGTCTAAGAGCCAATTCCAGTTTGGGACCTTTGGCTCTCGTTTTATCACGTGTAGTAGGGTACCTCAGCCCCTGGATTCATTACTGTCCTTGTCCATGAGAGAAGGGGAGACCCTGAAAACGTACTTGGACAGATACTGGGAGATGTATAATGAGATAGATGGTGATTTTGACAATATGGCCATCAGCACTTTTAAGGTCGGCCTCCCAGCCGAGCACGATTTAAGGAAGTCTTTGACTGGCAAACCTGTTACCAGTGTGATCCAACTCATGGACCGAATCGATAAATACAAGAGGGTGGAGGAAGACCAATAGTAAGGGAAAGGTAAAGCGAAGGTTATCCCTCAGGAGATGAGGGATTTTAGGTCGGATCGATTCAATAATAACCGACCTTGAAGAGATTTCGCTGAACAATCAGGGTCTGCCAACACCCAGGTGGTTAATGTAGTATTCCGAGAGCCAGTGCATCAAGTTCTGAAGAAGATTAAGAACGAGCTATTCTTCAAATGGCCAAACAAGATGGCTGGAAACCCCATGAGGCGTAACCAAAACCTTTATTGCCAATACCATCAGGACCAAGAGCACATTATAGAAGATTGCAGGAATTTATGGGACCATCTGGACCAGTTGGTTCGAGAAGGGAAGTTGAAGCAACTGCTGCACCATTCTAGTGGCCCGGCAGAGCATATAGGTACGAATCCCTGGAGAGATGCTTCTTCAAGACCTCCTTTGGGAATGATCAATGTCATCTTTGCTGCACCTGGTAGGACAGGTTTTCATCCTTCCAGCGTAATGTCTGTGGCTCGGCTATCCACCAAGGACAATGATTCTGAGCCAAAAAGAGCAAGGAAAGAAGCCCTACTGGTTCTGGGCTTCTCAGACGAGGATAAGGCCAGAATCATCCAACCCCATGACGATGCTCTAGTTGTCACACTCAGGATAGGGGGATATGATGTGAAAAGAGTGTTGGTAGACCAGGGCAGTGCTATCGAAATAATGTATCCCGACCTGTACAAGGGGCTGAATTTGAAGCCCAAGGACCTAACGACGTATGATTCCCTTCTAGTAAGTTTCGAGGGAAAAACTGTTACTCCAAGAGGTCAGATTAGACTGCCCATATAGACCGGTTCGAACATGGTAG
The DNA here is from genome assembly GCF_001633185.2 of Quercus lobata. Classification (NCBI taxonomy): domain Eukaryota; kingdom Viridiplantae; phylum Streptophyta; class Magnoliopsida; order Fagales; family Fagaceae; genus Quercus; species Quercus lobata. Next base: position 21,044,793 of record NC_044910.1, on the reverse strand, counting down.
AAGTAGATTTCATTGTGGTAGACACTTATTCACCCTACACAGCTATTGTGGCTAGACCTTGGCTTCATGCCTTAGGAGCCGTCTCTTCTACCCTACACTAGAAGGTGAAATATCCGTCGGAGGGCCAGGTTAAAGAGATCGTGGGGAGTCAGTCCATGGCTAGGCAGTGCATGGTGGCTTCCATCTTACATCGGCCTAAAGCTGAGTCCTCAGCCTTTGCTGAAAGGGGCTTATAGCAATCAAAAACTCCAACATTGCCCGATAATGGATCAACCGAGGAAACGAAGTGCGAAGATCTAGAAAAGGTTATTGTTGGCGATGATCCGAAGAAGTTCTTTTAGGTTAGCTCCCAACTACCTCCCCAAGAAAGGGAAGAGTTAATTGAGTTCCTTAGAAAAAATGTGGATGTATTCGCGTGGAGTGCCTATGAAGCTCCGGGGGTGGACTCAAACTTCATTTGCCACCATCTGAATGTTAATCCATCTGTTACCCCCAAAAAACAACCTCCTCGGCATTCATCTAGAGATCATTTTGATGCTGTCAAAGATGAGGTGACAAAGTTTAAGCAGGCAGGGGCTATCAAGGAAGTTTTCTACCTTGAGTGGCTGGCCAATACAGTGGTAGTGAAGAAGAAAAATGAGAAATGGCGAGTATGTATAGATTTCACAGATTTAAACAAGGCTTGCCCAAAAGACCCCTTTCCTATGCCTCAAATAGACCAGCTAGTAGATGCTATATAGGCCATCCTTTGATGAGCTTTTTAGATGCTCTTCAAGGATACCATCAAATACCACTAGCTCTAGACAATCAAGAGAAGACAGTTTTTGTCACTACCACTGGAAATTACCATTATAAGGTGATGCCCTTTGGCTTGAAAAATACGGGATCCACGTATCAAAGAATGATGACTAAAATATTTGAACCCTAGTTAGGTAAGAATATTGAGGTCTACATAGATGACATGGTGGTGAAGAGTAAGGTGGTGCCAGAGCATATGGGAGATCTCGAAAACATTTTCGAAATTCTGAGGAAGCACAAGCTACGCCTTAATGCTTCCAAGTGCTCTTTTGGTGTGAGATCAGGCAAATTTCTAGGTTATATGGTGACTCACCAGGGAATCGAGGTCAATCCCGATCAAATTAAAGCGATAAACAGTCTACAACCACCTCGAAATCCCAAAGAAGTTCAGAAGCTAACCAGAATGTTTGCTGCTTTAAACCAGTTTATCTCTCAGTCCGTAGATAGATGCAGACCCTTCTTCCTATTGATGAATAAATTGAAGGGATTTGAGTGGATTAAAGAGTATGCTTTGGCATTTCAGCAACTGAAAGAATACCTATCTCGGCCACCTATCATGTCCAGTCTTGAGGTAGATGAGGTCCTGTTTACTTATATTGCGGTGGCCCTTCATGCTGTAAGTTTGGTGTTGATACGGGTTGACAGTGGCATACAATGACCAGTTTATTATGTGAGCAAATCACTGCATAAGGCCGAAGTTCGTTATTTACCACCGGAGAAGGCCATCTTAGTGGTGGTGCATGGCACATGAAAGCTCCCCCATTATTTTTAAGCACATACATTTGTCATCCTGACTCAACTTCCACTTAGAACTATACTTCGAAATGCTAATTACATAGGTAGAATTGCTAAATGGGGCACAGTCCTAAGGGTTTTTGGCATTAAATATATGCCTCGCACCTCTATCAAGGGCCAAGTCCTCGCAGACCTGGTGGCTGAGTTCACTGAACCCTCGCTAAAAGAAGTCACAGAAGCACATCACATGGATGGAAAATTGGTTGGCACAATCTCCTTACAAGAACTTTCATTCTGGAAGGTATATGTTGATGGAGCAGCAAACCAAAGGGGGTCCGGAGTGGGGCTAGTTCTGATCTCACCCGAAAATCTAACCATTGAGAAATCATTAAGATTGGGCTTCTTGGCCACAAATAATGAAGCTAAATATGAAGTTTTGCTGGAAGGAATGTCTATGGTTCAAAGAATGGGAGGAAAGACAGTAAGGATGTTCTCGGACTCAAGACTAGTTGTTGACCAAGTAAAGGGCGAACTAGAAGTAAAAGATGAGAGAATGCAAGGGTACCTAAGTCAAGTTAAGCATATGGAATCAGGATTTGAGTCCTTCAGCCTATTGCACATCTCTAGAAGTGGAAACACACATGCTAATTCCCTAGCCACGCTTGCAACCTCCTTGGCACAGAGCTTACCACGAGTTATTCTTATAGAAGACTTGTGCAAACCCACTAAGGTAAAGGGAAAGATGGTCCATGTTTGCCAAGTCAGAGTAGGGCCTAGCTGGATGCATTCTATAGTACTATTCCTGAAAGAGGACATTTTGCCGAAAGATAAATTAGAAGCTAATAAGGTAAGGAGAAAGGCGCCTCGTTTCTGGCTGTCTGACGACCAAAAATTGTACAAGCGCTCTTTTTCCGGTCCATATCTACTCTGCATTCATCCTAAGGCATCAAAGCTACTCTTTAAGGAGTTACACAAAGAGATTTATGGAAGCCACACAGGAGGTAGATCTTTGTCTCAAAGAGCTATCACTCAGGGCTATTGGTGGCCAAATATGCAGAAAGAAGCGTAGGAATATGTGAAGAAGTGTGATCAATGCCAAAGATTTGCACCAAATATACATCAGCCAGGATGAGTACTTAACCCCCTATCCAGCCTTTGGCCATTTGCTTAATAAGGCTTAGATATAGTTGGCGATTTCCCCAAGGCAGCAGGGAACAAGAGGTATCTGCTGGTCAGCACTGACTATTTTACTAAGTGGGTTGAAGCTGAGCCCTTAGCGAACATCAGAGATGTGGACGCTAGGAACTTTGTTTGGAAAACCATTGTCACGCGGTTCAGGGTCCCTCGTACCCTCATCTCGAACAATGGCCTTCAATTCGATAGCAAATCCTTCAGGAGATACTGTTGTGATCTCAGTACCACCAATAGGTATTCCACTCCAGCCTATCCTCAGAAAAATGGACAAACTGAGACTGTTAACAAGGTCATAGTGAACGAACTCAAGAAAATGCTGGATGACGCGAAGGGAAGATGGGTAGAAGAGTTATCCAATGTCCTATGGACGTATAGAACTACACCTCGCAGGTCAACAGGAAAGACCCCATTTTCAATGACTTATGGAGCCGAGGCTGTCATTCCTTTAGAAACTGGTTTTCCAAAATTAAGGACCACCTCATTCAATCCAAGTAGTAACAATGAGTTATTAGAAAAGAGCCTAGACTTTGTTGAAGAAAAAAGAGAAAATGCAAAGGTCTAACTGGCATACTACCAACACAAACCCAAGCAAGGTTATGATGCCAACGTAAGGTTGAGGCCATTTGTGCCAAGTGACTTGGTGTTGAGGAAAGTTCTAGGCACGACAAAGAATCCAGCATGGGGAAAGCTTGGGCCTAACTGGGAAGGGCCTTACTGCATCACCTCAATAGCTGGTATAGGAGTATACTTTCTTAAAGACCTAGATGAACATGTAATACCACACTCGTGGAATGTAAACAACCTGAAAATGTATTATTATTAATGAAAGTCTCTTTTGTGAACATGTCCATTTATCAATGGCATTATACGTCCCATTTTTCATTCTTTATAAGTGTTAAACAGATCCTAAACTATGTGTCAGGTCTCTCAGACCATATACTTGGGTACAATTAATACTCAATGACATCTTTATAAGTGTTAAATAGATTCTAAGCTATGTCAGGTCTCTCGAACCACATACTTGGGTAAAATTAATGCTCAATGGTATCTTTATAAGTGTTAAACAGATCCTAAGCTATGTCAAGTCTTTCGGACCACGTACTTAGGTTAAATTAACACTCAATGGCATCTTTATAAGTGTTATACAGATCCTAAGCTATGTCAGGTCTGTCGGACCACATACTTGGGTAAAATTAACACTCAATGGCATCTTTATAAGTGTTAAACAGATCCTAAGCTATGTTAGGTCTCTCGGACCACATACTTGAGTAAAATTAATACTCAATAGCATCTTTATAAGTGTTAAACAGATTCTAAACTATGTCAGGTCTCTCAGATCACATACTTAGGTAAAATTAACACTCAATAGCATCTTTATAAGTGTTAAACAGATCCTAAGCTATGTCAGATCTCTCAGATCACATACTTGGGTAAAATTAACACTCAATGACATCTTTATAAGTGTTAAACAAATTCTAAGCTATTTCAGGTCTCTTGGACCACATACTTGGGTAAAATTAACACTCAATGACATTTATTCATTCTTTTATAAGTGTTAGACAGATCCTAAGTTATGTATGGTTTCTCGGACCACATACATGGTGAGATTAACACATTATGATATATTTTTTTTTCTTACTAACTGTCAAGACAAATCCAGTATTATAGCCAACTCCTTAAGTTGTTAATGGTATATTGTTATCAGTTTTTACTAAAGGTAAAATAACAAAATTTCAATACTATTTATGATAGTGGTACTTGAAGCACATAAAACAAAAAAGCAAAAGATGAAGAGAAAAACGTTCTCATTAAGTGAAAGAGAAAGTACATTATACACATTGACATAATGTCATTTTTTTTTTTATATAAAAAAAATTAAATTACAGGAATTGTCTGGGCGGCAATCACCAAAAAAGGGGTGTGAACACCAAAATGCTTGTCTACTTCACCCTCGGCGTCCGAGATAATGACTAAAGGAACCCCTGGATCCTCTTCTTCTTCAAAGTGGAATTTGTCTATCTCCTCCTTTAGTGATAGACGTGATGAGGTAATCTCCTCCTTGAGTACTGCTATTACTTCAGGTAGAATTTGTGGAAGTGGCAGTGCAACTTGTGGAAGATCGTCTCAGGCTAGGAAATTTGGCCGCAAAACGTCGATCCGAGCCAACCTTGGGTCACCCGCTGTTATAGCGTTGCCGACGTCTTGATATATTTCCGAAATTGGCTGGAAGTCTAAGATCAAATGGACGGCTCGCAACTACCTGTCTTCACTTACAAAAATTTCAGATCTCAGCAGATAATTGAGAGAGGCTATGTTGGTAAAGCTGAGCCTAGGTGCCACGTGCCTCTTATCTGCAAAGGTAGTCGAGGAACAAAATAAGGTTAGAAAGCTAAAATTTGTCATCAAAAGAAAGCAAGATGAAAGAGAAATAATGACATGGTAGAGGTCAAAAAATCTAGATCTCTTGCTATGGAACCTAACTCTAAGGTATCCCACCTGGCTCTCCCTCTCGTTCATCTTTCATACCCTTGTTAGATTTTGGCAGACATGATACTAATTTGACAATGTCCAATCGAGACTTAAGATAATATCCCATGTTTTTGAGGGAGTGACACTCGTACATGTGGAACACGTCGTGCCAGGTAAGCCCCAAACATAGATGCTCGTTGAGAGCATCAACACTACCTAGGACCCTAAAAAGGTTGGGCGCACATTGGTGGGGGTATATCCTATGATTGAGGAGGTAATCCCAGGTTATCCTACCCATGGGGAAAGTCATTCCCCTTTCTATGAAAGCTATCATAGGGATGATAACTTCCCCCCTTTCTCTGTGTGACACTATTTGTTCTGGGGAACAATATCACAGAGTGACTTCCTGGGGTATATGATATTTATCCTTAAAGGCCTCTATTTTGGCAGGGGAGTTTACTAAATGCTTGAATCTACCCATATGGAAAAGTTAAAGGGCAAACTAAGAATTGGAAGGCCAAGAAGATAGGCCGAGGAGAGAAAGAAAAATTCAAAGAGATAGAAACTTACAAGAACTAAGATATACTTAAATCTCTGAAACTTTTAGAATATTTTCAAGGATTTCTCGAAGAAAAGATATGGGAAGTCTAGTAACTTAGAGAGCTCTGTGAGTTTGAATGCTTGGAATCTCTGGAGAGTTTGAAGACTTGTGAAATAAGGAGAAAATGATTTCCTTCGATGCTTTATATAGAGGGAGAAAATGAGTGGGAATACTCCCGCTCAAAATTCTAGGAAAAATATCAGCCGTTGATTGACGCCTCACTGTTGGATGCGGGGAACATAACGCCGCCTGGAGCAATTAATGACGCCTCGTGGGCTACGAAGCATTAGTGGCAATTATGAAGCACGTAAAACCACACTCCCACACGTATGAATCAAGGAATCAGTTGGTCTCATCTCTTAAAAATCAAAACCCCACTTTTTCTCCTCGGATGAGAGGGAAAAACCGGAATTTTGAGGGGCTATTGTAGGGATAAGGGCCCAGGATTATATGTTGGGCCTTAGGCTTAGTCCGACGACGTTGAATGGTTTGAGAAGGGCCAAATAGTCATTAAAGGTTCCAATCCAAAGTCTCATAAGTAAGGAACAAATGAAGGATGGTCCGAGGAGGAACTCCTCCTCGGATATAATGAATGCAGCTCAAATATCTATTCCAGCAATTAAAGTGATCCTCCAGAAAGCTCCAATGATAGGGACATGCTTCATGAACATACGGGAAAGAAGGAAACCCAAAAATATCTAAGGAAAAACTGCTACCACCGCATTAAATACGCTGCAGCTACTTTTCTGGCCGCATTTATGTGGAGAAGACCTCAAAATAGTGTTGCTTTGGCTATCACGACTCACAAAGAGCCTAAGAGGGTGTCTGATGGGATAGGTACTCAAGTAAAGGCTTAAACGATCAACAAGTGTAGGATCAAGATGATCTAAAGGGAGCTATATAATGTGATAGACCCTCCATAAGAAATGGATCAGAAATTGAAAGAAAGAACACTGTTGTAATCTAAATTGTCTTCATATCCAGTTATGATCAATTTATACTAGGTTACCTTCTCGGACTGAAAATCTATTGATATTATTTGTGTTTGATTGTCATTCAATTCAGTATTAGCCATTGTCCAACTCGTTAGGGTCTAGTTCTTTAACCCACTCTCTACAAATTTTATTATACTGGGCTTATTGGGCCGAGATCTCATACATCTTGGGCTTGGACTATAAATCTGGTCCTTACCAAAACTATAAATTCTAATTTTAATTTTAAAAAAGAGAAAAATGAAAAGTTAATTTTTTGGAAAATTGAAAATTTTTACATTCTTAAACTACCGCAAACATAGTAAAACATATTAATAAAATGTTGAACATTCAAAAAGAGTATATATATTTTTAAATGATTTTTATTTAATAAATTATTGGGCCTTAATTAAAATTTTTACATCGTAAGACAGATAAACAAGACATTCTATCAACCAATAGAACATGTCTTTCTACTTTCTTCCACCCCCCCTTCCCAAGTGAAAGACATTACTTTTTTATTATTATTATTTTTGTGCAATAGTATAATACAAAGAGATATAATATATTCTATTTTAAGGAAACATTCTTTCATGAGGGCTTTAAGCCATTGCCTAAATGGCCTAATAGTTGAGTTGCCCCTGCTGTTTTGTTTGTAATTGCTAAATCACTACAATCTTTACATATATGTAAACTTATAAAGCTTAGCTGCTTTTATAAGTAGTACAATTAGGTTTGTTTTGATTCTTTTATATTATTTATAATATTTGGTCCTAGGAAAATTTTCTTTTAAAAATTTTCAGTATATTGTGTTTCTTCAGCTATATAGATATCTTTGATTTTGTGAAATATTCTATTCTACCTCCTTCATCTATTCGATTTACCCATTGTCAACAATTGCTTTGGTACTTGCCTTCAACAATTACTAATACTACTCTTATTGACCAAATCAACTCCTTCTCCGGTTACCACTATTGAGAAATCAAATCAAGCTTTGTGTTTTTATTTTTGCTCAAAAATTTTATTTGTTGCTGTTATTATTTGTATATATATATATATATATATATATGTATGTATATATATGACCCATTTTGTGTTTTTACTTTCGCCAACACTAAAAATTGGAACCAAAAGGAAATGAGAGACAAGAAAGTGGTAGCGGAAGCTATATAGATAATAGGAACATTCCAAGTGCTTTGTAGATTGGTCATCTTCTATCCTTTCCAAATTTCTCATATCTAAGCTCGTGACGGGTGTTTGTTTTATTTTTGGCTTAGATGTGCACAAAGGAATTTTTTTTAATAGTTCTGCTCTTTAAGCAAGATGATTGAAGCAACCTTTATTGAAAATCGGTGCATTTTTATTGGTCTTCACTCTCTAACAAATTCCTTTTATTCATATAATATGCCTTTTTTATTGTTCTTGCATATTAAAATATTATAACTATCACATGAAGGGTTTTTTTTTAAGGCGAAAACCACATTTTCGTCCCTACATTTTCACTCGATTCCACTTTGGTCCCTAACTTTTTTTTCCACTGCTTTTAGTCCCTATCCTAGAAAACGCATCTCGTTTTTGTCCCTACCGTTACATCAGAGACGGAAAATGCACACTGGCAAACGGAGTGCACTGTTGGCACACTAAAAGCTGACGTGGCCATTAAAATAATAATAATAAAATTTTATTTGGCATTTAAAAATGCGACGTCATTTAAAAAAATTGATTTATTAATTTTAACTAAATTAAAAATTAAAAATAGAAATAAAAACCAAAAATTACATGAATTGAGATCTAAGTGTGTCTTGAACAAAAACAACAAGAACACAAACCTAGATCTAAGAACACAAAATTGAAATCCAAAAATCACAAACCCAGAAAATAACCCCACCACCACACCCACCCCAGCAACCACCAACAACAAAAAAACTCACCAAAACACCAACCCACAGCCTCCCAAACACCAAACCACCATTGGTTCGGCCACGCAAACACAGATCCGGCCAACCCAAACACCAACCCAACCACCTAAACACCAACCCACAGCCACCCAAACTCCAAACCACCATTGATCCGGCCACCCAAACACAAATCCGGCCAACCCAAACACAGCCAACACAATGACAGATTTGGACATCCCATAACAGATCCGGACATCCCATAACAGATCCGACCCTGTGGGTTTATCACTTGTGGAACCCAAGAGCTGAGAGGATGAGAGAGTGGGAGGAACTCCTAAGATTCAGAGTTCGACTACCCAACCAAGACCCATGGCCATGCCACCACCGTGCCACAACCATTGGACCACCCTACAACCCAGCAACAACCCATGCCACAAAACCCACAACCCACCTAACCCATAGCCCACAACCCTCATGCCATCGCCACGTCGCCACCATCGAGACAGATTGGTAGCAAAAGAGAATTAAGAGAAGTACGGTTGCATATCTGCAGTTGGGAAAGAGAGAGGGAGAAAGAGTGTGGCATGCATGATTGGAGAGAGAGAGAGAGAGAGAGAGAGAGAAATACAGCTCTATTGGGGAAAATATCATGAGGTATCAATTAGTTGAATTACAAGACTTTTGGCAAAAAATATAGAAATATTAGAAGAAACTAATAACACAAGTAATTGAATCAAAACAAATACAACTGTGCAACTACACTAAAGATACCATTTGTATGAAAGAATCTCAAAACTTAGATAAAACTTGGATAGGCTCAGGCTCTTAACATACTTTAAAATTTTATTTGAGGGCCTTCAAATAGATGGCTTTTCAGGCAATATTTACTTGACTCAAAGACGGAATTTAAGTTCAATTTTGTAACAACAAAAAACAATGTAAATCCATACTAATACATTCTTTTTTTTTTTTTTTTGGAAAACGCAGCAAAACTTTCATTCATTGAAACTGAAGAGAATCAACATACAGTGCCTCCAAGGATGGTGGAGGAGAGTCCTCTATCAAAAATACATCTTCAACAATAGTTTTTGCATAACGCGCTAAGGAGTGTGCTACACCATTTGCATCCCTTTTCACCAATTTGACTTCTACCCACTATAAACCAACCATCAAACATTGAATATCAGCAAGAATATGACCAAGCCAAGACAGATTTGTATCAGTGGACCTTAGTGAATTCAGCACTTGCACACTATCTCCTTCAATCACTAGCTCTGAAAAGCCAATGTCAATGGCAAATTCAAGAGCTCTACGGCATGCAAGAACTTCAGCTTCCATGCTGTCTTGTACCTGCTGCCCCTTGGTGGACATGGCACCCATCACTTCACCTTTTTCGTTGCGAATGATAGCTCCTATACCAGAGCACTTAAGGTCAGGGAAAATGGCTGCATCAAAGTTAAGTTTGAACCTTGAAATCGGTGGTGGGCACCATCTGCTCTCTGTGCTGGTTCTGCTGACTATGGTTAGCTGTTCTTGTGCTTGTAAAAACTCTGCTAGGAGATCAAATGCTATTTTTTTCAATTGGGTTGGTGACTGAAGCTTGCCTCCTTGTAAAATCCTGTTCCGTTGGGTCCATATGATCTAAGCTTGGAAAAAATAGCTCCAATTCTTCCTTTGACAGCCGGTCTTGCATCTCTTCAAATAATTGCATTGAATCTCGTTGACCTCCAACACATTTTTGTAACTTCACGAGGCTGCTTGCCCATACATCCCTCGCCACCCCACACTCCCATAAGGCGTGAATCACTGTTTCTAAAGCACTTTTGCAGAGTTCACATGTATCATCATCCATAACTCGTCGATGGACTAAATTTTCTCGGGTAGGAAATATGTTTTGGCATACCCTCCAACCAAAAACTTTTAATTTTATTTGGGACCTTGAGCTTCCATAACATTGCCCAGACTTTAGAACCACACAGCCCTCTCGAACTTTTGGTCCAATCCGCCCCCCTAAGTACCTGTGTTGCCACATAGTAACTTGATTTCACAGAATACACTCCCCTTGCTGTGTGCAGCCACATCACCGAGTCCACTACCTGCCTTCTACTTAGTGGTATCCTTAAAATAGCCTTTGCATCTTCCTTGTGAAACTTTGACATGATTAGCTCTCTATTCCAACACCTTAAATCGGGTTCCATAAGATCAGACACTCTCCATTCCCATTCTTCCTCAACCGGGTGGATAAGAATTTTATTTGTGGGGTGATTAGGGATCCAACTATCGGACAAGACCCGTATAGATGATCCATCTCCTACCCTCCAACAACATCCCTTTTTTAAAACAGGTTGGGCAGCCATAATACTCTTCCAAATATAAGAGCTAGTCGGTGAAATAACTGCTTCCAAGAAGGTGCAACGTGGAAAATAACGAGCTTTGAGGCACTTGAACTCTAAGGATTCTTGGTTTTGCAATAATCTCCATCCCTGTTTGCCTAGCATGGCAAGATTGAAAGCCTTCAAATCTCGGAAACCCATTCCTTCAGATTTCTTAGCTTGAGTTAAAATACTCCACCTTCGCCAATGGATTTTCCTCTCCCTATCCACTTGACCCCATCAGAAATTTGCACACATTGTGTTTAGATCATCACAAAGCTTAGTTGGTAATTGGAATACACCCATTGTGTATGTGGGGATAGATTGCGCCACGGCTTTAATCAACACCTCTTTTCCAGCCTTGGACAGTAGCTTTCCTTTCCAACCTTATAACTTTTTTCACACTCTTTCTTTAAGGTAGGCAAAAGTTTGGTACTTTGCCCTTCCAACCAATGTCGGCAGCCCCAGGTAATTTTCAAACTTTGCCACTTCCTTTACAACCAACTTCGCCTTTATCCAGTCCCTCATGCCCCCTAGAGTGTTGTTGCTGAAAAATATTGAGGACTTCTCCATATTAATCATCTACCTCGAAGCATCAGCATAGGTTTGAAGAAGCTCATTTATCACCTGGAATTCCTTTTGAGAGGCTTTGCAGAACAACAATGAGTCATCAACAAAAAGCAAATGAGATATCATTGGGGCCCTCCTACAAATAGTAACACCATGAATCCTCCCCTCCAACTCAGCTTTTACTAATAAGGATGTGAACCCTTCTGCACACAAGAGAAACAAATAAGGTGATAGAGGGTCTCTTTGGCGGAGCCCTCTAGAGGGGGTAATATTTCCAAAAGGTTTGCCATTAATAAGAATAGAAAAGGAAGGTGAAGAGACACAAGCCATCACCAACCTAATCCAATGTCCAGGAAAGCCCAATTTAGTCATAATGCCATGAAGGAAATCCCATTCAACTCGATCATAGGCTTTGCTAACATCCAATTTCAAAGCAAGAGAGCCTGCCTTTCCCTTTTTCTACTATGCATAGTATGAAGAGTCTCATACGCTAATAAAACATTATATGTGATGAGTCTTCCAGGTACAAAGGCACTCTGTGTGGGTGATATGATTTGTGGCAGAATCAATTTTAGCCTATTTGATAAGACTTTAGAGATGATTTTATATATCACATTACAGAGGCTAATTGGATGAAAATCAGACTTTAGAGATGATTTCATACTAATACATTCATTGATTCATCAATTTCTACAATTACTATCACCACATCTATTCTAGGCATTTATTTTGTAAAACAAAACCAATAGTAAATGCAAGAGCTATAATGGTTGATTAATGTCATGGGGGTATTCCAAAGGTATGTATTTCGACCAAAAATCACGTTTGCATAAAATCTAAGCAACCTAACTCACTAACTTGACAAAATAAAAACTATAACCTTAGTCTAATATCACGTTCACTATAGAGACCAAAAATTGTATCATTTTTACAGCAAAAAGAGCATCAAGAAAATGATTGACAAACTAAAAATGATTGGTATATAAGAAAATAATTCAATTGACAAACTAAAAATAAAACACACATTCACTCAACTAAAACTAAAATAAGAATTAAGGAGCAATTGATACCGAAAATTTGATTAAAACACTTTTGAGGGAACTGAGAAACTGAAGAAAAATGCATATTCAATTTAAAATTGTGGGTATATAAGCGGAATTGATTAACCAAAGAATAAAAAACAGATTTTTTTGGATTTAAAAAAAAAAAAAAACTGATCTAAAAATTTAAAAACAGATGATGGAAAATCCTTGTAGGAGAGAGAGAGAGAGAGACAAAGAGGATACGTGCAAAAGAGAAGATCATTGGAAACTTGGAGAGGGATCTCATAAAGAGGAAGACACTTAAACTTAAGACTTAAAGAGCATCTAAATGAATTGCAAGCAGTAGCACGAATGCAGACATGAAAAATTCAAGGCAAAAATGCATTTTTGGGTCCTACATTTTGAGCCAATTTTCACTTTGGTCCCTTTTTTTTTTTTTTTGGATCACCTATATTGATTCTTGAAAATAAAAAATCGTTACCATTTTGGTTATTACCATCATTTCAGTAATGAAAAAAATCATATATGGCAACGGAGTGCACCGCTGGCATACTGAATGCTGACATACCCATTAAAATAATATTAAAAAAATTTATTTGGCATTTGAAAAATGCCACATCAGCATTTTAATTGTTAAAAAAAGCTACATCAGAAAAACAATTAAAACAAAATTCTAAACTTTTGATTTTTGGATAAATAAAATAAAGTAATTAAATTAAAAAAATTTATTTTCATTATTTTTATGGAATCTTCATGTTCTTTCACCAAATAATTGGTTGTCTAGAGAAATAAAAAATCAAGATTTCCCTCTCATTTCTTACATTTTCTTAGCAACAAAACCCATCAAATCACTAAAACATTGAAACCTGGCAAATCAAACCGAAATGAAAACCTTCAATAATACACGTTCATCCAAATTTACGACCCAACAAAGCAAACCCAAATAAAAACCAAATAGAAAAAAATCAGTCGTTTCAATATCTTAGTACAAGCCAAACCCATATGAAAATGAGAAGCCAAACCCATATAAAACCAAAACAGAATATCTAAGGTTGAATATGAAACCAAAACCAAAACTGATCAACCCATCAAACCCATATGAAACCAAAACTGAAACTAAGAAGCCATCGATCAACCCATCCACCACCACCACCAATCTTTACTTTCGTTGCACAACCACCAAATCACCTATCTTAGCCCCTCTTTCTCTAACCCAAGTTTCTCAGTTTCACATCCACCACCACCGATCTCTACTTTCCGTTTCACAACCACAACTAATCTCAATCTCATGCAACAAATCGCCTATCTCAGCCCTTCTCTCTCTAACCTAGATCAAACCTGACATCGGAGTGTCCCAAGATCTAGCAAGCCCAACCTGATGTCAGTCTAGGTCCAAAAGCTTTCCTTGAAGACCAAAATAAGAGCCCATTATTTTAAAACATTTTTTTTATTAATTAATTCAATTTGTCTTTATTTAGTGTTTCTTAAGAAGAATCAGACTTTATGTTTTATTTATCCTAGGCCGACAAGTAATTTATTGTGTTTCTAAGTTTCTAAGAGTCATATCTGACTTTAACCAGATTAAGTAAATATATTTATTATTAATTTTCATTTTCCTATGCTTGGGGGCTGTTTCAAACTCTATTTAAGCCTTTGGTTGAATCTAATAAAAAAGCAGAGTGTATTTTCAGAAGTTAAAAGAAACCTTGAGTTTTTCAGAAGATAGATTTCTTCTAAATTGTCTCTTATCCCTTAGGTGGATTGGCGAGTATCAGTTTTTGTATCTCTGGGGTGGTATTAATCTGTATCCCATAGAGTGGTAAGCCAAAATAGTTCAGTATCCTTAATTAAATTCCTTTGGGTGGTGTTATTTGTATCCCTTTGGGTTTACTATGGTGGTGAGCTTATTTATCCTTTAAATTAATGAGTGTTTTTCTTATCCCATAAAACTAAAAAATATAAAATATATTCATCCAACCTATTTCCATTTATCATAGCGGTTAAATTTGGGTTGCCCCTTACGAAAGGTGCAAGTGCATCAAGGCAAGAAAGTAGTCTAGAGAGTGTGTCAAAATGACTTAAGCTAAGAAAAACAAGGAAGGCAAAAGATCCCCAAAAGTTCATTCAATCATGAGACGAAAGACATAGGAAAAAAAAAAACGCCTGCTAGGTTGAAAACCCAAAAGAGCAGACTAGCCTAAAGCTAGGGCCAAAAAGGCAAAAGAAAAGAAGAGAAAGCCTACTAAGTTAAAAACGCAAAAGGGCGGCCTAGGCAAAAGTTAGGGCCAAAGAAAAGAAAAAAGGTGAAAATCCCACCAAGTTGGAAATTTGAAGATGCAACCTAAAAAGAAGAGGATTTTACAAGATGAAAGTCTAGAGATATAATTCAAGAGGAATCATCATAAAAAAAAAAAATATATATATATATATATATATGTTGATACAAGTGACAATGAAGACTAGTGAGAAGATGACAAGGAAGAAATGGGAAAACTCCTCTAATACTTGATTTCTAAGTAATGCATACTTTAGGGGGAATATTATAGGGGTTTTGAGCCTTTTTATCCTTCATTTCATAATTTGAACTCGGCCTACATTACAACCCGTGAGTAAAGACCTCCTTGAAGTCTTGCTAGTTGTAGGCACATCTTAAACTCTAATATTATTTTCTCTTGAATTGAAAATGAAAAATACTTAAAATTGTCAAACTGCACTGGATGATATGTCTAAGGAGAAAAGTTCTCAAATTCTCAAATGACTCAAAAGAACTTTCAAACTTGGAGCAATCTCCTTGTTTGTACCCAACAATGTGATTCCTAAATATTATCACATTTCACTTCTTGATTGCCTTTGAAGACTTAATCTAACAATGTTCAAAAGAAAGAAGCAAATTTTGATTACATGAGTTTAATGATCTTGATCCTTCATAATCAAAGAGATTTGTTTGGTTCTTAAACACTATGATTTTCCAAAATGGTTGGTCAAAGGATCATATCTTGTTCAAAAAAAAAAAAAATGGCAATTTGTATTTTTTTCAAAAAAAAAAAGAAAAAAAAAAAGAAAGAGAAATCTCATTTCAAAAAAAAAAAAAAAATCATTTTTTTTTCCAAAATCTAGTTCTCTTGAACTACATCTTGACCTAATCCTTTATGAAAGAGGTACGTAGGCAGCCTTTCAAAGGCCTGGTGCTAATCACCCAAACAACTTTAGGGCTAAAATTCAAAACAATGTGACAAAATTGTTTGGGTGCATGTTAGGCTAAGCTCATTTGTTTTGCATCAAGCATGCTCAAACTTGGGGCATTGGCCTATTTATATTATGTGCAAATATGTCCTTCTTGCATGAAAGCATGTTTTCATTTAAGGCATCAATCCTTTTTTTTTTTTTTTTTTTTTTTTTTTTTTTTTTTTTTTTTTTTTTTTTTCCAAGCATGTCCACACTAAGGGCATTGGCCAAAAATGTTTTCATGATAACTGGTTTCCAACAAGCTAGAGAAAGAAAGCCATTTTGCAGTAACCAATGATGGTGGACTGTGATCTTCTTTCATGTTCTCCAATGGTCGCAACATCAAATGAACTCAACTTCAATCTAAGCATGGAATGTGCCCCAAACTAGGGGCATTGGGTAAGTACTTCCAATTCATTTCAATGAAAAAATCCATTGCTAATTGAAATTATCTTTTTACAGGCACTAAGCAAGGACTTATCCAGCAATCCGCATCAACTTCCAGCCAAAGTTATTCTCATTCAAAGGATAGGGTTTTCAACCAAAAAAAAAAAAAATCATCATGAATAAATCTTCATCACTTTTACTCCATCTTCATCTTCATCTACTACACTTTTTGATAACGAACAAATCTTCATATCCCAAAAAAAAAAAAAAAAAAGAAAAAATTTTAAAAAAAAAAAAAAAAAAAAAGAGAGAATTTTCAAAAAGCCTTGGGACTAGGGGCATTGGGCTCGTACTTCTTAGGTTGCTTTCAAAAAAAAAAAAAATCATCAATCAAAAATTTTCAATTCCTTTAAAAAATTCAAGATTTCAAATTAAAAAAAAAAAAATCAAAAAAAGCCTTGGGACTAGGGGCATTGGGTTCGTACTTCTTAGGTTGCTTTCAAAAAAATAAAATTTTCAAAAAAGCCTTGGGATTAGGGGCATTAGACTCGTACTTCTTAGGTTGCTTTCAAAAAAAAAAATCATCAATCAAAATTTTCAATTCCTTTAAAAAAATTCAAGATTTCCAAATATTCCAAAAAAAAAAATTCAAAAGTCCTAGAAAAAAATCTTCATTAAATTCTTCTTTAGGAACAAAAAGTTATGATCCTCTTCCATATTCTCCAGTGGTGCAACATCCAAAAAAAAAAAAAAAAAAAAAAACATCAATAAAAAATTTTCAATTCCTTTAAAAAATTCAAGATTTCCAAATTTTTCAAAAAAAAAAAAATCAAAAAAGCCTTGGGACTAGGGGTATTAGACTCGTACTTCTTAGGTTGCTTTAAAAAAAAAATCATCAATCAAAATTTTCAATTCCTTTAAAAAATTCAAGATTTCCAAATATTTCAAAAAAAAAAATTCAAAAGTCCCAAAAAAAAATCTTCATTAAATTCTTCTTTAGGAATAGAAAGTTATGATCCTCTTTCGTATTCTCCAATGGTGCAACATCAAGTCAACTATCCACCCTTACCATTCATCGAAGCATAGAATATGTGCCAAACTAGGGGCATTCGCCAAGTATGCCAAAATCGTTTCAATCAATAACTCTATTACTAATTGAAAATATTTATTTTGTAGGTACTAGGGTAAAAGGCCCACACACATCGGCATGAACCAAACCTAGAATCTTTGGTCCTCTGAAAACAGAGCCAAAGCCCAAAAACCCTTGGTCCTCTGAAAGCATGAGTCAAGATCTAGAACCTTTGGTCCTCTGAAAACATGAGCCAAGATCCAAAACCTTTGGTCCTTTGAAAACATAAGCCAAGATCCTGAACCTTTGGTTCTATGAAAATATGAGCCAAAGTCCAAACATCTTTGGTCCTCTGAAAACATAAGCCAAGATCCAAAACCTTTGGTCCTCTGAAAACATGAGCCAAACCCAAAAATCCTTGGTCCTCTGAAAATATGAGTCGAGATCCAGAACCTTTGATCATCTGAAAACATGAGCCAAAGCCCAAAAACCCAAAAACCCTTGGTCCTTTGAAAACATGAGCCAAGATCCAAAACCATTAGTCCTTTGAAAATATGAGCCAAAACCCAAAAATCCTTGTTCCTCTGAAAACATAAGCTAAGATCCAAAACTTTTGGTCCTCTGAAAACATGAGCCAAAGCCCAAAAATCTTTAGTCCTCTGAAAACATGAGCCAAGATCCAAAACCTTTGGTCCTTTGAAAACATGAGCCAAAGCCCAAAAAATCCTTGGTCCTCTGAAAACATGAGCCAAGATCCAAAACTTTTGGTCCTCTAAAAACATGAGCCAAGATCCAGAACCTTTGATCCTTTGTAAAGCCCAAAAAATCCTTGATCCTCTAAAAACATGAGACAAGATCCAGAACCTTTGGTCCTCTGAAACACATGACCAAAATCTCCATATTTTCTTGACCTCAAGTAAGCATGTCTTGTACTCATTCAAAGAAAAAAAATTGCATGCATGAACTACGTTTGGACCTAATCCTCCCACCAAGAGGTACGTAGGCAATCTCCTTCAAGATTCAGTCCACATTTTGATACATAACATAACGGTCCGCATTTTTATCTACATTCATCATACATTCACCACGGTTAAATACTGATTGCAAAGTTAGGTGTCTCTTTCATACATTGACATTTACTTTTCAAGCTCTGTTAATGAAGGGTATACTATTGACACCCCATTTTGCAACCCGCATTTAACCTTACATGGAGGGTAAAAAGGTAATTTCACCTTGGAAATATGCATCTTAATTCTGATCATTAGATCCTTAATCTCATTTCACCAAAATGATTTTGATGTTGTAAAGATCAAATTGACCGGTCATAAGCCCTAATCGAACTATCAGATTGAAATTTATCATCAAATCAAGTTTTAATGGCCGAGATGCACTATCATAAATTGAGTCCAAATATATGTAATTATGAACAATTGATTCCAATTGGTTATAATTATAATCAATTTGAGATTAATGACGTATCATAATTTGATTGGTTAAGACTACATTTTATGATAAGGTTGCACACACTTAAGTAATTAGATAGTTAAAGTTTAATTATTCAATGAGTAATTTGTGCAGTTATCTTTTAATTAGGGTAAATTTTGAACTAATTAAGTCTGAAATAGGAGTGATTGGAGCCTATTAATGTTAATTATACTGAAATTGTTTTCTAATAAATGACCTCTGCTCACCATTTCATTGATATCTCTCAAAATATTTTGAATCTGTGAATGAGGTTAATTTTCCCTGAAACTAGACATCCGGAGCTTTAATTTGAGTACAAGAACGAGACAATTCTGATCATAATTAAGTAAGATATGATTTTTTAAATTTGGCTTTATAGGCTATTATAGTAGTTATGGGAAAACTGAATTTTTCTTACTCCTCACTCTCACAAATCTCTACATTTAATGCACCCGATTTCTTCAAAGGCTAAAATAAGGTCTAGGTTCATGATTCTTTGTTAATCCTCATTAAATTACCTTCCATTTATATTTTCTCCACCACTACTATATAAACCCCTCTCCTCCATTCCAAGACACACAAAAACCCTCTCTCTTCTCCCCTCTTGAGTTCTAGGGAAGTAGAGTAGTCTTATTATATCTTGGTCTTCCTGAGACTTAAGGTATTGAGTAAGACTCACTCTTCCTCTCCTAACTCTTCTTTTCCTCCACTCTTAGGACCTCCATCAAGAGTCTCCTCCTCTATCATATGGATTTTGCATAAAGGTATAATCCTTTTCCTAAATTGGTTTTTTATGTTGCCATGATGAGAATTTAAGATTAAAGCATGATAATAATTATTTAAATTCCCTTAAATATGTTTGAATGTTCTTAAATGGTCTTATGTATTCTTTACATGTTCTTAGTTGTTCATCACATGTTCATGCATAACACTAGTTTTGATCTTAAATCCACATGAAAAATATGAAAAATGTGTTTGTTTCATAGTTCTTTGAAATTCTTGAATCTAGGATATCACCATCCACACACATTCATTAGAATTTATTTTTCAATCCAAATGTAATATTTAATAAATTGAATTAGGGTTTATCACATGCACACACATTAAATTCAACATACAAATTGATTGACATATTTGATGATATGATATGAATGTTGGCCACCATAGTCTAAAAGACCGGTTTCACTGGGCAAGGTGGGTGTTTAAAGACCTTCCCATCCCATAACATAGCCTTCGAGCTTAGATCAATGGTTAGCAGATCAAATGCTTATCTATGTAATTTTCAATTTCTAGATTGCAACTAGAAAACAAAGCCATGTACTTTATCTTAGATTGTATTTAGGACCAAAGCCATGTAATTTCCTATGATTAATGTAAATTCAATTTCAAATTAATAAAATGGGGAATTTTTCAATTTTGGTTTTCTTATTTTTTCCAATAATTAAATAAGTGGCGACTCCATTCTAAAGGGAAAAATATAATCAGTCGAACCTCTATTTTGAGAGGCAATAATACAATTTCATCCATTCACGTGGGTTTGGCCCGACACCTAAAAATGGGGCTGGGGGCACGATCTCTCACAAGAGAAATAGTCAAGCCTCATGGTATTCCAAAAACTATCACTTCTAATCGTGATTCGAAGTTTGTAAGTCATTTTTGGCGTACTCTTTGGAGGATGCTTGGAACTGCATTGCAATTCAACTCTTCTTACCATCCACAAACATATGGACAAATTGAAGTTGTGAATCGAAGTTTGGTAAATCTTTTAAGAAGTTTTGTGGGGAAAAACATTAGATAGTGGGATCTTCTTTTAGCCCAAGTCGAGTTTGCTTATAATCAATCCACTAGCCAAACTACTAGTCATAGTCCTTTTGAAGTAGTTTATGGCCTTAATCCTGCTAGACCACTTGAATTGACACCACTTTTTGTTACCAAGAATTTCAGTGGTGATGCTAAAGAAAGGGCGAAGGAAATAAAGAAATTGCATGAACATGTCCAAAATAAGATTGGGAAGCCAAATGAGAAGTACTGCAAACAAGCAAATATGCATCGAAAACCAACAATTTTCAAGGAAGGTGACTTGGTTTGGATTCATCTTAGGAAGGAAATATTTCGCTCCAAAAGATATTATAAGTTGAAACCTAGAGCTAATGGACCTTTTAAAGTGTTGCAGCGGATTAGTGAGAATGCTTACAAGATTGATTTGTCTGGAGATTATAGTGTTTCAGCAACCTTCAATGATATTTCTCCTTACTATGAAGATCAAGAAGACCAAGTGGACTTGGGGGCAAGTCCTTTTCAAGCAGAGGAGTATGACACCGGAGTGTCTCAAAATCCAGCAAGCCCAACTTGATGTCAGTCTAGGCTTATAAGCTTTCCTTAAAGACCAGAATAACAGCCCATTATTTAAAACATTGTTTTTATATTAATTAAGTCAATTTGTCTTTATTTAGTGTATCCTAGGATGAATCAGACTTTATGTTTTATTTCTCCTAGGCCGACAAGTAATTTATTGTGTTTCTAAATTCCTAAGATTCATATCTGACTTTGGTCAGATTAAGTAAATGTATTTATTATTAATTTTTGTTTTCCTATGCTTGGGAGGCTATTCCAAGCTCTATTTAAGCCTTTGGCTGAATCTAATAAAAAAGCAGAGTTTATTTTTAGAATTTAAAAAAACTTGCGTTTTTCAGAAGATGAATTTCTTCTAAATTATCTCTTATCCCTTGGGTGGATTCCTTTGGGTGGAGAGTATCAGTTTCTGTATCTCTAGGGTGGTGTTAATTTGTATCCCATAGAGTGAGGAGCCAAAATAGTTCTATATCCTTGGTTAAATTCCTTTGGGTGGTGTTATTTGTATCCCTTTAGGTTTACTTTGGTGGTGAGCTTATCTATCCTTTAAATTATTGAGTGTTTTTTTTATCCCATAAAACCAGAAAATATAAAATATATTCATCCAACCTATTTCCATTTATCATATCGGTTAAGTTTGGGTTGTCCCTTACAAATCTGGTATCAAAACCCATCAAAATCAAAGAGAGAGAGAGATCTCTAACTTAGATCAAACCCATCAAAATCACAAAGAGAGAGAGAGAGAGAGAGAGAGAGAGAGAGAATCGAAGATATCACCACCATCTTCTTCTTCATTCCCTCATTTTGCCACCATCAACAAAAACTAACCCCCCAAAATCTGTCAACCACTAGTCCACTAGCAATAACTTACCCTGCAACCTAAATATGACCCACCACTCTAATCGATCCACAACTTGCGAATCCAATCGCCGATCCCATCACCTTCATTGATAAAAAATCTCCATTATCATTTAAACTCCAAAAACCAAAATCACAAATCTAGAAACCTAAATACACCCACCAAAAATCAAACCTTGGAAATCAAAACCCATTCACGAAAATCGTTGCTCTTTGATGAATTGTGGCTTATGTGGGGTTTTCCCCAGCTTGAAAAGAGTGTTTATGGAGGAAGAGTGGGAGGAAGAGAGAGAGGGAGAGAGGTGGATGAAAAGAACAAAAACAAATCCCAGATTTTTCATGTAAGGGCAGATGAAAAGATAATGAAAATTAAAAAAAAAAAAATTTAATTAGATTATTTTTTTAATTTAATTTATTTTTTGTTTACATTTTTGGACATGAATTTTTCTAATTAAAATGTTGACATAACATTTTTAAAATGCTAGCGATGCACTCCGTTTGCCACATAGGATTTTTCCGTTATTGAGATGATGGCAGGAACCAAAATAATAACACTTTCAATTTTCTGGGACCAACGTAGGTGCGCCAAAAAAGTAGAGACCAAAATGGAAATTGGCTCAAATGTAAGACCAAAAATGCATTTTCACCAAAATTCAAAAATCCTATATGTGGAAGAATAGTTGGAACTTACAAAGAATAAGTGTATAAATCTTATGAACCATCATTGCTGAAATGAGTAAATCATCCACCACATTGGTATCTTTATACATCTAATATATATATATATATATAGAGAGAGAGAGAGAGAGAGAGAGAGAGTTTAACTACAAAATTGGTTGTACCATAAGGTTAGAACCTTACTTCATAAAATAAACATTATTACATATTTTGAAAATCTAATAATTGAATTGCATGTTTTTTACACTCTTAATACACATGTCAAATTTTTTGTCAATCGGATATTATTTACTATATGATCTATAAGCTTATATTTTATGCATAATTTTAAACTACAAAAATTTGCAAATTAAACAACTTATTGATGACATAACTATTGATTTTTAATTTTCTAGAAATTTTTTAATCATGGAGGATATAAGAAGAATATGTAATCCTATGGTAGATTTGTCAAAATTCGCCTCCAATAAAAAGATATTGAGTAAAGTAAACTTTGTCCATATATATATATATACTATATATATATATATATATATAATAAAAAAAACCTGCATTACAGACCTACTTTAGTACTCCTGCCCATCTCCAAGCAACCACAATAAGCATGATCAGAAATTGAAATGCTTATAGAGTAAATATAATGAGCTGTGAAATCATTTCTTTATGCTTATAGAGTAAATACAATGAGCAAATACATAATCTATACAATGAGCTGTGTGTTATGTGGTTATCGAGAATAAAATTGAAGAAAAAAATAAGCCAAAAGTTCAAATTCAGCAACAAAATCAAGGTGAACCTCTCCTATCTAGTAAGATTAGTAAATATCATAGCGTTGCAACTTGGTTTTTGATAATGGAAAATTCTAATAATGTACTAAATTGCTAATGGATATTAATGGCTTAGTAAGCCTAAATGCACACGAGAAAAAAATGAGATGACCAATGGTATTTATAAACAACAGGCACAAACCATAAAATTGACTTAAAACTATTGCAAGAGTTAGTTAGACATTTAATCAAACACATGGTTTGCATGTTCCAAAATGGGAATGAAAATAATGTTTTGCAGCATGATCCACCAAAAATTACAACCAAGACAAACTAAGCGCACTAAAATTGAAAAAATGATCAATTATCCCAAATTAGCAAGAGTGAAGAAAAAAGATTTGTACATGCAATGCAATCTGCTTGTTTAACTGCAAGAATGCCTGCTGTGCTGCTTCTCTCTCATGCTCTCTCTTACATCTGGCCTTTTAGGGTCAACCTCTACTTCTGCTCTCCTATAATCAAATTAGATATAAGAAGAGGTTTGTGACAAAATTTGGTTCAAGCATTTCTTCAAATACTTAGAGGGGAATTGAGAAACCAAAGGGAAAAATTGATCTGAAAACCCAAAAATAGATAATGGAAAAGCCTTAAGAGAGAGAGAGAGTGGAGAGAAGGTACCTATGAAAGAGAAGGTTTCTTAGGTGAACTACGTGATCAAGCTTGTGAGAAGTGGCTGATGCTCTTCTCTCTCACACGCACACACACAACATGCACATGTTTACACACTTATGATCCGTTTGGATTGAGGGAGAGGGAGGGGGAGTAGAGTAGAGTAAAGTAGATTTAGCACACAATTAGCTTATTTTTAGCTAACTCTACTCCACTCCCCCTCCCTCCCTTCCATCCAAACAGACCATTACATTTCACATCTCATATTTTCAATTATAGTATTGGGGTCTTTTGGATAACCCAATACTGTATTGGACTTCCCACAATTTTAATATATATATTTTTCCTTCAGATTTTAGGATTGGTTAAAAGTCCAATTATGCCAACTCTTAACCCCACCAACAAACCTAAATATTCAAATTAGGTTTCATTTGGTGATCAAGAAAAAGAGATTGGGGGGGGGGGGGAATAATTTGAAATTCTAAATGTTTTATGATGATGCTGAAAAAATCACCAGTAAGCCACACAGTCCTTGCATGCTCGAAACAGCACCTGCACACCAAAAAAAGAAGACCTCACAGAGAGCACAGGTGTGGTGCCGGCCAAATTACCCTCCGAAGGTCAAGTTAGAACTATTCTCACAACTCTAGAGTGCTAGAGAGGGTAAATTATGCGTACCTTGGTTTGTGAGGGTGCTTGAGTTTTTATAGTAGTAGAGGGTTGACCTCTTTTCCTTGGAATAGAAGTCTTTTCCTTATAGGAGTCTCTTTGGGCGTATTTTGCAGGATCCTTTCCATATAGGAATCCCTCTTAGATATCTCAAAACATGGAAAGTAAGACATTTCCTTATATACACAACCGTGATTGGCAAGCAATCCTTTACTAATGTCGTCAGCTTACCCTATGCCTTCAATCTTAATCCCGTCAGCCTTAGGATTCCTTCAGCTTCATGATACCGTCAGTTTTATGACCCCGTCAACCTTAGGGTATGCCTTGCCGGTGCTTCTCCCTACATATCCCTTTTGTCGATAGTCTTCAAATAAGGGCTGACGAGTTCAGTTGTATCCGTCCACTTTTAACCGTCGGCTTACCTTATTGTGAGTAATCTCTATTTTATCCACATCATTTTATACATATAAATGATTCGATAGTTGGGAGAGGAGGCCGTTAGAAACAACACTACAAAGCTCTGGATGTGAACTTCAGGCCAAAATGGACATTTGTCCCTTCTCACCAAAACTTTCCAGCAAAATGCCCCTGTTTTAAACTCGATTTTCTAAAAATCAAGTTTCAATTGAAAAATGCGATTTTTAGAAAATCGAGTTATTTGAAATCAAACTTTAAAAAAATAAAAGTAAAAATACATGGAACTCGAGTTCCATGTAAAATTTCTCACATTACTCGATTTTCACTAAATCGAGTTTCAAAACAGGAACATTTTGTTAAATAATTTCAGAATAGGGGCATTTTGCTACATCTTTTGGGCGAAATGGGCAAATGCCCATTTTGGCCATGAACTTTACTACTTACCTTGAAATAAATTGTACTTAATTGTTTCTTAAAAATATTGTACTTAATTAAGTAAGTAATTAAAATAAACGCCCTTCTTCTGTCCTTGTTTTTTTTCTTCCTTTTTTCTTTGGGGTATTACAATTTACAACGTGCTTATGAAACAATCAAACTTATTACTAATGCCTACTTAATCACAAAACTGTAGTGGTAATTTATTCTAAACAAGACAATCACAAAAACAGAATTCATTATGGAACAAAAATCAATTTGATGAACCTAAATATTTCATATCATAATAATAAAAAAATAATGTTACATCAACGCAGCCTTTGTGAAATAATGTGACAGAAACTGACATAAGACCATAATATATACATCAGATCCTCAAAACAATAGCTAGTCAGTCCTACACAATACAAACCATGAAAGAATGATATAAACTAGCATGCTACTGGTGTATGCACATTTGCTTCTTCACTTCTCTACGACCGTAAAAGAAACAAAAAACAATGCCTACCAATCCTATACCTTAAGACCTTAGGACTCCTGAAGTAGATTTAGTAGGGTCTGTTTGGCATTGCCATTTTGTGGAGAATTAAAAAAAAAAAAAAAGGGTTTTGAGGCAAGATTGATAACAAGATACATAATCAATGTTATAGAGACCTCTCAATTCAATCATAAACATGTTCAGATCAAATGCAGATAATGAAGGTAACTCAATTACAACCAATGATAGGAAAAAGTCCATTCCAGATTCATATTCATAATAACAAGATTATCCAATAGTATCCTAATAGCAGGTTAAAATATGAAGCACCACCATTTTTTAGTCTGCTATGTTCATTGCTTATTAGCTGCCAAGATCACTAACCACTCAAATTATTAACAAAAACTTTAAGCATTCAAAGATTCCCCTTTTCAGATATCATGCAAATATGGCTAGTGCTATTGCAATCTCGGGTTGTAATAATTCCAATTATATTATATAGATTAAAAAAAAAAAACCATTTTATTTGAATACCCATTGATAGAAAACTGTTTTCAAACTCAATTATTATATACTAAAAGTTTGATTTATTTATTTTTTTTTAAAACATTTTGTGAATTGGCGTACCTGATAGGCAGATATCCAATGAGTAGGTCTAGCGCATGGACATCAAAGTCCGAATTTTTTGATCTCCCAACCCATTCTGATAAGTAGGGGTTTCCTTAACGCCAACGCTTTTGTTTTTAAAAAACCCGCGTAACACTATTTTTTTTTTAACTAATATTTTTCTACTTCTCTTTCATTTAATTGTTTAGGTTAAAATATAATTACACCCTTTAAGTTTGACTAAACTTCATTTTAGTCCTCCAACTTTTCTTGCATTCAATTAAGTCTTTTAATTTTCAAATATATTTTGTAGGTACCCAATTTGTTACGATCCCAAGACAGTATTAGGCTCGTACGAAAAGAGGCCCTCACAATATCATTTGTAGAGAGTGGGCTTCAAAGGTATGACCTTGGGCATAGATGAGCTGTTTAGTAGTAGTTCTTACGGGAAATACTGATGGGCGGGCTTGGTTTCCCTAGCTAAACCCCTTTTCTTTTCTTTTTTTAGCAAGAGTTGTCCGACCCCCAGAGCTTTATTTTCTTCTCCTTTTATACTGGTGTTCCATCCCCCTTTTTTGTGTCCACGTGTTGATTTTACTTTTGGGGTGCAGGCCTGTCCAGTCGACCCATACCTAGAATGGTTGGGAGTTGCTGGAAAAGCGCATGGGCATGGGCATGGGCTTGTCAGACGCTGAATTCCGTATTACTGTGTTGGTTACTTTTTCCCTGGCCCCGCCCCTACACTCAGTTTGCTCCTTTCTTTGGGCGTTTAGTGAAGTGCCGAGCAGGAGGTCGTCCTCGGCAATGGCTCTCCTCGGCTTGGGCCGTGGACCTTAAGATAAACTGGACCTGGGCCGGGGCTACACTTTCTTTGGCCCCACAATAGCCCATCAAAAGCCTGCTGCCCGACCTTTTAGTTGGGGAGGAGGGTTTTGATAATGTTGGGCCTGCATCATAGCCTGCTCTGATTCTACACTCCATTAATATTTGCATTTTTCCACTTACACGGGGGACGTGTCAAATTAAGAGGCATTCATTCACCCACTCACGCGGGGTCCTTTGACACCCCTACGCTCGAGGTGCTCCTTCACGAGGATCTTCA
This sequence comes from Quercus lobata, assembly GCF_001633185.2. NCBI lineage: Eukaryota > Viridiplantae > Streptophyta > Magnoliopsida > Fagales > Fagaceae > Quercus > Quercus lobata. Next base: position 21,016,966 of record NC_044910.1, on the reverse strand, counting down.
GATCCTACGGTCACGAATAGCGTTGGAACTTGAGCCCACTATTCCTTGTCTGTAACATTCTTTGGAACTCTGCGTAAATTAAATATCTCCTCCTTTCCCTTTAAATAAGTAGGACAGGAGGTTATTCCTCTTACATTCAAACCCTTCGGTTTTCTTTACAACCGCAATCCTTCAGCCATAATCACAGTCTCCATATTTAGTGCTCTCCATTCTTAGTGTAATATGCCTAAGGCACGTATAGGGGTGAAGGAACTGCACCCGCCACAGAGGCACCAGATCTCTCCGAAGCTCAAGGTGGTGTGGTCTGGACAAGGTGGACACAGACTCAAGATGATCTTCCATCTTGGTAAGGTGAGGATGGTTTTTCTACCTCTTTTAGCCAAAATCCGAAGCAGGTACTAGTCGCGTCAGACTCTTGACGCATCAGAAGTAAGGTTTTCCGCCATCAGCGTCGTCTGCTTTATCGCAGACGTGGTTATACGGAGGCTCCTCCACCTCCGGCTCTCTGTACCGTTTCTTCAAACGGTGTTAGCCTGAGGTCAGGTTCCCTGCACCTTTTCTTCAACGGTGTAGGCCCCAAGTTGGGCTCTTTGGCTGCCTGAGTTATGGGCATGTAAAAGTGTTAAGGAATGGTTTCCTTAAACAACATCTTGGAATAACAGCCAATCTCTCCTCTGCACTTTTTCTTCGGCTTTATCTTCATTCTATTGTATCTTTTCTTTTCACTTGTGTAGTTAGCTTTAGTATAAGCTTATTCCAGCTTTTCATTGTACACTGTACTATTTCTTTGTCTTAATAAAAGATGAGTTTATTTCTTTCTAAATATTTTTCCTTTCGACAGCAATTACTTTGTGAATGAATATTAAATATACGCTTGCCTTTGATGATACTTGGAGCAGAAAAATGCCTTAAAACAAACTCCTACAAGTTTAAACTTACTGACATTATCAAGTATAACAATGGTAATCCTCAATAAATTAAACTCTTGGAACTAACCGGGATAACGGCTGAGCGTTGTGCGATGCATGCTAGACAAATGTCCGAGAACGATAAACTCTAAATAATTCATCTGAGAGGGTAGCCGAGCAGTGAGGGACCTCAATTGTGTTTTTGGTAGCATATTGCTCTATATTGCATCAACCCCTTTGGTACTGAGGGTCCGAGGGTAGACTGGGGAATCCATTCAGTGTAGGGATTAACCCAACTGTTAATGGGGAGTTCTCCTCGGATAGATTCTAAGGCCCATGTAACGTAGTTTTTCTTTTAAGTACTTGGTTTCCCCATAGGCTTGAGTCCGAGGACCATGCAAGGCTTTGGTTCTGTCCAAAACTTGTAATTTTGGTTGTAAGTAGTTGGTTTCCCCAGAGGCTTGAGTCCGAGGACCATGCAAGGCCTTGGTTCTGTCCAAAACTTGCACTTTTGCTTGTAAGTAGTTGGTTTCCCCAGAGACTTGGGTCCGAGGACCATGCAAGGCCTTGATTCTGTCCAAAACTTGTACTTTTGCTTGTAAGTAGTTGGTTTCCCCAGAGGCTTGGGTCCGAGGACCATGCAAGGCCTTGGTTCTGTCCAAAACTTGCACTTTTGCTTGTAAGTAGTTGGTTTCCCCAGAGGCTTGGGTCCGAGGACCATGCAAGGCCTTGGTTCTGTCCAAAACTTGCACTTTTGCTTGTAAGTAGTTGGTTTCCCCAGAGACTTGGGTCCGAGGACCATGCAAGGCCTTAGTTCTGTCCAAAACTTGTACTTTTGCTTGTAAGTAGTTGGTTTCCCCAGAGGCTTGGGTCCGAGGATCATGCAAGGCCTTGGTTCTGTCCAAAACTTGCACTTTGCTTGTAAGTAGTTGTTTTCCCAGAGGCTTGGGTCCGAGGACCATGCAAGGCCTTGGTTCTGTCCAAAACTTGTACTTTTGCTTGTAAGTAGTTGGTTTCCCCAGAGACTTGGGTCCGAGGACCATGCAAGGCCTTGATTCTGTCCAAAACTTGCACTTTTGCTTGTAAGTAGTTGGTTTCCCCAGAGGCTTGGGTCCGAGGACCATGCAAGGCCTTGGTTCTGTCCAAAACTTGTAATTTTGCTTGTAAGTAGTTGGTTTCCCCAGAGGCTTGAGTCCGAGGACCATGCAAGGCCTTGGTTCTGTCCAAAACTTACACTTTTGCTTGTAAGTAGTTGGTTTCCCCAGAGGCTCGGGTCCGAGGACCATGCAAGGCCTTGGTTCTGTCCAAAACTTGCACTTTTGCTTGTAAGTAGTTGGTTTCCCCAGAGGCTTGGGTCCGAGGACCATGCAAGGCCTTGGTTCTGTCCAAAACTTGTACTTTTGCTTGTAAGTAGTTGGTTTCCCCAGAAGCTTGGGTCCGAGGACCATGCAAGGCCTTGGTTCTGTCCAAAACTTGTACTTTTGCTTGTAAGTAGTTGGTTTCCCCAGAGGCTTGGGTCCAAGGACCATGCAAGGTCTTGGTTCTGTCCAAAACTTGCACTTTTGCTTGTAAGTAGTTGGTTTCCCCAGAGGCTTGGGTCCGAGGACCATGCAAGGCCTTGGTTCTGTTGTACCCCAGAGGCTTGGGTCCGAGGACCATGCAAGGCCTTGGTTCTGTCCAAAACTTGTACTTTTGCTTGTAAGTAGTTGGTTTCCCCAGAGGCTTGGGTCCGAGGACCATGCAAGGCATTGGTTCTGTCCAAAACTTGCACTTTTGCTTGTAAGTAGTTGGTTTCCCCAGAGGCTTGAGTCCGAGGACCATGCAAGGCTTTGGTTCTGTCCAAAACTTGTATTTTTTCTTTTAAGTAGTTGGTTTCCTCAGAGGCTTGAGTCCGAGGAACATGCAAGGCCTTGGTTCTGTCCAAAACTTGTATTTTTTCTCTTAAGTAGTTGGTTTCCCCAGAGGCTTGAGTCCGAGGACCATGCAAGGCCTTGGTTCTGTCCAAAACTTGTACTTTTTCTTTTAAGTAGTTGGTTTCCCCAGAGGCTTGAGTCCGAGGACCATGTAAGGCCTTGATTCTGTCCAAAACTTGTATTTTGTTTTTCTCATCTATGGGGCTTTGGCTTTAAGGGAATGAAATCCTCGGCCGAGCCCCTTGAACCATCTGCGTGGCTGACGCTATAAGTGTAGCCCCTAGTTAAGAATCATAGCCCCTATCGAGGCTTTACGCTAGATCACTGTAAGCGGCTGGTAGAAACGACAAGGGTACTGTCTCAAACCATCATCTATGCCAAGACACAAACCTTCCCACAGACGGCGCCAATTGTAGGTACCCAATTTATTACGATCCCAAGAAAGTATTAGGCTCGTACGAAAAGAGGCCCTCACAATATCATTTGTAGAGAGTGGGCTTCAAAGGTATGACCTTGGGCATAGATGAGCTGTTTAGTAGTAGTTCTTACGGGAAATACTGATGGGCGGGCTTGGTTTCCCTAGCTAAACCCCTTTTCTTTTCTTTTTTTAGCAAGAGTTGTCCGACCCCCAGAGCTTTATTTTCTTCTCCTTTTATACTGGTGTTCCATCCCCCTTTTTTGTGTCCACGTGTTGATTTTACTTTTGGGGTGCAGGCCTGTCCAGTCGACCCATACCTAGAATGGTTGGGAGTTGCTGGAAAAGCGCATGGGCATGGGCATGGGCTTGTCAGACGCTGAATTCCGTATTACTGTGTTGGTTACTTTTTCCCTGGCCCCGCCCCTACACTCAGTTTGCTCCTTTCTTTGGGCGTTTAGTGAAGTGCCGAGTAGGAGGTCGTCCTCGGCAATGGCTCTCCTCGACTTGGGCCGCGGACCTTAAGATAAACTGGACCTGGGCCGGGGCTACACTTTCTTTGGCCCCACATATTCCATTTAGGACTTTCGTCTAATTTATTCCATTTATAAGTCCCAGCCATAGAAGAAGGAAGAGAAATTTTTTTATCCTTACGTATTTTCATGTAATAGAAAATTCTTGTTATACTTACTTTGTCATTTTCCTCCTCTCTAGAAAAAAAATGTATATCTTTACTACACTTTATTTTATTCTAGGTTTAAAGAAAGTACTGTTTGAGATTTTCTTATCTTACAAATGGTGTAAACTTGTAAAGATAATTAGTAAGGTAGTTTGGATGTTGAATTTTGGGGCAACACGTAAAATTGATTAGTCTACTACACCAAAAAAACTCTGTAGTACAACATGCACTGTCTCAGAAGAATGACTTAGTCCACACCTTAACTCCACCACCTTGAACTCACAGAATAGACAATAATATATATTTATTAATTTATGTTCTTAGGTACAACACCAAGTTGCTCAACATTAAAGTCTCATTCAAATGTTAGAGAATCATATACGTTTTTTCCTGTCTAAACGTACAAAAGTCCTTTGTTACGAAAGATGTAAAAGTCATTATGTAGAGCATTCGCATCAGCGCGTGCAAAAATTCTTATCTATTTTAGAACCTACTTTTTAAATTTTACATACTCACTTTTCAAATCCTCCTATATTAGATCATTTATTTTACACTAAATTTCACTAAAATGTCAATTTTTTTTTTTTTTTTAACTTTTTAATTTTTTTCTTTCTTTCTTCACACACAACAATCATCATCTACTCTCTTCTATTATTCTTGAGATACGTAAAGGAAAAAAAAACTAAATGTAAAATAAATAGTGTCAATGTAAATTTACATGATTACTATAGCAATCATGTATTTTTACACAATTTTTCATGAATTAATGTGAGTGAATTTTGGAGTTGGTTTGCTAAACTGTAGTACTTTTTTCTATTATACAAGTACTGATGCTAAGTATTCTTACATACAACTTCTTAATAATAAGAAACCAAATTTCTAATGGAACTTGTTGGGTTTTTTTTTTTTTTTTTTTTTTTTTAATATGCTGCTAATCTCGCAACTTGAATTATTTCCCCTCAAAACCACTAAGCACTTTGTGCATGGAGGTGCCAATTAAATTACAAAACTTTGGGCAACTTGTTGGTTGTTGGTGTTAGACACAACATATATTATTGAAACATGTCTGTTGAGGACGTGGACCACAGCATACCTTCAATAGGAGTAGCGGTGTTAGCTTCCGCACCAGCCAGCAGGCACTAGTGTCCATTTTCAGTTTATGAAGTCCCAAGTTCCAACTCCAATACCAGCCTCAACCTCATTTTCCAAAACCAAATCCCTTCCTTACTCTCTCTCTCTCTCTCTCTCTCTCTACTCTCTTCCTGAGACTGAGACCGAGAGTGAGAAGAGAAAAATATGGCAACAATCAGCTTCCACAATTCGACCTTCTCCGTAAACAGCTCAAGAAGAACCTCATTTCCTCATCGTTCCCCACTCTCTAATAAACTCTTCCTTGGAAGCTTATCTAAACCAGTTCTCACACTCCGTTCTCCAACTCACACACCAATCAAATGCTCAGTTTCTCAAGCTACAGACACCACCACTCCCGATATCGGTGGTAATTTGATTTCCTCTTTCTTTTCCTTTCTTTCGTTTTAGGTTCCTGTATTCGTAATTGCATACGTTTCGATTCATAATTTTTAATTTTTTTTTTTTTTTTAACCTTATTGGAAAATATCTAATGTTTGATTGTTTTGATGTTGTTCCTTGTTATTAGAGAAGAAGAGCCAATTGATGAGGAGAAGTGATGTAAGGAATATAGCGATTGTGGCTCACGTTGATCATGGAAAGACAACTTTGGTTGATTCTATGTTGAAGCAAGCTAAGGTTTTAACTCCTTCCTTAATCATAATTCAACAATGACACTAGTTGTCTCCACAGATTAATGATTCAACTTCACATATCAAACAACAACAAACAAGCCTTTGTCCCAAAAAAATTTGAGCGGATTTTCTTATTTTGAATACTCTGTCTCCGTGTATTTCTACTTATCCATTTCAGTTACACTTATTTTATGAATATATTGTTTCTTAACAGCCCTATATTTAGTACGATAGAGCATGGCTGATAATAGTCATAATTCTTTTCTTTGCTTTTCTTTTTTTTTCAAAAGTTTCGGTCTGTAATCGATTACCTATCCAGATTTGGTACATTATTTATACAACTGAAGCTTATGCTAGCACCAAATTGTATAATCTTGCTGTGATTAGATTTTGGGGGGGAAAATTAACCATAAAGAGACATGAGTAGTGTTGGATTTAATTGGAGTCTTTTATATGAAAGTTTGGATGTTAACATGTTAGAACACCAGTGCATGATCCATATCGCTATCCCTGAATGGTAGCTTTTGATATTATGGCCAATGTTGCAGATTTAAACTTTCAATTTATATTCATGTACATATTTCCTTCGTTTACTTCATCTCTCTGATGGAGTAGCTTCTTTTTAATACAATTTTTCTTATCTATCAAAAAAAATATATATATATATATATATATTCATGTACGGACTTTAAATCATAATCTTAATGTGCAAGACAAGTTTTGGTCACCAACCCTAATTGTGTATTGAATAAACATACATATAATGGTCAATAATAAGATGATACAGGTGATAAATTTTATGCAAATTTTGATTTTACATACCCATTGAATTCAGTTTTCGATATCATGCTTGGCACCAACTAATTAGCTTTTGAGATGCTGAGTTTGCTGGCATATAAATAAGAAATTATGAAGCCTGCACATATTTACATCAATCAATCCCTTGAAATTGAATTATTACCATTGAGAAAGTAGAATCATATAAATTTATTAAAATCCTAAATAGGACAATGTTTTTGTGAAAACCATTGTGTAGTCACTGGTCACTTGTGACTTATAATTGTGAAGTGGGCCATCAAACTTTACCACTTCCTCCTTCCCCAATGCAAAGGAGAAAATGATTAATTTTAGTCTAATTCCACTGTGCAGGTTTTTCGTGACAACCAATTTGTACAGGAAAGGATAATGGACTCAAATGATCTTGAGCGTGAAAGAGGAATTACAATACTTAGCAAAAATACATCTATCACTTATAAAGACACAAAGGTTAACATAATAGATACTCCAGGGCACTCTGACTTTGGAGGGGAAGTTGAACGCATCCTCAATATGGTGGAAGGGGTTCTTCTAGTGGTACTTCTTTGGAACCTTTTTTTTTTTTTTTTTGGGAGTGATATGCTTTCTGACCTTGTGATTTCTATGCAGATGATTATGAGGATTAATATTAACATTTGTGATTCTCATGGTGGTTGTTATATGCCTTTAGCTAATTAAAGGTTACAAAGGGTCTTTTGCTATTTATTTTATTTATAAAAAAACCTGAAGTAACAAACAGTTTGTGGATTTAAAGCCCTTCAAGTGCTAATATCATTTTTGGCAGCTGAAGCATTAATGTTTTTTTTTTTTGTGATCTGCATGTCCACAACTTTGCCCATTTTCTATTAACAGTTATATTTGAAATAACACTTAACAGGGATTGGGTGAAAAGAAATAGTCAAATAGTAATGCGCTAGACTAGATGTCAGCTTGGCGGGCCTTTCGTCTTTCCCTTTAGTTTGGCTTGTCATTAATATTCCAAATACTCTAGGAATAAGTACCAGTTCAAAAGGTATTCTTTATTTTATTTATATTTAAATGTCATGTGAAGTTTTGTAATTTTTTAAGTTTCTAGAAATGGGTTATCCTGTGGCTCCATTGGGTGTTACTTTCGGGGTTCATATTCAGTTGTATTTGTGAGTTTAGTTGTTTAGTTGGGGCTTAGATATCAAAGCTAAGGAGTCATAGTGCTGTTTAGGGTTAGCTATTAGTCATCTATTTTATTTGTATGTGATATTTTCCATTAAAGAGGGAGAGAATATGTTTTCTAAATTTTCAGAGGCTATGAATCTTCGTGTGAAATTATGGTGATAAACAACGGCATCTGTTTCCTCACTAAAATTAATTTAGTCTTGTAAAGAATACTCTGAAATCATGATAAATTGCTTTTGCCTTGTGAAATAGGACTCTAGAGTTATGTGCTTATACCATGCTTTCTTCCTTAATGATTTCCTTTTCCCCATTTTCTTATTGCATGGATGTGCTTGACTTCGGGAACTGGTGATTACTTCACATGGGGTTTGTTAGGGATAAGTTTGTGGATTATGCATTATAAGAGTTCTATTTATTTGGGTTTGGGTTTTTCTTCATAGGAAAGTGAGTAAATTTTTCAGAATTATACTTTTCTTCACTTAATAAAATTAAAGTTCTTGATGAACCTACTAATACTAATAATCACTCCAAAAGAAATTTTTTTTTTTTATTATAAATGATGTCGTGGGAGAATTTTCCATGATAGTGACCTTTATTTTTTTTGGTTATTGGCTTGCTTTGTTATGATACCTCTTTAGAATCTTACCTGGTTATCTTCTGTTTCATGTGATCTGTTACTTAATTGATATGGCTGTTGCTATTTGTAGGTAGATTCTGTTGAGGGTCCAATGCCTCAAACAAGATTTGTTCTAAAGAAGGCCCTAGAATTTGGCCATGCTGTTGTTGTTGTGGTCAATAAGATTGACAGACCATCTGCTCGACCTGATTATGTCATAAATTCAACTTTTGAACTCTTTATTGAACTAAATGCATCAGATGAACAGGTACCTATTCTATATTGTGAAGTGGCAAATATGTGTTTCACATTGGATATTGGGTTAAAACTATCTTGCTATTCAAAACAGGAACTATATTCTGCCTCCATCCATGCCTGAATAGATAAAAAGGTGGGCATCAAAATGGTCTGTTGACCACCATGGTCCATCTTTATGATAGGAATTATCAGGTAGTTATTATAAAAATTGAGGATGAATAAAGTATTTCCTTGTCCAATTGGAAATCTGGATGTGAATGGGCAAGCCAGAAAACAAAAATAAAAATTTTATCCTATCCGCTACATGGCAATTGAAATGATTAACCATGTGCACTTTCAATTATTTGAAATATTTTACAGTCATATGACTTGTTTAGATGACTTAATAGATATTGTGATTAATATGTAAGTGGATGGTTACCTGAATCACCACTTAATTGGTTGGAGGAGATTCCTCCAATTCAGTTTAGAGGAAAAATATGTACAAAAAAATGTGGTTATAGATGTGTCCTCATAATTTAATCCTTATTTTCATTAAAGGTTTATAGATGCTTCAATTTTGTCTAAAAATACCATCTAAAGTTTAATCTACTTGCAACTTTCATTTTGCCTGCAGTGTGATTTCCAAGCAATATATGCAAGCGGTATTAAGGGAAAGGCAGGATTGTCACCTGATAATTTGGCAGAAGATCTTGGGCCACTTTTCGAGTCTATAATCAGATGCATACCTGGGCCATGTATTGACAGAGATGGTGCACTGCAATTGCTTGTTAGTGGTTGTTCTTTCAATTCTTTAATGTTATTTATTTATTTAGTTTTTTTGTCTATTTGGATGTGGCATAGCGCCTTATACTACATAACAGCGATTAGTTGGATTAATTGGCTGTGGACCACACCTCATGACCTCATGAAGCAGGGTTCAGTAGTTCAAATCTCCCATTTCCCCTTCCCTTGGGGCGTTAGGGCTGAATGTTATTGTGAGACTATTCTTTCATGCAGTATACTAGCCCTCTACATCAGTGTGAGGACAGACTAATCAAAGTAATTTTAGTCAAACATTTTTAACGGAGACCAGTGTGATCACTAGTAGGTGGCTAAGAAATTTCAACCTCTTTTATATACACACACACACACATATATATATATATATATATATATATAAACAATAAGTAATCAGTTTTATTAATGAGATGGAACTAGCCTCTGTCTGAAGGGATTGTCCTAAACAATTACAAAAATGGAAATTATGATCAAAAGGAAAGAGAGTCAATAAAATCAATAATGGATCTTGCTATTACCCATTATACAAGCCCATTCGAAAAAAGTTCTTACAAAAGATGGTTTTAAATGAACAAATGAAACTCCTACATCTTCAAAGGGATGTCGGTTCCTCTCTCTCATATTGTCTGCATAAGGGGTGAATTTCAAGCACCAGAGGGTTTACTACACCAATTCCTCCATCCACTTAGGAGCTCAAACATAGTTTTACGCATTACCCAATGGAAACCAAACACAGAAAGTAGAATTTCATAATTCATTTTTGTCACAATGCAACAACAAATGATCCATAGATTCACCACATCTCCTACACATGCAACACAATTTTGCCATAGGAACTCCTCTCTTCATAAGATTATCACAAGTTGATATCTTCGCTGAAGTTGAAGTCCACATAAAGAATAATCCTCACACCATTTATCATGCCAATACTTCATTCTTTGTGGTTTCCTTTGTCAAATTTCACAAACTTCATAAACATGTACCAACCCTTTTATACCTCTTTATAAGTTGTAACCATGGGCGATTCATATCTTCGTTTACCAGTTATCCCATTCTTCTACATTTCAGTGAAATCACTTGTCTCCACAAATGAGTATCTTCGGCCCCAATCCGCCAAAGCCACTTACCCAACAAGGTTTGATTAACAGTGCCTAATTCACATATCCCCAATCCTCCATTACAAAAAAGAGGGATTACATGATGTTCAAATTTACAAGATGGAATTCATCACTGTCTCTACTCCATATAAAATTCCTTTTCTAGTAAGGTCAACCTCCTCCCTTTTGACAAGCACAATCACTTCCATCCCAACAATCTACAGTCTGAAGTCATACCCAGGTAATTCATTTGTTAGTGACCAACCTTTTACCCAAGGATTTAAGCCCTTTAATCAATGTTGTCCATGTCCCCTACTGGAACAATTTCACTTTTTGCTCAAAGCCTGTCAAAGCTTCAAAGCAAATTAGAACCATTGTAATATAAAGGAGATATTCCACATTTGCATCACAAAACTAAGTGCTACCATTGGCTATTAGTAAATGAGAAACAAAAGATTGTTGTTAGTATCATTTCCTGCCTGAAACCCAAAGATGAATCCCCCATCCTTAGTTCTCAAAATTCTACCTAGTACCTAACCAAAATAAAAAGCAAACTTGACAAAAGATCTCCTTGCTTCTGACCCCTGGAGCTGTAGAAAAAACCTTTTTGGAACCCCAGTATTAAAAAAATGTATTGTAGTCACCCAAAAATGAATATGGCATCTCCACCGATTACCAAAGTCCATTCTCTCCATGAAATCTAATACAGTATCCCAATTGACGTGATTATGAGCCTTTTCAATATCTAGTTTGCAAATAACGCCTGAAAGTCTTCTTTTGATATGACTATCTAAATATTCATTAGTATACTTTCAGCAAAAACTAGATAAGTTGTTCCTAAATGGGCACTGAGTCTAGAAACTGTCTCTTTTCCACAAATGAATTTTGAGATTCTGAAATTAAGCTATCTAACTTCAACTTCTATTTGTTGACCAACACCTTTGCCAGCAATAAATAAACACTCCCAATCAAGCTAATAGGTTGAATATTCCTATTATTTATACCAGTATTCCTTTTAGGACTTAATGCAATAAAAGAGGCTTATGGAGAATTTTCAAACTTACAGAACTCATGAACCTCCTTGAATAAAGCCATAATGTCTTCCTCTCCAATTGATGAAAAATCCAACCCATTCACATTTGGTCTCCAATCCTCCGTTTATATAAAGTTTCATACCATTGAACAATTTGGTTTCATACCTCTAGTCTTGATAGATTTCCCCATCCACCTCCAAGCTCCCAGTGTGGTTTGCTTTCCTATGTCAGTTATATCTTGTGGAAAAACCTTGTGTCATTATTACCTTCTTTTAACCATACTACCAGTCTACCCTTGACTTCTGTCTCCATGAAATTTCTTCCAAAGTTGCCAACTTGCTTACTTATGATTTTAAATTTTCACTAGTCATCTTTAATTAATTAATTTATTTATAAATATATTCCTCTTTTTGATAGCCTGTTTTCTCCTTCCTCATTGAGATTCCAAATGTCATTCTACTATATATTTTTCTTTAAACCCACACCCTTAAACTCATGCATTTCATTCCTTCTAAACATCCTTTAATGCTTTAAGTTTCTGATGCAGTCATGGAAGATTGATTTGTTACTGCTTTGCAAATTTGTCTATTCGACACTTATTTTATGGGGTACAAAAAGTTGTACTTAAGAAATAAGCTATGGACATAAGCTCATCCAAAAAAGCTGTTATGTTTGTATTTGTTTTATCTTTGTTGTTGTTGTTGTTTGTGTGTGTGTGTGTGTGTTTTTTAACAGAATCTTATTTGCACTGTCAAAATAATGTTTTAGGTTACAAATATCGAGTATGATGAACATAAAGGACGTATAGCCATTGGACGCTTGCATGCTGGATTTCTGCGTAGAGGATTGGACGTGAAGGTGAGTTTGATTTGAATCAGAAAGGTGGTCCGTGCTACACATTTTTGTATTTATTACTATATAATTGTGCATATTAAATCAACTTTGGCTGTTTTGTTTTGAAAGTGTAAATATTAGTGTCCCCCCCACCTCTTTGGGGGGCCTTGTCTTTATGTTATCTTTAAAATTTTGCTAATTTGGGTTAAAAATTTTATATCCCATTTCAGCAGAGGAGATTCCAATAATTTAAAACAATATTGACTATAACTATGCATCTTTGAGTTTTTGGCTTGGTAGTTTTCCTTTTGCTTGTTGTCAAATCCATTTAATGGAAACAAATTACTTTTGCAAATATTCATTGGATACTTTTATAGGGAAAAAAAGGGATATTCTCTCTTCCTACTAATAATTTTAACATTCTTTTAGGTGTGCACCGCAGAAGATTCCTGTAGATATGCAAGAATCACTGAGCTTTTTGTGTATGAGAAATTCATTAGGGTTCCTGCAGAACGTGTAGAAGCTGGTGACATATGTGCTGTCTGTGGAATTGATGATATACAGGTACATCAACTGATATCTTAATATTGATGTTACATTATTTTTTTGCATTAGTAATATAGGGATTCCTAACTTTTAAGATAGTTTTCAATTAACAATAAAGGACAATTTTCATCTCTTTTTTTTTTTGGTAAGAATTTGTTGGCACTTATTTAAATTCTTTACTCAGATTGGGGAGACCATTGCTGACAAAATATCTGGGAGGCCTTTACCAGCCATTAAGGTGGAGGAACCTACTGTCAAAATGGCATTCTCTATAAATACTTCACCATTTGTTGGACGTGAGGTGTGTCTCTATAAAACTGTTTACATAGCTTTCTTTACTAAAGTTTCAGCCTTTTTATAAGCCTTGTGCAAAGCCGTCCTTGTAGGCAAGCCAAAAGGCCTAAGTATACATGCCTTTTAGTAGCACTTTTCTGCTTTAAGTGTGCATGCCTTCATGAGTGCTTAGATAAATCCTAATTTGATTGGTTTCATCTCTCCTTGCAAATATCTTGCATTCCATATATTTCTTGTTAATCTTGTAGCTTGTCTGTATTTAGTATTTTAGTTAGAATTTTTTTTTTGTTTGCTAAATTAGAAAAGTGTTGCGTTGGAATGACCTTATGACTCAAAGTCTCTTTGTTCCTTTTTAGGGAAAGTATGTCACTAGTAGAAACTTGCGAGACCGGCTCTACCGTGAGCTTGAGCGTAATTTGGCTATGAAAGTTGAAGATGGAGAAACGGCAGATACATTCATTGTCAGTGGTCGTGGTACTTTACATATCACCATATTGATAGAAAACATGTAAGTATAGGCTATTTGTTGCTCATGTTTTTCTTCTGCACACATGTTTTTAAAATAATCATGCATTTTAGGCGAAGAGAAGGATATGAGTTTATGGTGGGACCCCCCAAAGTTATTAACAAAAAGGTGGATGACCGCTTGCTAGAACCATATGAGGTTAGTTTCTAATAGAGATTTCAAATAGAGATTTTCCTTTATTTCATGTCTGGGAAAAAGGACATTCATGTGCATGCTTTATGGTTGACATAGGTATAACATAGTTCAATGTTTCTTTTATCAACATTCTTGTCTTCTTCCTTGTGGTTCATTTAAAATAATTGAGAAGTGACTTAAGCCTTCATTTGTTTTGGCTAAAACTTTTCCCAAAAAAAAATGTTTTACACATTTTCGGTGTTTGGTGTAGTTGAAAACCTTTTTCCACAACAAATATATTCCCCAGTAAAATAAAAACTAAGCAAAACAGGCTGGAAATAGATTACTCTTTTGGAAAGCATAAACCATTATCTGAATGTAATCCCCCCCCTCCCCCCCCCCCCCCCCCCCCCCCCCCAAAAAAAAAAAAAACCACTGTCTCTTCTCTCTCACATTTCTGTCTCTCTTATCCCTCAGCTGCCTTTGCTTTTAGTTCCCCAGAGCTGTTATTGATCCTGAACACATTATTGTCCATCTCCCAAAGCAACAGGACAATCTGATTTTGTTGTAGTACACCACAACCACCAGCACACTTTATCGAATGCAAATCCCCTTTTAAATCTGCAAAACAAAGAAGAGCACAGATGTAATTGAACCAAGAGGCTGAATTTTTCAAATCAGCAAATTCTTCACTAGTTCCACAGCTTCCGCTCAGCAACAACAGGAGGTTAAACCAGCATGGCAATTCATATATTGACTATGCCACGACCCAAACCCTATGAATTTGAAGGCATGACTAATCTGACCAACTCCAAATTTTGGTTTAGCATGAACAGATCAGTACAAAATAGAGAATGATAAGCACAAAATCAAGGAACACTATATCCAAAACTAACTTCTCCTACCAACCTCAGTATCATGGCTAAATAGAGCAACTTGAAATGTCCAAAACTTTAGAAGTATGTAATGTATCTAGTATCCATATCAGGATTGAATAACAATCCTCATATTTAATGGAATAATCCCAACGCAATATCTAAACATCCGATAACCAACTACATAATCCTGAAAATCCCTCAAATTGAGGATTGCAAATAAAACAGTAAAACCTCTAAAGTCTAAATCACATAGCCCTAGGTAACAAAAAAGTTAATCATGGAATATTTATGCTGCTAACTAACACCCTTGTACTAGAGATTTGCTTCCATCTTCAAGGATTGTTCAACCACTATGTGCACTTTACCGTGCCTACTCCATCTTTAAGATATTAAAAAAGTGAGTTTAACCATTAAGAAGTATATATGCATAATGCAATGGATGGAGTCAATCATAGGGCTAGATTAACCTTTAAAACACTAATCAGCTTTCCAGAATGTGCATTTTTTGAATGAATATCAATATGCATAAACAATCAAATAGTTGAAAATGCCAATTAAATGCATGTACAAAAAATATATCAATGAGGATGTTATAAATTATTTCTGAACCTTAGACAGTACCTCTTTGGTTTTTCAGACATAAACCACATACACAATTCATTAAAATTATGAAAATCAAAGTCTATGGTCAACTAATCTTCTTTGACACTCAAGGCCCAAAAAATGCTTCGGTTCTATCATTAAAAACCAAAGGCCAATACTTATCCTCTACTGGCCATATATTTCTCTTACTTGATTGGGACTTGTTACACAGCGTCAATACTAAAGGCTAACAACTTAACCCCTGTTAGCTAAGGCCACACTCCATTGGTTCTCTTTGATGAGATTACTCAGGCCAAAAACTCGCCATATCTAAACCAGTTCTGAATCTCAAATGGGGTTCACGCTTTATATCTCAGATCAAACTTATAAGATTATCAAAGCACAAAAATGATAGTTGAAAATTAAGAAAGTAGTAATATTTAAATAGGATACATAAAAAGGTAACATTTATAAATAAGGGCAAATTACAACTTATCCACCTGTGATTTGGCTGAAATTTAAGTTGTCTATCTGTGGTTTAAAATTTGGCAGTTTACCACCTGAGATTTAACTAAAATTAAGTTGCCTACTTATGGTTTGAAATTCCATGATGCAAGTGCTCCAAGAGATAATTTTTTATCTTATTTGATCTTGTATTTTTATGTTTTTTGTGTTTTTGGAGGAGAGAGCCATAAAAATTGAGTAAAATTTACATATTTAGCTTTGTTTTTAACAAAGGTAGGTTATAGAAATCTAATTAAGCTAATTTCAAGTGAGTAAAGTGTCAAATTTCAAATCACAGATAAACAACTTAAATTTCAGCCAAACCACTAATAGGTAAATTGTAATTTGCCCTTTAAATAAAATAGTTTTGTTCAAGGTAAACATACATTTTAAACTCTATTATAGTTATAGAGTGCATGTCAACGATTTAATGCTGTCCAATGCTTTAGAACTTCATAAATTCATTGACCTTAAGGGAAAAAAATAAAAAAGACGTTTTTTTTTTTACCCCTTGGGCTATCTAGGTAAAATCAAATGGTACACCATACATAAAGTAATTTATCAAAAAGTAATTCTTGGATATGTAAAAGCATAATTCAAGAGTAGATATTCTTTATTGATGAGTTTATTGACAGCAGTAATCTTTTTTTTTTTTTTGATAAGTATAGTTGTAATCTTTATTGAGAGTGTTTTGCAATACACATCTTGTGTACTCCAAGGCATCCTTTTCTGATTTTCATAAGGTTTTACTTAAAAATTAAATAAATAAAAAAAAGAGTGGAAATTCTTTAGGACATGTGAAGAGAAAATCATCATGTCAATAACACTTTATAAGAGTAGGTTGCAAACAAAATCCAACCAAAAAAAAACAAATAATAGTAAGACTCGCACCCTACATTGCCCCAAAACCTCCACATCACAACCATGAGGGTTGTTGCTGCATTGGAGACTCCATAAGGGTCACTCCAAGATCCCAAATTACAACCCAACCAAAAATAATAAAAGAAGATCATTGGCAACTGTTGTCCTCTTCCCCTCGCAAGTCTTTCACAAGACCACCCACACCAACACAAATCCAGTGAACTCATAGCTTACTAACTAAAAAATTGCCCAGATCATAACCAAGTCAGACTCGTGTCAAGTAGCAAGCCACCCACACAGCTAATAGCCACTCCCAGCTGCAGTGAATTCTAGCCTCAGACATCGAGCACGGAGGTAAAATCCTCGGTAATTTCTTCCCCAACCCCCCATTGACTCTCAACATCCTTTGTTCTGGCAAAACCCATACCCACCTGACCCGAACCACTCCCTCTTTGCCCCCACACATCTTTAGCACAATCAAGCCCACCACGTTGATTGATGAGATCCCCACCCTTTTCTGACATCACCCTTCAGCCATTAGCCGCCCTCACTTATCCTTGTCACAGCACCGCAATCCCATTGGTTGACCTTCATCTTGCACAATGCCACTAGGCTGCACCTCGTTGCTTTTTGGTCCAAGACCATTGCATGGGTCTATTAGGTGTCAAGGAACGACCATTGATTTGCAACTTGCAAGCTTCCTTTAATTGTCCTAAAAAAGGGTGTCCAAATTTTGGAGTATAAGCCCACTCAACACATCATTCGACCCACGAAGTTAATATATGGTAGCATGGTAGATAACAAGAGAGTCAGGTTTGCCTAGATGAAGCCTATAGGTTGAGCTCAGTATTTTAGGAGGACCTGAAATGAATTCTTATTAGGAGGCACAAACTTAACATTACTAATTAGGAAGAAATGAAAGAAAAACTTTAACATGAGTATATATCCCAATCTTTTCGGAAAAGATCTCTATCTCAATCTCATCATGGTAATTTCTAAGATCAAAGAGACATTATGAGGAAATGGAATAGACAATCAGTAGAGCCATTGAATAAAACAAGATGCATCTTCACACAATCCCACTCCAACACAATTTTCTATTAAACAAACCTTAGAAATATAGTAAAAGTTGTTCAGGACTTGTTTGCCAAGATGGAGTCATTAGAAGCATCAAGAAGTCATTCCCAATAACCTCAAAGGTAAAGCTTCCTAAATGGTAGACAATACTGATGAGCGACCAAAATTTTATATTGATGTAGAAGTATAAGTGCCAACAGATGCTCTCTTAACATTCGTGCAGCAAGAAAGAATAGAGAGTAGCACCTAAACAAGAAGGTGAAATATTTTTTTGTTTATAAGTAATTGAAATTTTATTCAAACCATAAGAAAGAGTCGCCCAAATATACACGATGTATACAGCTGGGGATCATAACAATTAAGTACATAAGTGACAAACATCCATTAAATCATAAATTGAAAAAATAGAGTGGCTTCCTACGATAGACATCCAATTGGATAGTGTTCTAAAAAAGAAAAGTTTTAGATCTACTACTATCCTTTCAGAATCCTCAAAGCACTGGTTGTTTCTCTCCTACCAAATGCACCGAATCAAGCAGTGAGGGACAACCATCCAGATGACACCATTGTGATGATGACCAAACTTTCCTTGCCAACATGCTAAAAGCTCAACCATAGTCTTTGGCATTACCCAGTAGATACCAAACAAGGAGAACACCATAGACCATAGCTTGAATGCAATAGGACAATGTAGTAAAAATGGTGTACTGAAAACATTCTCCCTCGAATTTTTTTTTTTTTTTTTTTTCCTTTGAAATAAACAAAGTTCAAAATATTAATACTCATATAATAGTCTGAAAATTATACATTTTGTTATTGGTTAAATGGAAAGGCTCATTGTGGGTGGCTAGAAAATAGTGTAAATGAAGAGCATTTTTTTGCTCTCTTTTTCTCCCCCTCACGACTGAACATTTTAGTATAATTTCCCTTGATAAGTGATGATGATTATAACATTGAACATTTTAATTGGCATGGATAAGTGATGACGATGATAATATATAAGGCTGAAGATGATGTGGATTTGTAGCTCAATTATATTCATTTTTCTTAACATGAGGGGGTATTGCTTATGCATCGTACACAAGAGTTAAGAACATCAAGCAAACAAAAGACAGATATTTCTGGTAGTTATAAATAAATTGATAATTTTTTAAGCAGTTGTTGCAATATATTTTGATAAAAAAACCAAGTTATCCACTCTTCAGGAAGAATTTGTTACTAAATATGGATTGATTGCAGATTGCTACTGTAGAAGTACCAGAAGAACACATGGGGTCTGTAGTTGAACTTCTCGGCAAAAGGCGTGGGCAGATGTTTGATATGCAAGGGGTTGGGTGTGTAGCATTCTCTTTTCCCAGTTCTCTTTTTTGTAACTTTCCAACTTTTAATTGAACTTTTCATAATTTATAGCAGAATTTCATGGTAAAGGAATGATATCATAATTGTGTGTGATCATTATTGTCTTTTGGCATGCAAAAAGTGTACCTATTTGATGAGGTTGAGGTGAAAAGAAAAAAGGTTCATATTATGTAGAGTTGAGATAGATTATTAGTATTGCAAGCTCATGCATGTGGGCATATATACATTGTGCACACGTATATGCATACTTGGTTACAGTCATGGTGTTTGCATATAAATGCATATTCTTCCTCTACCAGTATTGTATAAAATAGCCCATAATATCTTGTGAGATCCCTTTACCGCCATATCTGCCATACTTCTTGTGATATCGATCTATCTTCCCCACAAATGGTCCCTGCTATTGGTATCAATTTATTGCTTATGATATTTCCCTAACATGCCATAGATAAAAATTATAGATACGAGAAGGATCAATTTTGTCCATGAATCAAGATTATTTTAAAGAATGCATGCATTCTCACATCATTTGTGGACATGATAAATGGCATTCAAAATTTTTTTTTATGCATATGTTTGATTATAATTTTTAATGGTTCATCAAAATCAAACACACTTTTGGTGATGCAGGGTTTCTCCCCTTTTATAGAAAAGTCTGCACAGTGGTTATGCTGGAGTAGTAAATAATGGCAGTCTTGAATTTGCACCCTGATTATTTGTTACTTTGATCTAATAATCTGGAAATTTGTGTAATAGGTCGGAAGGAACAACATTTCTTAAATATAAAATTCCAACACGTGGCCTTCTTGGTTTGAGAAATGCAATTTTAACTGTTTCTCGTGGCACGGCGATTCTCAATACAATATTTGATAGCTATGGACCTTGGGCTGGTGATATTACTACCAGGGATCAGGGTTCACTGGTAAGTTCAGACTTCTGAGGTTATTTTCTATATAGCATCCATGGAAATGGTTTTGATGTTGAAGGCTTTTGGCTATCATTCTGTAGCTATACTTACAACAGATGTTCTGTCAGTGATTACTTTGTTTTATATATGTTTTGAAGCTACTTTATTTCAATTCATGTATCTTACTATTACATTGAAAATAAATAATCTAAACAATTATGAAGGGTAAAGGCCGTTACAACAATAATCACAGCCTGTATGTTTTGTAGTTATATTTGTAGTGATGCAATGTGAATTCCCATGAATTTTGGGAAGGTTAGTGCCAATAATACCAAAATCACAAGGATTTGATTTTCAGGTTGCCTTTGAGGATGGAACAACTAGTTCTTATGCCCTTTCTAGTTCACAGGAGAGAGGGCAGATGTTTATTGGTCCTGGGGTGGACGTTTATAAAGGTCAAATAATTGGCATTCATCAGCGGCCTGGGGATTTGTCCCTTAATGTGTGCAAGAGAAAGGCTGCAACTAATATCCGTTCAAACAAAGAGCAAACAGGTCAGAACCATCTCTAGTCATTACCCTCCTTACTATTGCCCTGAAGAATGAAATTGGTCACTTTTATTTTGCTGTTGAGTTTACGTTTACCCTTTTCCCCCTTTGCTCAGAAGTTATATTTACCAAGTTATGTATTTTGACTGATAAGCAGATGTGAGATCAGATTTTTGCTTTTTTAATCGCTACATGAACCCAATTTTCAGCCAAAAATGAATTGCCATATGAATCCTATGCCATGTAGGATTAAGTTAGAATTTTCATGTTGACCTTATACTTAATGCCGAACCCATAATTACTGACCAAGGGTTTGTAGAGTATGCATAATGATTAGTTTCAAGACAAGTAGCTCTTTTGATTAAATATAGTATAAATCATGTAACTTTGTAGTTTGTATATCTGCAGCAGCAAGGCTTTGTTTATTGCATTTACTAATCCATGTTTTTCTCCTAATGCAGTGGTTCTTGATACCCCATTGGCTTATAGCTTGGACGACTGCATTGAGTACATTCTAGAGGATGAACTCGTGGAGGTCACTCCATTACATATCCGAATGTGCAAAAATCCGAAGTTTTCAAAGAAAAAGTAGACATTCAGTGTAGTAATATAGCGTCCGGATCTGCCCTTGCAATTAGATTGATATCTCCCTTTTCGCACCATCTGTTGCCACTTCTAGTTCTCTTTCTCTACATCCTAGAACCCCCCCCTCCCTTCTTATAGTAATTTTACTTATTTGAATTGTTTAGAGATAAAAGGGTACATGAACATGTATAACGAATGAGAATGTTAAATAGTGAATTGTACTTCTAGGAGATGAGCCCACGAACTTTTTGAACATTGATTTGTAAGGGAGATTCTAAGTATGTCACTCATTTAATGGACCACAGGTCAATTTTTTGGGTAAAGGCCCTTCTAGCCGAATACATTCAAAGAAAATTGTAAACAAGTGACCACTTCTTGATTTTTATATTTGGGTGTTGCTAATGTCATTTATATTTCAGTACGCAACATATTTTCCAAGTTGTATAGCGTATTGCACTATTATTCAATCTAATACCTTATTTTATTTCTCTTCGGGATAACCTAGGTGAAAGAAAAGTTTGTGATGTTTATTCTCTCTCATTTGCTGAAGTTACAAGAGATGGATAGGGGATGATGTTGTGAACAATGAAAGAAAACAAGAAAATGTTAATGGCTAGAATGAATTCGATATCTTTTAGACACCATTTGTCCCCACACAAGAGTTTGTTAAAGGATTGTCAATATCATATTTTGTCCATCTTCTTATCCCCAAAAAGTCTGTCATTGGTCCCAGGTTAACCTAGACTACAATTTTTGAAAATCATTCAATGAGACATCGATAATGGAGTTGATTTAAGCATGGTTTTAAAAATTAGACCAGACTAGTCAGTCCGACCGGTTCAACCAAAAATTGGGCACCAGTTCAGTTTGGTAAAAATACCCAAAACCGGCCAAAATTGTGTAATACCAGGAATTGGAGGCAAAAACAGTTTTGCCCTTGGTCCGGTTTTAAAACCATGGATTTAATATCAAATGGTACAGATTAGGAACGTGTGATTAGGTAAAACCTTAATTAATTGGGCTAGGATTTGAGTTTGTTAGAAATCTGACCATACAATTGGAGTAAACTAATTGCCATTGGAAAGATGGTGGAAATTCCTTTAAAACAAATGGTCACAACCCTGGATTGGATTCGAGATGAACAAGATACCACAAAATCATTGAAAAACCTTGCTCTCAAACTGATTTGATTTGAGTTTAAAATTGAACAACCAAAGTTGCACAAATTTGGAGTCATTGAAACTACGAAATGACACAACAAAGAACATCCAAAACGGAGGTTGCCACTTGGGTATGCGTCAAATTGTGCACCTAAAACCGAATTACACGAAAGCCAAAGAAAATTGCTTTTTCAAAGCTTCCCCAAGAATATATTTATAAGCTACGAGGCCCTAAATAGTAAATGCATTACTACAAAGGTTCTCCTATAAGCATTGTCATGAGAAAGCAAAGAAGAGATAGCCTCATTTATTTGATTTTTTTTGCCATTTAACACGATTTTCTTAACAATTTCATTAACGTATATTTCCAAAACTATTTAGGAAACTAACATCTCAAATCTTTAAGACTCAAGTTCAATGAAAAAACTCGAGTTCCATGAGGTGGCAAACCTGATGTGGAAAAAAATCCATGTGAACTCAAGTCTAGAGACTCAGGTTCCACAAAGGAAAAAAATTCTCAAAGGCTAAGAAAAGAAGTCCATGTCGTGTGATTGTGTCCCACCAATTTGAAAATAAGAGAAGTTGACGTCTCGTCAAAACAAACTTAGCAGAGCAACAATGAAGAGAAGCAATGCCTCCCATTCACATGTCCCACCATGTCCCATCAAAACAAACTCAGCAGAGCGACCTTTTATCTTTTTTTAGATAACAAGTGACAATATATGCTTCCTACTTCAGCTTTTTTGGACTCCCATCCAACCATCAGATCTAAAGATGATCAGTTTTTTTGGTTTCTTCTCTTGGTTTTCTTTTGAGGAACTCAAGTTTCACATGGATTTTTTTCCACATCAACTTTGCCACCTCATGAAACTCGAGTCTTTGAGACTCGAGTTTCTTCATTGAACTCGAGTTTTATTTCATCACTGAACTCAAGTTTTAAAAACTCGAGATACTAGTTTCCTAAATAGTTTTGGAAACATGCTAACTAACAAATTGTTAACAAAATTGTGTTAATTTGAAAAAAAAAAAATCCCTCATTTATCACATACATCCTTTTCGATTTTTTTACAATTTAATACCGAAATGTTAACAATTTTGTTAGTTAGCATTGTTTCCAAACTATTTAGGAAACTAACATCTTGAGTTCACTGTAGAAACTCAAGTTTTATGTGCTGGCAGAGCTGAGGGGGATTAAAAAAATCCACGTGGAACTTGAGTTCCCTCAAACAAGAACAGAACATATTTCATCGGAAAACAGACCAACTCAAAAACGCAGAAAACACAAACCCAGAACAGCAATCTAGAAATCAGAAACCCAGAATAGAACATATTCCATCAGAGACAAACCAACTCAAAAACGCAAAAAACAAAAACCCAAAAAAGCGACCTAGAAAACACAAACCCAGAACAGAAAATATTCCACTAGAGACAGAACAACCTAGAAAACACAGAAAACAAATTCTGAGACAAACCAGAAAACACAGAAAACTGACCTTTGGTGCCGAGATCAACAAACCCAAGCCGCTCCGGTGTCAAGATAGTAATTTTTGGGTTTGGGTTTTTGAGAAATGGGTTTGGATGTTTGAGGAAGGAGAAGAAGAAGGAAGAAAGCTAGAGAAGGAAGAATTGTTTAGAGAAGAAGAAATGGGATAGAGAATTTCTTTTAAGGGAAGAACTGTGTTGAGTTTTTGGGGCTTGGAAGAAGAGAATGGGACGACAGATGGAGAAAAGAAAATGATGGAGAGGAAAAAAAAGAACGAAGGAAGAAGATAGTGTAGCAGGAACTCAAGTTCTGTGTGGATTTTAGGTCCACCCTAGCCTTGCTAACAGATAGAACTCGAGTCTCTTAAACTTAAATTGCTACAGGAACTTGAGTCTAAGAGACTTAAGATGCTAGTTTCCTAAATAGTTTGGAAATGTTTCTAACTAATGAAATTTTTAGCAAAATGGTGTTATTTTGCAAAAAAAATCTCATCATTTCCCATTCAATCACACTCCAAGGATACATGTCTCTCTCTTTTATTTTCTATTCTTTATTTTCTTTTTTCTTTCATTTTCATTCACCCATTAACACAAAAACCTCTCTCGTCTTTTTTACATTCACACTTCACACTCCAAGAACACTCTTCATTTTGCTAGGCATGGATAAACCCCACTATTAAAAGACCTATTATCTTTCATTTTTTTTTTTCCTTCCATTTTCTTTCAATCATTCTCTGTAACACTTTCATTCCTTCATTCACCCATTCACAAACAAAACTGTCTTTTTTTTCTTTCTTTCTCACACATAAACTCCCCTCCATCTCTTAAATATTCCATAAACACTCATCTCAATCTCATATCCAAGAACACAACCACCATTCTCAAGAATTTTTCTTACTTTCCACCAAGTTTTACCCTTTTTTTTTACTTCTTTGACAGTGTGTGTGTGAGGTTTTTCATATTTCCTTTGTTGTGTGAATCAAGATTAGTTTACTTTGTGGGGGAAAATAAGCATTTACCCTTAATTTACAAACTATGCAGCAAAATACCCTTATTTTCAAACTTTTTAGCAAAATGCCACTATTTTTGAAACTCGATTTTAACAAAATCGAATTCTGTGTAAAATTCGATATTCTCAAAATCGAGTTCAATATATATTTTTAAGTGGAACTCGACATTAGCAATGTCGAGTTTCACTCAAATTTTCAAAAAAATTTAAGTGGCAAAATATGCATAGAACTCAACATTGCTAATGTCAAATTCCACCTATAACTCAATTTTGTTAAAATCAAATTTCAAAAATAGGGATATTTTGCTAAATAATTTCAAAACAGGGGTTTTTTGCTTTATAGTTTATAAATTATGGGCAAATGCCCATTTTTCCATATTTGTGTTTGGTTTTCTTTGTGGACAAAGGTGCGTAAGCTAGTCTCATGACTAATGTGTGAACCTGTGCCCAATAATCATATCATTTTCTTGACCCTTAATTATGTCTTTGTGTGGGTTTAGGTCCATTTGATGTTTGCATAGACCTGAGAATTAACCCAAAGGGTTTTAAATTGATGTCATTTAAAGGGTGGCGCTTATGTCCAGTGGCCACTTCCATTGGACACATTGCGATGCGGACACATGTCCAATCTTGGACATGTGTCCGTATCCCAACGTGTCCAGTGGAACTAGCCACTGGACACAAGCCGTTCCCTCATTTAAATAACACCATTTTTCTTTTGATCCTAAGAAGAGGGATTTTCCATTTGGGATTTGGTCATTTTTTCAAAGGTGGCTCGACAGAATTATTATTTACATTTCATCAATAATGTTGTTTTCTTTTGATCCGTACGAAGGTTTTTCCATATGGATTTTTACCATTCTTTCCGGAGTAATATTAGGGACATATAAAGTAACATAATTTGCGCCACAACTCACTCACGTGACGAGTTGTGAGTAATAAAAATATGATGGTAGGTCCATATGAGGACACATCTTTACCATTCATAACTCACCATGTGAATAAGTTATGTCATTTTATATGTCCCCCTAGCATTACTCTTCCTTCCCATGGACCTAAATAGGATCATTATTTACATGATTACATCTCATATTTAAATATCTTTTTTCTTTTGATCCTGAGGATGGTTTTTCCATGTGGGGCTAGACTATTCTTTCCATGTGTCAGACAGGGTCATTATTTACATTTTGTAATTTACATTGTCATTCAAATGATATTGTTGTCCTTTTACTCGTGGTTAGATTCTCGTGCGAGTTTTCAACTTACGTGATCAAGCATGAACACAAGGACCCACCAAAGGGCATTTGCATCTTGTTGGAAGCCAAAATGTGGCATAATTTCGACTTTGGATGCAAGTGTTGTAATTTTATCCCTACTGAAAGTGTCGATCGGCACCCAAAGAGTGCTAAACGGCATTTTCCCTCCCAGACCCCTTTTTTTTTTTAGAATAAATGGCAGAATTTTATTCAATGAAAGAATAAAATTATAGAAGAACAAGGCAGCATCAAGAAGAGCCAAAGAAAACTGCACAAGCTACAGAGCTTTCCCAACACCTATCAAAAACAGCAGCCATATGCAAGGTTACATCAAGGAAAGCCAAAGAAAAACAAGACTATCTTACAAACTCAAGACAAGCTTCCATAATTAGATTCCAAATATTCTATAGCATGGGCTGTAGCAGACCTGGCTAGAAAAGAGGGGTCAGGACGTGGAGTACCGTAGTAAGCCTCATTCCACTTATTCCAAATCATCCAACTGATTGTAAAAAATATTGCAATCTCTAGGTCATTTTTCCTTTGCATAATTTGATCAGCCACATCCACAAATGAAAGATTTGTGCAATGAGACATGGTCCCCCTTAAGCATGTGGACTTCCAAACCATATTAGAATATGTACAGCTTAGTAGGATATGGTCTGTTGACTCCACCCTATCCTCAAAACATTCACATCCAGCATCAAACAAAATTTTTCTTCTAGCTAGATTTGCTTTTGTAGGTAGTATATCTCTACAAGCTCTCCAAATGAAAGTTTTGATTTTATTACATACCTTGGCCGCCCAAATCGCTTTCCAAATTTTATTGCACTGTGAGTAATTGGATGATTGGCCATGAGAAGATCTCGGTTGTCTTTTTTGAAGCCCGTTTTGTCAAGCTTCGTCCACTCTTATGTGTGCACACATACATATATCTATATTCATGCATACATGACGTGAGTTATATATATGTGGATTAATTCAAGTTACATATTGTGTAACTTTTATTGGATAAAAAATTTGAAAATGCAACTGTTGGATTGCAGCTTCTCTATATTATTAACATGCATGTTAAATTTTATATTAATTGGACATTATTTACTAGTATTTGATCTATAAACCCATCTTTCATATTTAAATTTAAAATACAAGAACTGGCACTTTAAATATTTGATGGGTGACTTAATTATTGACCTTTGATTTTCTTGAAAATTTTCAAATAAGAAGAATATATGAATATTACACCATCCAATAACTTGCTATTAAATTCATATTTTAAAAATCTCATCGTTGAATTACATGGTTTATATATTCTTAACATGCATGCCAATTTTTTATGACAATTTGATGTTATTTACCATTCGATCCATAATCTATCTTTTATGCATTATTTTAAACTACAAAAAACTTGAATTTAAATAATTGATTGATAACATGAGTACTAATCTCTGATTACCTTGAAATTTTGTAAGCATAGAGAATATATAAAGATAATGTAATCCAACGGTAGATTTATCAAATTTTGCATCTAATTAAAAAACATCTGATATATATATAGGGTTGGGTTTAAGTTATATCTAGTGTAACTTTAAGTAATGTTACGCTACCCAATAACTTGTTATAGAATTCATATTTTGAAAATCTCACCATTGAATTACATGTTATATATGTTCTTAACATTCATGCCAATTTTCATGTAAATTGGATGTTATTTAGTATTCAGTTCATAAACTCATCTTTTAAGTATTATTTTAAACTGTAAAAACTTGAATTTAAACAATTGATTGATGACATAGCTATTAATCTTTAATCACCTTAAAAATTTGCAAACTTGGAGTATATACGAAGATAATGTAATCTAATAGTAGATTTGTCAAATTTGTATCTAATTAAAAAATATTGAGTGGTATAATATTGCTCAAAGTTACACCAAGTATAACTTGAACTCAACCATATATATATATATATATATATATAAACCAAGAATAATCAAACTTTCCTTTGGGCTCGTGTCAGGGTTTCCACGCAGGTCAAGCCCATTTCGTTTACTTGAACCTGAGGTACCTCATCATTAATATAGTGGTTTCTTGGCTCATAGTCCAAACCCGTTGGCCTTTTGGGCCAAGAAAATATTTTTAAGAGAAATGTCATGGATGGATGGGTTACCATAAAAAAAATAAAAAAATAAAAAATAAAAAATAAAAAATAAAAAAAAATAAAAAAGAAGAAAGAAATGTCATGGATTTAACCCTCCGTTGTTTTTGTTTTGCACGTTTGCTGGGAAAAAAATTGCACGGATATTCAAATTCAACACTAAAACATGCCACTTTGGAATCTTGGTCCAAGTTAGCCTTATTAGGATTATTTGTTTAAATAATAATGCATTTAAATTCAATTATTGTGTATGTTTAGATTCTGCTCATGTGCTCATGTATTCAATTTAGTTGGATTCCCAGATCAGCTAACAATGCAGCCCACAGTTTAGCATCCTGGGCTCTTTTAAATAAGATATCTGGTTCTTTTGTTATAGGCTCTGCTCCGCAAATATTTACTGATGTTATTTTAGCAGAGCAATCCTTTTGATGTATTTCAACCTAGTTTGTACATGACTCTGTTTTTTAATAAAATTCTTCATGTTGTTCATAAAAAAAAAAAAAAAGATTCTGCTCATGTATGTCCAATATATGCTTAAGGAACAGAGATCTCACCACCCAATGAAGGATTGATCCTATTTGGGTGGGCTATATGGATACTAGAGTCCACACATATGCTGATATGCCCAAGGCAGAAAAGTTGTAAGCTTATGTGCATAACCGAACTTCTGAACTTGTACTTCTAGTTCAAGACTTGGTTTTGATCTTGATCCTTTACGTGAATAGATGATTTTGAAACTATCTTAGTGGATTTAGAATTATAATCAACCCCTTAAGATAGTTTAAAATTATACATAGGTAAGTGATCACACCTCAAAATCTCAATGATTGGTGGCAATTTTGTTTTCAAAAATCCCATATTATCAACTAACCTTCTCACACAAGCAAAGCACAAATGAGGGTCACACTTTTTTACCACCTTGACTTGGAAAAAAAATTAAATATTATATGTAAATTTTAAAAAATTTTAAATTTTTTATCCTTAAAAAATATTTGGGACCACCTTAAATTTTTTTAGGCTCAACATAATTATAATTTGGATAAAATTTAGCAACAAACTTGGTTGTAGATTAATATTACAACTCCACTCAATCTTTTTTTATTAGATATGAATTTTGGCAAATCCACCATTAAATTACATTTTTTTTTCTTAAATCCTCTGTGTAGGGGCATGTTTTGGTTCCTAAGCCCAAAAGATGAATGAATCAAGACCTAAAGAGCCCAATACAATGAATTTGTAAAGAGTGGACTTAAAAGCTAGGTTTCAATGAATCAAAGATAGTAAAAAAGTAAGGGAAGACAAGCTCCATGCAAAGAAAACCTTCCTCAGCAAAATCTGAGGAGAGTAGTTCTTATGTATATTTCTTTTAAACTTGGATACAATTACAATTCCTGTAGCTACAGTATTTTCTCTATAGATTTTTCGATCCCTTCTCCCTAGGGGGTCTCTTACATTATATAGCTACTTTTATATGATCTTGGCCCTCCATTTGTTGATCGTTCAGGCCACTACCTAAGTACTTGTCCAATCAAACACCTTCCCAAACCCCTTGTGAGTTGTGGTAGTCAAGGCAGCATTATTCAGGGGTCTTCTCCACATAAATGCAGCTAGGAGGTTTGGTGGGATGCATTAAATGTGGTGGCAGGCTCCATTCCTTCAGTCATGTCAGGACTAACCCCCTCCCCGAAACTTTTTCTCTACAGTATGACCTCCTCTGGTAACGTGCCACTGACGTGGCCTTACTGTCCGAAGGTGTGACCTCCTCTGCACGATAATGACCCCCTCGGCCATGGGTATGACACGTGGCGCAATTACCTTATTTAAATTCTTGTACCATGTTAATTTGTTTAGTGAGAATTGTAACAAAAGCCCAAGAAAATTTTTATGAAACTAAAATTTTGAAAAAGATATAATTTGCAGCATTGATAATGAAACTATCATATAAAGATTTAAAAATAAGAAAATTCAAAAAGGAAATAGTAAGACTTATGTCTTTGTGTGTGTATGTGTTTTTTTTTTTTTTTTATGGTCAATATATGAAGTTCTATTTTTATTAAATTTTGTATATCTTAAGTTTCTTAACGATCACCCTAAAAAATATTCTTGGAACTGCAACTGATAGGTGGTAGGAATGCTTGTAACATCTTTTCTCCCTCCACCATCTCAAGGGATTCAGGAGAGATCACGCAGGGTTTGTCAACAAGATTTATTAGCAAATTTGTCTCCATGATACAACTAATCCAAAATTATTCAAGTAGTAATTTTGGAGAATCCTATAAATTCATCAATGGTGTAAATGTCAGTAACAAACAGAATAAGAAAGCTCTCTATATATATATATACAATGGAGAATGGCCCTAAAAAGGCATTGGGAAGTTACTTTCGGTGCAAGCTCTAAAATTTGTGTACTAGTAGTTACTAGTTGTTAGAGATGAAATAAGCCTGTTTCCCTTTGTTTTTGTCTGTAGAATTTTGCAAATGTTGGGCATTCTGTAACTATCTCACTCGAGTGAGACTGGCCTAGCACGAGCAAGTTTTATGAACTCACTTTCCACCTCTTTGGACCAAAAGGTCCAAAACGAAATAGGAATGACTGAACCAAGTTGCTATTTTAAGATAAGCTTGGGCCTGGACCTTCACTCATAGACAAGCCGACTGTGCAAAAAGTTTACCCCCATCACTTGTCACTTCCTCTTCTTTTTTTTTTTCTTTTTTCTTTTTTTCCTTTCTTTTCCTTTTTGAATAAATTTTCTTTATTCTATTTGAATGGGAGAAAAAGATGAGAAAACATTAAAAAAAAAAAAAAATGGACACCTACTAATATGGCATATTATTAATGCATGGTAAGTAAAAAAAAATGATGTCAGTTTAATTAACGTTGGTTTAGGGTTGATAGCATGTTAATTTTAATTCCTTCATCTATCCTTAAAAAGTGGTAAAGTAAAGTCATAAAGGGATTTTCTAAAATAACTTTAAAAAATAGATTTTTTATTAAAACAAAAACAGTTTCAAAACATATTCCGTCATTACATATGTAAACATTAGGTATTTTATAATTAATTATTAGTTTTTCTCCATTAGCCTGAGTTAATCTTTTAGATGATTTCATAATACTTTAAAGGTATTAATCTTTCTTGTATACAATTCATGTTAATTAGCTCCTGAGTCTATTAAGGCAACTTCTGTTAAAGAAAACTCTTTATTAATTACTAAAGTAATTCCTGTATACTATTTTTGAAAAATAACTCTGTCTATTAAACTCAAAAAATTCGGTCTATTATGGGTAATGTCAATTTTATTATTATTTGAATCATTAATATTTGTTACTGGAGAATCTGTCAGAGGTTTAGGAAAATCTCTCAAATTTACTATTTATGCAATATTTTATTCACCTATATCTGTGGAGTTATCCTCCTTAATCTCTTTTACTTCTTATTTTACTAATTTTTTAACCTTTTCTTTCTTTCCACATTCTTTAGCATGATGTTCATATCCTTTACATTTAATACAAACAACGGGTATGTCTGTAGAATCTTTCAAGTTAAGTAAATAGTCTTTTTTGTCTTTCAGGTGGTTAGGTAGGTGGTCTATTAGTTTCATTATTATCTTTTTCTATTTTCCTTTTCTTTTATTAATTTTATGTGGGTTGGTTGATTTTAATTCTTTTTTAATTTGATCGATCTCTTTTTGTTTAACATTAAATATTTTCATTAATTCATTTATGATGTCTTTCTCAAAATCTAATTTACTGATTTGTTTAACAATTTTATTATGTCTATCACATTGGTTTTTAGTGTGTCCATATTCTTTGCATTTATGACAAATAGTATATCTTCTATTTCTATCAATTCTTTCGTTATCTAATGATTCAGTAATATCCAATACTGTTATATCTCTTTCTATATCACTATTTATATTTCTTCTATCTAAGAGTGAATTTAAAGTTTCTATCTTTTTAGTTAAACTATTATCTTGTGAGTCATTCATAGATCTTTCAATTGATTTTAGTTTCTTATCAATTTTTTTATTTAATCTATCATTTTCTTTTGGACTATTATGTCTCCATTTTTTATTGACTAGTCTATTAGATTGTCTTTTTGTCTTTCTTTTTCAATTTCTTTCATTATTATACATTTTTCTCTTTCTATATCTATCATGTCTAATGATGATGCCGAAAATATCACCAATAGGTCACACAGCACTCGCGACTCAAAGCGAACCTGCATAACAAAAACAATCGAAAGAAAACCTTAGAGAGCACCAGTGTGGTGTCGGTCAAACACTCTCTGAAGGTCAAGTTAGAACTATTCTCACAACTCTAGAGTGCTAGAGAGGGTCAATCATGCGTACCTTGATTTGCGAGGGTATTGAAGTTTTTATAGTAGAAGAAAATCGGCTTCCCTTCCTTGGACTAGAAGTCTTTTCCTTATGGGACTCTTCCTCTAACAATCCCAAGCGTGATGGACAAGTATTTCCTTGTAGAGCGGGTTTTTTACTAAGGCGGATCTTCTAGAATTCTCTTTTGTGTGAACGTCCTGATTTTCCTAGGGTCCCTCGGATTCCAAACGTATCCACCAAGTATTTTAAGTGACACTAAGTCCTCGGCCCATGCTTAATATTGGCCCATGAGTCCGAATCCGTCAGATCCAATGTTCCGCAATTTCTTACCCCATCAGTTGCCGCCTTCACCCTATGATCCGTCATGTTTTTAAGTGGTCGAATCATTAGGGTGACGATTAAATATAACTGGGCATGACGATTAAGGATTGCTAATGGTGACGGTTGAAAACTATTGACGGATGAAGATTCATAAGGTTGACGGCTCCTTAAAGGGTACGATCCGTGGATGCGTGTTGCCAGGTTGTCACATTAATGAGGCAGGCCACATGTCACTCTTGGATTGGATGGTGTATCGGATCGAAGCGTCGCTTCATCTTCCGTGCATTTCTCATATATATAGCGTACCTCTCTTCCCTTACTTCCAATATTTTCAGCAAGAGATCGTTTGTCAGAGCGGAGTCGTCAGCCTTGTCAGAGCATTCCGTTGAGAATTTGTACCCGTCGCCTATTTCATCCGTCAACTACTCTTTGCACAGTGTGGTAAGTGCTTCATTCTCGTTTTTCATCATCATCATTTTTTTTTTCAACGTTACATTTTGTCTACATTTTTGTTAAACCTACACACCTGTCAACAATTTTAGACCCGTCAGTCTTAGGTTTTATCGTCAATTTGTAGGAAATGTCTAGTGTGTTAAGTAACCAGTCAATGGTCCGTGACGGGACGGAATACGAGGAGATATACCCGTCCGGTCATAAAGACCAAGAGAGTCCCGGCGAAGATAGGAGTTCGTCTACTTCTTCTTCATCCTCAACAGATGAGGATATGGAGATGGTTGAAGAAGAGGGTTCTTCTAGTGACGACGGGGATCAAGCACTGGGACCCGTTGTTGGTGCTGGTGGACTAAGGGAGTTCATCATGCTACCAGAGTGGATGGTGCATAGATTCACATCCGTCATCAAGGAGAGACACTTCAGCACTTTTAGGTCAAACTTCCAAATTCCAGACAACATTTCCATCCGTCTACCATATGTGTCGAAGAAGTGTTACTACGAAGGCGTAGAAGGTGTCGGAGTATACGAGCAGATGCTAAAGGCAGGACTTCGGTTTCCGCTAAGTACACTTCATAGAGAACTCTTATATTACCTGGGACTGTCCATCACCCAGATATCTCCAAATGCCTGGAGGGTCTTCATAGCGATGGAAATCCTCTATGGGGTAATGACGGACGGACGTAGGAGGTTGACGGTGCGTGAATTCCTTCACTGCTACCGTCCAGATGAGATTGATAAATCAAGGGGGATGTACAATTTTGCTAGTAGAAGCCCTTTGTTGAAGGTCATCTTTGAGACTCCCGACTCAAATAGAGACTAGAAGAGTCGTTACTTTTTTCTAGAGGGCAATACATGGATGAACCGTCCTGGGGAGATGGAGTACATGCCTGTTGACACAACTTGGGGAGTAATACACCCTTCACGTATGTACCCGTCCGAATTTTATAATCCTTTACAAACCGTCCATTATAATTTTTATAACCATCTATTTCTCTGCAGGTAGACGGCGACCACAAGTTAGTGTTGAGGAATTTGGTTTCCTTGAAAAGATTTTCCAAAAGACTAAGCCAGAAGAAAGGACCTGGGCCAAGTTAGTGAACCCAAAAACAATACACTGGTATTGTGACGGTCCAGAACCTACCCGTGAAGCCATTATATACGACGAAAGAGTCCACAGACGTATGTCCGTCAACTTTTAATTTTTGAAATTAGTATTTACTTGTGTAAATATTTTCATCCGTCCTGTATTATAGAAATGGACGACGCAAAGAGGAGGGCACTGATAAAATCGCTAGCCGTCGAACAAAAGAAGACGGGCGAAGTTGTGGTTCCCAAGGGGTTAGGGTCGTCGGCAAAGAGGAAGTAGCCGCCCAAGTCTGACCGTCGACATAAGCAGCAGAAGGTTCGTTTGGAACCCGTTGTGGGCTTGATGGCTGAAGGAGCGAAGACCGTCACCCCAGCAAAACATGGATCCGGCAAGGGCTTAATGCAAGCCCCGTCCACTAGCCAGGAGAAGCCTCCTCCTCTTCTCCGTGATGACTCGAAGTTTGCATTGGAGAAACTTTCATCGATAATTTCCACGGAGGACTACGAGGATTTTGGGAAATCATTCGACGGAGGCAATGGGGGAGACGGGTCTGTTCGCCGTTGCACAGGTAATTTTTGTCTGTCAATATGTGTCCGTCCACTTTTCTTAGCTTTCTGTTTAATCACCCTTTTAACTTGTTTATTTCAGTCGTTGGTTATGATGAAGGGCTTGATGGACCGGTGCCTAAACCGTGAAGCGGCTCTGGAACGTGTACGGGCAAAAGCTGAGCAGACGGAGGAGGAACTTAGTCAACTTCATAAGTGGAAATCCACAATGGAGAAGAAGTTCGACCTGTCTGAGAAGACTAGGAAAGAGCTTGAGCAGAGGACGGAGGAAGCTGGGAAGGCCTTGAAGGGTAAAGACAAGGAGATAAAGGACTTGAAGAAAAAGTTTCGTCAAGCCAAGGAGGACGCTGTCAGTGAGTATCGCGACTCTGAGGCTTTGTTGAAGGAGCTGGGGGGATCGTTCCTTCAAGGCTTCGATGATGCACTCCGTCAGCTCAAAAAAGCCTACCCTGATCTGGACGTGTCAATGATAACCGTCAATGATCAAGATCAGACATCTGCTCTGCCCGTCGCCTCAGAAAATACGGACGACCTTTTTGCTGAAGATGCTGTTCAGGGTGACGGAGAATCTGTCCCGTCGAAGGATGCCCAAGTTGCTGAGCCAAAAAAAGTAGATTAATATTATCTCTTTGTAATTTATTTTGAGAACAATCCGTCCTCTTTTTTATTGTATTAAACTCTTGCCTTCTGGGCTTTGTATTCACTTGTTAATGTTATACTTTATTTTTATGCTTTCTATTGTTGTTTGGAACTTGTCTAAAAGTCCGTCCTCCTCCTAAAGGAGAGATTTTTAAGAAAATACTCGTTTATCCGAGTATTCTCCGTCCACATTGCGTACTTCTTATTATTTTTAGTGTTGATTGATCCGTCCATTTGGATGATCCGTTGTCCGTTCATTTGGTTGGTCTGTTGTCCGTCCATTTGGATGGTCCGTCAACATTTCAAAATCCTGTTATCCGTCCGATTTTGTACTTATAATTTTGTTTGTCGTTTTGGGTGATCCGTTCATTTTCTGGACAGATTTTTCATCAGCTTAGCGATCTGTCCATTTTGAGGACCGTTTTCATTAACTTAGTGATCCGTCCACTATGTGGACTTGTAATTATATTCACCGTTTTGGTGATTCATCCACTTTGTGGTGAATGTAAATTATAACACCGTTTAGGTGATCCGTCCACTTTGTGGATTGTTCTTTCACGCTGTTGGTGATCTGTCCACTCTGTAGACTTATTTTGGATTCGTCCATTTTGGACTTCCAATCGTCATCCTCATGGGATGGTCCATCTATTTTATGGACATGTTTTATATTCGTCCATTTTGGACTACACTCGTCACCCTGGTAGGGCGATCCGTCCACTTTGTGGACTTTCTTATGTATTCGTCCTGTTTGGACTATATTCGTCACCCTCGTAGTATGATCCGTCCATCTTGTGGACTATAATAATAACAAATCCATGTAGAAAATCAAAATTGTATCTGATTATTATTCTAAATAGAAATGCGTAAGGGAAAAGTGCCTACCCCCTTGGGCTTTAAAAAGGCACTACTAGATTGTAGCAAAAAATAGTTGAAGAAAAACTAATAATTAAAAAAACTTAAAATAAACTGGTCAATCGAGGGCCCGTTGCTGTTCGCCGTGTTACTATCACTGGTAGTACTTTCTCAAGTGCTCGGCATTCCATGGATGAGGCAGCTTCTTTCCGTCTGTCGTCTCCAGGTGGTAGGTTCCTTTCCTTTTCCATGACGTAACTCGATATGGTCCTTCCCAATTGGGGCCGAGCTTTCCCTGTGTAGGGTCTCTAGTTGCACCCATGACCTTCCTGAGTACGAGGTCTCCTACTTGGAAGTCTCTGTGTCGGACCCGGGAGTTGTACTGTCTGGCCATGCGATCCTGGTATCTAGCGATCCTTTGCTTCGCCGCCGACCTAACCTTGTCTATCAGGTCCAGCTGTAGCCTCATTGTTTCGTCATTCCTACTATCGTCATGGTTGTGAACCATGTAACTTGTGAGCCCAACTTCTGAGGGGATGACTGCCTCGCTCCCGTACGTTAGTCGAAATGGCGTCTCTCTTGTTGGGGTCCTCGCCGTTGTCCTGTATGCCCATAGTATGCTTGGCAATTCTTCGGGCCATATGCTCTTTGCCCCCTCGAGCCGAGTCTTGATAATCTTAAGCAGGGATCGGTTTGTGACTTCAACCTGGCCATTAGCCTGAGAATGGGCGGGTGATGAGTAGTGGTTTTTTATTCCTAACTGTGAGCAGAAATCCTGGAAGTAGCCGTTGTCAAACTGCCTCCCATTATCTGAGACAAGGACTCTAGGAATACCAAACCTGCATATGATGCACCTCCAGACAAAACTTCTAATATTCTTCTCTGTAATGGTGGCCAAGGCTTCCACTTCTACCCATTTTGTGAAGTAGTCAATACCTACTACCAAGAACTTCAGCTGCCTTACCGCCGTTGGGAAAGGTCCCATGATATCTAGTCCCCACTGGGCGAACGGCCATAGAGCTGTCATAGGAGTTAGCTCCTCGGCTGGCTATCCGATAACATTGCTGAATCTCTGGCATTTGTCGCAACTTTTGACGTAAGACTCAGCATCCTTCTGCATGGTTGGCTAGTAATACCCAGCTCGTACCAGTTTGTGCACTAACGACCTCGATCCAGAATGGTTCCCGCATATCCTTTTGTGCACTTCCCTCATTACGTAGTCTGTCTCTTCGACACCCAGGCATCTTAGATATGGACGGGAGAAACCTCTCTTGTACAGGATGTCTTTTATCAAGACGAACCTTGCCGCTTGGACCTTTAGCTTTCTTGCTACCTCCTTCTCATCTGGCAGTAACCCGTCCTTCAAGTATGAAATTATCCGTGTAGTCCAGTTACTCTCGGAGCGTATCTCCTACATGTTGCCGGGGTCTATTAGTGGAGAAAGTTGAAAAAAAGAAAGTACATTACCCGGTGTTATCATATGTTCTGCTGAAACGATTTTGGCTAGCCAATCGACGAGCTCATTTTCTCCCCTGGGGATTTGGATGACCTTGGCTTCTAGCCTGTCGATTCTCGCCCTTACTTGATCAAGATATCTCTTCATCCTTTCCCCCTTGCATTCATAATCTCCGTTTACTTGATTGGTCACGACCTGAGAGTCGCAGTAAACAACTACGCTCTCGGCTCCAGCTACTTTGGCTAGGTCGAGGCCCGCCGCCACTACTTCGTATTTCGCTTCATTGTTGGTGGTAGGGAAGTCGAGACGGACCATACATTCAATCTTGTCTCCTTCAGGTGACAGCAATACGATGCCGGCTCCCCCGGCTCGCCGATTGGATGATTTGTCGGTATATATGCTCCACTGAGGGGGCTCTTCTGCCCCCTTGTCTTCGTCACAAGTAAATTCTGCTATGAAGTCGGCTATGACCTGCCCTTTAATGGCTGCTCGTGGACGGTACTTGATATCAAACTCGCTCAATTCTATCGCCCACAGAGTCAGCTGACCTGCAGCTTCAGGATTACTCAATGCCCTTCGCAAGGGCTTGTCGGTCATTACGTTCACAGTATGGGCTTGAAAGTAGGGTTTGAGCTTGCGAGCCGCCGTGACTAATGCAAAAGCGAGTTTCTCTATAGGTGGGTATCTTTCTTCGGCACCGCGGAGCACCCGACTGGCGTAGTATACGGGCTTCTGTACCCTATCCTCTTCTCTAATTAAGGCCGCGCTGACTGCGACGGGGGAGACAGCCAAGTAGAGGAAGAGTTCTTCACCTGGTTACGAGGGACTCAGTAGGGGTGGTGAAGATAGATATGCTTTCAACTCCTCGAATGCTCGCTGACACTCATCCGTCCACTCGAAAGACTTCTTTAACGTGCGAAAGAAGGGCAAACACTTGTCCGTGGCTCTCGACACGAATCTATTTAATGTCGCTATCTTGCCGTTAAGGCTTTGTACTTCCTTCACATTTCGCGAGGGGGCCATCTCTATTATGGCTCAGATCTTGTTCGGGTTAGCCTCAATCCCCCTTTGAGATACCATGAATCCTAGAAATTTTCCTGTTGTTACGCCGAATGTGCACTTTCCTGGATTAAGCTTCATGTTATAGGATCGAAGCGTACCGAATGTTTCCCCAAGATCTTCCAGGTGGTCTTCCTCCTTCCGGCTCTTCACTAGCATGTCATCGACGTAGACCTGGACATTCCTCCCGATTTGCTGCGCGGACATCTTGTTCATCAGTCTTTGGTATGTTGCCCCCGCATTTTTTAGGCCGAATGGCATTACTTTGTAGCAGAAGAGTCCTTGATTGGTCACGAATGAAGTCTTCTCCTGATCAGCCTCGTGCATGCAGATCTGGTTATAACCCGAGAAAGCGTCCATGAAGCTTAGTAACTGGTGTTGAGCCGTCGAGTCTACTAGGACGTCTACCCTTGGAAGGGGATAGCTATCTTTGGGACACGCTTTGTTAAGATCGGTGAAGTTCAGGCACATCCGCCACTTGCCGTTCGCTTTTTTCACCATTACTACATTCGCCAGCCAATCGGGATAGTAGACTTCCCTAATGAATCTTGCCTCTTGTAGTTTGTGGACTTCTTCCGCTATTGCTTGGTCTCGTTCCAAAGAGAACACTCTCTTCTTCTATCGGACGGGTGGAAAGGAGGGCAATACATTCAATTTATGTACCATGACTAAGGGATCGATCCTTGGCATGTCGTCATGACTGCAGGCGAACACATCTTGATTGCTTCTCAAGAAAGTTATGAGCTCTTGACGGATTGCGGGTTTGGTGAGCGTTCCGATCTTGGTTGTTCGGTCCGGATTGGAGCTGTCGAGAGTTATCTCCTCTAGCTTCTCTGTTGGTTCTGCCACCGTTTGGTGCTCTTCTATGTTCAAGGCCTGGATTTGGTCTTCCATCTTCATCATAGCCACGTAGCATTCCCGTGCGGCCATTTGACTTCCGCGGAGCTCTCCTGCTCCATAATCCGTAGGAAACTTGATCATCAGGTGGTAAGTCGATGTCACCGCCTTCCACGAGTTGAGCGTGGGTCGTCCGAGGATAGCGTTGTAAGCGGACGAGCAGTCAACCACCAGGAAGGTTACGTCCCTGGTGATTTGCTGGGGGTAATCGCCTACCGTTACTGATAACGTGACCGCGCCCAAAGGGAATACCCGGCTCCCTCCAAAACCAACGAGCGGGGCGTTCGTTGGTACCAGTCGCTCCTTGTCAATCCTCATTTGCTGGAACGCCGGATAGTACAAGATATCGGCTGAGCTGCCGTTGTCGATCAACACCCGGTGCATGTTGTAGTCTCCTACCCGCATGCTGACGACGAGGGCATCATCGTGTGGATGGTGAAGGCGTCGTGCATCTTCTTCTGAGAACCCGATAATGGGGCCTTCTCTCCTTGCTATCTTCGGCACGGTGCCCGTCAGTTGGACGCTCTGCACCATCTAGAGGTACGTTTTGCGGGCCTTTTTTGAAGACCCGGCTGCAACTGTTCCTCCAATTATCATCCTTATGTCCCCTATGGGAGGTCTTGGTCACTCGTTCTCTCGCCGAGGGTGTTGCTCTTGCGGGGGTGGATCCGTTCTCTCCTTGCTGACGAACTTTTGCAGCTTTCCTTGTCGAATAAAGGCTTTAATTTGCTGCTTCAAATCGTAGCAATCAGCTGTGTCGTGACCATGGTCACGGTGGAAGCGGCAATATTTATCCCTGGATCGTTTGTTAGGATCACTCTTCAACTTTCCTAGAAACGTCAGGGCCCCTTCGTCCTTAATCTGCATTAGGACTTGGTCTATCGGGGTGGTTAACGAGGTGAAACTTGTGAACCTTCCGCCCATGGTTTTAGGGCGTCTCTCCTCCCTTCGATCTCCCATCCTGCCTTTCTTCCGCCCCTGGTCCTGTCGGGGGTCTTCTTGTCGGTCTCTTTTCTTGGGCCTATCTTCTCGGGCTAATAACGCGTCTTCAGCGTTCATATATTTGGTGGCCCTGTAAAGCACCTCTGACATGGTCTTTGGGTCGTTTTTGTATAGGGAGAACAAAAACTTACCCCCCTTCAGTCCATTTGTGAATGCTGCTACCAGTATCTTGTCGTCAACTTCGTCGATCGAGAGCGCCTCTTTATTGAAGCGTGATATGTAGGCCCTTAATGTCTCCTCCTCTCGCTGCTTAATATTCATTAAACAAGCTGTGGACTTCTTATACCGATGTCCTCCAATGAAGTGCGTAGTAAATTGAGCGCTTAGCTCCTTGAAGGTGCTGATGGAGTTGTGCGCTAGCCTGCTGAACCAAATCCTTGCTGCGCCCTTTAGGGTTGTAGGAAAGGCCTTGCACATAATTGCGTCTGCCACTCCCTGAAGGTGCATCAAGGTCTTGAAGGTCTCTAGGTGATCTAGAGGGTCTTTGACCCCGTCATAACTATCCATATTTGGCATGTGGAACTTGCTTGGCAGGGGGAAGGAGTTGACGGTTGTCGTAAATGGCGAGTCAGTCCGGTTGACAAGGTCGTCAAGATCACTGGACACTCGTCCCTTGAGAGCGTTCATCATCACTTCCATCTGTTCCTTCATCGCCTGCATCTCCGCGATGATGGGTGGTGGAGCCGTATCTGCTAGAGAAGGAATGCTAGTGTCCCGTCGCACTGGTTTGCTCGAGGCGTTGCTCTCCTATGGTCCTTCGTGATTCCTCCTTTCAGCGCTAATCCCTTCTTGATCCGCTCCTTGGTTATTGGTCGCCGCATTTTTCTGGTTCAGCTGCTCTTCTAGGTCGTGGTTTTGTTTGGTGAGGCGCTCCACGGCTGTGGCGAGCGTCCTGACCTGTCTCTCAAGAGCAGTCGTAGGGGCTTCTTCTTCTTGAACGTCATTAGTGGTCGCCATTGAGCGAGTGAGTACCATGTAACTCTTTTATCTAGGAAGCGATAATGTGCTACGCTCCCCACAGACGGCGCCAACTGATGATGCCGAAAATATCACCAGTAGGTCACACAGCACTCGCGACTCAAAGCGAACCTGCAC
This sequence comes from Quercus lobata, assembly GCF_001633185.2. Classification (NCBI taxonomy): domain Eukaryota; kingdom Viridiplantae; phylum Streptophyta; class Magnoliopsida; order Fagales; family Fagaceae; genus Quercus; species Quercus lobata. Next base: position 20,975,097 of record NC_044910.1, on the reverse strand, counting down.
AACAAAAACAATCGAAAGAAAACCTTAGAGAGCACCGGTGTGGTGCCGGCCAAACACTCTCCGAAGGTCAAGTTAGAACTATTCTCACAACTCTAGAGTGCTAGAGAGGGTCAATTATGCGTACCTTGATTTGCGAGGGTATTGAAGTTTTTATAGTAGAAGAAAATCGGCTTCCCTTCCTTGGACTAGAAGTTTTTTCCTTATAGGACTCTTCCTCTAACAATCCCAAGCGTGATGGACAAGTATTTCCTTGTAGAGCGGGTTTTTCACTAAGGCGGATCTTCTAGAATTCTCTTTTGTGTGAACGTCCTGATTTTCCTAGGGTTCCCTCGGATTCCAAACGTGTCCACCAAGTATTTTCAGTGACACTAAGTCCTCGGCCCATGCTTAATATTGGCCCATGAGTCCGAATCCGTCAGGCCTAATGTTCCGCGATTTCTTACTCCATCATCTAACTTTTTCCGTATTGCTTCTATAGAACTACTATTATCTTGTTTTTCTATCTCTTTTTTTACTATTTCTTTCTTTATGATACCTTTTTCTTTTTTTATATTTGTCATATCATCATTTTCCTGTGCTATGTGCATAGAACTATATTCTTCTTTTCTGTCAAAGTTGTTTTTAGTGTCCTTAAGTCATTTCTCTTATCATCTTTTGTATATATCGTGTTTATAGGTATGTCAATACTTATTAAGCTACTCTTTTGTCTATTATGTCAATTATCTATCATGGTTTTTACTGAAGGTGATCTATGATGGGGTTCAAAGTCTCTTTCTTTTTCTAGAGGTGAGTTTAAAGACTTCATCTTTTCCAATAAGTCTATTAAACTATTACCTTTCATTTCTACTTTAGTGTATGTCACATGTCTATCAATTGATTCTAAGGCTTTTAACTTATTATTAGCAAATTTGTCAATAAGGGTTATTAGCAAATTTGTCTCCATAATACAACTAATCCAAAATTATTCAAGCAGCAATTTTGGAGAATCCTATGAATTCCTCAATGGTGTAAAGTTCAGTAAAAAAACAGAATAAGAAAGCTCTATATATATACAATGGAGAATGGCCCTAAAAAGGCATTGGGAAGTTACTTTTCGTGCAACCTCTAAAATTTGTGCACTAGTAAGCTACTAGTTGTTAGATATGAAATAAGCCTATTTCCCTTGGTTTGTCTGTAGAATTTTGCAAATGTTGGGCATTCTGTAACTATCTCACTCGAGTGAGACTAGCCTAGCACGAGCAAGTTTTATGAACTCACTTTCCACCTCTTTGGATCAAAAGGTCCAAAACGAAATGGCAATGACTGAACCACGTTGCTATTTTTAGATAAGCTAGGGCCTGGACCTTCACTCATAGACAAGCCGACTGTGCAAAAAGGTTACCCCCATCACTTGTCACTTCCTCATTTTTATTTTTTTTTCCTTTCTTTTCCTTTTTGAATAAATTTTCTTTATTCTATTTGAATGGGAGAAAAAGATGAGAAACTCTATAGACATAAATAAAAAATTTAAAAAAAAAATCGACACCTACTAATATGACAAATTATTAATGCATGGTAAGTAAAAAATGATGTTAGTGGTGAACCTAAATAAAAATTAGTATAAGTTTTAGACATAAACAAGTGTCAAAAATGTTCTAAAAATTTTTATGTCTCTCTCCCTTGCGACACTCATATTTATTCTCATTTAATTGAAAGCTTTACCGTTAAATTTATGTCATATTATTGCTAAAAATGATGAGGTTTAGGTCCAATACAACTAAAATCTAGACCCAAATTAACTCCTACAAAAAAAAAAAAAAAAAAAAAATGTTATTGTTCCATTTTATGGTTCGTGCTACTCTTTTTGGCTATTGGACTTTTTACCTAAAGGCTGCAATGGTAATTACTGATATGAGTTTTGAGTCTAGGAATGATGAGGACCCTAAAATTACCATAATTGAATTTGAAGGTACCAATATAATGACATGAATGCCGAACACGACAAGTTTTCCACCTTGTTTCGTAACGCTAAAAGCTCACGAAGATCCAACATACGTAAGTTGGATTGCCTTGATTGTTTGTATTCTTTCTTTTGGACTTAGAAAGGCTAATTTAGTGTGGCTGGTGCCTGGTGGGGTTAATTGGGACAAAACAGTCATATGTACGACGAGAAATTATAGAGTCTTCTGGTAGACCACGTCACATGGTCATTTCACTAAAAACTTCCACTTGTTTAAAATTGCTAAGTCAATAATTAATTTCTATTTAATAAAAATTTATAACTAATCATTTTAAGCAAGTGAAAGTTTTTTAGTAAAATGGTGGACCACATCATTTATCCACCATGTGAATCTTATAATTTCTCCAAAATGACACACGTATATATGTATCAATCTAGATGGACATGTGGTATCTTCACCTGACCTAGAGTGAGTGGTAGACCACGTCACATGTCCACCATTCCACTAAAAACTTCCATTTGTTTAAAATTGCTAAGTCAATAATTAATTTTTATTTAATAAAAATTTATAACTAACAATTTTAAACAAATTGAAGTTTTTTAGTAAAATGATAAATCACATCACTAATTCACTATGTGAATCTTATAATTTCTCCAAAATGACACACGTATATATGTATCAATCTAGATGGACGTGTGGTATCTTCCCCTGACCTAGAGTGAGTCAATCCAATTAATTAATTAATTTTATCTTTTTTATGACTACGCAATTAAATTAAATTTATTATATCTCATGAATGAACCATTTCAACTCATTAGTACACTTTTCTCCCTCTATATATTTAATATTTCTGTCACTTTCCTTTTGACCTTCTAGAATTTTATTTTTTATTATTTTTTTTGAGAAGAAGACCTTCTAGAATGTAGAACAATGACATTGGCAACATTTATCGTTAACTTTTAAGCATTTTATACTCGTCCATTAACTGACAGACGTATCGAACAGTGGTCCAAACTTCGCGCTGGGATTTTTGTCGGGTTTTTGTCTAAAAACTAAAAATTTTAGTTTTTAGAATTTACTATATTTATTTTAACATATTATTTTATAATGAAAAATGCTAACAAGATAATTAGTTGTGCAGTTAAGAATTTATTTTTGGAGGGTTATCTATAAAAAATTTTATGTATATAAAATTTAAAATAATAATGTACAATATTTCATAACTCAATATGTGTTATAAATAACAACCATATACATGTTAATTTTTTTTTGAAGTACTAAATACATGTTAATATAGTAGTATATATTATATATTTTAATCAAATACATTTATAAATTATAATGTTATACGGTATATAATATATTGATTATTATAATAGCAAATAATGTATTATAAAGAATATAAAAAAGAAAACAAATGAAAAGTAAAGTAAAAAAATCAAAAGAAAGCAAATGAAAAGTAAAGTAAAGAAATCAAAAGAAAGCAAATGAAAGGTAAAGTAACACGTACAGGAGCACTGTACATGGGTGAGGGACCTACGAAAGTTTCAATCTTGTCTTTCACTTTTTCTTGTCTAATTTAGTCACACAGAACATTTACTTTTATATTGTAAACACAAAACTACAGTAGCAGTGGGAAAAGGAAAGAATTGAAAAGAAAAGAAAAAAAATGGATTGTATTATATTTTACAAAATGTTGATGTGACCAACATTTTATTGATTTTCATCTAAACCTACCATTAATATCACTTTTTCATTTACCAATAACCACTTATCACATCAGCAATTTGTAATATTTTTTGTAAAATAGTTTGTATCTCTAGCATTATTCTTCTATTTAAATGAAAATTATGTTTATTTTTAGACTTTCTTATATATATATATATATATATATATGTATACTATTGGGTATGGGGACCAAAATGTTAGGGTTCTTTTAAAAAATTTCAAATTATTTATAGGATAATTCCCAAAAAAAAAAAAAATCATTAATTTTTTTCAAAAATTTTGGGGGTTCAAGGCTCCCTTCATTCACTCTCTTCATGTTTGTCTCTCTTTCTCTCTTCTTTGAAGAGATAACAACGAATTTGGTTCTCCTATCTTTCTCTCTTCCTCTTAGCCAAAAACCACTACACAAGCCACAGGTCGATCAACAATCACAATCCACGAACTCACCACCACTACCTACAACCCAATTGGAATCCATCCCAATCGCCACTAGCTGACCCACAGCATGATCCATTGACCCAAGCACCACAGGCCGATCAACCTATGGTAACCTATCGACCAACCCACGGCATGACCCACCACCACGGTAAAGAGAGATTGGAGAAATAGGTAGGAAATTTGTGAGAGATGTGAGAAGAGAAAGGACTTAGGTTTGATGGAAACCATTTTTAGGCTTGGGGCTTGGGTTCGGCTGTTGGGCGAGTGGGAGGGGGAGATGGTATGGGCGAGGAATGTGAAGAGAAATAGGAAAAAAAAAAGGTTAGAAAAGAGAAAATAGTATTTTAATAAAAATAGAGAAAGATTGAATAAAATATTATTATTTATGTTTAGCTTTGAGCTATAGTGCACTGCTATAGATGACAGTTTATGGTAGCTCAAGTGTTCAAAATTTTAGCAATAGCACTACTATTGCAGTCTTATTTTTGTTATATTGGTTGTTAAAATTAGCAAATTAGCACTATCATTGTGAATGCTCTAATAGTCAAAAATACAATTATCATTTTGGTGAATTATCAATTTAATTAATTAGTCTATTATATTTAAATTTTATTATTTTAGTTTGTTAATTTCGACAACGTTGTAATTGTAGTCCTTCTATCATTAGTGTTTGAAAAATATAATTAATTCATTTAAAATAACGAGACTTCTAATTTTAATATTAAACAATGATTACTAATGGTATTTTTCAAAAGGCAATGAAATAATTGAAATGACAATGTTGTCAAAATTAATGGATTAGCATGACAAAAATTTAAACATAGTAGACCTCTTAAAAAGTTGCAACTAGTGATATTGTTTACTGCTATATATGTAAGGAGAGTAATAGACCGAGATGATGTTGTATCACCATGCATGGGATACGAAAATAAATTGAAATATTACAAAGGTGATGATGATATATCTGAGCAAGAAACATGGGAAATTACATATATAAATATCTCATCCCCCATATTTTAAAGGTATGCAATCTCATTCCAAAACATACTTGGATAAAACTTTCTTTCCCACAAACACTAATGTTGGAGAAAAAACTAATAAAATGATATTTTGGGTACAATAAAATTAGAAATTTAAGTGAATAATGTCGGATTGAGACACGGAAATTTCATTCTCTTTAAGGAGATCCAAGCTCTCTGCGGTTGGCAAAATCCAAAAAATTAATTTAGCAGAATTTCTCTTTTGACTTGTCCCCTCCAAAATACAACAACCCAACAATTCATTGTATACCTTAAATCAACTCTGCACAAGTGATTGAGCTCAAAACTCCGCCAAAAGAACATCTTTCTTTATCCCAAAATCTCTCAAGTGTTTAGGAATATTGTTGAACTTCACTCACTCTGTCACCTACTACTCACAATTACTAGAGAAAATGAAGAGAGAGCTCTTTGCTTTAACTATTTCTCTTCCCTCACTCTTGATAGAAAAAATGTATGTAGCATAGTTATATATTTAGTCTTCAAGAACCTATTATAATTTTACATAATATTTATTAGTTTAGATAAATCCTTTTATATTAATTCAATTTAACTTACATAAAGTTACTCTTTGTTTAATTAACTTCACATTATTAAATAATTCATCTTTTTTATAATCTTCAGTTAATTACAAATTAAGTTTTAATGTAATTTAATTTAAAATCCACTAACATATTTGATCATTTAGAGTGATTTAAGACAATCCCCTAAGGATTGCCATTCACCTCATAGTGTTTACTGGTGTCAACCATTTTCCTCTACCATCATCTACATTTGAGCTTCACAAACTAAAATTTCAATTTACTCAATAATAAAAATAAATATAACTCTCTCTATAGTTATAAGCTTCAAGCATTATGTTCCCGTCACTATCAATCAAAATCTACGTCATCCAAAAACACCAAGCAAGCAGAGTACAAGAGGGAGTTTACGAACACGATAAAATCTCATTATATTTTTATAACACACGGTTGGGGTGAATTTGAACATTACCTTTTTTTTTTTCTTTTTCTTTTTTACCTATGAATTATTTTTGTGCCAATAAAGAAAACTAATTAATTAAAGGAAACACATATCCTATAAGATAGAATAACCAAAAAAAAAAAAAAAAAAAGATAGAATAACAAAAAAAAAAGGGAGCAAAAATATACTTTTAATCCTTACATTTTGGGTTGATTCTTGATTTGGTCCCTAAAGTGCATTTTTGCCACACCAAAAAAAAAAAAACAAAAAAAAACAAGACTTAGGTACAGTGCTTAGGTTTTGTTCCTTAGATTCTTTTTTTAAGATTCTGTCCATGTAGATTTTTTTCATGGAATGGAAATGTATTTTTTAGTTAAATATCCATATAGCTGAATTTTAAAAGAAGAATTTAAGGAACAACATCTTAAGGCCCGTTTGGTAATGTTGTTCTAATAATATTATTTAAATATTATGAAAACACGTACATGTAAAAAAATATTTAAAAATACACATAATATTGTTTAAATACTAAAAATTGATATTTAAAATACTTTACGAACCAGCCCGCATCTGAATGGGGGTGGCTAGTTTGAAGCGTGTTGGGGGGAAGTGTCTGTAATGGAATTTCGGAAGTCAAAATTGTCGAGTTTGACTGGCACTCTTAAACTTGAGTGTAGCCGGCGCTTTTGATGCTGCTTCTTTATCCGTATTATTAATCCCCAATCGAGTGAAATTAAATACCCTTCTGCAGTTTCCTTAATCTTTTTTATACTAGTAAATTTGTTTGAAGTCAACCCTTCGTCCTTTAATAATCTCTTAGACAAGAGGCCTTTTTGTCCGTAGAATAGTAAGAAATTTCAATGATTAGGCGAGAGCCAAATTGTTTGATTAAGGTAGGAGATTTTATATTATTATTATTATTTGCATGGTAGGAGATGTTATTTGTGTCCGTATAGGTATCGGTACTTTCTGAATTTTAATAACTTTTGTATAGTATTTATTATAAAACATAAATTTTTTTTTTTTTTTTTTGAGAGTGAAAAATAATTTCTTTTAGTGTAACTTTTATGTAAATGAATGATAAAAAAAATTTAAAAACTAGTTTTTTTATAAAATATAATTTTGTTAAATAATAATAATAATAATAATATGCAAAGCAAAAAGTTGAAAGCTAAAAATTTTTGTCAAACAAACTCTCGGGGTCCATTTAGTTGGAGGTAAAAGTGGGGGATAAAAAATGAGAAGGAAATGAAAAAAGTGAAGGGACAGAAAAAATTTTAGTTTTCTATCATAGTGTTTGGTTGTGAGGGTAGAAAATTGAAAATATGAAAGAAATTTTTTTTTTTGTTTTTTTTTTATATCAAAATTTTTTTTGTTTGATTGAGAAGAAAAATGAGATGATAAAAAATAGAGTTTGTACAAATTTACCATTATGTCCCTATTAGATAAAATAAAAAGTAAATATTATATTTTTATTAAAAAAAACTGTAAATTAATGGGCACTTCATTTATAAATTAAAAAAAAAAAATTCAAGAACCTAGAACTTAATAAAAAAAAAATTAAAAAAACCACAACTAATGAGAAAAGAAATAGATGAGCCAAAGAGAGAGAGAGAGAGAGAGAGAGAGAGAGAGAGAGAGAGAAACAAATGAGACAATAATAGAAAAAGGCAAAAAAAAAATTTTAAAAAAAAAATGAAAGTTGGTGTTGGCCCTAGAGTAATTTTCTTCCAAAATAACAAAAAACCACTCATTTTTTATCATTTTTTCTCTCCAAATTAGAAAGATAGAGTTTTAGTGGACATGGGAGAAAAATATTGGGCCCTGCCATTTTCTTTTCCCTTTCCCCCTCCCAACCAATCACATCTCTCCCCATTTACTTTCTCTACCTCATTTTTTATACTTCCTATTTTCACCGCAACCAAGCGGATTCTTGGTATCTCCCGAATACATATGATGTGAGGGGAGTATGATATTTGGTGAGACAAGATAAAAATTGTTATAGTGGACTTTAGGCTAGGTTTATTTTACAATTTTTCAAGAGGAATTTTGGTGAATTGTTGATTTTTGCAAAGATAAGATGAACAAGTAATCCAATAATAAAATGCCATTGGATTAAAATTAACACTTCATCTCAAAATGTATTAAAGGGATAATGGTGTTCATTCATTTGATTTGATTTGAAATACGAGGAGTACATTCCATAATAAATATTTAATAATTAAACAATTTAAAGGTAAATGTATTATTACATCATCTAAAATCAATTATCATTCTTTATTTGATAAAACTAAATTTTGAATGACGCCTTATTATATACAATCCTATATTCATGAAAATTAAATTTGGATTACGAAATACAAACTCTCTATTTCAAAGTAAATAGAAGGAATCCTAATCCAAACTACTATGTTAAACAAATTGCACCTTTATACTTTGTAGTTAAAAAAAAAAAAAAAAAAAAAAAAAAAAAAAAAAATCAGAACTTCTATTGTCGATGGCACCTAACCTACGTTACAAACCATTTTTGCCAACTATCAAAGGCATGCCTTATGTTAATGTAAGTAATTGGGTTGGCTTGACCCGACTCATAACCCATGGCCATGGATCGTCCACATGCTATCAGAATAAGTTGAACTTAAGCATGTTTTGGAATTTTGGATTTTTTTTTTTTTTTTTTTTTGAGAAACTGAATTTTGGAACTTGGGGCCCGTTTGGTAAGAAGTTTCTAGTAACATTGTTTAGGTTTTATGGAAATACATATGGGTGAAAAAGTGTATGAAAATACGTGTTGTGGTATTTTAACAACAGTTTTCATTGTTTAAAAACCATTACCAAACGAGACCCAATTTCAAGAATTGTGGAACATATAGGTGGTTCTAAGGACCGAGGATAATCTAAAATGATATCATATAGTAATGATAAGATAAAATGCATCTAAAATGACATCATATAGTAATGATAAGATAGAATGCATTAATTTTTTATTTAGACATGAAGAAAAATGATTATAGACATATGTATAAAACGTAAAAATGAAAATCTAAGTATAATTTTTTTGAGAAAGAATTTAAGTATAATTAGTGGTATTCTAAATAGTGTCCATGATAATATTCACTCATTGTCTAAAAAGAATTTTAGACCCACCCAATTGCTGCTAAAATGCTTCCCATAGGCAACAAATTTGAGAATAGAACCGGTTTTTTGTTTAATATCCTGTAATTTTTCAGTAGTTTATTTGTTAAATATAAGATAAAAGATATAGTTTTTGGTAGCTGTTATGTTAAATGTGTGACAAAAAAAAAGTGAACTTGTTTTTTTTAAAAAAACCTAATTATATTTGTGGGGCCCGGCCCAAAATAATGGGCTAGTCTAAACTACAAGCCCATCCGAAAAGCATCTTGTCCGAGGAGAAGCCACAGATAAAACATTATCCAAGCCCAATTGCAGTAAAAGGAACCTGTCCGAGGAGTAACTCCTCCTCGGACATTACGAAGTCCGGACGAAGAGCTCGCCCCAACCATTGCAGTTCATCCTCCCAGCATATAAAAAGAATAAAACCCAAAATATCTCATGGAAAGCTGCCACCACCACATTAAATGTGCCACAACCACCCTCTTGGCCGCATTCATGAGGAAAAGACTTCAGAACAGTACTACCTTGGCCACTGCAACTCACAAGGGAGTGATAGGGGAGTTTGATGGGACAGGTGCTCAAGTGAAGGCTTAGATGATCAACAAGTGTAAGGTTCAGATGAGAATGAGAGAGCTATATAATGTAGTGGAGTCCCTCAAAGAGAGGGACGGAGAAATGTATTCGGAACTGAAGAAATAGAATCTCCTGTTAAATATCCATCCCTGTGTTTTTGTTTCTGCAACAGTATTGTCCATGCATCATACCGAATAAGCTCACTGAGGCTAAGTTTTTTGACCCATCCTCTACAAATATTTATTGTGGGTTGCGCCTTGGGCCAAGGCCGGATCAATAGGGTTTGGGCCAGGAAAATCGTGCAACTACAATTGGCGCCGTTTGTGGGAAGAACTAGGGCATCAGCTAGCACAACAGTCGAGCATGGCAGAACTAGGTCCACACCAGGAGAATCCTCACCAGGCTAACTCCCAACAGACACAACCAGCCGAGTCCCAGAGGCAAAATAACCCCGCCAACCCAAGCGGCAGTGGAAATCGTGAGGGAAGTGTGCATACTATCAGGACGAGCCAGAGTCACACTCAGATAGGTAGTCACGTGTCCCAGAGGCGAAATAGTCATCAGGCCATGCAGCGAGAGATAGATGACCTGAAAAGGAAGTTACGATGTGTGCAGCGAAAACGATCTCCCTCTGACTCAGGTGAGTCTTCTAATGCGGAGGATGCGAGTTACTGACGGAGGTCAAGGACCCCCCCAAGTGAAACCTTTTCCTACGAAAGGGAACCACGCCCTGTACGGAAGTATGAGAGCCCATCCAGCAAGGGTTCGGGGAACGATGCTATGAGGAAGGCACTGGACCAGGTTTCGAGGTCACCCTTCACGTATAGAATCGAAGGGGCTAAGCTACCTAGACGCTTCAACCAACCAGTGTTCGCCATCTATAACGGCCGAGCAGACCCGGTAGAGCATGTGAGTCAGTTTAACCAAAAAATGGCAATCTACTCACAAAATGAAGCCCTAATGTGCAAAATCTTCCCATCCAGCTTGGGATCAATGGCGATGAGATGGTTCAACAGTCTGAAGACAAATTCCATAGGCTCCTACAAACAGCTCACTCAGGCTTCCTGCTCTCGCTTTATCACAAACACCAGAGTCCCTCGACCCCTCAGTTCGCTATTGTCCTTATCCATGCACGAAGGAGAAACCCTAAAAGCCTACTCGGATAGATATTGGGAGGTGTATAACGACTTGGATGACAACCATGATGATGTTGCTATCAGCACGTTCAAAAGCGGTCTCCCCACCGAGCATGGCTTAAGGAAATCCCTCACTGGTAAACCAGTTGCCGACGTTCATCAGTTGATGGATAGGATCGATAAGTACAAAAGGGTAGAGGAAGATCAACTGTAAGGAAGGGGAAAGGAGAAAGGAGAAGGTCATCCCCCCCAAAGTAAGTGATTTTAGGTCGGAACGGTATAACCCTAACCAGCCGAGGAGAGATTTCTTGCGACAGGCTGGACAGAGCAACCCGCAAACAGTGAATGCCGTATTCAGGGAGCCAGTACAACAGGTGTTGGAGAAAGTAAGGAACGAGCCCTATTTCAGGAGGCCGGGAAAGATGGCTGGAAACCCTTCCAAACGTAACCAGAACCTGTACTGCCACTATCATCAGGACCATGGGCATACCACTGAGGATTGCAGGAATCTATGGAATCACCTAGATCAGTTGGTCCGAGAAGGGAAGTTGCGTCACCTTCTGCACCCTTCGAGCGGCCATCCTGGTCAAGCAGTACAAGAGTCTCGAAAGGATGTATCCTTAAGACCCCCCACCGGAACGATACATGTCATCCTCGCCGCGCCAGGGAGAACTGGGCCACCCATCCCCAGGATACTGGCTGTCGATCGGCTTCCTTCCGGGGACAGGCAAAGGGAACCCAAAAGGTCAAAAAAGCGAAGTTCTTTGATACTGGGATTCTCGGACGAGGATAAGAGAGGAACTATTCATCCTCACGACGATGCCTTGGTGGTTACGTTAAGAATTGGAGGCTTCGATGTTAAAAGGGTGTTAGTAGACTTGGGAAGTGCGGTAGAGATAATGTACCCTGATCTGTACAAGGGGCTGAACCTGAAGCCGAAAGATTTGACAGCTTATGACTCCCCCCTTCTCAGCTTTGAAGGGAGGATTGTTACGCCAAAGGGGCAGATCCGACTACCCATACAGACTGGGTCGGAGGTGGTGGAGGTAAATTTTATCGTGGTCGACGCTTACTCACCCTACACCGCGATAGTTGCCAGGCCATGGATCCACGCCCTAGAAGTCGTATCCTCCACACTTCACCAAAATGTAAAATACCCATCTAGAGGACAAGTAGAAGAGATCCGAGGAGATCAAGTCGTGGCCAGGCAGTGTATGGTGGCTGCCATCTTACATCGGCCCTGTGCCGAGTCCTCGGCCCCTGAGAGCTTATAGCAACCAGCCACTTCGGCAAAGCAAGGCGATGGGCTAGCTGAGGAGATAAGGTGTGAAAGTTTAGATAAGATCGCTGTCAGCAACGACCCGGAGAAGTTTTTTCAGGTTGGCTCTGAGTTGCCTTCTCAAGAAAAAGAGGAACTGGTCAGATTTCTCAGAGGGAATGTCGATGTGTTTGCATGGGACGCCTACGACGCCCCGGGAGTTGATCCTAGCCTTATTTGTCACCACCTGAACGTCAACCCCTCTTCCACTCCGAAGAAGCAGCCACCCCGACGCCCTTCAAAGGAACATGCTAATGCCGTAAGAGACGAAGTGGCAAAACTGAAAAGGGCAGGGGCTATTAAAGAGGTCTTTTACCCCGAATGGTTGGCAAACACGGTGGTGGTAAAGAAGAAGACAGGGAAGTGGAGGGTCTGCGTGGACTTCATGGACCTGAACAAGGCATGCCCAAAGGACCCATTCCCCCTGCCCCGAATCGATAGATTAGTGGATGCAACCGTGGGTCACCCTCAAATGAGTTTCCTGGACGCCTTCCAGGGCTATCATCAGAAACCCCTTGCGCTAGAAGACCAAGAGAAGACGGCTTTCATGACGCCCATTGGAAACTATCACTATAAGGTGATGCCGTTTGGGCTGAAGAATGCAGGCTCAACCTACCGAAGGATGATGACCCGGATGTTCGAGGCCACAGGTGGGCAAGATCATTGAGGTTTACATAGACGATATGGTTGTGAAGAGTAAGAGGGTGTCCGAGCACGTGAAAGACCTTGAAAAAATCTTCGCCATCTTAAGGGAACACCAATTGCGGCTGAATGCTTCCAAATGTTCATTCGGGGTCGGATCGGGGAAATTTTTAGCGTACATGGTAACCCACAGGGGAATAGAAGTAAAACCCGATCAAATCAAAGCAATTAACAGCCTACAGGCTCCTCGAAACCCGAAGGAAGTGCAGAAACTCACTGGTATGATTGCAGCATTAAATCGGTTCATATCGCGATCAGCGGATCGATGTCGACCTTTTTACCTCCTGATAAACAAGTGGAAAGGGTTTGAATGGTCGGAGGATTGTGTTCGGGCTTTCCAGCAGCTTAAGGAATACCTGTCACGACCACCCATCATGTCCAGCCCTAAGGCAGACGAGGTGCTGTTTGCGTACATCGCTGTAGCCCCCCATACTGTAAGCCTGGTACTGATACGGGATGATAATGGGGTGCAGCGACCAGTTTACTATGTGAGCAAATCATTACATGAGGCCAAGGTGCGATACCTACCTCTAGAAAAGGCAATTCTAGCGATAGTACATGCCACCCGGAAGCTCCCTCATTACTTTCAGGCACATACGGTCATCGTCCTAACTCAGTTTCCCCGTCGAGTAGTGCTTCGAAGCGCTGACTACACAGGAAGGATCGCCATGTGGAGTGCGCTTTTGGGGGCCTTTAATATTAAATATATGCCCAGATCCTCCATCAAAGGTCAGGTCCTCGCAGACTTGGTAGCGGAGTCTGCTGAACCCTCTATAAAAATAATAACCGAGAAGAAAGACATGGATGGAAAATCGGTTGGTGCAATTTCAGCAGGGGGGACCTCGCATTGGAAGGTCTACGTGGATGGCGCGGCCAACCAAAGAGGATCTGGAGTTGGGATAGTTTTAATATCACCGGACGGTGCTGCCATTGAAAAATCACTGAGGCTCGGGTTCTCGGCTACGAACAATGAAGTCGAATATGAAGCCTTACTTCAAGGGATGACGATGGTTCAAAGATTGGGCGGAAAAGTTATAGAAGCATTCTCGGACTCCAGGTTGGTCGTTGGACAAGTGATGGGTGAGCTGGAAGCCAGAGATGCTAGGATACAAGAGTATCTGGGACAAGTCAAACGCCTACGGACGAGTTTTGAGTCCTTCAATCTGACACACATTTCCAGGAGTGCAAACACCCATGCAGACTCGCTGGCCACTCTCGCCACGTCCTCGGCGCATAATCTGCCACGAATGATCCTTGTTGAAGATCTAGTCCAGGCAAGTCCCATCAGAAGAAATCCGGCCCAAGTCCATCAGATCAGAAAGAGTCCCAGCTAGATGGACCCCATAAAGAACTTCCTCCAAAACGACATCTTACCGGAAGAAAAATCAGAGGCTGAGAAGATACGTAGGAATGCTCCTCGGTTCTGGCTATCAGAGGACCACAAACTATATCGGCACTCCTACTCTGTACCGTACCTACTCTGCGTACATCCAGAAGAATCCGAATCTCTACTTGAAGAGTTGCACGAGGGAATTTGTGGAAGTCACACCGGAGGAAGGTCGCTGGCGCACAGGCACTCACCCAGGGATACTGGTGGCCGAACATGTAAAGAGAGGCCCAAGAATACGCTAAGAAGTGCGATCAGTGCCAAAGATTTGCCCCGAATATCCACCAACCCGGAGGGGTTCTCAATCCCCTCTCTAGCCCATGGCCGTTTGCACAATGGGGTCTTGATATTGTCGGACCTTTCCCCAAAGTTGCGGGAAACAAGCGATACATAATAGTCGGAACCGATTACTTCACTAAATGGGTGGAGGCTGAACCTTTGGCCAACATTAGGGACGTGGATGCCCAGAAATTCATTTGGAAGAACATTATCACCCGCTTCGGAACTCCACGTACACTCATTTCCGACAATGGTCTTCAATTCGACAGTAAAAGCTTTAGCGAGTATTGCCGCGAGTTTGGGATCATTAATCGATATTCCACCCCCGCCTACCCCCAAGGAAATGGGCAAGTCGAGGCCGTGAACAAGGTCATAGTGAACGGACTGAAGAAAAGACTGGATGAGGCAAAGGGGAGATGGGTAGAAGAACTCCCGCACGTCTTATGGACCTATCGGACGACGCCGCGACAGTCAACCGGTGAGACCCCCCTTTTCGATGACTTATGGGGCTGAGGTCGTGCTCCCAATCGAGAACAACTTTCCCACACTAAGGTCTAAATCGTTTACCCCAAACGGTAACGACGAGTTATTGGGAAGGAGTCTAGACCTAGCCGAGGAAAAAAGGGAAAAAGCAATGATTCATATGGCCTATTATTACCAGAAGCTGAGACAAGGGTATGATGCTAACGTCAAACTGCGACCTCTAGGTCCAGGTGATCTCGTGATGAGGAAGATTCTCGGCAGTGCAAAAAACCCCTCTTGGGGCAAGTTGGGGCCCAATTGGGAGGGACCATACCGTGTCACATTCGTGGTCGGGATAAGCGCCTACTACCTAGAAGATTTGAATGAAAAAACTGTACCTCGACCATGGAATGTAAATAACCTCAGAAGATATTGTTATTAATGAAAATGGCTTAGCCCACGTTTTGTTTCATGATTATCCTTTGCCTACTGGTCTACTTACAACTATTCATAGTTTTAAACAGAACCTAAGCCCTGCATGGCTCCTCGGACCACAGACTTAGGGGAAATTATTACTTATGACAAGTATTCATAGTTTTAAACAGAACCTAAGTCCTGCATGGCTCCTCGGACCACAGACTTAGGGGAAATTATTACTTATGACAACTATTCATAGTTTTAAACAAAATCTAAGTCCTGCATGGCTCCTCGGACCACAGATTTAGGGGAAATTATTACTTATGACAACTATTCATAGTTTTAAACAGAACCTAAGTCCTGCATGGCTCCTCGGACCACAGACTTAGGGGAAATTATTACTTATGACAACTATTCATAGTTTTAAACAGAACCTAAGTCCTGCATGGCTCCTCAGACCACAGACTTAGGGGAAATTATTACTTATGGCAACTATACAAGTTTTAAACAGAACCTAAGTCCTAAATGGCTCCTCGAACCACAGACTTAGGGGAAATTATTACTTATGACAACTATTCATAGTTCTAAACAGAACCTAAGTCCTGCATGGCTCCTCGGATCATAGACTTAGGGAAAATTATTACTCATGACAATTTATACAAGTTTTAAACAGAACCTAAGTCCTGCATGGCTCCTCGGACCACAGACTTAGGGGAAATTATTACTCATGACAACTTGGGAAAACTATTACCTAAGGGAAATCATTTTAAGGCGTGCGCGCAGTTTAGCACCATTGCAATCCTCATTCAAATTCGCTACATGACATCTTCTTCACCTTGACCGTTTATATCATTACAAGCGTTAAATAAAGGGATGATACTAGCATAAATTCATAAACACAAAGGAAACATTCTATATTAATATTCTGAGATCAAATACAAAAAGAGAGGTCCTTACAAAAGAACGCCAAAAACAGGACGGCTCTCATTCGGAAAAAAAAAAAAAAAAAAAAAAAAAAAAAAGGGAATACAAAAATTAAAAGC
This sequence comes from Quercus lobata, assembly GCF_001633185.2. Lineage (NCBI taxonomy): Eukaryota > Viridiplantae > Streptophyta > Magnoliopsida > Fagales > Fagaceae > Quercus > Quercus lobata. The sequence continues at coordinate 20,958,539 of NC_044910.1, read as the reverse complement.
CTAAAAGCTAAGCCTCAGCAGGAGGATCTTCTTTTTGCTCGAGCTGAGGAGGAGGAGCCTCGATGGTAGGATCTGTGGCGGGATCCTTCGCCTTATCAGGCGCAGGGACGGCATCAGGCACCGCCAGATCCTGCTCTGAAGCCACTTAGACGCCATCAGGATTCTCTCGAATCTCCTCAGGGTAGAAAATGTTCTCAGGCAGTCTTAGCACCGAATCTGCAGGAACTCCTGCAGCATCAAGGGCATGAGCCCATGAGATGCTGCAGTAGTCCCTGCATACCTCGGGAATCTCCTCGGATAGCCTGGCCTCCGTTTCTTGGGCCCCGAGTTGGCGAGAAGTATTCTTTTCAGCCTCTGTGGCCTCTCAGATCAGCTGAGCCTCCTCTTTGACCCGCCGCAGCTCATCCTCGACTTTTTGCAGAGCAGTCTTGAGATCCAGCACTGCCTGCTTCTCGGTGGCAAGGTTGATCTGGGGCGAGTACAGCTCTTTGCGCTGGTCCTCCGCCTGGGTCTCAGCACTTTTCAAACCAGCCTCTGCACTTTTGCGCCGTTTTTTCGACTCCTTGAACTTCTCCGTGAGTTCAAGGTGGTCGTGCTTGAGGGACCCCAAGGTTTTCTCCATCTCCGTCCGAGACTGGGTCTCAGCCTCAGCCCGACTGTGATTATCACGACAAAATTTCTCAGCCACAAATACCTGTTGAGTGATCTGTGAACGAAACAAGATTGGTTTAAAAATTTAATAGGGTTAAATAAATTAATAAAACAGTAAAATGATTACTTACCATCGCGAGATCCTTTTTGAGGGATAGGAAGATCTCGGGCTGAGAGAACCACCTATAGGCCTCCATATCCCGAGGAAGGAGTAAGGGTTGCTCTAAGGCATCAGCCACGTACCCTGCTCGGCCTCGGTTATACTCTCGGACCAACGCATTGTAGGGGATGGCAACCCCATCCAGCTCCAACTTGGGGTTCCATGCACGCAGGGTAGCGCGCACCTCAGCAATGTTCTCCTCATCTCGGCTTTCCAAGGAGTTACCCCTTCTGCTCCTTGGCGCCCGGGTGGTTTTTTGCTGCTTGGTCGGCTGAGCAACCACCTCACCCTCCTCAAGAGTGTCAACCGGCCTTTTCTTCTTCAGGTCCGGATTAACCTTAAGGCCGAGGTCCGAGGGGTCCTGAGGGACCACAGGAGGAAGGGTCTGGACCTGTGACTGAGTTGGTCCCTTTGATGACTGACCTTTCCCTTGGGAGGCCATCAATTCCCTTAAGGTTTTTCCCTTCCCGGCTATGGGCTCTGTCACTTCGTCCGAGGGATCGTCCGAGCAGATGATGATTGAGGGAACACCAACTGCGGAGTGTTGGTCCTGCTCTCCTTCAGGATCAGAAAGCTCAACCAAGGGAGTTTGCTGAACCTCCTCCTCAAAATAAAACTCGTCTATCTCTTCCTCAAGGGAAAGATGAGATGATTCAGATTCCTCTTCAACCGGAACAGCAACTCCAGGCTCGACTGGCGGAGGTAATTGCTCTGCTAGATAAGGATCTCGAACGCCGGGTAGTATGACTGGTGGAAGATCACGTTGAGCTAGGAACCCGGTCTTAGACACGTCAATCCTAGCCAACCTCGGACTGCCAGCCCTTATGGCGTGACCGATAGCTTGGAAAGAGCGGCTCAGAGGTTGATAGCCCAGAACCAGATGGGCCGTGCGCAACTGTCCATCCTCAGTAACGAATATTTCCGACCTCAGGAGGTAGTTCAGCGCCGGCACGTTCACGAAGTTTAGCCAAGGAGCGACGTGAACTTTATCTGCAAACGTCCAAGAAAAATGGGGTTAGTTTATGAAATATTCCAATTGTAAAGAAAGCGAGAAAAATAACCCCCCAATACTAAACCCTTTCCCAAAAAGGATTGGCCCTAAAGACGCCGCACCTGGGGTTCCTTCCCGAGTTGGACAATGGATACCATCGAACCACTCCCCTGAAGCAAAAAGGAAATCGTTCTTCACGGTCTTATTGGATACTGAGAGACAAGAGATCAACCTAACGACCTCGGATCGGGATTTAAGATAATACCCTCCGTTCTCGATGTGGTGACACTCGTACAGATAAGCCACATCGTGTCAGGTAAAGCCTAGGTTCATCCGCTCGTCTAGGACATTTACATAGCCTAGTATCTTGAACATGTTCGGGGCACACTGATGCGGCGTCAACCTATGGTTGAACAGATATTCCCTAGTAATCCTACGCATGGGAAGTGTCATCCCTCCCTTTATGAAAGCAATCATGGGGATAACAACTTCTCCCTCGCCTCTATCTGTCAATACTCCTTCAAGAGGACAGTACTGCAGCCCCACCCCCGGGGGAATGTGGTATTTTGCCCTAAAGGCCTCCATAGCGGCCGAAATTTTTACTAATTTTTCGAATCTACCCATCTGAGCTGAACTGGAGAAACGAAAATAAAGACCGAGAAGAAAAGTAAAGTTCGAGGAGGGAATCGAAACGGCGAAATGAACGAAATTTACTGATACCTTCACAAAGCGCCCAATGGATGCCTAGAAATCTCTCTTGGAGGAGACGCTTCACGAAAAACGGCTACGGTGGCTTAGCGAACGCAAGTATTCGTAGATCTCTGGAGTTCGATGGAGTTCTCTGGAATCCTCTAGGGTTTATGAGATGCAGATAAAAAGGAAAACAGAACCCCTCTGACGTCTTATATAGCCGGGAGGAGAGATAAAAGATCGCTCCTACCTAAAAATTCGAGAAAAAACGATGGCTGTTTGATCCACGCCATACCGTTGGATGAGGGGGACATAAAGCCTCCAGAAGTAAATGGCCGCGTCTCGTAAATTGTAGCGCGTCCAAAGTTACTGTCCGCACGCGCGCCCCAAACCCTCCATACTTCCATCCTTCTCACTCACATCAAAACCCCGCTTTTCTCCTCGAAAGGAGATAAAAACCGGAGTTTTGAGGGGCTATTGTGGGGCTTGGCCCAAAATAATAGGCTAGTCTAAACTACAGGCCCATCCGAAAAGCATCCTGTCCGAGGAGAAGCCACAGATAAAATATTATCCAAGCCCAATTGCAGTAAAAGGAACCTGTCCGAGGAGTAACTCCTCCTCGGACATTACGAAGTCCGGACGAAGAGCTCGCCCCAACCATTGCAGTTCATCCTCCCAGTATATAAAAAGAATAAAACCCAAAATATCTCATGGAAAGCTGCCACCACCACATTAAATGTGCCACAACCACCCTCTTGGCCGCATTAATGAGGAAAAGACCCCTGAACAGTACTACCTTGACCACTGCAACTCACAAGGGAGTGATAGGGAAGTCTGATAGGACAGGTGCTCAAGTGGAGGCTTAGATGATCAACAAATGTAAGGTTCAGATAAGAATGAGAGAGCTATATAATGTAGTGGAGTCCCTCAAAGAGAGGGACGGAGAAATGTATTCGGAACTGAAGAAATAGAATCTCCTGTTAAATATCCATCTCTGTGTTTTTGTTTCTGCAATAGTATTGTCCATGCATCATACCAAATAAGCTCACTGAGGCTAAGTTCTTTGACCCATCCTCTACAAATATTTATTGTGGGTTGCGCCTTGGGGTAAGGCCGGATCAATAGGGTTTGGGTTAGGAAAATCGTGCAACTACAATATTAATTTTTTTATTAAATAGAGGCAAACAGCTTTAAACTAAAATTTCTTTAATAATTTGTTTTATTCAAATAATTCAATCGTTAGGAAGATTTTTTTTTGAAACATCGTTAGGAAGATTTGAATTCTTGTCATTTTGTATTCTCTCTTTTATATTAAGATCGCTGTTACAATGACCAAATTACCCCTTTTTTAAATCGATGTGTTTTCTTTGTCTTTTTTTTGTTGGTTAAATAATAATCGCAATGACCAAATGATCCCTCAAGTTTCTCCGACCGAGCCGTATCAGTATGTATTAAGCTCCTCAATCGGCTTGGATCATCTATCAAGGCTTTAACGATTGTCGATTGGTCTTATGTACGTACTACAAAGTTATTGGCTGGCTTCTAGAAGGTCTCCTCACAACAACCCTAGACTAATAAATTCTTGACACGTCTAAGAATATATACATAAATATGCTTTGTGTATATTTTTGGGTGGTGGGCTGAATATCACGTTTATAAAACCTGCAATGCAATTAGGATCAGGTCACTTTTGCCGTCTGAAAGAACCAATGTGTTGGCAAAGAAGTTGACCAGATCCTTGTCCTGCCTGTACACTACAATGTATTATTTTCACCCTTTTTTTTTTTTTTTTTTTTTTTTTTTTTAAGAGAATCCAATAATTCTAAGGCAGAAGCAGGGCCTGCAAAGCCACCCAATAAAAAAATAAAATAAAAATTACATTTTACCACTCTAAACTGTATCTCATATTACACTTTGTACTATAAACTTTTTTAATGCACTTTTTATATCCTAAATTATGACATTTGTTACACTTTACATCCCGATGTTAAGTTTGCTGTTAACTTAGATGGAAAATTATGACACCACGTAAAAAGACTTAATTGCCCATTTCTCAATACTTTAAAAACAAAAGATAAATTACACTTTATCATCCTAAATTATACTCCTTATTACACTTTGTACCATAAAATTTGAATTTTTATTTAAGTTAACAGCAAATTTAACGGCATGGTGCAAAGTGTAGTAGAAGTCATAATTTAGGGTGCAAAATGTGTATTCGAAAAGTTTAAGGTGCAAAGTGAAATATGAGGAATAGTTTAGGACGGTAAAGTTTAATTTCCCAAAAAAAAGAAAAAAGAAAAAGACACCAACTACAAAAAGAATGTGAGAGTACTCGTAAGCTATTCACCCTCATGCCCAACTTAACTCCTTGGTCTTCGATCAGTGGTGGTTTTAATAATTTTATGGAATATACAATCTTCCTCTACCTATCATATCTTTCTATTTTTCGTTCATAGTTATAATAATTTGGATAAATTCCACTAAACCACCTGAGGTTTGGGCTAATACTAATTAGGTTCAAGATTTTTAAAAAACAACCAGCTTGGTCCTTAAAGGACAATTTTATTCCTAACTCCATTTAGCGCTATTCACTATTCTCTTTCTCATCTCAGAGCCTCTTTTATATTCACTATAATTACACTACTCACACTACACAGTTGCACAAATCACACTACACAACTACACTATCTCATAGAACACAAACATACATACATAGCCATACAAATTCCAAAACCTAAAACCCCCAAAATCATCCCAGATTACCAATCATACAGAGATTCAATGCACACACACTAACAAAATCACCATATTAGAGCCATTTTGAGACAAACCCTAAATCAAAAATACCCACAAATCTGCAAATGACCATACCTAAACCCCCTTTCAAACCCAAATAAAAATCATCAAATCCTTATATCACATAAGAAAACCCAATCCGAAAATTGATCAAGACCCAAACAAACAAAGAACCAAACCAAAAGTGAAAAATAAAATTAGAATAGAGAAAGAGGGAGATTGACGGCCACCAATGGTGGCATTGCTGATGGTGGTGGTAGATCTCATGGGTTTTTGTCAAACGTTCCCTTGACGTTTGACACACAAACCCAAACACAAACAAAGATCTAAACCCAGAAATAGAGATCCAAACCCAAAAACGAAGACCCAAACATGTTTAGCACCATATCAGAGCTGTTGGCATGGAACAATAGCAATGGTGGTGATGTGAAGCTCAAAAATCCCTAGCTAAATGTCTCCATGGCATTGATTTGAGAAGAGAGTGGAAGATGGTAGTGGAAAAAATGGGTTTTAGCCATGAAAGAGGGAGTCTTAAGCAGCCGTGGGTAGGGGTGAGAGAGAGGGAGCGGCCGTGGGTGTGGGTGAGAGAGCTAGAGGTCTGAGAGAGAGAGAGAGGAGAAGTGTTTGGGTCTGAGATGAGAAGGGTTTGGCTAGTCAGGGACAAATTTATCTTTTAAGGATCAAGTTGGTCATTTTTGAAAAGTTTTGGACCTAGTTGGTATTAGTCTAAATCTCAAGGTCATTTAGTGGAATTTACCCTAATAACTTTATGAAGAGATTACACATTACTACCTTAAACTATAACTCAAATTACACTTTACTCTCTAAAATATTGAAATACATGATTAAACCCAAATCCAAACTCACACTCCCTCTCTTTTATTTATATTCTAAAGCAAGTAGTTCCTTCCTTAATTTTAAATAGCATATTATGTGTGCTTCAACTTTTTTTTTTTCTTTAATAAAAAAAATCAATATATTTCGATGATGATGGTAATAGATCCAAGGCACATACATGTTTTTTTATTCAATCATTATTTTTTAGAGTGACTGTACTTATACTTACTCTTCTAATGTTCATACCAAAATTGTGGAATATACTTTTTCAGCCAAAATATTGACAAATTAGGTTTCGCAATAAATGGATAATAATATTTTGTAGGGCTCTTTGATTTTCTACATTGAAAGGAAAATTAATGAAAATTTTAATATGTAATCAACCATATATGAGTTGAGTTTTGGGATTTAAAAGAATGTCTTATTTTGTGTATTTCCTTTTGTTTATATTTGGTTAACTCTAAATGGATAAAACTTTTATTTTTTTATGTACTAATTTAGGTTTTAAATCTTATAATTTTTTATTCTTGAATTCTTTAAAAAAAAAAAAAAAATGGTTCAAGCTTTGGCTCTAAAATTGAAATTATGGTTATTTCTGTGCCTATATCAGTAGGCCTTGACAAGGAAAACAAATAATTAGCAAGAAAAATAGAAGATTAAAAAAGAAAGAAAAACTACTACTCCATAAGAACTAGTTGGTGAACTTGCACAAATCCTAACGGAAGTAATCATGCATATGGTGACCACAACATCGAAAATGATGTTAGTAATTTGAGTAGTCATGAATCAATAGTTTCACTTTTCACCAATGGGCCACTAAGGCAAACTCCTATTCTTGAGGGGTCAAACTCCTTCTTTGTAATTCTGAGCTACGTACAAGATGGGCACACCTTCATCACTCACCCAATAGAACACTCAAACAAATCAAGAGCTTTTGGTAAAGCATGTCGAGCATTCGATAGACTAGAAATCTCAACTAACGCTCACTTGAAATAATGGTTGTCTCTAGTTGTACCAGATATCCATTCTTTTTTGTTTAATACTAATTATTTTGTTGGTTTAAGTACACCAAAAGTCTTTTATGCTAATGAGTAATGCCACCTGTCCATATATTGTCATGATCCACAACCCACATCCTACATCCTCAATGAATTGTGGATATCATTTCTTACGAATCCACTGTGGAGTGTAATCTCTCTCTCTCTTTTTTTTTTTTTTTTGGTTTAACCATGCAAGTATTATAAAACTAAGGCACCACAAGTCTATTACAAAAATGGCTAGCTTTATCACTAGCCAAGAGGTCTTCCACCACAGGCAGTGGGTTATACAGAATAAGGTGGTCTGAATGAAGATCAGCCCCCAACCTAGCTAATCTATCAGCACACCTATTCGCCTCTCGAAAAACATGCGCCACAGTACAGTTAAGGAACATCTTCATTAGGTTCCTACAATCGGATAGTAAAGGTTCAAGACTAAAGTTGACCACAATAGTATTAGAAAGCAAATAAATAAGGAATTCAGCATCCATATCCACACAAATATTCTCTAAATTAAGCTGTTTTGCCAAGAGAAGCCCATCTCTGAGCGCCTACAACTTAGCCAGAATACAAGACGTGTTCTCTAGTTTCCTTAAGCAACCCGCAACCCAGTCCCCATTACTGCACCTGAGCATAGCTCCTCCACCAGCCTTCTTCGAGTTTCCCACCATCGATCCATCCGAGTTCAACTTCACCCATCCCTCTTGGAGTTTAGTCCAGGACACCCTTCAACACTCTTCTCGGTTTTTTGGGGTTTTCAGGAACAATGGCAAAGAATTCAACACCTTTTTTAACGTAGTAGCCAGTAACCTTTAGATCAAAGCTTCCATTATAGAATATCACCTTATTTCGTTGGAGCCATATAAGCCAAAGAGCCTAAGGGAATAGCATTTTCCAGGGAATATGAGGCCAAGAATAAAATTGAGTTGAGTTGCAGTTGCTCTTCAGCCATTCCGGTAGGGGAAGATTATAGAACTCTTGACTTGTACTCGAGATGCCCAATTCGGTCCACACTCTTTTAGCCCCAGGACAATCACGCAAGGAGTACTCTACTATTTCACTATTGATGATTGCTTATGGAGACATCAATTGGTTTTTGGTATAGGCAAGGTATAACCTTGGATCTCTTATTCGACGTCAAGTGGCATTACCAGTTGAGTTAACTGGAACTTACAGGAGGAGATACCAATTGGTTTTTGGTATAGGCAAGATAGAACCTCAGATCTTTTATTCGATGTCAAGTGACATTACCAGTTGAGTTAACTGGAACTCACAGGAGGGGGGATTTAAACTTTGGATGTCATGGACATACCAAAAGGTGCTAACCAATTAAATTACAACACTCTTGACATTTATCTCAAGGTTTTTTTTTTTTTTTTTTTTTTTTTTTTTTTTTTTTTTTTTTTAAGAAAACAGAAAGAACTTTTCATTAAGAAAGTAGAAAAGATCTGTCAAAAGTTACAAGGTCTGTTACATTGCTATGAATGTCCTCTAACCATACTTGTGGTTCATACAAATTCTTCACTTGCTTACCGAGTTTGTCTGTAACGTTGTTTCCTTTGTGCTTGGTGTGTGTAAAAAAAAAAACCATCCTCAACCTTGCTGCTAAAGAGTGGGATTCCTCAATTATGTGCCCAAATGTTGTCAAACAAGGCTGGTCAGTAGTGAGGAATTTAAAGATAGACTTTGAGTCACCTTCGAATACGACATCCTAAAGCCCAATCTCAGTTGCAAATAAGATGGCCCTCTTGCACGCCAATGCTTCCAAGTCTGCCACAGTGGGTGGTAAATGGATTCATTTCGATAGAGCTAAAATAACCATGCCGTCTGAGTCACGAGTTACCACTCCCAGACTAGTCAAGGTAGTTTAGTGTGTGTTTTGGATGAATAATTTTATAATATGTTGAAATTAGTTTTAGTAGTAGTTGTATTTAGAAAAATGAAGTTTGAAAATATTGTACATAAATAAATAAACTAAAAATCTAAAAGAAAATACTACAAGCAAATAAAAACTAAGGACACATTTAGCACGTGGGAATAGTTATTCTTATAAATAACTAGCCTACTATTGCTTATGTTTCCTTGCATATATTCATTAAAATGAGAAATAACAATTCCTTACTAAAAAGAATATAATAATTGTGGGGGTCATTTATCTAGAAGGTACTATTAAAATTGAATGAATTGGGCCTATGGCTCAATCCGAGGATATTAACTAATCCAAGAATGGTCAAATAAGGTTATAATGAGAATGGTATAAGAAGAAGAAATAAGGATTGTATATGATAGTTCAAAATATGTCCGAGGAGAAAAGTCATCTCGGAAACAGAGATCCGAGGTCAGTAAGAATGTCTTATCATCCTGGTCATCTTTCAAGGCTGCATCACGATTAGGAGTCAGACATTGGATAAGGGATGAGTAAAGGGAGGTAAAAAATATCTTCAAAAACTGCTACCTCCACATTAAATGCATTCCAGCTAACTCTCTAGCTGCAATAATGTGGAGGTGATACTTGAACAGTGGTTAAGCAGCCTTACAGCTACTAGTTGAAGGTTCTAGGAGGTGTTGGATGGGACAAGAAGGAGTTCCTAGAAACTAACCTACACGTGTATGGTAGGGATGATACTAAAATTATAGTATATAACATGGAGAAGTGACCCAAAGGAGTGGCATCAAGAAATCTTTATAATAATCCTTTGAATTCTTGTAACATTGATCATCAACTGGATACTGTAATATAGCTCTTCGGACTGTGCTAAGGACAAACTTTCTCATTTCATTAGTGTTGATTCTCTTAAATAAACAATTGTTATTGTCTTTCTTACCAAATAGAACTAATTCTTATACCTACGCTCTACAAATTCATTATTTGGATTTATTGGGCTAAAACCTAATCCTATATTGGGACCAATCCAAATTCCACCCTTACAATAACTATTTTTGAACTCATGTAATAGCTTTATTTAAAAGATAATAAATCATAAAAACTTCGAAGGATATCTCTCTCTCACATACATTTTATGTTATTTGTGGGGCCAAAGAATTTGACAACCCCGGCCCACTTTATACTAAGCCCAAGGCCCACGCCGAGGAGGGAGAAATGGTCGAGGACGAACAAAGTAAGCCCAAATAGCCTAGAAACATTGCCGAGGACGATCCTGTTCTCGGCATCCCAAATCCCAGAAGGAAAGAATGGCATGCCGGCAAAGGTAGCCTCCTAGAGCGCCCTCAGAAAAAGGACAAGTACAGTAGGATACCCATAAGAGTATGGTGGGGAACAATTCAAGGAGAAACTGTCACGTCCGCATTGAATGCACCTAACTAACGTTCTCGCCGCATTAATGAAGAAATGACCCATGAACAATGCGGTCTTGGTTGCCGCAACTCACAGAAGGTTTGGGAAGGTGGCTGATAGGACGAGCACTTGAGTAATGACCTGCATGATCAACAGATGGAGGGCCAAGATCGACTGGAAAGAAATATATAATGTGAGAGATCCTCCAAGAATGGGGGATCGAAAAAGAGGCAAAAGAAAAAAGAAAATGAGAAGATAGTAGCAATTTGCACGATTTTAGAAACCTCTGTAACCTAGTACTGAAGGAAGAAGAAGAACACTAAGTTCCTCGGACGAAGTGCCCAAGGAAAAAATTTCATGCTTTAGTCTATATCCTTGTCATTCAATCCATACATAACCGTGTCTAGTTGTTGTAATCCTGACTAAAACCTAGTTCTTAAACCCATTCTCTACAAATTTATTGTATTGGGCTAGTTGGGCTTGAGACCACTCATCCAACAGAAGAAGTGCTCAAACCCAATCCCTACATTATTAATTGATATTAAAAAAATTTGTGTATTGTTTTTTTTTTTTTAATTAATGACTTTTCTTAAAAACACACACACACTAGTTTTTGGAGGATTCTAGCCTTTTGCCCCTTCTGGGAAAAATATTTGGCATTATGCCCCTGTTTCGAAACTATATAGGGGTGTGCCCCTGTTTAGATACTCGATTACCGTATAATCGAGTTACTTAAATAACTCGATTATTAGGAAGCTGAGTTGTGGGCAGGTTCCTGCCACCCTGATGAGCCAGCCTGGCTTTTGGGCAATAAAAAATTTCCACATTTCTGTTTGTAACTCGGCAACGAAGAAAACGAGTACTTGGAACCCGATTAACTGATAATCGAGTTATTAATTTTACTCATCTCTGTTATAATCGAGTTTTCTGCTATTCTGACGCCATTTCACATCAGTTGTTTGCATGTGAAGCTGAACCCGATTAAGTGGAAATCGAGTTATTAATCGTACTCGGCTCTTTTATAATCGTGTTCTTCTGCTATATCTACTTCTCAAGCAATTCTCCTCATCATTTTCAGATATTCTCCTCATTTTAAGAATTTTCTGTCAGTTGTTTGGTGTTATCTCTCCATCATCTCAGGTAAGAAACTCATTCTCTTCTTTGAAATACATAGAGAATTTTATTGTGTTGGTAAACGTAGTTGTAGATATTATAAAAGTTTATCAATCATAATGTATGTTTTTTGTTAGAGTATAATTTTCATTTAATAAGTTGTATTACTTGTGCTTTGGTATTTTCTTGAATGAGTGTTATGTGTATTTTCTTGAATGGTATTTTAGGGTTATATTAGTTGTTTGGTGTTGTTTGATGTTACAAGAAATGTACAATAAGCTATAGAAACGGTGATAAATGTTATGTGTGTACATTGGGTTATATTGTGTGTTATGTGTCTAATGGTTATGGTCAAATTTAAGTGTTAGTATTTCATTTTTAGCATGTAATAGTACACAAATTTATGAATGTCTTTGTCATGTACCAGAGGCGGAGCCAAGGGAAAGGGGGGGGGGGGCGAGAGGGGGCAAGTGTCCCCCCTGACTCCTCCAAAATATTCCATATGTACTACCATTAGGAAATATTTAAAATGCTTTACCCTCCTTGATGCAGAAAATAAACACAAATCAGGAAAAAAGCTTCCTGGCCCTGCTGAAATAGAGGGAAAATGACAAGCTTACCTAAGTCAATGACACCGTGTAAGGAAAAAAAATAGGAAAGAAGGAAAAAGTTTCGTGACACAAGCAAAAATAATTGGAAGAATTTCCGTTAGGCACAATAACACACACCAAGAGCTTTGACTTGTTAGCTGTTAGCTTTTAATTATCATGCACTTAAGCTTAGCATAATAATAATGCATTTTAGTGTCTTTCTTATGACATTTCAATTAATAGTCCTATATTTTACACAATTTTTTTTTTTTTTTTTTTTTTGTCCTCAATTTCTTGACATTTCAGTTTTAAATTGTGGGTTTATGCTATGAACTAAAATTTTAATTATTTTGAAAAATAAATAGAAAGTCAACTTTCCTATAGTTTCAAAAACAATCAAGAAAAGATAGTGAGATGTGTATACAACTTTGCAAGTAAATTGCTATATTTTAAATATTTTTCAAATTAATTTATTTCCACAATTTATTTTATAGTATTAACTTAAATGTCTAATTATAGTTTACGTATAATTAGTTTTTGTATGACACTTATAGTTGTTTTTATAGTTGTTTTTATAATTTTTTAATATCGTTTTTTTTTTTTTTTAATATTGACTTCTAAGCTCCCCCCCCCCTGAATTGAAATCCTAGCTCCGCCATTGTCATGTACCATCTTATGTAGCATTACATTATTTACCAACAGTTGATGCACACTATTAACTTGATCATTTGATGTTATTGTATTCAGTGTCAATGTCTGGTTCTGGCAACCCACAACTCTATAGGCCTCACAATGTGTTCACTGCTATGGGTCGTTGCTGGGTATTGGAAGATGAGTTCAGCTATCCAATCAATCTGAATCTGTGAAATAGTACTTACGTTCACAATACCATAAGACAGGAGTGGGATTGGTTATTTCGTGAACAGCAAATGTTTTATGATGAGTTGGTTGGTTTTAAGTTGTCAGTGCCTTGGCGACTCGCATCGCAGATGCCTAGAGACAAGATTGACGAACTTCGTAAAGCATTGAACCGCATAAGAGAAGAAAATAATCGAATGAAGATACGTCTTAATCAATATCGGACCCAAGTCGAGATTCGAGAGTCAGTGGAGGGAGGGTGGTACGAGCACGCACAATTCATGCAATCACTTCTTGCTGATCCCATTTATCAGTCAGACGTGGAGATGTCAGATGAAGAGTAATTGTGTCGTGGTGTAATTAGACTTTGTTGTTTAACTATTTTTGTTAACTATGTTTTAAATGTATGTGTGTCACTGTTGTTGCATTTGTACCATGTAAACCTTATTATTGATTGTGAGGACCATGCACATTATTCGTAATCTAGTTTATTCCCACAGAACGCATAAAAGTTAAATATTCTCACACATGATGTTTTTCAATAAGCACCTAGAACATAACAATAAGCACCTACAACATAACACAGAAAACTTAAAATAACTTACATGATGTCACCAATATGCATGCATTGCATATTGAACACTAACGCTACTAACATTATTGACTTAACCCTAGACATAACACACATACCACATGGACATTCACTCTGACAAGTAATCCTCGTAGTTGAGGACATTGTTACGTTTCGTTGGAGTGAGTTGCTTGTTCGTTGCGGCGGCTAGCTCTTCCGCCAGCTGTAGCATGTGATACCTGGACCTACAAAGTATCATCAGATTATTCTTTTTTTATTTTTATTTTTGTCACTGCACGCTTATATTGGTGCATGTTTTGTCGTGATAGTGTAAGTGAGACACAATCAACAAGAGGTGCTCCGAGTCGCACGAGATCATCATGCAGAGCGTTGGACTCGTTCACACGAAAGTCCCACTCCCGCCGCAGTCCGGCATAGTATTCCCTCTCGTCGGAATCTCTCTCCCTCCTATAGTTATCTAGAAAATGAGGTAGCATCCAATTGCGCATTGACATTGGAAAATGTGACTTCTGATCGGTATGTGTAGATGTTTTGCAAGGGTAGATGTAAATGGGACTGGGACTTTATATAGGAGTTTTGCAAGGGTAGATGTAAATGGGACTAGGACTTTATATAGGAGTTTTGCAAGGGCAAGTATTCACATGGATGTGATTATATGTAAGGGTAAGTATTCATGTGAATAAAGATGATATGTCTCGACATTGTATTGTTCAGTGAGGTGTTGAGGAGCATAAGCAAAACTGCGAACATGACTTGGCTATACAGTGGCACCTGTTGGTGCACGTGGTTCGCTGAGGCAGCTGTTTAATATGGCTATAGCTTATGCTACAGTAGAAGGCTGGTGATGTGTACTGCAAAGGAGGTTGTGTGTTTATTCACATGAAGACTATTCAGCATTCTTATGCTTCATCTGACATGACTTGACGAGACAGTGTCGAGTTGCATTAAATGTTTCATAAACTTTTCAAGGATGCTCTGCATCCTTGAAAATGGTGCATTTCAAAAGGATGCGTATTTGTGTATTGACGTGCGTGTAGGTGATATGATTGGACAGGGTTCACGTGAAGACTATTCAGCATTCCTGTGCTTCATCTAACATGACTTGACGAGACAGTGCCGAGTTATGTTAAATGTATCATAAACTTTTCAGGATTGCTCTGCATCCTTGAAAACGGTGCATTGCAAAAAGGATGCATATTTGTGTATTGACGTGCGTGTAGGTGATATGACTAGACAGGGTCCATGTGAAGACTATTTAGCATTCTTGTGCTTCATCTGACATGACTTGATGAGACAATGTCGAGCTATGTTAAATGTATCATAAACTTTTTAGTGATGCTCTGCATCCTTGAAAACAGTGCATTGCAAAAGGATGCATATCTGTGTATTGATGTGCGTGTAGGTGATATGATTGGATAAGGTTCAATAGTGTGAAGCACTGTTGAGCAGCACATGCAGCACTGCAAAGTGTATAAGTAGAAATGGTGGACAGCTCACCCCCAAAATTAATGCATAAACTTTGAAGGGATGCTCTGTATTTTCACGTGAGTGTGGATGGGTACTTGTGGTCAGGGTTCAACAGTTTGGTCGTCCTTTGGTACGACTCCGTGTAAGCAGCAAGGTATGTCGTGTCCCCATCCAATGCCAGTGCGTCGGCAATAAGTTCCTCTCTATGGGCCCATCGATCAATGTAAACAGTATGCTCTTGCACCCAATCCTTATCTAGTTTACCTTGGAGGGAGATTCTGTGGAGATGAACGGACGTATCCACAATATTCGATGGCATTTGTTTCATCCCGAACTGACGAAAGACACGTTCAGGATGATGATCCTCTACTATCCAAAAATAGATCAATGGCACAGTGGCCCTCCATATATGTCGGCCGGTAGTGCAATATGGGGGCAACAACTCTAGGACATCCCTGTACGGCTCCCAGACAACCTGCGGAATTGGTCAACAAAAAAACAAGTCAAATACGTACTTATTTGTGTCAATCCTCAATGTGAGCACACATGTATAAGGGACAAAATGGGCTTCTGCCATTTTCGGGAAAATTAATTAGCCTTTTGCTCTTCTTCCCAAACTAATTAGGGAAATACCCCTCTTTTGAAACTCAACTTTTTCAAAATCGAGTTAAGCCCTATAGTGACGTTTTCAAGGACCTATGGTGACGTTTTTAAGGACCTATAGTGGCGTTTTGTAACTTGATATCCACGAAATCGAGTTATAGGCAATTTTTTAAGGACCTATAGTGGCGTTTTGTAACTTGATATCCACGAAATCGAGTTATAGGCAATAAAATTGCCTATAACTCGATTTCGTGGATATCAAGTTATAAAACGTCACTATAGGTTCTTGAAACGTCACTATGGGTCCTTAAAAACGTCACTATAGGGCTCAAGAATTTTTTTTTTTTTTTTTTTAACTCGATTTTGAAAAAGTCGAGTTTCAAAGGAGGGACATTTCCCTAATTAGTTTGGGAAGAAGGGTAAAAGGCTAATTAATTTTCCCGAAAAGGGTAGAAGCCCATTTTGTCCCATGTATAAGACCATTGAAGAACCACTTCACTAAAAATCCTAAGACATTCTTGACCTATTTCCCCCTCTTATTCTATTTCCCCCTCTTATTGGATTTGACATGGTAAGATGCACCCGGATACTACTAGTTGCACTAGCTAAAACCGAGGAAGAAAATTTAAGCGTACACAGCTAAATATATGTGGAATCAAATCATGTAAAATTACTAATGAAGGTACTTTATATTGACTGCCCACCTTTTTCCGGAATTCCTAACTAATTCCTTGTATATCTATGGTCTAATCGACCAAAGTTACATTATTAACTATACACATGCAGTAGTTGACAACCCTAGAAAGTGAAAACCAAAAATATGGAGAATTATATCCTTGTGACATGAAGCGGTAGAATACCTGGTGTGCTCGTATACTCGACAGTGACGCATGATACGCAACTAGCACATGTGTGGCATGCTTTGTTGTGCTCTTCGGCCCCTTCCATCTAGTAAACACACAATTTTAGACAATGCTCATTAGTTAATATCAAACAACAGTGATGCCACGAAAATAAATGCGTACCAAAAATTAAGCCATTACTTAGCTTTCGTATTTTCGGTGATATGAAAATACTTATTAGAAATAAGTATTTTAATACCTAAAACCTTTGCAAGGCTTAAAATTTAAATGGATTTGTAGTTACAATTGATGAAGTGTTGCAAACAAATATTTTCTAGTTGGCAGGTTCAATTCTCTCATAATTTTATGCCTTTAGAACTAAAGAGATTAATTTCCATATGATAGGGGGAAAAAGTGAATTACGATGTTGTTATAAACATGAAACTGATATTGGAGCTATCTGGCCTGGTGTACCATGGTCTACTACACTACATGTGAGTCAATCGCACACAAAAGACATTAAGAGCATTGTAGTTTAGACGTTTTCTCCGAAGGTTATTTCATTGGTTTCATCCCCACTTGTTACTATTAAAAAAAGAATTAAAAACGAAGTCTAGACTGTGAATTTTTGAGCATATGAATATGCCTTTGGAAAATATAATAAACACAAAAAAATTCATTGTTTCATAATAATACAAATTTAGATATAAATTCAGAACAATGTATATAAATTGTTTAACAAACAACCCGTTTTTTCCTTGTTGAAAAAAAATTACCAGTTTACATACACTACCAAATGAAATTATTACTGAGACTTTTTCTTGAGTTAGCCAAAATTCAAAAACAAACATCTTCAATATCAATATTATACTTAAATATGATCAGATTATATACTATTTACCAATATTTTGTACAACCTATTTTTATAAATTGTGGCCGAGTACATATTAAGTACTGAATGACGTGTGTGACTGTGATTCCCATTGCACTAATAGATGCAACTAAGTGTTATGTATTAGCATTATCTATTAAAAAAAAGTATATTGTATTTGTAATTTTCTTCTGCACTCATAACAGTGTATATTGGCATGCTATATCTTGTTAAGTAATCCATTAAATTAATGTCAATTGGACTTTTGGTTTGAAACAAGGTTTACTTCTCGACAGCAGTGTCCTTAGTGAATGTATTACAAGTGGCATAAACTATAGACACATGCACGGTGAATGACAAATGGCATGACAATTGTATCAAAGTAATCAAATAACATACCGATTGGCAAGGGGACCTGCCTCCATTGGTGGTTGTGGCGACCTCATAACAGGGCATATCAGTGGGAACCTCGAATACGCCCACAGCTGCACCAACATCACTGCTCCTCCAATCTGCATCGCCTTCATCTCTGATGCCTTGCATAAGTGCCTGTACAGCCAGGCTAATGCTCCACTACCCCAACTGTACCTCTTCGCGTTGCTGATTGGGTTTAGGAACTGTAGAGGCATCACCGACACCCGATCTGCCGACTTGTCCATAAACAAAAGCGTCCCCAACCGTTCGAGTATGCGATAACGTGCATGTTGCTGCACTACCTCATCAGTAGCATCCGCAGCTAGGGGACCTCTAAATTGTGCATCCAACTAGGTGAATCTTAGCCTCGCCCCAACAAGGATAAAGGTGTTTTCATGGGGATGCGGTATTGGGTCTGGTGGACGATGACCCAATAACTGAAGACACAACGTAGGCCAATCCATCTTGATAGCCCCAGTCATTGGCAACCCATCAACACGAACCCCTAGCATCACCTCAATATCTTGTAAGGTGATGCCCATCTCTCTATACGATAGGTGGAATGTGTGCGTCTCTGAACGCCAACGCTCAACTAGTGTTGTGATCAACGCATGATCCATTTCCAAGTTTGGAACCTTGAATAACCCTTCAAAACCTGCCTCAGTTATGTAGCGAGCAATCCGTGGGTCAAGCCCATGTTGGGGTAACTTCCAACTTTGGCGTCTGCACTTTAGCACGCCTGGCACTACCTGCACACGAAAGAGCACTGTCTTAGGATAGTGCACACGAAATAACTATAAGAATGCTACATAATAATAATATGCAAGAAACAGTAGGCTAACTAGTTAGTTACGAACATTTTGCAATACGTTAGTTACAATGTTAACTGCTTATTCGCTCTACCTCAATAGCAGATAGGATCAATTCAAGATCAATTTTAAAATTAGCACTAAGGTGATGGGCATCATGTTTTGAAATGAATGAACAAAGTGCCTCACTATGTCAAATGGAGTAGGGAATTAGGAATCAAAGTCGTCAGTTGTCTTATGTGTAGCCACGCGTAATTGTGTGCGCATGTTTGGAAAAAAGAATGGCAGTGGATTCATTTTTTAATTGATTACTATAGCTTCTAAATGAGATCTACTAACTTTGAACATTTCTGCTCCATACAATTTTCTTGATTATTTATGCTTCATACCATTTCCTCTTTGGATTAAATACAATTCTGCCTAAACCAAAAGATTCTACCATGTCCAACGTCTATTTGCAAATAATCAAAGAAACCTATAGAAATAAAAATAAATGATTTCGACATGTCCAAAGTTCAGTACAACTACGTACCTGACCGGCTGGCGTCTCCGAAAGCACCGTGGATCGATGAACCAGTTGCTGCGTCAACTGTGTACCAACCATCGATCCAGGATCCACATTTCCCACTTGCTGCATATCTGACACGCATGCAATCATGTTAGACACGTAGGTCTATGTTTAATAGTGAAGAAAAGCTTGGCTTTTGCAAGTAAACACAGGCAAGTAATTGAATGTTCTAGAACAAACTCACAGAAACAAATACAGAGAGAAACAGAGTGAAATAGAGATTTGACAGAAAATTGAAAATATATAATTGCTCAACTGAATTATACATCATGCATCTATATACACTGATTTTCAATCCATTTAATCATATCAAGGAAGAGTTAAAGTAAAACACTAAAATATAAACAACCTAACGTTCATGGCTGCAAGGTATAAACAAAAGAGACACATAGTTGCAAATTGTATAAGCAACCTAACCAACCAACCAAGGTGAGAATCAATGTCTAAATCAAACAAAGTAAACCAACAAATGAACACAGCAAAATGCAAACCAAACAATCAATTAAGCACCACAAAGAACACCATTCTAAAACACTAAAACATAACTCTAAAATTAAAAGGTACCCAATTACCAATTACCCCTAAACAAGCCCTGCCACCCATCAGTAGTAGAATTTCCCTTCTTTAAACAAAGTGTAAAGTTCTTTCCTTTTGCTTTTGTTTGTTCCCGTACTTGACATCACACTCTAAAAGAAATTTTATTTAATAAAGCAAGAAATGAAAAGGGTTCATTGTAACTTAGTGGCTAGTGAGGTGTGTTTTCAACAAAAAAAAGGGGAGACAAACTTGGAAGTAGGTAAAGGTGCCATTAGAGATTCCTGTGCTTCATCTCACTCACAAGCACAGCTTTGGAGGCAAGTAATAATAGTCAAATTAATATTGAGCTTAATTAAATGGATTAAACAACTGTGAGACCTATACCGTCAAATGATGGTGTGTGCATAGTTATGTGTCAAATGAACACTGAATTGGTGACCATAACAGTCCAAGAGCTTTGCTTTCTTTTCTTTTGGGTTTTTTTTCCTTCATTTGTTTTTATGAAGTCGATTATTTTTTTTCTTAGAAGTCAATTATATTTTTATTGGTCAAGTCTTGGTCGTAAATTAGGTTATTAGTAATTCATTTCTTTTCTTCGAACCAAGCAGATTTTTTAAAATCAATAGTTGGCTTTCCTAAGTCAACAAGAAATAGGGTCAAGGTAGTTAAAGGTGAAAGGCAACCTTAAGGTGCCAAGGCCTTATATGGCCCAACGCCTTAAGGTGTGAGGCGACAAGGCCTTTGGTGTAGCCAAGGCCAGCCCATTTCAGAAGACCTAGAATTTACCAAATTGTCTTTATTCTGGGAGAACTTAATTAAAAGCAATCCAACAGGGAAAAACAAAAACAAACAATCAAATAAGAGTCAAGTCAATTCAACTTTAGATCGACCAAGAAAGGTCCCAAGATAACTCTTCATCATCTGAAATTCCCAAATTAAAAGGTCTTTAAAGAAAACTACAATCAAATAAGAGTAAATTCAAGTTTAGACTAAGGAAGGTCCCAATAGAACTCTTCATCATCTGAAACATCCCAAATTAAAAAACTCTTTAAAGGAAACCGCCAGTTACATTCCCATCACTGACTCCTAGGTTTTTAATTTTTTTTTTATAATTTTTTATCTTTGTTTCTTTATTGCAATTTTCCATCTGCATCAAAAGCCTAGGTGGCAATTCATATTCCATTCTTTTCCATTAATTAAATTACATATCGATTCCCATTCAAAAGCCTACACTTTATACCCACAAAAATTAATTCCGACACACAGAAATCAATACCTCCACCAATATCCTTGGGAAATAAGTATAGTAGGCCTAACCACCAAAAAATTAAATAAATAAACAAACCCCTAGGTCCGTCAGAAGCACCCGAGAAGCACTACAACCTGAAAACAGTTGGCTTTTCAGAGGATGTACTATTTCCAGTCCCAAAAGCCACCACAAATCTCAATGCTCCCTAACCTAACCCAACCTATTATGAAAGGATTGGGTGACCCTAAAAGGCCACTAAGTTCCCTTTTCAACCCCAAATGTAATAGATGATAATAATAATAATTCGATGTACTTAGTCAACAAACATAACCCACAAAAGGCTGCTAATCTGACACAAGACAGAAGCTTGAACGGGCTTTAATACCAAATTTGATGTAGGCTTTTTAGGAATTTCAGCACTAAACTAGATTCTTGATAACATATTGAATGTGTTGATGGCTGTTTGGTATTTAAACAATAAAAAGAACATCAAATAAAGAAAGATAAAACACTGGGCAATCACACCTAACCTTTCCTAAGCACTCACATTTAGGTAGGAGATAGCAATTGCGATTGAAAAAGGTTGGAATGTTCATTATATAGGCTATTTCTAAATCCTTTCTTAGAAAGACTAGGAATACTAATAACAAAAAAAAGAAAGTACTTTAAGAACTTCTAAGACAATTCTAGTCTCTTAAGACAAATCAATTATGCATCTGTACACAAAATGTAAGTGACTTTCAACTGACGTGGTAAGTAAGTTTATATCTTCCCATATGATATTACAAGGATAATGACATGAAACCAAAAAAAAAAAAAAAAAAAAAAAAAAAAAAAAAAAAAAAAAAAAAAAACAAAACAAAACTTAACTTAGATGTTGAATAAAAACAATATGGCACAGTTAGAGCCCTAAGCAGAGTGAATAGCAGCAAAGGTTTTAGGATGTCCATGGTTTGTGTGTAGATATATGCGTGCATATCCATTATACACACATTATATCTATTATAATAATAACTAAACAGAGTGGAAGCTTGTAAAAGCCAGTAAGTTTGAAGCTTCTCAATTCAAGATCATTCAGCATTGAATTAAAAAGAAATTTTCCCTAATTCAAAATCATGACATAACTTGTGACATAATTTCTTGAAAAAATAGAGATTGATTTGATACACTTTCAAACTATATGAATTACAAAGCAATTTCCCCTAACAATGAACACCGTTGTCATGCTAATTGTATTTTACATGAATTTCTACCCTAGATGTGCATCAAAACTCACTTCAAAACCAAACCCAAAAAAGCTAAAATAGCAACAATAATTATGAATAGAGATAGAGAAAAATCTAACAGAGAAAAACTTAAGAAGCCACACTCAAATCAGATTACATGCAAAGGGAAAAAATTAAAATTTGAACTCAGCATTTACAAATTACCTTAATACGTTTGTAATCCTTTAACTCTGAAGACAGATTGGGTTGAGCTTCGGCTGTGGTGAGATTGAAAAAGTGTGGGTTTGGGTGTGGGTTTGGATTCAGCTTTGGAAAGGGTCTACTAAACGGTTTGGTTTGGGTGCAGGTAGAAATAGGAGAACTTGAAGATGCATTAAACTTGGGAAAGGTCTATTGAACGGACTGACGGTGGCTACTGATCGGACTGAGGAAGGGAGAGAAACTGTTGAGGAAGGAAGACAAACAATTTTAGAGACGTTACATTCAAAACTCCTTCTTGTTCTGCATATAACTCGGTTTCCACATTGACGAGTTACAAACAGTAACGCGGGAATATTTTATTGCCCAAAAGCCAAGCTGGAACACCAGCGTGGCAAGAACCTGCCCAGAACTCGATTTCTTAATAGTCGAGTTATTTAAGTAACTCGATTATCATATAATCGAGTATCAAAACAGGGGCACGCCCCTATATTGTTTCGAAACAAGGGCATAATGCCAAATATTTTTCCCAGAAGGGGCAAAAGGCTAGATCCCCCCTAGTTTTTGTTCTACCAAGTTTCGCGAAAGTATACCAATCTATCTTTCGTAACCTTATTGTAAGGACGCGATTTTGTAACGAACCGTAACAGTGTTGGGTTCGCACGTAAAAAGGCCCAAACAATATCATTTGTAGAGCATGGGTTTGAAAGGCTAGGCCTTGGTCACCAGGCGGTGGGTTTTTCGTGATATCCATACATAGTTAAGTTGTCTTCACCCCTGGAGTCTTTCTCCTGGAGGTGGGCTGGGAGGCTCTGGTTTTTTTGGCCATTTTTTCCAGCCTCTTGCATGAATTACTTTCTTTTCCTTTTATACTAGCCTGTGTTTTTTTATCCTTCGTCCACGTGTAGGATTGACATTCTAAGACTGATACTTGTCCCATCAGCCCATACCCGGAGTGGTTGGGGGTGGTTGAAAAAGCTAGAGAGTATGGCTCTGTCAGGTGCAGAGTATTGAATGGCAGTAAAGGCAGCTTTCCATGGTCGTTATTCTTTCTAGCATACCCTTTTCTATTGGCGCAGATATTTTAGATTTTTTTCCCAAGTTGTTTCTGTACCATTTTTACCCTTTCTTCTTATGGGACCTCAGACATGCCAAGGACTGAGTCGTCCTCGGCTGTGTCCCAAGGTCATTTAGTATTTGTTTTAATGATCCTGGGCCATAACCCTTCTCGGCTTGAGCCTTAGGCACCAATGAATAAATGGGATTGACCCTCGAATTGTTGGGCCCCACAATAGCCCCTCAAAACCCTACTGTCCGACCTCTTGGTTAGAGAGGAGGGTTTTGGTAATACCTAGCCTTTATTATGGCTCGTTTAACTCAGCCTCTTTATTAACGTTGGCGTTTCTTTATCTGCTTAGGAAACGTACCGGTCTACGAAACATTCCTCTGAATTCATTCACAACGCGTTCCTGCCGTTTGGTTGTCCAAAACGCGCCTTTAATGACTTACATTTACGAGACCATTTAATTTCGATGGTTTGTTGACGATGCGGGGAAGTGGAACGGGTACATTCTCGTTTACCAATTTTCTTGGAAATCTGGATGGATTAAATACCTTCCGTTCCACCCTTCGTATAAAAAGGGAGGTAAGAGGATATTTCTCTCGTACAGAAACCCTTTCAATCCCTCTGAAGTCTGAAACCTTTAGCTTCATCCAGAGTTTACTTTATTCACTAGTTGTATCCTAGCTCGTGATACACTCGAGATAAGAGCAAATAATGAAAGAAACATATCCCTCCCAGAAACTCCACATTCTTACAAAGCTAAAAATGGCTCGGTCAGGGTAAGCTAAAAAACTCCACACTAGCCGCTCTCTCATGAGCATAACTAACATGGCACCAGCGTGTTAGGAGTCAAGATTGAGGTAGGGACTAAGTGCCCCTGCTTCTTCCTCTCTTCGTTCACTGGTGTCTCCTTTTGCCTCTCTTTCTTCTTCTTTCCACCACCAGATCCATCCTAGTGCTTTTCCTTCTCCCTCTTTTGCTCATTTTTCCTTCCTTTCATCTCTTCCCTCCTCTTCTCCTCCTTCTTTTCATTCATCTCCTCCATCTTCTTCTGAAGAAGGTCCTTCTCTCAATATGGGCGCTACTGGGGCAGAGTTTGGAAGGACTTCGAAGACGAGTTTAAAAAGGCATCTGACAGTTTACTTGTCTGCATTGTTGTTGTTGTTTTTTTTTATTATTGTTTTGGTAATCCGCCTTTTGTATAGGCTTGTTTAAGCCCCTCTTTGTACGTTGTAATACATCTTTATATTAATAAAAATTGTTACTATTTTACTTCGCATGTTCTATCTCTATATTTTCGAAATGATAACGCGATGAATAGACGTACAACCTTGTGAACTCTTTTTATTTTTAAACTTTGACCGACGTCTAGGACCAAAATCTCAGTTAATAAAAAGATCTTGCTCTGTGATTATAGAAACAATCCCGCTTAATAAATTGAATCGAATAAGTGATACTTAGAGCTGAAACTCCTATTAGACAGAAAAAGAAAGGACATTATGATGAGCTTACTGAGTCGGCTTGGCACAATACCGCCGACCTTAGAGTACAATACTTGGGGTCGTAATCCCTTACCAAAGAGAAAGGCGCTATTATGAACTTGCAAGTGCTGTTCGGCACAATAATATATGAATTAATGACACCTAGGGTCAAAATATTTGCTAAGGAAAAGATATTATCATAACTTTAATAGAGTTGTTTGGCACAACAACGCCAACCTGCGAAAACAACACTTACCCCAAAAATAGCTGAGACGACAACTGAATGCTTGATACGGTGTAGGAAGTAACCATCCGAAGACATACCACCCGCAAAATGAACAGCCCCTGTAGGTTGCTGAATAGTGGGGCGTTTCACCATCTTCTTAACACTTTTAATAGCTTTAACCTTGTATAGTATTTGAGCCGAGGACTGAGTAACTTAGAATTTTTATTAAGTAGCCGACCTTACGAAACTCAGTTTTCTCATCCAAGTAGTTGGTTTCCCCACAGGTTTGAGTCCGAGGACCATACAACACCTTGGTTCTGTCCAAAACTCAGTTTTCTCATCCAAGTAGTTGGTTTCCCCATAGGTTTGAGTCCGAGGACCATACAACACCTTGGTTCTGTCCAAAACTCAGTTTTCTCATCCAAGTAGTTGGTTTCCCCACAGGTTTAAGTTCGAGGACCATACAACACCTTAGTTCTGTCCAAAACTCAGTTTTCTCATCCAAGTAGTTGGTTTCCCCATAGGTTTGAGTCCGAGAACCATACAATACCTTGGTTCTATCCAAAACTCAGTTTTCTCATCCAAGTAGTTGGTTTCCCCATAGGTTTGAGTTCGAGAACCATACAATACCTTGGTTCTGTCCAAAACTCAGTTTTCTCATCCAAGTAGTTGGTTTCCCCATAGGTTTGAGTCCGAGGACCATACAACACCTTGGTTCTGTCCAAAACTCAGTTTTCTCATCCAAGTAGTTGGTTTCCCCACAGGTTTAAGTTCGAGGACCATACAACACCTTGGTTCTGTCCAAAACTCATTTTTCTCATCCAAGTAGTTGGTTTCCCCACAGGTTTGAGTCCGAAGACCATACAACACCTTAGTTCTGTCCAAAACTCAGTTTTCTCATCCAAGTAGTTGGTTTCCCCATAGGTTTGAGTCCGAGGACCATACAATACCTTGGTTCTGTCCAAAACTTTTTTTTTTTTTTTTTGGCGTGGGACCTTGGATTTAGGAGAGTTAGCTACTCGGCCAAGCCCCTAGAACCATCCACGCGATTGACACTACCAAGCGTAGCCCCTAGTCAAGAATCATAGCCCCTAGCGGAACTTTACACCAGAACTCTTTAACCAGCTGTTAGAAATGACAAATGAACTCTCTCGACTTACCGCCTATGCCAACACACAAGCCTTTCCCACAAACGGTGCCAATTGTAAGGACGCGATTTTGTAACGAACCGTAACAGTGTTGGGTTCGCACGTAAAAAGGCCCAAACAATATCATTTATAGAGCGTGGGTTTGAAAGGCTAGGCTTTGGTCACCAGGCGGTGGGTTTTTCGTGATATCCATACATAGTTAAGTTGTCTTCACCCCTAGAGTCTTTCTCTTGGAGGTGGGCTGGGAGGCTCTGGTTTTTTGGCTATTTTTTCCAGCCTCTTGCATGAATTACTTTCTTTTCCTTTTATACTAGCCTGTGTTTTTTTATCCTTCGTCCACGTGTAGGATTGACATTCCAAGACTGATACTTGTCCCATCAGCCCATACCCGGAGCGGTTGGGGGTGGTTGAAAAAGCTAGAGAGTATGGCTCTGTTAGGTGCAAAGTATTGAATGGCAGTAAAGGCAGCTTTCCCTGGTCGTTATTCTTTCCAGCATACCCTTTTCTATTGGCGCAGATATTTTAGATTTTTTTCCCAAGTTGTTTCTGTACCATTTTTACCCTTTCTTCTTATGGGACCTCGGACATGCCGAGGACTGAGTCGTCCTCGGCTGTGTCCCAAGGTCATTTAGTATTTGTTTTAATGATCCTGGGCTATAACCCTTCTCGGCTCGGGCCTTAGGCACCAATGAATAAATGGGATTGGCCCACGAATTGTTGGGCCCCACACTTATGATTTTTGTATTTTATTTAAATATGTTTCTAATGATTAGTGTTGATTTCAATGTTTTTTTTTCTTTTTCTTTTTTTTTCTTTTTTTTCTTTTGAAAGATGGCTCATTAATTTTTTTTAAGGAAACACTTCTAAAAAAAATAAAAATAAAATCTAAATTGGTTTTATATGACATTATGATATATATTTTTTTTAAAGTAGGTAAATGTAGACTTAAGGTTCATATAATATATTATCAATTTTTTTTTATATTTATGGAGATACTTATTTTGAACAATGGAAAATGGCATTAATTAAAAATATTTAATTTATACACAATAAGATGCTAAGTTAAAAATTCTTAAAAAAAGAAAAAGAAAAGATGCTAATCTAAACCCCCTAAAATGGTAAATATAATTTTGAAATAGGGGTGTTTTAAGAAATTTGACTGAGATATGATTCATGCCACCAGCTGATCATATCAACTAAACTATGGAACACAAACTTAATTAGGTATATATCAATTCCTATGTTGTCACTAAATAAATGAATCGTACTAGATATTTCATTTCAACTTGTTGAATATTTTTGAAATACCGATTCCGATTCTAATGTAATCACTATTTTAGTGTATCAAACGCGTTTGTGTTTAGGTGACTTATTTATTGATTTGCTTATTTGATGAAAGTAGTTATGTACCTAATTTTTTGTTGGTTACTTTGAGAAAATCAAGGCTTTCAAATTTGATCAAATGTACGACTTAGAGAGGGTCCAAAGAATCCAGACCTCAACATTTGACTAACTACACAATTTGTAACTTATTAATTCATGGTTATTATTATTATTATTATTTCTTGTTAACAACTGAATTTATACAATACAAACAAGAAATGCTACATCCATAACATTTTCACAACAATTTCAAAATAAATCATAAATGGCAGGTTGCTATTGGTTGTTACAGGTTGGCCAAAAAGTAATTTAAGTTGTAAATTTAAATTAGAACCAACAACAACTTACCACCTATATTTGTTGTGAAAGAATTATGAAAATATAGTGGACGTAGCACTTCTCTATTTTTATTGATAGATTACTAGAAATTAATATTAATTTATCTTTATCTATTTGGAAGTTTGTCTTAGAGAAGTGGTATGTCTACTACATTTTCACAACAAATCATAGGTGGTAAGTTGTTATTCGTTCCAATTTAAACTTATTACTAAAATGATTGTCTTACTCACTAATAATAGCCAATAACAACTTATCACTTAAGATTTGTTTTCAAAATTTTGCGAATATAGCATTCTCATAAAAAAAAAATACTAATCCAAACTACTTTATTTAAATAAATGAAACATATTTCTATCGTTACTTATCCAATCTTAGTTTGTTTTTTTTTTTTTAACTTTCTTAAAAAAAAAAGTTATAAAAAAATGGACACAAAACACACGCACAAACTTTACATACGTGTTAGAGGTAGATTCAAGAAATGCAATACAGTAAGATTTATGTGAAGTAGGTCATATAAACATCAACTTGCTTGAATATATATATATATATATTGTGGGGATAAATGAGCCGAGTAGGAGTATTGGGCCGTGGGCCGTGCCTGACGATGTAGGGTAGCCCAAGGAGGGTCGAATAGTAAGATAAGCGTGTGGGACAATGGGACGAGGACAAGGACAAGTAATGACGAACAAAGGTTGTCTCCCAAGGATCCAAACTTCCTCAGGAAAAGTTGTGGGGGATTGGAGCCCAATCGCTTATAGAATATTGCGCAAGAGGATACGTACCTCTAAGGATAAGCTCCAGACAAAAGAGTCCACAGTGAACCAAGAAATATCTGAGAAGAAGGTTGCTACCACCACATTAAATGTTCTGCACCTAACCAACTGGTCGCATTTATGTGAAAATGATGTCTGAACAGTGATACTGAGTCTTACAGCTACACATAAAGGTTTCAGGAGGGCTCTGATGGGACAAGCATCTAGAAGATCACTTATACAATTAACAGGTGGAAGGCTGGGATTAAAAATGAATAAGACTATA
Source organism: Quercus lobata (assembly GCF_001633185.2). Taxonomy (NCBI): domain Eukaryota; kingdom Viridiplantae; phylum Streptophyta; class Magnoliopsida; order Fagales; family Fagaceae; genus Quercus; species Quercus lobata. The sequence continues at coordinate 20,929,464 of NC_044910.1, read as the reverse complement.
TAAAGAAGAGACCCCTGTGATAAATAGGGTATGTAGTAACTGGAAAAACAAACAAAACAAGGAGAGAGTGTCTTGTACTTAGAAAAACTTGAGTGAATATAAGAACACTTCATCCTCGGACTTGACCGAGGAATGTTATTCCCTTCAAACCGTGTTTTCTTATCTTTTTGGTGCGAATACAATCTATTGTGTTCCATATGTGATTTGTCAAGTCTTACCTATAATATCCACTCTCTAACAAATATATTGTTTTGGACTCGTTGGACCATCATCTATTTCTAGTGGGCCGAGGGTCTAAATCTAGTCCCTATATATATATACATATATATATATATATATATATATATATATATATATATAAAAATAAAGAAGCGGTCTTCTAACATTTGATTTACTATTCTACTTCATGCACATGATATACTCCAAAAATCCCATATATTAATAGGATAGTAAATTAAACTTGGAATATCCAAGGTTATATCATATGCCCAATCTAATAATGAATCCTCCACTGAGATACTCTTGTGGCGGAATTGATTTTCTATTAGAAATAGTAAATGAGGTAACCCGAATGATTTTTTTGTGCACTTACATATATCACCACAAAAAATGATGGTAAAATTGGGGAAAATAAAAGAAGACCAAAGTCATAACCCGTAAATATATGAAAAAGTGTTATGCAGAATTTTTTTTAACCAAAAAAAAAAAAAAAAACTAAACTACACTTCTAGAACTTAAAATTTGGGGTTATTTTTATTTTGATCATTTACATTTTGAAAAAGTTATTTTGATACTTCATGTTTGATTTCACTTTCATATTAGCCTAGTTGTCCATTTATGTTAGTAATTTGACCGTTAAATACTTTTCATTTATAACTATTTTATGAAGTATATGGATAATTTTCATTATTGTAGGCAGAAAAATATATCATGGATGGTCAAATTACCAAAGGTAATGGATGGAATGACTAATATGAAGCGAAATCAAACATGAAGGGCTAGAATGAAAATTTTGAAACATAGAAAGTCAAAATGAAAGCAACATCAAACTTCAAGGCCAAAAGTGTAATTTAGTTAAATACAAGGAAAAAAAAAACCAAAGAATATAAAGGCTCGTTTGGTAACATTATTTTAGTAACGTTATTTGTATTTTTAAAAAAATATGTGTGAATAAAAAAATATATAAAAATACGTATAATATTATTTAAAAACTGAAAATTATTGCTTAAAATGTCATTCCAAACAACTCCTAAATTGTCATATACTATGTCCGTTGGTTGACTTCCAACGCAAGGAAGGGACAAGGGTGTTCTGGTGAAACAGAGCATAAAACCAAATAAAAATTCAAGTGGCAATACCCTGAAATATCACAGAATCGTCGGGGCAATTTGATCAGAAACGTATTCAAAAAACCATATAGCCTTTTTTATTTTCCAATAAAAGAAAAAACTTGAATTTTGTTTTGGATATTTTAGGAAAATAACAAAAGAGGCTTTTTTTTTTTTTTTTTCAGAGAGAGAGAGAGAGAGAGAAAAGATGTTATCGGTGGAAGAAAGGAGGGAAGTCTCTACGAAAGGAGCTTTGACCCTTCTCCTCTCCTTCTCTTCTTCATAATCAGCTGTTTTCCTCTTCTTTTCTTATTCCATTTCCTTATATATATATATATATCAATCTCCTCTCAATTCCTTTCCATTACACACAATTCTATTTCTTCTCTCTCTCTCTCTCTGTCTCATCATCTATTTTCTTGGAAAACCAGAACTTTCAAATCCCCATATCATAATAATTCCCTTCAAATCCACAAACCCATTTGAGAAAAACGCAAATCCCATATGGGAAATTGTTGCGTAACCCCGGCGGTGGCCGAGGAAGGAGAAAACAATCTCGATCTCAAAAACAACAAGAACAACAAGAAGAAGCCAAACCCGTTCGCCATCGACTATGGCGTGGCCCCACAAAACGGCAAGACCGTCAACAAGCTCTGGGTCTTGAAGGACCCAACCGGCCGAGAGATCGGGGCCCGGTACGAGCTCGGCCGAGAGCTCGGCCGCGGCGAGTTCGGAATCACGTACTTGTGTACGGACAGAGAAACAGCTGAGACTTTTGCGTGCAAGTCGATATCGAAGAAGAAGCTGAGGACTTCGGTGGATATCGAGGATGTGAGGAGAGAAGTGGAGATCATGAAACACTTGCCCAAACACCCAAACATCGTTACTCTTAAGGATACCTATGAGGACGATGATGCTGTTCATATCGTCATGGAGCTCTGCGAAGGTGGCGAGTTGTTCGATCGGATCGTCGCTCGTGGCCACTATACTGAGCGTGCCGCAGCTGCCGTGACCAAAACCATCGTCGAAGTTGTTCAGGTTTTGATTCGATTATGTTCAAAAAAATTTATTTTTTTATTTATTTTTGTGTATGTGGGGATTGATTATTGATATTTGATATGCTAACGAATCAAATGATCGAGTGGCTTTTGTGGTTAAGTTGTAAACTTGATAATTCTGGTGACTTGACTTGAATGTTTTGACCCTTTTTTTTTCTGTGCTGATTCTACTGAATACTGATTCCCTCTTTATGGAGTACTCTTGATTGTGCGATTTGATTTCTATCTTGTGTTATGGATATCCATGACAGTACTTTTACTAGCTCAACTGTCACCTGGGTTCGTGTGTAACTTACCAATGACCAATTTTTTTTTTTTTTTTAAAAAAAAAAAAATCCTAGTCGTCTCGGCTGGAATCATAATTCTTAATTCATAACCGGGTTTTTTTTTTTTTTTTTTTTGTATGATGATCTTTTACTGTTTGATGACTGCACTTCTATTTCTATGCTCAATTTGAGTTGCAACTTTCGTTCAACTACATGTTCAATACTGTTCAAATTCGTGAAGCTCAATTGTCTAACCGTGCAGGGTTTCTCGTAATATGATATGTGCTCCATGTCTGTGATTCAAATTTCACTTTCCCCTTCCCCGCTATCTACCTATCAAAAAAGAAAAGAAAAATTGTACGATCATGCATTTTTTTTAATTGATTTTCGTAAGCATTCCTTCACATTGCAGATTATCCTTGCCTATCCACTGAGACGGCTCAGTGTTTTTTTTTTCTAGGGATAGATGTTGATGTCAACTAGTGAAATGGGTTTTTTTTGTTAGATTTGAGGTATAATGTTTTATTAATAGCCGCCAGATATCACAAACTAAGCTGGTCCCAATGATGTGTTTGTTTTTAAGTCCCAGTGTTATATTCTACCATTTTTAGGCAAGGCTTCTATGTTCTCTGATTGCTTATTTGACCAGATTCATGATAGTTTCACTGATTTTTTTTTCCTTCACATTTAACGTTAGGAGGGTGTGTACTGGAAAAAGAAAAGGAGTTTGTAATGTGCTTTTTTCATGTGTTTAACGTGCTTTATTGTGTTGCAGATGTGCCACATGCATGGTGTGATGCATCGGGATCTCAAACCTGAGAACTTTTTGTTTGCTAATAAGAAGGAGACATCACTTTTGAAGGCAATTGATTTTGGGCTTTCTATATTCTTTAAACCTGGTATGTTTTATCACGCTTGATCATTTTTATTTCTTAACTCTCATCAATTGGTTATATCCTTTAATGTACATAAGCTGACTTGTTTATTTCTGCAGGTGAAACATTTACTGAGATAGTTGGAAGTCCATACTACATGGCTCCTGAGGTGCTAAAACGGAATTATGGTCCAGAAATAGATGTTTGGAGTGCTGGGGTAATCCTTTACATCCTACTTTGTGGTGTCCCACCTTTTTGGGCAGGTTAGTTTTGTTACCATCAGAAAGAAAAAAACCTTGTTTTCCCAATTGAAAAGAAAAATGAAAAATCCTTCTTCACTTTTGTCAAAGTTTTAACCCAAACTGCTAGTAGAAGGTTTTGTATTGAATTATAGTTAAAGGAGTTGTTCTTTTTGAATTATAGTTAAAGGTTTTGTATCTATGAGAAGTGTATGCATAAAACCTCTTCTTTTTGTATGCAGAAACTGAACAAGGAGTTGCACAAGCAATTATAAGGTCTGTTGTAGATTTTAAGAGGGATCCTTGGCCTAGAGTTTCTGATAATGCAAAAGACCTTGTCAAGAAGATGCTTGATCCTGACCCAAAGCGGCGGCTTACTGCTCAGGGCGTGCTAGGTAGTTTTAATTCTAATAGCTAATCCTCATAATGTTTCAAATTCCTATTGCCCACCAAGTAGATATATGGGATTAATTAAAATTTCAGCTGTTGGAATATAACAAGCAGTGAATTGTGTGTTCATCAAATGCAGATCATCCTTGGTTACAGAATGCAAAGAGAGCTCCGAATGTTTCTTTAGGTGAAACTGTGAGGGCAAGGCTCAAGCAATTTTCTGTAATGAATAAGCTCAAGAAAAGTGCTCTGAGGGTAATGACTCAAACATTTCAGCTCAAGAAAACTTTGTCATGCTTCGTGATTTCAGTCAGATGTTAATCTGAATGATTAACTCTTAAGTATTTTTTTTTTCTTTTCTTTTTTTAATTTCAAATAAACAGGTGATTGCAGAGCATTTGTCAGTGGAGGAAGTTGCAGGCATAAAGGAGGGATTCCAGTTGATGGATACTACCAATAAAGGCAAAATTAACATTGATGAGCTAAGAGTTGGGTTGCACAAACTTGGCCATCAGATCCCTGATGCAGATCTTCATATTCTAATGGAAGCTGTAAGCAATAAACTTCCATTTGAAATCTTTTCATTATGCTAAGGCCTAATGTGGGACCTTGATTTTCTTTAGCTTTATGGGTTTAAAATTGTCTGTAATTTTAAAAATGTCAAACTAGATGCCAAAAAATAAGAGTAAAAATGGCTTGTGTTTCCAGGTACACTGAACACATTTTCCTGCCAAAAAAATCTTTTATGGGTTCACGTGTTTGAATTGTAGCAAGCATGGATTCTGTTCCTTGTGTTAACCCAATACATCTTTCTAAAGTTCTGTGCAATTCTTAATCTTGGGAGTAATTAGAGGCTATTCTTGCAGGGTGATGTAGATAAGGACGGATATCTGGATTATGGAGAATTTGTAGCGATTTCTGTTCACTTAAGAAAGATGGGCGATGATGATGAGCATCTTCTCGAAGCCTTTAAATTCTTCGATAAAAACAAAACTGAGTATATAGAAATTGAGGAGCTACGAGATGCCTTAGCTGATGAACTTGAGCCAAACTATGAAGAAGTCATTAATGCCATTATGCATGATGTGGACACGGACAAGGTTGGTGTCAATGTCTAACAAATAATGCTGTTACTTGTACCTAGTACCTACTTATTTATTTTTGTTTTATGCAAAGTAGCATATTCTTATTCACATTTCAAATCTCAAGTGGGCATGATGCTTGAACAGCAATGAGAACTGATTTTAATTTGTAGGTGTTTACACTTCACAGAATATTAACAGTTATGGTAAAAGCCTTAAAAAATAAAATGATGGTAGTAAAACTGGATCAGGACATGTGCGATATGCACAATGTTTGATCTTTAATTAGAATCTGCTATGAAATCTTCATATATGTTTTTTTCAGGCACATAAATGTGCATATTTGCTTTGCAGGTAACACCGGCATGCTTAAATGGTCAAATTAAAAAAAAAAAAAAAAAAAAAAAAAAAAAATTGTCTGTAATTTGTCATTTATGATAGTCTTCTTAGTCTCTGGTCTTTCTTGGAAGTAAAAAATTAAGTGTTTGTAAAATTATGGTAGCACGAAATTTTTGTGTGCCTAAAGTTCACTCTTAAATGCATTCCAAAAACTTGCAGGATGGACGAATAAGTTATGAGGAGTTTGCCACAATGATGAAGGCAGGCACGGATTGGAGGAAAGCGTCAAGGCAGTATTCACGAGAGCGGTTCAATAATCTCAGTTTGAAATTGATCAAGGATGGATCGATTACAGTTAAACAATGAGAGTAGAGGAGTCAAAAAATGACATATTACTCTTGGAAATATGCATATTAAAGAAAGGAAGAAATGTTTTTTCTTTTTGATTTTTTCATAATTCTTTTTTTCTTTCTTTTCTTTCCTTTTTGAAACCCCATTTTGGGGGTAATCCAGGGTGTTGAAGTCTTAACTCTTTATGGATTGAATATATGTTTTTTGTTTGTTATGACATGAGAGTTCCTGGCCTGGGCATAGGAGTACCCTGAAGAACGTCTGTATATATGTTAAATTGGCATACTTTCTTTACAGTCAGCAACCAATCAGCATCTCACACACTGTTGGTGAAGCTTGATAGGTTTGACTTTCACGTGGATGTTAATTCAGATACAACTGAAAGCAAGATTTGAGTGTTACATATATATTTTTTTTATGAACTTCTCAATGATTACAAAACCAATATTTTTCAAGGTAGCTATTATGCCTACTCTGGGTTGGTTTAATGGTTCTCAAGGTCTTACGATATTCATGAGATCTTGAATTTGAAACCATATCTTACGGTCATCCTCATGGGATTTCTCCATGTAATAATCTGGTGCATGTGGGATGGGAGATTGCATACACCCAATGGCAAAGTTAGGGGGTGGGGACATGGTCTCCTAGCTTTTTGAAAAAAATTCAATTATAGGCTAACAAAAATTATTAAAATGATAAATTATATGTAAATTGAATAACTAGCCCCCCATTAGAATTTTTAGGAAAAAGTTATTATTGGTTTAGTCTCTGGTTAAAATTTGAGTTTTCTCTCTCTAAAATTTTAAAATTCGTTTAGAAACCCCTCAAAAAAAAACAAAAAAAAAAAAATACAAAGCGAGTAATTTAATAGGAGAAACCATCCACAGTTGATGCATGGTAATTTAGTAACCTAAAGAACATAAATCATAATTTTGTTGAGTTAAAAGTTAATTTATACAATAAGTTTTTTTATTTAAGAATTTGTTTAATTTAGCTTAGCCCCCCAAGAATAAATTATTGACTCTGCCATTACATACACTCAAGAGAATAATCAAATATTCGAAAGTTCAAATTTTACTCTTCAAATTTGGGTTCATTGTCATTTGTTCATTAAAATTGATAACTTTGATAAATTTGTCTTTGATTTGGAAAATATTGTTAATGTTATCCTTTTGGCTATCATCATTTAAAAAAAAATAAATAAATAAAAAAGCTGGTGGTTTTTCTTTTGGGTGAAAAAAAACTTTGTTAATAAAAAAAATTAAATATCAAACAATATTTTAAAATAAATTAAAATTTAGATTTATCTTTGAAAAAAAGAAAGAAAGAGGAAAGTTATAAAATTCTTCAAGAGGTTATAAAAACCTTCACTTTGCTCATTCTATTTTCAAAATAAACAATTTCATCATATTATCCGGTCAAAAATCTAACATAAAGCAAAAATATTTGACATAAAACTATTTCTTAACGGACACTGTAAACACTACCTTATAAAAATAGGGTCTTTCATAGGACGAGACACAGGACTGCCGCGTGTCCATTTCAAGATGTGTTAGTACTCAAAACCAAAACCAAACCCTATAAAAGATGTTACATTTTGCTGGTGACTTTGATTTAATGCCATGTGCATAATTTATGGACCTGTTACCAATTGTCCCAAAAATATTTTGCTTGTTCCTTTAGTTTAATGCAATGTGCATAATTTCAAGATCTCCTACTTTAATACCACGTTAATTTACTAACTGTCCAAAAAACTCAAGCTGTTATGAAATATTTAAGCATTAACATAATTTTAACAAATTCAACTTAAAATAATTAAAAAAAAAAAAATCAATAGTTTGTAGTGTAAGAATCTTAACCTTGAAATTGAATATAACAATTGAAAACTCCAGAAAGTACTAATCAATTGAGTTACAAGACCCTTGGCTAACTCATCTTAATTATTTAAAAGAATGTAATGTAAAACATATGGAAGTTGACTGAAATACTTACCAATTTTATTTTTGTTTTACTTGCCAAAAACAAAAATTTGGTTTATTAGTTGAGTAATTGGCATGTGAGCAAAGAGTGTCACAATCAATTTGGGAAGTAAACTTTACGCTGTAATAAAACTTATTTCTAGTGAGGAGTTTCAATTTTTGGTTTGGTGGTATCCATTATTCTTCTCAAAAAAAAAAAAAAAAATGATTGACCATTATTAACAATTAACAGTTTCCATTGTTTTTTAAAAGACTGATCACTGATGTCAGATATGCACTTAATCACCTAACTCTAGCTAGCTTTTGTTTTCAGCCAAAATAAATAATAAATAAAAATCTAGCTTTTGTATTTTCTTCCCAGATTTCTGAACTCCTGTTTTTTTGGTAAACTTTTCTGAACATATTTCTAGATGATCAGGGACAATAGCTATGATATGACTGGGTAAATTTTGATGGTAATAGGATTCCTAAAGCCCACATATTCCAGCAAGACCAGGCCAGTATGGCATGCACATTAATCCCAGCGTATGAGCTTGTCCATTGAAGGCCCAAAATAGTAAAATTGCGACCCGAGTTGATTTGTACTCAAAGCCCAAATCCATTTTCCTACTCATCCTTAAAAAAAGGACCAAAATGAAGACATGGCCTGCACCCCCAACTCCTCATGGCCTAGATGTTCATTAATGATCAGCTGGTTCAAGTTCAACAAGTAGAGGATGAGGGGGTTCATGAAGAGAAAAGGAGGTAGCAAGGTGCTAGACCCTTGATACTTGAGAAGGAGAGAGTACTGGTCTGGTGGCATGTGGTGGCACCTTGTACCCATATCAGCCACACTAAACCATGGACATGGAGATGGAGGCATATCATGGCGATGCAAGGTCGCTTTTTGAGGCAGCAACTAACAGGTTGTGCTATCTCACTATGCTTTGAGGCCAGACTTAGAGGTGACATTGGTATAGGCCGAGCCCCTCCACATGGTGTATGGATCAAAGTACCAAAAAAAAAACTAAATATGAATGATTATTAATAGACAATGAAAGATGAAAAGACGTCATTGTATAGAAATTAGCTTGAGTCATTAGAATTTGGACATATGTCAAATAATTGTTATATATCCATATTTCAACGGATCCAATATATAGGTACACTGGACCCAACCCATTGAATATAATTATATACTTTCTTGAAAAAGTGACTTGTGAAGATACATGCCGTTTAAAATATTTTTCTAACCGACATTGATATTAGGAACATAAAAAGGTTTAGTTAGAATGTACAGTGGTATGTTTGAATTAGCATTTCTATATATGAGGAATGTTTAGTGGATATGTGTGAATCCAGGAAGTTTTGTTAGGAATGTAAAGTGGCATCTTTGGAAGCATTTTCTACTAATAAATAAAGTTGATATATATATATATATGTGTGTGTGTGTGTGTGTGTGTGTGTGTGTGTGTGTGTGTGGTTATAGGAAGTTTCGTTAGGATTGTATAGTGGTACATTTGGAAGCATGCAGCGTGCTAGAGAGACTATGCTGGGGTATTGACTTTTTTAGTCACAAAAACGTGTAGCGGTATGTTAAAGCTTAATGGGCATTTTTTCAAAAATTAATAAATATATAAGGGAAAAAAAAAAAAAAAAAAAAAAAAAAAAAAAAACTTAATATTTCAAGCCTCGTTTACTACTCTAGCATGCAATATTTAAAATAAAAAATAAAAAATAAATAAAAAAGAAGAAGAAGAAGATGAACTTTTCAAAAATATGATACATAACATCATTGTTCGAGCACATTCCAACTCTTGTTACATATTCTGAACTTGTAAGTTGTAACAGTTGAACTCTTGCTACTGGTACAACAAATGGGCCTACTCAATTGGTGTGAATTTCGGGCTTGAACTCTCCTTTTACGAACATAAGCCCAACAAGCTTCTCGTCCAACAGCTGACAATTGAGATATGGCATTCAACAGAAAAGGCCCCAACAAATTATTGTATTTAACAACTTTTATATAAGTGAATTATTTTTATTTTTTATAGAAATTATGAAGGAATAATTTTTTTTTTTTTTTTTTGGTACTTAACACTCAACTAATTGATGACATTTTTTTTTTTTTTTTTTTTGTGTGTTGTCTTCGAACTTTGTGATGAGTATTGGTAACTCTGTCTTCTTCTTTTTTTTTCTTTTTCTTTTAAAAAAAAAAAATTATAATCAATAGTTACAACAAAAATGGGATATTTGAATCTCGAATATCATGGACACATTAAGAGGTGCTAATTAGTTGAGTAACAAAACTTTTAATTTGTATTTAAAAAATTTATATTTGATGAAACTTTTTTTTTTTTTTTTTTTTTTTTTTGTAAATTAGGCCTTTGGTGAAACATTTGCTCAATTTGTAATGAATAAAGGTATGGGAAATACTTTCACAACAATTTGACAACAAAGCCTAGGTAGCAAAGCTCTTAATAGTAGGTAAAAAAAAAAAATAATGTCAATGGCAGGCCAAATGAAAACCAATAACAATTGCCATCTAGTCTTTGTTGTAAAATTACTATGAAATTGTTGTGCATTTTATCACTCATTTGTAATTTGAATTTTATATTTGATTTATTGTTAATCAATTGGTAATTGGATTTTGTAGCAGTTAAACTTGTCATTGGAGTGGGCTTATATGAAGGAAACAATAACAAATAGTCATATAGGTTTTGTTGTGAAATTATTGTAAATTATTGTGCCCGTAGCACTACACATTTGTAATTTAAACTTTATATTGGATTTTTCGTGATCAATTGGTAATTGGACTTTGTAGTAGTTGAACTTGTCAATGGAGTTATGAACATTGTTTTGTGAAGGAGTCTTATGCATTGATATTGCGTTTAAGGGAGGGGGGAACTTGTGTTTGGGCTTTTGTTTAAAAAATTGTGTTATTTGTTTTTTGAAAACAATAATTGTGATAGTTGCATTTGTTTATGTTGTAAAATTTTAATTTAGTCCCTTAATTTTATTTTTAATGTTGTAAAAGTAGGGTTGTAAATTAGCGTAGTCGAACTAAGTTTTAAAAGTTCTGACTAACTTCTTTATTTAATTTTACTTCGAACATGAGATGAGCTGAAACTCATCATCAAACAAGATTAAGTGTTTAAGTTTGATTTATTTTCTTGTCAAACAAGCTTAAACTTATTCATAGGTTGTGTGATTAACTTTTTTTTTCCCCATATATGGTCAAACTTTGACTTTTTTATCCCTTCAAAATCAATGAATTTTTGTTATGAATAGAATAGTTATATCATAAAGAAACCAAATAATAATATGATACTATATGAACATATTTACAAACTTACATAATCTAATATCAAGTCTGAAATCTATTTAGAAGTATATTTTAGACAAGTAAACACACACGCACACACACGCACGCGCACACACGCACACACACGCACACACACACACACACACACACACACATATATATATATATATATATCATGTCTCATTTTCACAAGCTTGTTTATAAACACATTATTATGTTTGAGCTTGTTTGCTAAACAAACAAATATAAATAAGTTTTTTTCTGAGCCAAACTCTCTCTATTCATAAACAACTTGGTTCGTTTAGAGTCTTATATAAATAAATAAATAAAAGTTAATTTAGGCCAATAAAATATGTTTTTAAGTTTAGGTTAAAATTAGCTAAGCCCAAAATTTTATAGGTCTAGAATAGTTAAAATGAAGCTGAAATTTGTTGAGGAAGTGTAGACAGATTAAAGAAAATCCAAAATTATTAGAACATAAACATGTCCAAAATGAGAAAAACAAAATTATAGAACCACCTCGGCACACTTAATTGCATTGGTCACCCTATAACCCAACCAACCCAAATGAGACTCATCTTAGTTAGCACATTGTTTGGATAAAAAGAAAAAGGAGAAAAAATAAAGAGAAAAATTATTGCGATTCCTTTGCTTGGTTGATATGAGAGAAAGGACATTGAGTTGAAGTGGAAGGAAACATTTTCCACTAAGCCCACATTTTTATTATTATTCTAAATTTGGATGGAAAGAAAGTGGATGGGAATGGAAGACTGACTTTGAGTTGATTTTGATTGTTTTTTTATAATAAAATTACTAATATTCTTTTTACAAATCACATATTTTTTAACTAAGTAGTTTTTTCTTTTCCATTTTCTTTAAAAATCAATCAAGGGAAAGAAGAAACGTTTTCTTTCTTTTCCTTCTTACATCCAAAAACACATATATTGAAAGATATTATCTTTTCCCTTTACTTACAGTTATTCAAGGACCACACACTATATTATAACTTGTATAAATGTCAAAATGTGATTAAATTATAGTATTACTCAACTTACACATAAGTCCACAATCCATACTTCGTAAAAAAGTAATCCAAATACTGCATGTCATGCGTATACGTTGTGGCAAAATATTTGGCTAAATGTGTAGTCTTTGGACTTTCTATATTTGGAAGAGGAAAAAAATGCTCAGTTAATTTGTGTCCGTGCATTCATTAATCAACAATTTTAAGAAATTGTTTATGAAAATTTGAAAAAATTGTATTTTTTTTTTCAGAAAAAGTCCTCTAAAATTTATTATTAATTAATGCCTTATAAAAAATAATCACACAACATAACACTCCACCTCATCTCCTCTCCCCTCCTCCAACGATTGTCAACGTTGCAGATTTAATCCAGGCACCTTAATAATTCTTGACCATACATGTGTAAATATACAAGGTAAAAAGCTAAAATCGTCCCCACCTATTTCACCATGTGCAGCCCACTACAAGAAGATGATAGATGTGTAAAAAATTGACAATGTATTGTCGGTTTGGTTAGCTTATTTTTTGTCAATTTATTTTACTATTCAGCTTATTTTTCTACTATTTTTGGGTTCTACTATATTTTTTGATACTATTTATGGGTTTCACTGTATTATTTCTATAGTACTTTCAGCATATAATTTTCAATTTCAACAAAATAAACGGATCCTAAAAAGATCCGTAGTCTGTCAAAAGTTGATTAGAATAGAATAGTGATGTGTGGGGACGGGGACCTCTGTCATGAATGTCCGCTTTCACTTGAATCACTTCCATGCACCGAAAGAGCACTCACATCCAGTTTCTACAAAAAAATTATTTTACCATCTCAAAAGTTACTTTATCATTTATACCATACCATTTTATAATACAATCAACATCCCAACTTTTATTTTACTATTCAGCACATCAAAATAATATAAATTATACAATAAAATAATATAAAATTATCTATCACTCCTTTCTAATTTCTATCTCTCTATCACTCTCTCAACCACACCTCCACATAGCAACTACCCTCTCAACCACACCACCTCCACACAGCAACTACCGTGACCCCAAACCCACCGCAATCCCAACAAATACCAACTTGCAAACCCAGCCACAACCCATTAAAAAAACTATCAAAAAACCTAGTCATCACCACACATCAACCACCATGACACCAAACCCACCACAAACCCAACAAATATCCAGGCACAAACCAACCACAAACCTAACTGTTGATACTGTATTTTGTCTGCTCTTGATTTGCATGCTGAACCTCTGAAAATCCAAAAATATTATTTTCTCTCTACGGGGACATGAGAACATCTAGAACGATGTGACATAACCCGTTCGAGCACCGGAGTACCCGAAGTGCCCATTTCTGCCAAAATGACCAAAACTCCCTTAATCAGCCCTAGGTTTAACCGAAGGTCAAACGAGGTCCAAACTTCCACAAAATAACATTTTTCATAGATTTACACCAAACCCGAGCTTCTCAGAGATTTTTAATAACTTTGACCAAGTTTGACTCGAAGTCAACCCAAGGTGGGCTCAAAAACCCTAATTTTGATACGGCTATCAGAATGGGTTGAAACTAATGCCATTGCGAAGATTATCGAATTATTTTTCCAATGACTATTTATGGGTCAAAATCGGAGTTAGAACGGCCGAGATATCACGAAAACCGGGATGGCGCATCGATCGACGCACGACAAACTTCAGAGAGCCATAACTTTTGATCCGACCGTTGGATTTTAAGGTTTCACACCTTTTCAGAATCAGGAAGCCAAGATCTTTCTAGAGGTACCTAGATCCACAATTTTTGAGGGCCTTTGAGGGCAGCGGCCCTTCAAGGGCCGTCGCCTTGAAATTCACGCATGGGGTTATCCTCAGACTAAAGAGTTTTTTTTTTTTTTTTTTGAAATTTGCCTTTAGCCTAGCCTCTCTACATGTTTTTTCTCTCTTCCAAACACCAAAGAAAAACACCCAAAAAACAATCCAAAAAAGAAGAAAAAAAACACGTCAAAGCTTTTTTATTCTTTCATCTTCACCAACAACACAAGGTAGTGTTCTTGTACCCAATCTTCACCTCCTTGGTTCTACATCTTGGTTGGGGTTTAGGGGTGTGGATGTAGCTTTGTTAGCTATCATCCACACCCCTAACCTTCTAAATCTTTTTCCTAGCATGTTCTTGCTTTTTTTGCCATAATAATATGTTTTATTGCCTTCTTTGACATGTTTCTTGCTTTATCTTGTTTCTAGCATGCTTTAGCTTAGATTTGTGTTCTTTTATGCTTGTTCACTTGTTTTTTTGTCCCTATCTACGTGCTTTGAGCTTTGAGCTACATGTTTATGCCTAGATCTTTCGTTTCTATGTGTTGTTTGGCTAGATCTACATGTTTCTACACTTGTTTACATGCTTACATGTTTAGATCTACATGCTTAGGGTTTTATGCCATGCTTTCCTTTCTTTTATTCCTCTTTTCGCTTTATTTTGATGTTAGGGTTATGTGCTCACATGCTTGATATCATTTCTATGGTTATACTTTGCTTGGATCTATGTGTTCGTGTGCTTTTCGCCATGTTTTATGCTTAGATCCACATCCATACATGCTTACGTGCTTGGATTCATGTTCCTTTATGTTTATGTGCTAGCTTTCACATGTTCATACACGTTGCCATACTTATATGTCTAGATCTATGTTTTCACACGCTTGCGTGCTTGGATCTATGCTTTATGCCATCTTCCATGTGCTTGTGTGCTCCATGCCATGCTTGTGTGCCTAGGCCTAGAATTGTTTGTCATGCCATGTGCTATTGCTTCCCTTTTGTTCCTTGTATCGCATTTTCTTGTGTTTTGGCCTTTTGGTTCGGACTCGATCTAGGCCCTATGGTCTTTCTCACCGTCCATACACCTTGGCCCATATCAAAGGGTTTGGATCACCCATTTTTCATGTCTATGCTTGCTTGCTTCTATGTTTTATGCTTGTGTTAGCCTCTCTTGTTCTAGGCTTTGCCACATCTGGCACCCTTAGCGGGTTTATGGTTGTGTGGTTACATTTGACGCCCATGAGGCCTTGTTTGGATGTAGCCATATGGGATGTATCGCCATGATGTCGGTTGCTTCATGCACACCTATCCCCTTTTCCACTCTGTGCGACGATTGCTTACCATGATTTTTTGTGCCACCCGTTGGCTTTATGTGCATCCTTACACGCTTGTTTACATGTTCATGCATAAGTCTTACTTGTTAGTGTGTCGTCCATGCTTCAACACAATGAGGCTATGGACATCCGATCCAAACCTACATTTGTCCCTCACGGACACCACCTTTTGTTTGCTATCTTGCTTGTTTACCCTTTGCTTGTTGTTTGCTATCTTGCTTGTTTACCCTTTGCTTGTTGTTTGCCATCTTGCTTGTCTGCCCCTTTACTCATATATTTGCTCGCATCCTATATGCTATGCTTGTCATTGCTATTTTGGTTGTTCGTTCTACGCCCTTTTTCTATTATCTATGCATCTCTGCCTTTCCATTTCTCGTCTACTGGTTTCTTGTCTTTGCCTTTGCATGTACACACATGGAGCGAGGATACATGGAGCTAGGGCGCGATCTCCTAGACGCAAGCGAAAAGGGTGTGGATGCAAGCTTGCCAACATGAGTCGAGCGGCTGTGTTCAGTAGGTTTAGGGTTTAGCTTTTCCCTTTGGTTATGTGTTCTTTTAAACCCCTTCCTTCCTTCTCCCTTTCTCCCTTAGATGGTTTGTATTAGGTATATCATGCTTTGTACCATTTGTCCTTATCTCAAGAGTATGGCGACCCTTGTTTATTTTCTTGCACCTATGTTTTGGGCCATGCTCTAGGGATGTAGGCATTTAATTTCTTGCTCTTTGTACTAGCATTGTGCATGATGTATGAATATATATACCTGCTTGCCCCTTTCCAGTGTGATTGTTACGATCCCTGTCACTTAACGCTAGCGATGCCTAATTTCCGCTGAGAAAGTAAGGTGACTTCTCACCGGATTTTTGCAGTGGAAATCTAGCACTTTGCTCAAATGCCTTAAGAAAGCATATATTGGGACCACACCCGTTCAAAAGCCAAACCTTAAAGCCCCCCCCCCCCCCAATGCATGCAAAGCCCTGAAAGCTAATGCTAAAATCATGTTTTTACTGCCAATCTCCAAAAATTAAGGTTTTATCAAAACAAATGACTATCTTTTGGACAGGCATTTTGGGGTGCCTAACACCTTCCCCACACATAACCAAACTTCTGGACTTAAGAATCAAGATTTTTTTCCATCCACATTAGATTAGGAAAAATGCTCTTTTTTCTTAGCCTAGGATCAATAATAAAATCAACTAAAAACAGGTGACCAATCATACCTTAGAAAAACCCAATGATTGGCGGCGGCTCCACTTACCTTTGGTAATCCCTTAAAATTTGGCCCAAATTCTTACCATAACGCCAAAGGTAGAGCTACCTCCCTCCACCGAGAGAGAGAGCACTCGAAGCTCCGTGCGAATAACACGCATATACATCGAAAGGGGCCTTTAACGGGACTCGTGCACGAGGGAGCTGTTACTACGGCGGGTGGTCGAATGAAGGGATGGTGGCGGCAGTCTTTTCCGCTTAGCCGGTCAAGGCCGGGCGGTTACACCAGCCACGAACCATTAAAAAATAACCAAACAAACTCGGCACCACCATGCCCACTACCTTTTACCCACCATTGCCATTGCCACCACCACGATACCATGAACCCACATCAGCCACCACCACCATCAATCACCCATCCCTACCACCACGAAAACCCTCTACCACCATGAATAGCAAATATAGAGAAACCCACCCCACCCATGACCAAATCCATCACCATACCCATGCATCTCGCAACCAAAACCACAACAACCCCTGACCATGCTAATCTTGCCACAAAAAAATACCTAGAAAAACACCACCACAGCCGTGAGAGAGTAACTGAAGGACTGAAGGACATCCAATGGCTGCTTGTCTTGAAAGTCAAGCTCACGCCTTCATTGGAGCATGCTTCGGCCAACAACAGTGCCGAAAGAATGAGAGAGACGAGAGCGAGTCAAAGAGTGAGAGAGGGGGAGACAAGAAAACAAAGATGAGGAAAGAGAGAGTTGAGAAAGAAAAGGAGACCATCTCAGCCCAGAGAATGAGAAGAAAGGAAGGAGAGAAAATAAAATTCATTAAAAAACAAGATACAATAATGCTACAGTGCCATCATACATTGGCATTGTAGCACAATTGCAATTTTTTTTTTTTTGGCAATTGCACGACTTTGCAAGACCAAGTACTGGGGGGTTTTAGGGCTCTGATGCTAAATATTATCAACATATGGCATTTGCAAGACCCAATGTGAATGCTCTAACGCAACAAGTTCGAAATGAATTGCATCCCTATAATAATTTTTTGAAAACTTAAAAAAAAAAAAACTAATAATTAAATTTTTTAATAGTTTTTTATTTTATTTTTTTATTTCTTATAAAAGTGTTTCAAAATTTTCTTAAAGTGGTTTATTAATAAATGCCCATAGAGCATTCATTAACATGACCTGTTGTTTATTACTCATAATTTTTTTAAAACAATAATAATTATGAGCACAAATTCTATGATTTTCTATATTACTCTTTGCGTGGGTCCTTTTTTGGACAGTACCCAAGCCCAAGTAGAAATAAGGATCCTAGGCCCTTTACTTTTTGTTTGGTGGACTGGGCTTGATTCACCGCAGCTAAATGGGGGCTTATTACGAACCAAGTTGTGCGCAAGTCACATAAAATTCCTCAAGGCAAAAATGCGATTCCTCCTAAGCAATGAAATACCATTATAAGTGTTTTAGTGTCATAAAATGACCATTTACTCTTATGAAATAAGTAAAATAAGTATTCATAATATTCACAATGAGAATGAGATTGAAATAGAGTATTTGGGGCTTATCTTTTATTGTGTGGACATTTAAAATAATTCCTTCACTTGGTACCCCAGACGTGATGTCGTGGTACCTCGAACGTGATGTCATGGCTCTCAGGTGTACTAGGTCAGTAATCTATGGAACCCAGAATCTCTGGTTCCTTGAACTGTAGAATCTTTCTCCATGCTTATTATGCAATAGAGTTTTGTCCTTTCCCTTTACCTCTATAGGTCCTACACAAGAACAACTATACAATACACATATTTTCAAATAATGGTTAGATCCTTAAATTAGGATATACATTCTAATACATATACATATATGTAAATGAATTTTATAAGAATGAGTCAGCCACAAGGATCCTGACCCCAATTCTCACAGATTTAGTGCTTTTGCACAAGACTTGTGAGATTTGGAACTCAAGTCCAAGTAGCTTTGCTTGAGCATTGTCTTCCAAGATAGTTAAGTGAGGAGGCTTTTGTGAGAGAGCGTGATATCTGATGTATGCATGTTTTTGGCATATGTTTCTTTAGAGGCTAAGTGATATTTTGAATAATCTCAAGGATATGGGACGAATTCCTACTCCTTGGCTCTCTCTTGTTTTGTCCATTTTTTTCTTTCCCTTCCCTTGCTGGGCTCTTAAAGCTCTAAGAATATATCTTTTGAACCTCTGAAATCGCCCTCTAAGTCCCCATTTTCTCCCCCCCCCCCTTTCCTGCTATGCATTAATGTTCCTTTTATAGTGGACATGGTCTGGTACCCCAAGTGAGGACATCCCTGGTTTGATGGGTAAAACTAGGGGTGTCCACGGGTTGGTCCGGGTCGGGTTTATGCCCAACCCGCAACTGACCCGCTTCCATCGGGTGAACGGCTGAACGACCCGCCACCGACCGCAGACGACCTCGAGTCGAGTCGGATCAGACTCCGATGGACAACGGTCGGGTCTGTCGGCCTCGTACTGACTTACAATCACCGGATTTTCGCCAGATCGAAGTTGAAAATCAACCCATCAAACCCAGATTTGAGCGAAAATCACAGATCTAAGCAAAAATCGAAGCAAAAACATCACATGAAGCTCAGATTTGAGCGAAAAATTTATCTCTATCGCCGGATCTAAGTGAAAATCGAAGCACAAGCACCAAATCTTCGTCGGATCAAAGCTCAAAATCACCACATTAAACCCAGATTTGAGCGAAAATTACTAGATCTAAGCAAAAATCGAAGCAAAAACCACATCAAGCTCAGATTTGAGCGAAAAAATCATCTCTATCTCTGGATCTAAAGTGAAAATCGAAGCACAATCTTCATCTCACCGTCGGATCTAAGGAATAAAACCTAGATCTTCATCGGATCAACCCAAAAACTACCAAACCTTCACTGGAATATTGATGAATTTGAACGGATCTACATAACTCCGGCATTCTTTCATGGGTTTCCTCGGTCGGATCGAGTGTATCGGGTTTTGAAGAAGAAAACCCGCCATCCGACCCGCCTCAGTCGGTTTTTAGGGGCGGAGACCCGTCTCCGACCATCACCGGCGTCGGGTCGACCGATTTTCAGATCGGTCCGGACGGTTTGGGCGGGTGGGTCGGTTTACGGGTTGCCGTGGACACCCCTAGGTAAAACCATGTCCTCTGGAACCTAAAAAAGTGCGTTGAGAAGAGGTTTAGCTTAATTAGACAATTATAACTTAAAAGGGGCATTTGACTTTAGCTATAAATGAAAAATTCCTTCTTGGAAAGTCAAAGGAGTGGGTGAGCTGCTTAATGTACTGGATAACAGCTTTAGTTGAAAATGACAATTGAGAGGAAATTATGGCGAGGTGTCATGCACATGAAGGAACTGAGTTTTCCATTAGTTCATGCATTCCAAGCAAATATATAAACCAAGGGAAACCTTCGAGATCCTCCTTTCACTAGAAATCACTCCCCTACTGACCAAACCACTTCTCCCTCACTATCCACTCGGGATCCCATGGGCTTGGACCATGGGTTACAAAGAAAATAACTATTTTGTTGGATTTTTAATGACTTTTTTACTGGAAATTTGAACATACATCTTGGTTTTCCCATGTGTTAGCCATGGTCCTCTTCTCAAGGCTTCAAAAGGACACATCAAGTTCCTAGGGCCTCGATGCTCTTCTTGCTGCATATCCTCTGACTGAGATCCTTGCTGCATGTCCTCTAGCCTGACCGGGATCCTCTTCTTTTTTCTTTATTATTATTATTATTATTATTATTATTATTATTATTATTTCTTTCTTTTTTTTCTTCTTTTTGGGACTTTGGGCCTTCATGGTCCTTCTAAACTTCATGAATTGAGCCTTATTTTGTTAAGGCCCATGGTCTTTCCTTACTTTTCATGGAATGGGCTTTCTTGTGAAATTTTGGCCCTCAACACTTTTTTTTTTTTTAAATTATCGTCATTGAATAGTATCTTGAATTGTTATGAGGTATATTGTTCAAGAGAAGGGAGTAGGACTCCATGGAATATAATTGGAATTCGAATATTTATTTAAATTTTCGTTTAATTGCATATTTCATATTGAGGTTAGGGATTTTTTAGAATGGAAAGAAGAAATGAAAATTTTAAAACATATTTTTACAAAAATATATCAAATTTACTTTAATTTGCAAAATATCCATATACATCATAGAAAAATAAATAAATTTGCTAAATATTGTGCTCATTTAAGGTTCATTCCCAAAAGAGTTACAATTAATATTTATTGGACTGAAATTCACGTTTCTTAAAAAAAGAATTAAATAAAATTCACGATTTTATGTACTAATTTATTATGAGTGTTCAATTTTATTTTAGATTTCATTTTGCAAATTCACTACAATTTGTAAATTTTTGATGTTACCTGATGTTCTAAGTATACTATACATTTATACAAACTAAGTTTTCTTATTAAATTATAGGCGAAACTACAATGTTAGTCCCTTAAGTTTACTCTCAGAGCACAATTGGTCTTTTGAGTTTCAACTAAGCACAGTTGGTCCCTCAAGTTTAAAAAATGAGTTGTATTAGTTCTTTTACTAACTGCTGTTAGTGGTGTTACTAACGGAACAATGACTTGGCATTTTTTTAATGACATGACATTTTTGAAATTAAAAAATTACAATTACTAGTTTCCACGAAAGATTTTAGCAAACTAACCCGACTGAAATTAAATTTAAAATTATAACTTGGTTTCAAATTAAATCCCATTCATTATCTAATTTTTGTTTCACAAACGCACAATGACGTGAAAGAGAGAGAGAAGGGGGAGAGAGAGATTGACAGACCTCAGCCTACTACGACACCGCCTCCCTCTGCTGGTGACAGCGGCCTCTTGCCTCCAAGCAACGCGTCCTTCTCAGCCACTAGGGTCTTCTTGCTAGCACAACCACCAATACCTCGCCCTCTTTGAAAAGCCTCTCAACCTCAAGTATTGCTATTTTCTCTCTTCACCAATGTGTTGTCATGTTGAATGTTCTATTCATAGGAGCGTTTCTATTTATTAATAATTTTGAATGGATATTTTTAACTAAATTCAAAAGATTACATTTGGTTTTGCAATTTTTTTTATTAACTATGTTTGTGTTCTGGAAATAAGGCATGAAGTTTAGAGCTTGCTAAGGCCCTGTAAACAACTTCCAAAAACACTTGGAAAAACTATAAAACAATTGAAGGGGACTACCTTGTAGACACCGCATTTTGTATCCCTTACAACTCGGATTCCAGTTATGATGCTAAAATTCTAAGGCCCAAGGTTGGTTTAGGGCCCAATTAGATTCTAAATTGACTTAAGAAATGTTAAAATGAAAAATATAACTTTTTATGAGCAAATAAATCTATTTTTAAAAAATAAAGGCCAAAGAAACTCTCAGCCTATGTACGCATACACGTGTATGCATACGCAGGTCTGATGCATGCGTACACAGGCACGGACCTGCGTATGCAACTACGGTTCCAGAGAGCTATGAAAGACAAGTTTTCTGCATTAAAGCTGAGATTTGGAATGAATCCCACGTCGTCTGGGAGCCATTCCGAATTTCCATTTTTCAACTATATAAAGCCTTACATGGTATATTTCAAAGGAGACAGAGAAAATCCTAAGGGAAAGCATAAGATTCATTAGAAATAGTGAATCAAAGAGGGAGTTTCTCACAAAATATTCTCAAGTCAATATTTTCTGATTGGGGCCTTTTCTGGCCTTGATTTTTGAGTTTTAAGATTACTAATCACTTCCTTGTTTGATTATGAATAGATTTGACTAAGGGGAACATTCAAAATCAAGCCTAAGAGCTTTTGTTTTGAGGTATTGAGTTTTAAGATTTTCTTTTCTTTTCTTCATTTTAATTCTATTTTAATTTGTTTTCTTGCTCTGTTTATATCTTAATATGTTTGTTTAGCCTAGGGTTTAGTAGTTTCTATGTTTTAAAGCATGTTAGGTTGTTAATTTCTTTAGTTTTTGTCTTTGCTCTATTTTCTGTCTTAAGTTTCTAGGTTAGGGTTCTTGGGGCATGCCTGCCCACGCATAATTCTGTATGCGCATGTAGACTCGAAGTATGCGTATGTAGGCTTATGTATGTACATGCATACTTCAACTTAGAAACTCTAATCAGAGTTTTTCTGCTTCTATTTCTTTGTTTCTTTTACATCTTATGCCTCTGTTTTGTCTTGTTTTTATTTTCTTGAGTTGTTTCTCTGTTTATTTGTTTGTTTGTTCTTAACATGATTAGATTAGGGTTTTCTCTTATGTTTTCTTTGTTTTACCATGAACATGCACATGATATGTCCATTCATTGATGGATAGGTGTTGTGATGCAATAAGGTAAGTAAGGTAAGTCATGCATTCACATGAACATGCATTTGTTTGTTATAGGAGCATTATCTTCTTTTGATGGGTATGTATATGCAATGTTACATGCCATGATTTGAATAGGATAATATGTTTGATTGCTGCCATGTTTAGTTTCTACCATGATTTGTTTGCTGCCTTGGATGTAATGAGATAGGAACATGCTAGGGTTTATGATGACATGATGCCATGACAGATGTATGTTAGGGTTTTGGGATGATTGATGCCATGTTGTATTCTTAGATGTATGCTAGTATGTGCGTGAGTTAGAATGACAATGTTAATTAAGCCTTTAATAGGATAAGACGTAATACAAAATGATTGGAAGCTGACTCATGGGTTGGGCATTTTTGAGTGCTTGACACCTTCCCAAAATCATACTTAAACTCCAAATCCATACTCTGGTACTAAGACTTAGTTCTTCCATGTAAGGGTGCTATTAAATGGTTCCTAGACTTAATCTAGGTGGTAACTCCAATCTTTTCTCCGCCCTGGTCCACTTGGTCGAGGCGTACTCCTCATTTCCTAGGCAGGAAGCGGTTGTGCTCACATACCTATATTTACATTCCTAATTATAGTTGAATTTTTAATATGTACAATAGTATAATGCAAATGAGTTATAATAATGTACATTATGTTTTACACTTTTTCTTCTACTTGTGCAACCCAATTTTGGTATCTCGCCAACCCTTAGGTGTTATTCTTTTTCCTCTCTTTTTGTGGCTGTGCAATTCATTTAGGACTTGTATGAAATTTCATGTGTTTATGTCTTTGTCAAATTATATAGTGTAATTTAATATTTTTCCTCTCTTTTTTTGAAAATATAAACTGTCAGATTATTTTATGCAAATATATTTGTGTAGCTCAGAAAAGATTATTTTAGAATAAATCTATACATGTCAATACCACATCTCAATAGTGGTAGACCCTTTGTGGCTGTGCAATTCTTTTAGGACTTGTATGAAATTTCGTGTTTTGTGTCTTTGTTAGATTATAAAGTGTAATTTTATATTTTTCCTCTTTCTTTTGAAAATAAAAACTGTCAGATTATTTTATGCAAATATATTTTTTGTAGCTCATAAAAGTTTATTTAGAATAAATCTATAAATGTCAATACCACATCTCAATAGTGGTAAACCCTTTGTGTTTGTTAGTGAGTTAATACTACACAAGGAGAAGGACCACATATTGTTTATTGTTTAATTTATGTTACGTTCATGCATAGTATTAGATAGAATTCCTTTCTTGTCAAATAGTTTAGCCCTTTTTCAAATAATTCATTGTTTAAATGGTAGAATAGCTTTAAAAAAAAAAAAAAAAAAATTAGCCCTTTGCACTGTCAGTTTTTATCAATTAATTCCTTGCTTTTGTTGTAGGGATGGATGTTGACACCCCATTTTGCAACCCGTATTTAACTTTACATGGAGGTTAAAAGGGTAATTTCATCTTGGACATATGCATCTTAATTCTGATCATTAGATCCTTAATCTCATTTTACCAAAATGATCTTGATGTTATAACGATCAAATCGACTAGTCATAAGCCCTAATCAGACCATCAGATTGAAAGTTATCATCAAATTAAGTTTTAATAGCCGAGATGCATTATCACAAATTGAGTCCGACTATATGTGATTATGAACAATTGATTTCAATTGGTTATAAGTATAATCAATTTGAGAACGATGATGTGTCATAATTTGATTGGTTAGGACTACATTTTATGGTAGGGTTGCACACATCTAATTAACTAGATAGTTAAACATTAATTATTCAATGAGTAATTTGCACAATTATCTTTTAATTAGGATAAATTTGGAACCAATTAAGTCTGAAATGGGAGTGATTGAAGCCATTTAATGTTAATTGGGAGCTAATTTGGGACCTATTAACGTTAATTGTATTGAAACCATTTTCTAACGAATGACCTCTGCTCACTATTTCATCAATATCTCTCAGAATATTTTGAATTCCTTCATCAATCATTTTCTAACAAATGACTTCTGCTCACTATTTCATCAATCATCAATCAAAATTTTCAATTCCTTCAAAAAATTCAAGATTTTCAAAAAAAAAAAAAAAAATTCATCAATCAAAATTTTCAATTCCTTCAAAAAAATTCAAGATCTCCAAAATTTTCCAAAAAAAAAAGTTCATCAATCAAAATTTTCAATTCCTTCACCAAAAAAAAAAAAAATTCTTCATTAAATTCTTCTTCAGGAACAGAAAGCTATGATCCTCTTCCACGTTCTCCAATTATGCAACATCAAGTCAATTGTCCACCCTCAGCATTCTTCGAAGCATGGAGTATGTCCCAAACTAGGGGCATTCGTCAGGTATGCCAAATTCTTTTCAATGAATAACTCTGTTACTAATTGAAAATATTTATTTTGCAGGTACTAGGGTAAAAAGCCCACACACATTGGTGTGAGCTAAAGCCCAAAAAACCCTTGGTCCTCTGAAAACATGAGCCAAGATCCAAAAATCCTAGGCCTCTGAAAACATGGGTCAGGATCTAGAAACTTTGGTCCTCTGAAAACATGAGCCAAAACCCAAAAAACCCTTGGTCCTCTGAAAACATAAGTCAAGATCCAAAAATCCTAAGCTTCTGAAAACATGAGCCAGGATCCAAAACCTTTGGTCCTCTGAAAACATGAGCCAAATCCCAAAAAACCCTTGGTCCTCTGAAAACATGAGCCAAGATCCAAAAATCTTAGGTCTCTGAAAACATGAGCCAGGATTCGGAACCTTTGGTCCTTTGAAAACATTAGTCAAAGCCCAAAAAACCCTTGGTCCTTTGAAAACATGAGCCAAGATCCAAAAATCCTAGGTCTCTGAAAACATGAGCCAGGATCCGGAACCTTTGGTCCTCTGAAAACATGAGCCAAGATCCAAAAATCTTAGGTCTCTAAAAACATGAGCTAGGATCCAGAACCTTTGGTCCTCTGAAAACATGAGCCAAAACCCCAAAAACCCTTGGTCCTCTAAAAACATGAGCCAAGATCCAAAAATCCTAGATCTCTGAAAACATGAGCTAGGATCCAGAACCTTTGGTCCTCTGAAAACATGAGCCAAGATCCAGAACCTTTGGTCCTCTGAAAGCATGAGCTAAAGCCCAAAAATCCTTGGTCTTTTGAAAACATGAGCCAGGATCCGTCGTCCTCCAAATAAGCATATCTTGTACTCATTCAAAAACACAAAAAAAAAAAAAAAAAAAAATTGCATGCATGAACTACATTTGGACCTAATCCCCCTACCAAGAGGTACGTAGACAATCTCCCTTGAGATTCGGTCCACATTTTGATCCACTACATGACCATCTGCATTTTTATCTACATGCATTCACCATTGTTAAATACTAATTGCAAAGTTAGGTATCTCTTTCATACATTGACATTCGCTTTTCAAGCTCTGCCAATGAGGGGCATTCTGTTGACACCCCATTTTGCAACCCGTATTTAACTTTACATGGAGGGTAAAATGGTAATTTCACCTTGAGCATATGCATCTTAATTCTGGTCATTAGATCCTTAATCTCATTTCACCAAAATGATCTTGATATTGTAACGATCAAATCGACTGGTCATAAGCCCTAATCAGACCATCAGATTGAAAGTTATCATCAAATCAAGTTTTAATGGCCGAGATGCATTATCACAAATTGAGTCCGATTATATGTGATTATGAACAATTGATTTCAATTGGTTATAAGTATAATCAATTTGAGAATGATGATTTGTCATAATTTGATTGGTTAGAACTACATTTTATAGTAGAGTTGCACACACCTAATTAACTAGATAGTTAAACATTAATTATTCAATAAGTAATTTGTGCAATTATCTTTTAATTAGGATAAATTTGGAACCAATTAAGCCTGAAATGGGAGTGATTGGAGCTATTTAATGTTAATTGGGAGCTAATTTGGGACCTATTAATGTTAATTATGTTGAAACCATTTTCTAACAAATGACCTCTGCTCACTATTTCATCAATATCTCTTAGAATATTTTGAATCTGTAAATGAGGTTAATTTTCCTAGAAACTAGACATCCGGGGCTTCAATTTGAGAACAAGAATGAGACAATTTCGATCAGAATTAAGTCAGATATGATTTTTCGAAGTTGGCTCTACAGGCTGTTACAGCAGCTATGGGAAAACCGAAATTTACTTGCTCTTCACTGTCATCAATCTCCACATTTAATGCACCAGATTTCCCCAAAGGCTAAAATGAGGTCTAGGTTCATGACTTTTTATCAACCCTCATTAAATAGCATTCCATTCATATTTCCTCCACTACTACTATATAAACCTCACTCTCCTTCATTCCAAAAGACACACAAAAACCCCCTCTCTTCTCTTTTCTTGAGTTTTAGTGAAGTTGAGTAGTCTTGTCATATCTTGGTCTTCTTGAAACTCAAGGTATTGAGTGAGACTCACTCTCTCTCTTCTAGCTCTTCTTTTCCTTCACCCTTAGGACCTCTATCAAGAGTCTCCTCCTCCACCATATGTATCTTGCATGAAGGTATAATTATTTTCCCTAATTAGTTTTTTATGTTGCCATGATGAGAATTTAGGATCAAAGCATGATAGTAATTATTTAAATTCTCTTGAATATATTTGAATGTTCTTAAATGTTCTTATGTGTTCATTACATGTTCTTGGTTGTTCATCACATGTTCATGCATAAACACTAGTTTTGATCCTAAATCCATATCAAAAATATGAAAAACATGTTTGTTTCATAATTCTTTCAAATCTTTGAATCTAGGATATCACCATACACACACATTCACTAGAATTTATTTTTCAATCCAAATGCAATGCTTAATAAATTGAATTAGGGTCATCACATGCACACACTTTAAATTCAACATGCAAATTGATTGATATCATATTGGATGATGTGTTATGAATGTTGGCTACCATAGTCTAGAAAACCGGTTTCACTGGGTAAGGTAGGTGTCTAACACCTTCCCACCTTGTAACATGGCCTCGGAGCTTAGATCAAGGGTTAGTAGATCAAATGCTTATCCATGTAATTTTCAATTTCTAGATTGTAATTAAGAAACAAAGCAATGTACTTTATCTTAGATTATACCTAGGACCAAAGCCGTGTAATTTTTCTAGGATCAATGTAAATTCAATTTCAAATTAATAAAATGAGGAATTTTTCAATTATGGTTTTCTTATTTTTCCAATAATTAAATACGTGGCGACTCCATTGTAAAACCCTTAATCTAAAAGGGAAAAATATAATTAGTCGAACCTCCATTTTGAGAGGCAATAACACGACTCCACCCATTCACATTGGTTTGGCCCAACATCTTATAAAAACGGGCCGGGGGCACGGTCTCTCACAAGGGATGGACGACTTTGACTTCACAATCACCTTTTACTATTGGGAGAAGATTAGGAATAATCCATACAGATACAAAGGAGGGGAGGTAAAGATATACGAAGACAATAATTCCGATGAAATGTTATTTGTTGAGATATGGAATAAGGAAAATAATTTTGAGTTTGGTGAAATTGATGTATTTATGTACAGAGTGTCTACTATGCCATTTGCAGGTGGTTTAAAACCTTTGGAGAATGATGTTGATGTAATGAACATGGTGAAGTGTATTAGAGGTTATAATGAAGTGGAAGTGTACGTAATGTTCTTAGATGATTATAAGAATGCTATTGGTAATAAGGGAGATGGGGGAGGTGGTGATAATGAGATGGGTAATTTTGATGAGGGAGATAAAGTAGATGGGGCTGTTAGTGAAGAGGATAATGCTCATAGGGTTCATTTTGGATGCAGTGAAAGTGATAACAATGGTATGTTTGCACAGTATATTAACAGTGATGAAATAGCCTCCAAAGTAAAAGGCTTACCTGATGATACCTTATGTCTTAAAAAAAGATAAGTAGGAAAAAAGATATGATAGAGTGAAACTCAAAGAGGGGAGAGAGGGAAAGGCCGGTGCAGGTGGAGTTAGTCCTAGTAGGGTTGGTGGAAGTGGGGTTGATCCTAGTAAGGCTGGTGCAAGTGGTGTTGGTCTTACTGGGATTGATGCAAGAGGTGTTGGTTCTACATGGGTTGATGCAAGTGGGGTTAATCCTAGTGCAAGTATGCTTTTTGCATTTGGAGCTGATGATAAGGATGAAGATAAGGAGGAGTCAGAGACGTCTGAAAGTCTAGTTAGTTCACCTGATGGTGAAACTAGGCCTAGGTATCCTCAATACCATCCACTAGAGTCCTTTTTTTAGGTATACTTGGAACTTGAGATGCAATTTGTCACCAAAAAGGACGTCATGGATGCTATCAAACTCTACTCTATTTTCAAAGGCGTTCCAATAAAGTTTATAAAGAATGTTAAAGTAAGGATAAGAGTAAAATGCATAGATAAATGTCCTTTTGAGTTGTATTGTGGAAAGATGAAAGATGAAGATACTTGGATAGCGAATAAATTGAATCCATAACATAATTATGGGAGGCGATTTAAGAATAGATTTGCATTTTCAAATTGGCTTGGGAAGCATTTGGTGGATGATGTAAGGAGTGACCCAAATGTGAAGATGTCTGTTATTAAAAACCGAGTTGTAAATAAGTTTAAGGTTCATATTAGTAGGTATCATCTAGAGCAAAAGGTAGGACTAAAGAATTAGTGCATGGTTCTTTTACATAACAATATGCCGAGTTGGGAGATTACTGTGAAGAATTGTTAAGAAGCAACCCTAGGTCTACTACACTAATCTCTACCAACCGACCTCAACCACACTTGCAACCAAAATTTCAAAGATTATATGTTTTTAGCTGCTTGTAGGCCTTTCATTAGTGTTAATGGTCTGGGCACAGCGGAAAGTGTTGGAGTCGCCACCTAGTTATATGGTTTAAGAACCATAAGTATAGCGTCCTTTCGAGGAAGGACCTTTGATCTTACTACCAGAGTTTGAGTTTAGAGTTTAGGCATGCTCTTGGGAAGGTGTTAGGCACCCAAGATCGTCCAACCTTAAGGTTGGCCTCCCATCATTGTGTCATATGTCTTAACCTTATTACAAACTATCTAAACATTTGTATTCTAGACTCACACACACACTATCATGCATCTAACAAAACAACATGGCATCTTTCATCCCAAACAAAACATACTTATCCATCTATCCAAACAAAAGAGAGACAAACACGCAAAAGAAACCCTAGCATCCATCTAACTCAAAACCCTAGCATGCATCTAATCAAGGCAGTAGCCCTAAACATGGCAGCAAACATATCATCACACAAAATATATCAAAACAAAAAGAAACATTAACATATTAGAAACCCTAATCGAACATCTAAGAAGGCTCAACATAAATGCATGATCATTGTTAATGCATGACTTACCCTTCACTCCTCTCTCAGCAACACAGCACCTTTGGCATCAATGCATGAGCATGTGAATGAATGGCATGTAATCAAAACAAGGAAAAAAAACTAAACAAACCCTAATTCTAACATGTGATAACAAACAAGCATGTTAACAAGGTGAGCAAATATTTTATAAGGCTTAAAACATGTGGAAAGGAGGCTATGCAAACAAACATATGAAGACAGAAAAAAACAAACAAACAAAAATTAGGGTTTTCTGGGTAACAACATCACGTGCGCTAGAATAGGTCTGGGTAGTATGAATTCAGCCTGCGTATGCAAGCTAGATCATGCGTACGCAGATCCTTACCCAGAAACCCTAATCAACATAGAAACAGAGCGACAACAAAAAATGTAAAATCTAACAACCTAGCATGCTTAAAAACATAAGGAAAACCTCAAACTAACATAAACAAACATATATAAACGTAAGCATAAACAAAAGAAACATATTAAAACAAGAATTAGAGACAAAAAAGAGAAATAAAAGTTTAAAAGAGTACCTTAAAGCAAAGCTCCTAGGCTTGATTTTTGACCGCTCCCCTCAGTCAAATCTATCACAATTCAATAAAAAAAGTGATTAATAATCTTAAACTCAAGAGATTAGGGCTAGAAAAAATCCCAATCAAATAAAAATGACTTGAGGGTGTTTTGTGAAAAACTTTCTTTTGATTCACTATTTTTCTGATGAATCTTAGGTTTTTCTCGTAGGATTTTTGTGTGTTTTTTTTGTCTTGAAAATGTATCATGTAAGGCTTTTTATAGTTGAAAAGATAAGGTTTGGAGCGGCTCCCAGATGATGTGGGATTCATTTCAAACCTCAGCCATTATTGCAGAAAACTTACCTTTCTTGTGCTTTTAAAACCCTAGTCGTGTGAGCAGGATTGTGCCTGTATATGCATGCAGTGGCTCATGTATGCGAGCTCTGATCCACGTACGCAGGCCAAGGGTTACTTTGGTTAATTTATTTCCAAAAATAGTTTTTTTTTTTCTCATTAAAAATGTTATATTTTCCATTTTAACACTACTCAAGTCAATTTAATATTTGATTTGGCTCTAAACTAGCCTTGGGCCTTAGAGCTCGAGCATCATTGGGGAACGGGAGCCCGAGTCATAAAGGGTACAAAATGCGGTGTCTACAAATGCCTCTCTTTTGATTTGTGAGCTTCGCTAACGGAATCAAAAGAATAAGAGACAAAACACTTTGTTTCGACATACAGCTCGGGCCTAACCCACGCACACGACACACATCATGCAAACATGGGGCGGGATGCAACTCCGAAGAGTTGCATGGGATTTGTATGTCCAAAGTCCCACCTTTGTTGCCCAGAAAACGAGCAATGATAGGTTCACTATCCTAGAACCTGTATTGCCACTTGTAAGCAAATGACGAATGACTCGCTATCCTAGATTCACTAAAAAAAAAGGGTGCTCTTACGAGCTAACCCAACAAACAACAAAAGATATAGTCTCTGTGGTGTCCATTTGGGGCTCTTGCCTCAAACTTCTCTGAGTGACTTGTTCCTCTTGTCTTCTTCACTACTTTCTCTACCCTGTTAGGTGAGGCTCTTACCTTGGGTTGGCCTTGACCTCTTTCTCTATCACTATCTCTATTTTTTTTCTATCATGCCTGCATGTTCAATTCCTGGAGGATATGTGCATGAGTGAGATCCACTAGGGATGATGAAAAACTCACTGAGGATTAGATGTGCATGGAGAGGAATCTTCTACCTCTTGCTTGGAGATGAGAAACTCACTGAGGAGTAGTATAGATGTGTGATCCACTAGGGAAGAATATTCTGCTTCCTTTATGGTTTACTAAGGATTTTAAGGAAGAATCTTCTGCTTCCTTGGTGGAGATTTTTTGATATATGGGATTCACTAGGGAAGAATTTTTTGCTTCCTTACTGCGGATATTTTAAGGAAGAATCCTTTGCTTTGTTACTAGGGACTTGCTTTGATGTACTTAGGCCTATTGGGGAGGAATCTTCTGCCTCCTCCATAGGTATGATGCTTGATATGCTTGGATCATTGAGGAAGAGTCTTCTGCTTCCTCCATGGGGATGACATTTGATACATTTGAGGAAGAATCTTTTGCTTCCTTACTGGGGATTTTCTTTAGATGCTTGGAGTGTTGAGGAAGAGTCTTCTGCTTCCTTACCATGTATGGTGTTTGACATGCTTGATTCACTTGAAAAAGAATCTTCTACTTCCTTTATTGGGGATGTTTTGCTTTAGACGCTTGAAAGGTTTAGGAAGAGTCTTCTACTTCCTTACCGAGCATGGTATTTGACATGTTTGATTCACTTGAGCAAGAACCTTTTGCTTCCTTTACTAGGGATGTTTTGCTTGAGACGCTTGAAAGGTTGAGGAAGAGTCTTCTACTTCCTTACCGAGTATGGAATTTGACATGCTTAACCTACTACGAGAAGGTTCTTAAGGTGCTTGAACCACCGAGGATAGTTTGTGATGTGCTTGATCCACTAGGGATTATTCTAATATGCTTGATCCACTGGGGAATTTTTTTATTTTTGATAATTTTTGTTTAGTTGTGGGAACCTTGAGATGCCCCTTCCTTGAAAGAATTTTTATTTTTTTATTTTACTATTCATGATTAAACTACATGTAGTTTAGTGGTGAGGCCTAAACTATATGTAGTTTAGCCATCAGGTGCGTTCTCGCCTTTTCATTTTCTCCAATGGTTGCCAACTGTTTCTTCTTTCTTCTTCTTCATTCTCTTCATCTTCCTCACCCCTTCACATTCTTCATAACGCCTCTATTTTTTCTCCCTACAAAAACCTCTCTACCCTTTCTTTTCCTCACACCTCCTAACTTCCTCATTCTCTCAAACTCTCTCATTTCCTCATTTTCTCTTCCTCTTATAATCTTCTCCAATGGCACCCAAGGCCAAGAAATCCTCCCACGTCCTTACGGCTAATGCCTTATGTCTCACCCATTGGAGTGGAGCCACGAGGTTGGTAGGGCCTCCACCATTGACATACCAACCAGAGAATCACATTCCCACGAGTGAATCAATAAGTTTTTCATTTTTTTTTTCATTTTCAAGTTTCCCTCTGATCTTTGGCTTAGATGTGTTTTTTGCTATGTAAATGCTTGGGTTTTGCTATGGGATGAGTTTAGATGAAAACCTAATGCCTTAGGAGGGGCAGGAACATGTCTAGGATTGATTTTGGATGATGCCTCCTTGAAAATTTCAAAGAATTGCTTCTGTTTGTGTTCTTGCGTGCGTGGGCTTGGGCCTGCGTATGCAACTTGTATTCATGCGTAAGCAGCTCTGTTCTCGCGTACGCAAGTGTGTTCTTGAGCTTCTGCGTATGTGGGAATGGACCTACGTACGCGGGGTCTTGCCTGTGTGCGTGGGTTTTAACCCGCATACGTGAGACACCTGGCAGAAGCCTTGCTCTATCCATTTCTACTTCTTTTTTCAACCATTTCACCTCCACATGCAACTCTGATGCATATTCTTGCCATTTTTGCACCCGATTATCACTGTATCATTCTTTTCATCTTCATTCTCGCATTAAAACACCATATTTCTTGAATCTCTCTTGAATCATGAATCTAATGACATCTTTCTTTTTTGTAGTCGTTAACCCCTTATGCTAGTAGGGGAAGCACCAATAAGGTGGTGGAGTGGTTCAATTTGCTTGCCCTCGAAACTAGAGGCTATGTTTGGGAGGTGGGCTTTGAGCCCATCATCAGCTTTCTTCCAGAAAAGCGCTAATGCCACCTTGGTGCAGTGCCTCATTAAGAGGTGGTGGGACACTACCCACACCTTTCATATCGCTGATCGGGAGATTACGGTGACTCCCTATAACTTCTACCACATGATCGACCTTGGCTTCGAGGGGGCCATCATTGCTTGGATGGTGTGTTGGGTGTGCTGCTAAGCATTGACATGTTGGGGAGGAAGTACTCCACTGAGACCATCCGCTGCTTCGACTTGGTGTCGGATTACATGTTTCTTCCATAGAGGACCACGAAGGAATGTGTCCGTATGGCTAGGGCTTTCCTTCTCCACTTGATGGGGGGCCTACCTCTTTGCCAATGGTGGGCAGATGATGTCTTTAAGGTGGCTAACCCTCTTCTAGGATTTTAGGGAGGCACAGAGGGCTAATTGGGGCCAAGCATGTCTTACTTATCTTTGCGGCAACTTGTGGGGCCTTGGAATCTCCTTGAGGTCAACTCTCTTTTTACTCTTTGTGCTTCCTCTTGTAGCTTGTAGTCTTGCAAATTGTACTGTCTTGAAAACTATCATCCTGTATATATCATCCTGCAAACTGTCATCTTGCATCTAACTTGTGACTTGTGTTTTTTCTTTTGTAGCGGTGGGTTGTTAGGTATGGTCTCATAACTCTAGGCAGCAACCTAGTTCTGCGGGAGTTTCCCTAAGTGATGGCCCATCTTGCTAGGTTAACTTCGGATGAGGTAAGTTTAAGAATTCTAGTTGTTCATGCCTCTTCATGCATTTCCTTTTGAATACTCTTCTTCTAACCTTGTGTCATCATAGGTTAACTGGACTCCATGGGCTGGTTAGCCCCTTCCTGCTTCTCGAGACTTGGAGCTTGCCGCTCTTATTGCTTCATAAATTACCCGACCCTTTGGAACACTTAGATATTTTTTTGTTATCGTTTGAAATAGTTCAAGGATTACTACTATTTGGAACAATTTGAAGTATAGGTTATATGATGTTACTATTTAAACATGTTAAATGGTGCAATTTAATATGATTTTTATTGGAAACCTTATCAAATTATGGAGTTGACTAGTCTTTCTTTTAAAATTGATCAGTTGTTTAGATATATTGCTATGCCCTGGAATGGTTTAATTTGCAAGGCTCTTGTATGGAAGAGCAAATGTTTGAATATATTTGAACTATCCATATCTATTAATTGACAAATTAAATGCATCACAAAACAATCCGTAATAGCTAATACAGGTGGAGACAGTGGTACCGATGAAGTTACCATTTGTCTACTCCATGTCAAGAACATTATATGATTTAAGTGTTTCATTTTTTAGTCTCACACTTTTCCATCCACAAACTAAGCATAAGACTTTTTATATTGTATAACAAAAATATTTTGTTATTGATTTATTTATTGAGCTCTGGAGTTAGAGAGTGGCCAAAATGATACTTGAAAAAAATAATTCTAGTAGACAATAAATAATTATTTTGAGATGGACCAGAAAAATGACGAACACTTTATTTAGAAGACATTGTTATTACAACTTCTTGTTTTTAAAATTCCTTGAAGAAGAATAACTTTAAAAATCCACACTAGTGATTGAGAAGGTTGCGTTGCTGGGAGACAAGAGGCCGCTGTCGCTAGCAGAGGGAGGCGGCATCGTGGCAGGCTAGGGTTTGTCAATCTCTCTCTCCCCCTTCTCTCTCTCTCGCATTGTCGTGCGTTTGTGAAACAAAAATTAGATAATGAATGGGATTTAATTTGTAACCGGGTTATAATTTTAAATTTGATTTCAACAGGGTCTTTTTGCTAAAATATTTTGTGGAAACTAGTAATTGTAATTCTGTAATTTAAAAAATGTCATGTCATTAAAAAAAATGCTAAGTCATTATTCCGTTAGTTATGTAAGTAACACCACTAATGATAGTTATTAAAAAGACTAATATACTTCATTTTATAAACTTAAGGGACTAATTGTGCTCAGTTGAAATTTGAGAAACCAATTATGCTCTAAGGTTAAACTTGAAAGACCAACATTGTAGTTTCATCACCTAAATTATAATAATATGATGATTATAATAAACTAAACCAAGATTAAATCATATCTTATGCTGAATAGTTTTTTTTTTTTTGTGCATTGCACTAGCCAACTAATAATAATAATAATAATAATAATAATACCACTACATATCCTTAGTGCGAGGATCACTCCATAAGTATAAGTACTTGTAGGGTGTGAGGGGTAAGGGCAGTGGCGACTCCAAGAATATTTTTTAGGAGGGTCATTCAAATTCGTGTTGAAGAGGTTGATAAGGAGCTCTTAGTAAATAATTTTTTTTTCATCTTGATCATTGTGATAATATTGATGAGATCTTTCATAACCTATGATCCAAAGGAAGATTTTTTAAGTCAACACGAGTTCTTTTAGATAATAAATCTTAGGTAGGAGATAAATCTTACAGTATATGTGACTTCCTTATCAAAAATTTATTCATAGTATTAGCAAAAGAATTAAAGATAAATTATAATTTCATTGGGCATATGTTTTCCTAGTATAATGAAGATATTAATTATTATTACTAAAATTAAATCTTGTAAATTATCTATTCTCTATTACTATAATAAAGTTTTTTTTTTTGAAACTATAATAAAGTTATTAGTTATTGTTGTTAAGTGAATTTTAATTATTATTACTTAGGATACTCTAATTCATTATTTATTAGCTTT
The DNA here is from genome assembly GCF_001633185.2 of Quercus lobata. Lineage (NCBI taxonomy): Eukaryota > Viridiplantae > Streptophyta > Magnoliopsida > Fagales > Fagaceae > Quercus > Quercus lobata. The sequence goes on along the minus strand of NC_044910.1, from coordinate 20,892,628 downwards.
TGTTTTTACTCTTTTCAATTCTTTTATTTAACAATTGAACTCAATTGTGACAACTTACAGGTCATTGTAATTCATTAAGAAGAATTTTGTTGTGTTTTTTACATTATTCTATTAAGAATTCAACACAACAATACAATCATTAAAAAAAATGTTTTCACTCTTCACTGTCTCATATCCCACTTCCACTATCTCACACTTAATTTTCTTTTAATGTTTACACTTTACAGCTCATTTAATTGTCTTTTTCTGAGATTTAAGATCAACAAATTACTAATTTTTGTTGTTAGACTTGCTCTTTTTTTTCTTGATTTTTTATATCAAATTGGCTTGATGTTGGGTTTTTTCTTTTTAAGAAGGCCAAGATAAATTTTAGTATTGAATTGATTTGTTCTTTGGACTTAATTTAGGGGTTCAAAATTTTATTTTGAGGTATTCAAAACAAAAATATTTTAAAATGTTATATGTAAAAAAAAAATAAAAATAATAATCACAAGTCAGGGGGTTCATTTGAATCCCCCGAACAACATGTGGTGCCGCCATTGGGTAAGGACCGAAATTTAAGTTTTCAGGAGAAAATGTTACACATATATACGTTTAAATTAAGTTAGAATATAATTTCTATCTTATATCAAAAAAAATAATAATAATATTTTAAAAATACATATTATGGTATTTAATGTGCCCATATTCCTAAACGTAAAAGTAGTTAAAACGCAAAATCCATTAATCAAGGTGGTTGCCAAAACAAACCGCCGGCGGTCGGCCAGTCTTTTTCACAGTAATAATTTCTGAAAAAAGAACACCACAAATAGTAATTTTAAAATTTAAATAGTGCAATCACCACACATTTTTGGTACAATAGTTACTCTACAAGTATAAATGTTTATGAGGTGTGGGAGATAAGGACCGGAGTTCAAGCCTCCAAGATAAAAATTTACACACATATATACATATAAATTAAGTTAAAATAAAATTTCTATCTTAAATAAAAATAAATAAATAAATAGTGCAGCGCATGATTGAGAAGATACCATTTGTTTAATGAATTATTATTATTATTTTACTTTATCTCACAGTCCCCAAAACATTGTGACATCCACCTACTGCAGCTTTTTTTTTTTTTTTATGGGACCACCTACTGCAGTTGTCTCTTAGAAAGTCGTGCCACTTTTAATTCTGTGCCATTAATTAAGGGTCAAGCCTCAATTTGCTAAACTTGGAAGTTGGAATATCGCGGTGTGTGCATTACACGCTCTGACTGTGATGCAATGCAAGCAATTCTATCATAAAAGCATTAATTACTCTACGTTCACTTACAAAAATAAAATAAAAAACACTTTATGAAACTATTTATATGCTGATTTGAGATTAGATAAACTTTTTTTTTTAAATTTTTTTTTATATATATACTAAATATGGGTCTTATGTGAGTCAATTATTTATTATTTTATTTAACTTTTGTTTTTTTTTTTAATTTGTGGGTCTCACACCTAATTATTTTATTTAACTATTACATTTTATTTACATTATTTTCAATAATTTATTTATTTTTTTGTAAAAAACCTATACAAATTAATCCCAAATGAACACTAAATTTAGAGTACATTATGAGATGAGAAAAAGAATATAGTTGAACTCGGAGGTAAGTATAGAATATTTGGAGAGTATAATAATTAGGCGAAAACACTATTTTTGTCCCTATATTTTGGGATCACGGTCAATTTGATCTCTACATTTTAGTAGCAGTTAATTTGGTCCCTATTATTTTTAAGTTGGAGTCAATTTAATCCCTATCGTTAACTTACTAACAAAAAATGACTATGTGACAAATAGTTTGTCTTGTTGGCGCACACATAACTAATATAATAATATATAATTATATATTTAAGTATTTAAAAAGCCACCTAAGCATTGTAATTTTTTTAAAAAAATCCATGTCAAAAAAAAAAAAAAAAACGAAAAGAGTAATTGAAAGAAAAAAATATATTATTTTTTATAACAATCCTCAATTTCTTTTGTATTCTTAAAGACTTTTCTTAGCTTCCAAACACTATTCCCAACAACTCAACAATCTAAAACTAAACACTAATCACACAGACTCAATTTTCTGTCATATTTTTCTCTTTTTATCTATTTTCCTAGCAACTTCACACAACTATCAACACCCCAGATTTAACCATTTACAGCCACCATCAATATCCAAACCATTAAAGGTAGAAAAACTCAACCACCCAAGACCGAACCCCTTAACCACCAGAAATTGGTTTTGCCATTTATAATCAAATAGTGCATTCAAAACCACAAGGCCTAGATCTATTTGCCAATATCGAATCCTAATCACCCATCCTGAAGTGAGTGGAGGTAGATATGTTCCGGTGAGTTATCAGAATGGATGAGACCCACTTCTCCTCCTTGCGTCATCCACGGCAGCGTACTCCACGTCCACAGTTCCCCTTGGGCATCTGATGTCGAATCCTCGCATGAAGCCACCGATGTCCCCTCTTGCTCCACCATGCTCAGCCACAGTTATTGGAAAAATAGATTTGGATTTTTGCTTCTATGTGTGAGAGAGAATGAGACAGAGAGAGAGGTGAAGAAGAAAGTAAAACAAGGTGCTACTGGAATGTTTGGTTTCAGATTATTGTATTGTTGGATATTGTGTTTTGTATCTAAGCTAAGAGAGTCCAAGGATGAAAAAGAAAAGAAAATAAATTAAAGATTAAAAAAATCATTTTCTTTATTTTTGTACTTTCCATTTTCCAATTAATCTTTTAGTTTTTTTCTGAAATGGATTTTTAAAAAAAAAATTAAAATGCTTAAGAGGCTTTTTAAATATTTAAATATATAATTATATTAGCCATGTGTGCACCAACAAGACAAACCATTGGCCACGTAGACATTTTCCGTTAGTAAGTTAACGATAGGAATCAAATTGACTCCAATTTAAAAATAACAAGGACCAAATTAACTACTACTAAAATGTAGAGACTAAATTGATTGTGACCCCAAAATGTAGGGACCAAAATGGTGTTTTTGCTTAATAATTATACTCTTTTTTCCTCTTATAATAGTAAGTTCTTCTATTTTTTTTTTTTTTTAAAAAAAAAAAAATTATTAGTAAGCTCTTTTAATTAATTTTGAAGTGGGATATATTATTGGGTTTGATTAACAGGTGTCTTTAGGAAAAATGTTAATAAAATATTTTAAGAATGTTTTGACAATATTTTTATTAGAAACATACAAAGATGTAAAAAAATTAATTTCTTTTTTCTTTTCTCATAAATTTTTTCTAAAAATACTAGTATATCATAAACTAATGTCTTTAGGGTATTAATTAATTTTTCCTTATAGTGTATTATTAATGTTGAGAAAAAGAAGTATGTATTTATTATACTCATTAAGTATTTAATAATATTTATGGATGCGTGGAAAAAAAATGACATTTACAATGGCCAAAATTGTCTTCTATGTTAATTAGATAGTAATTTCGGGATTATATTTCTAGAATGCTCGGAAGAGTCTTTATTAATGGATGTGAATGATTCATTTCTCATTCATAAAGGTACTTAATTTTTTTGTTTTTTTGAGAATCAGGTACTCAAATTAGTAGAACACAAAGTTATTAAAGCTTGAAAGATTAGTTTTCCAAAACAAAGCTATTTTTTTGCGAACGGGTTTGTCAAATTATGTCAGTGTCATATTGTGGCATGCATGCTATGGTCGGTTTGTCTTCACTTTGATTTACTACTTGAAATGTGTAAAGAATTAGTTTGATTGAATGCGTACGTACTTAACTTATCATCTAACTGTTTGTTTCCTTCTCAAATAATAATAATAATAATAATAATAATAATAATAAAAACCTAACTGTTTGTTTGTCCGAAAATATCAAGATCTTTTCAAATTATAATGACTTAACTTTAAACTAGATTAACTAACTTTAATCGAAAATAAAAACTGTTGAAATAGTTAATAATTTTTTCTTAAACGTATGACCAGAAAAAGTGGACACTACACGTATTTAAACACATGTTTTCAATTTTTAAACAACATTACATATATTTTTACACACTTTTTTACTTACATGTATTTTCAAAAAAATGAAAATTATTGTTTAAACACACGTACCAAACGGACCCTAGATTTTCAGAATATTTGCATATACTGTTGAATGTGCAAAGGTGCTTTTTAAAAAACTAATAAAAATAATATATATTGCAAGTAAGCTTAATTTTATCATAGAATTCCCCCCCCCCCCCCCCTACTATTGTGGTGTGCTTGATTGCACAACGTAAACGAAATTTGCATTTCGAAACAATATTTAACTAATATATATTGAACATTGGAATAGATTTTGAGACAATAGAATATATTGTGTGAGCATCAAAAAAAAAAAAAAAAAAAAAAGAATATATTGTGTGAGTATTTGATGGTAATAACGGAGGGGAAGAATTTACTTATTATCAATCAATGAGGACTTTTCAAGTGTGTATATATATATATATGTGTGTGTGTGTGTGTGTGTGTGTTGAACTTGAGTTTGGAGGGCCAAATACAATTACTCCTATACAAAAATATATTCTTAAACCATCTTATACATTACACACAGGTTTGCGACTGGTTTATAAATAAATTCATATTCTAAACATTCAAGTTACTAGTTAATCTTGAGCTTCAAACAAAAAATAACATAGGGGTATGGTATGGATTTAAGGTACATAACTTAAATCCATATTACCCCTTAAAATCAGAAAATTACTTGCCAAAAAAAAAAAAAAACAGAAAATTACTTATGAATAACCCAAATCCAAAAGAATTCCGAAGTGAAACCTTTCCATTACTAGAAACAGCAATTTAAAAAATGTATGTGGTGAAAGATCATGCAACATCATTTTCAAAGTTTCCTCATGATCAAGCTGAAGCATGGGATATTATTATATTAATGAAAGTTGGAAGTTTAGAATTGAAAAATGAAACTTCACTTAACACTCATTTTCCTTCAACAGTACTTCTAATTAATATGATTATATGACATCAATTTTCATAATGAGTAATTATAGATTTACATTGTACTAACAATATAAATCTTACATAATAAATTAAACAATTAAGTTTAATGTTGTACATATTTACAAAAGAATATTAGATGTTGTACAATTTTTTGTTGTTGTTGTTGTTGTAAATATGTATAATATTGTACACATTTATTTAGCTTGTAATATAAAGTTTACAATATAAATTAAGAATTTTTTAAAATAATTTTATTAAAAATTGAAAAATGAAATAGCAGTATAGAGATAAATTTAAAACCAAAAAATAAATGAACTTAGAAAAGAAGAAGTTGAAATGAAGGAGAAGATGAGAAGAAATTGTGGAGGTGAAAGTGAAACAGATGAGATGAGGTGTATGGTCTACCATTTTGTCAGAGCCAACCTGTCTGGGCCCCACATGTCGTGATTGCTTAGACTACATTTTCAATAATAGTATTATTATTATTATTTTTATTTTCCCACCTACCCCAATTAACCGTGGCCCTCAGCATGTTCATGTTCCATCCAGCCGGGCCCACCAACGTGACTCACTGTTTAAACTTTTACACTTTAGATACGAAGCCGACGTGGCAATGACGAGCACGGAACGATAGTTTTACGATACACTCTGATGGATGATGTGGTGGCACACGTGTTGGGCTTTGCAACGTACTCCCCGACAAAAATTAGCCCCAAATCAAGACCAAGATTTTCAACTTTGCATTTGCAATGTGCTTACCAGTTACGTGCCAATCCTAGATAGATAATAGATTGCCTATCTATGATATGATTTATCTGTCTCATTTGAAGTAATGACGTCAGACATGTTATAACTAGCAGATCAATTAATAACCATCTCTGTCCAGTTTGGGTAGCCCAGGAATACTAATCTAAACTTGTTTCATTTTATGTGTTTTCAGCATTACTTTTTATAGCCACACTTGTATCGAGCTTGTTTTCGCACTTCTTATTTTGTATTTGTGTAAACAGCTTGATTTCTAGGGTTTTTTTTTTTTTTTTTTTTTGCATAAAATAAGACCAAATTCTTCACTTGAAAGCTATCTTTAAAGTGTTTTGGGTATGAAATACTTGCACCAATCTCGTTTTTAAGCAAAAATCCAACTTCTGTGAAATACTAGGAAGCACAGACATAGACATAACATAATTATGGGTATATGGACACGAATATAATACAGTGATACGAGCAATTTTTAAAAATTAGAACACAAAACTATAAATACAACACCGGTATATTAAAAATACAACACAGATACAACGCTCTAAGTAAAATGTACGTACTTCCTATAGATGAAATAGGAATGCTCAGATACCAATATCTTATTGCATGCTTATTTTTGAATATTAGTGAATGTAATTGGAGTAGTTTTGACAAATGGCAACAATTGCTTCACAGTGGCAGTGAAGATTATTTGATTCATTTTGCTTATAGTTTGTTTTGATTTCATTGGATGCTGCAAAATGTAATGTTTGCACCATCCATCCCAATGATGGTCATTTACAAACATCAATTAATGTGATTCACAATTTAGTATACCATGCATGCATATATAACACAACTAACATTTAGTGTGTGTTTGGATACCGCTTATTTGACTAAAAATAATAAAAAAATAATTTCCAGATTACTGCTCACTGCTGGGTTACTATAGCTTTGCCTTAATACATGAACAGTGCAAGAGGCGTTGGTAAAAAAAAAAAAAAAATGTAGAAACGTGCAGATGCAGACGTGATCCAAATAGGCCTTTAATGTGAAAATCAGCAAGTGCAGTTCGTGTGCATGTACTCGAATGGTTCTTAATTAACCAAGATATGTATCAATTCAAGGCATTTTCTTGATACAGACTTTGAGGATGGATTGGTTACTTCCATATATATGCACCTCCACATGTTGCATTAGATTTATCCAAAAATAAATAGCTTGTTGCTTTAGATATAATGATAATCCAATAAGCTAGAAGTGGTATAGAATGAAGCGTAATGTAATATATATGATAATGATATAACCTTTCTAATTGAAAAAATCAAGACGTCTTTCTCGGTCAAATGAGAATATATTCCCGGATAAAAAAGGTGGGTGAGCGAGTTCATGTAAACCAATCAAACTAATAATAATAATAATAAAGAGTGTAAGCCAATATGGATGGTTATACTGCAAACGAGTAGTCCTAGTTTTTAAGTAAACAGCTGGACACCATTTTGCGTGTATCCTCAACTCAAGAAATACAATTTTTAACACCATCAATTATTGAAGGATATTTTTAACATTGTCAGCTCTATAATTTGGAATTCTATACTTTTTCTTATATGTTACAAGTTATAACCTATAATGATGCAGATTAATGTAGAAGATCAAAAGAATGACAGAGCAATATTATTTAGGGGTGCAACTGCAAATATCACTTAGAAAGGCAGTAAGCTCGTACTCTTTTTTTCATGCTCCAATAATCAGGCTTAGTTATTACTTATTCGAACAGTTTCTCTGTAAAAAAATTAAAAAAAAAAATTATGCATTAAAAAATTTGAGTGTTTTCTTTAAATTTTGAAGAGAAGACGTAATGGCTGCACTCTCATGTTTAGTTGCTTGATTCCTTCTTTAAAAAAAAAATGTTTAGTTGCATATGATTGTTGCCTCTAATGAGTTTGGAAGTAATTGGAACATGTACTACATTTCTCAAGTTAAAAGTTTGACATTATGGGTCCGTTTGGATTGAACTTATTTTTGTTGAAATTGAAAATTGAAACTGAAAACATTGTAGCGAAATAATTTTTAAATGTGTAAATAGTACTGTGAGACTCATTTTTAATGAAAAAAGTTGCTGAAAAGTATAATTTGTGGAACCCGTGAACAGTATACGGGTGCACTGTTCACAGAAGACATAGTCAAATGTTGCGGCTGACAAAAAAAAAAAAAAAAGGCAAAACACGAAAGTTGAAATGCAATCGCAGCTTTCAGCCCAATCCAAACACATACTATATAAAAAATAAAGTTAAAAGTTTGACACAAATACAGATTCTTAATTCCACTTTACACTTTATCAATTACAACTTGACATGTATCTTTTTTGTTTTCTTCATAAAAATAAAATAACCAAATTTTAAAATGAAGAAAAGAAATCCAATACATTGCATACTACAATCATTGGAGTATAAAATGAAAGACAAAAAGTGAGTTAAAGGATTTCTATTTGTTTGGCATGACCTAGTTAAATAGAAAAATTGGAGATAAAATTATTTGACAAGTTGTGATGGTAAGGGACATCGTAAGGGTATGTTTGGTATGTAGTAATAGATCGCATAATAGAATGATTATTCATGCGTAAAAATTATTTGGTTATTTGTTTGTATCTTCATTGCAAGAAATTATTATTCTTTAGGAATAGTTATACCTTAAATTGAGGAGTAACTATTTCTCTCTCTAAAAGGAATGTAATAGCTAGCTAACATATTCAACAATGTTGACATTTTCTCACCAAAATTTAAGAGTAATTTATATATATATATATATATATAATTTTTTTTTTTCATTTTGTCTATCTTCTTTTTTAAATACACTTTACAACAAACTTTTTCCTCTTTTTATATACCATTAATTTTTTTTTCATTTTTTATTTAAAGATTCTTTTGCTTATTCTTTTAAATACAATTTTCATTCTTTTCAATCCAAAAAATTATTTTGCTAATCAACAATGACTCTTCAAATAAAGAGAGTCACTATTCATGAGCAAAAAAAAAATCATCTATTTTAGAGATTCTATGAGCTTCACTTTAATGATAAAGTACCCGTTTGAGTACAATTGAAACACAGTGCGTTTGCGTTTCAGCGTTTTTTTTTTTTATTGAGAAGCACGTTTCAGTGCTTTCTAGTGGGTCCCATGAACAGTTCACGTGACCCACAAACCTCTTTTTTCAACAAACTTTCATTAAAGATGGGTCTCACGGCACTATTAACATATTTAAAAATTATTTTGCTATAATGTTTTCAATTTTCAGCAAAATAAGCGGTATCCAAATGGACCCATAATCTCTAAAATAAAGAGGATTTTGGCTTTAACTAAATGGTTGTAGATACTCTAGGCATAATAACTTTTGAAATTAATATATTTCCAAAATTACAAAATTTCATATGCATTATTCTTTACAAACTTTTCATATGAAATAACTAATTTAGAACCAAATGTATGAATCGGAAATAATAATTATTCCATTATAATAATTTTTATTTCTAATAATAAAGATTATTATTCCTATTGTAATTTTTATTAATGCATGCCAAACTTGTCCTAAGTTTAAATTTAATTATAACATATATATATATATATATATATAAAGGTTGTCAATCGTAACACACCTTGATGGGACCGACGAACTCTCTTGCCCAAACGACCTCATCAAGCATATCCGTCCACCTTGCCATGGCATGGACGAGGGCAGGCAAGTCATTAATAAGAAGATTCAATGTCTCAGACAGTTACCAATTAGTTGCCAGATCGTTGGAGGCTCATCAAAACCCACATTAATAAGCCCTGAGGTGTTACAAAAAGAGCACTAAAGCCACAATTAAGGCCCCAATGGCTAGAAACTATGAAGTTATATATACACACTCATTAGAACCAGACAAGGGACATACACATATGCCCAAAACTCATAAGTAGAGGTATTTATGCCCAAAACACATTGGTAACCACTTGAGGAACGCCTTACATTACATTTGCAAGTACAGTGACGAGGATTCAACTCTATCTGGACGACTACTGACGATTTTTACATCATCACACCTTAATAGTCATATAAAGTTTGCGGGTGACTAATTGCTAGTCCAATGATAGGGTAAGACTAAACGAGGACAATGATAACATTACCTTCCTAGCTAGAAGGGTAAAAACAAAAAATATCACGGGAAGTCACCTAACTACTAATAACATTTATAAAAGAAAAAAAAAATCATAAATTATTTTATAACCACTATGATATGATAGAGTGTGGGTAGTGAAAGAAAAATTATAAGTCTATGTATAAGTGATAAATAACCATTTATAGTCTGTTATATTAAAATTGTGGTAAAAAAAAAAAAAAGTGTTTTGTGGTCGGATTAAAATCAGATACAAATCATGTAATAGTTAGGATTTTTACACCATACAATTGCAAATCAAAGATTGAGATGAAAAGTTTCTTAATCTCGACATTTGAATTAAATATCTTTAAAGCTTCAGCATATTGCTATTGGACGGTGCTAGTAGCACTTGAGGGTAAAAACAGTGTCAAATTTAGTCGACGATGACAAAATAGTATTTGACACTAGAATTGTTTGAAGTTTCAACACGCGCGGTGACATGGTTTCCACTGCATCTACCAATAAATGGGTGAGAAGAACAACACCTTTACATACAATAGAAGACATGTAAACCTTAGCTAATCATACTCATAGCCCATAGGTTCATAAGCATAAAGTGAATGATTGATTAAAAAACAGAAAAGAAATAGTATTGTATTGCATTGCAAAAAGAGAGGCATATAATATATGCAGGGATTTTGGCAGTGACAACTAATAATGAACACTATATTCCCTTCAAAAAAAAATAATGAACACTATATTCAGCAAAAAAAAATAAAATAAAATAAAAAATAATGAACACTATAGTACGGACATGTTCATCGGAATTTATCTGGGAGACTGGGGGAGAGTTCCAGGTTCCAACTCTCCATTCGTGTCTGTCCTTAATGTTTCCCCAGTAGCCAAACCGCACCCACCGGTTCACGTGGATCAAAAGCCAAAAAATATCCTAAATATTTTAAAGTTGAAAACAAGGACTTATTTTCTGACCGGTTATTAAAAAAAAAAAAAAAAAAAAAAAAACAAGGACTCATAAAAAAGTAAAAGAAATCTGCAGTTGAAAATCCAGATGTCAAGATCTGGAAACATCTAGTTCCGAAATATGCTCGAACTTTAACACTTAACACGGGTATATAAACCTACCTCGTTTCGTTTTCACAACTCACTCAATCGAAGAGTACAACAAAATTGCTTCGTTCTTTCTCGTGAGCTTCCTTTGATTTTCAAAGCATTCGATCGAGGAGCATTAATTTCCTCGTGGAATGCGCTAGCTTCTTCTGCTAATTGCTTTTAAAACTAAAAGCAGTGATCTTTCACTCATAAAAGCTTCCTTTTCATAACTCATAGGAGTAATTCTTTTGCATAAAGCTTAATAATTTGTGTGAACACTTTCGACTCAGCAGCAGCTAGCGAGGGCTTTTCATTTGCTGCACCGGTGAGTTTTTAAAAGGAGCTAGACATTTTCTGAGTATATATATATATTTAGCTTTTGTTGCTGTTCTTCTTAAATTGTTTTGTGGAAATTCCAGCTGCCTGCGGTGACCAATATATTTTGAACTGTTTCTTTGATATTCGAGGTTGTTTTTTTTTTTTTTTGAAGAACATGCCCGAACTTGAATACTGAATATATATATATATAGTTCCGAATGAATTTACGTTCCTTGCACCTGATTTTCTCTCGCAGATCACGACGATTCGTTACCAAATATTATTGTAGCGAACTCTGTACAACTTTTTAATTTGATCAATAACTCTGTTTCTCTCTAGAATAACTCTACCTGAAAACCAAAATAATTAGAAATAAAGACAAACAAGTTCAAACATCATCTTCAAGTTCATCAAAAAGAATATTTTCTTTTTGCTGTCTTAAACCTGAAAATTTAATTTAAGGTTGTCCGAGCACTTTTTTTCTTTTAATCTAAACATTATCAAACACTTTATGCCCCTCTCTTTTTAATAGTCGGTTTCGTGAGATTTTCTATGTTTTCCAAGTTTGTTGTTATACGAAAAAGGTTTGTATCTAAAATCATTTCCACCGTTGCGGCTGTTCAAACCTCAAAACCATTTTGTTTTATGTTGCAGAAACCGACTGAACTTCGTGTAATTGGTTAATTAAAAAAAAAAAAAAACTTTTATTTTTGGAAATAATTGAAAAAACAAAATTAATTGCCATATCCAGGATTTTTTAGGTTTGAATTAATATTTCTTAGCCCCCAAGAAAACTTGTGCCGTAATTCTCATCTGGCTTCTAATTATGAGGAGGAGTCAAAGTTTGTGAACATATATAATATAAGAGAAGGAAAACAAGTTAAACAACCGAGTGTGTTTGTTTGGATTTATTTATTTAATTAACTGCGTTTTTCATAAATAAACAACGAAAGAGGCTTTTGAAAATTAAAAGTTTTTGGGTGCAATTTGTGTTGGTGAAAAAATGATGAGCAACAAGATTCCATCAATACAGGCATTGAGGTGGATCCCTCCACCACAAAAGTCACTTTTGAGGCGGACCTTTACTATTACTACCACCACTTTAATCCCTCTATCATTGAAGTCACATCGCAATTATCCGAATGTACGGATAAGCTTATGCGAAACTTATAACCCCCTAGGTTCTTATAAGAATCTCTCTGATGTCTTATTGGTGATTTATTTATTTTTTATCTATTGATTAAACTAAAGGTTCATTTTTGAATGATGCGACCGTTTGTACATTTTTAGATTTTGTAAAATTTTCATGTTGTTCTTAGTTATGTTTGTTGTTTCATTCTATATGATCAATTTTTTTTTTTTTTTTTTTAATATGTTGGGACAGAACTTAAGAGCTCAAAAATGACGGTCACACCAAAGATCTCCATCAACGATGGGAACCTTGTGGTCCAAGGGAAGACCATTCTGACAGGAGTGCCCGATAACATTGTGCTGACTCCGGGACCTGGCGTGGGGCTTGTCACCGGTGCTTTCATTGGTGCCACGGCTTCTGATAGTAAAAGCCTCCATGTGTTCCCTATGGGTGTTTTAGAGTAAGTTATAATGCTTTGTCATGCACTTAATGTAGTATGTGGAAATGCATGAGTGTAATGAGAAAGTTTGCTGTTAATGTTATTGATCTGCACACTTGCAGCCAACTATGCTAGTACAGTAGTTTTGAGTTTTAGAATCAATTGGTAAATGAACTCTCACTATTCTGAATTTAACCTTATTTTTATTTTTTATGCCATAATAAGACAATTCATTTGTCAAGTTTTAATGTTTAACATATGTTAAAATTTTCGAAGTATAACTGTGAGATTGATTTGTAACAGGGATCTTAGATTCATGTGTTGTTTCCGATTTAAGCTATGGTGGATGACACAAAGAATGGGGACATGTGGGAAAGATGTTCCTTTGGAGACCCAATTCATGCTCATTGAGAGCAAAGATGACACAGAAGGAGGCAATCAAGATGATACCCCAACCATCTACACTGTCTTCCTCCCTCTCCTTGAAGGCCAGTTCCGTGCTGTTCTGCAAGGCAACGACAAGAATGAGATAGAGATTTGCCTCGACAGTGGTGAGTAGACCATGGCCATAAAAATTTATCTGGTGCAGGCAAAACACACCTTGCCTTTCATACCATTATTTAGGGCCATACTTTCCGTTAATTCAGTCCCATCCCATCTGCCATGAAGGGGACTAACCAGTAACCACCTGTATGTGGGGTGGAGCTGTCATTAATGCGAACAAAATCAGACAGGAGAAACCACTGAATGACTTTTATCATTCAAATGAATCAATCTATTGGAGTTTATAGCATTTGCGGAAGAAAAAAAAAAATAGAAGGGATCGAGTTCGAATGAACCGAAACAACTTGTTTTTTGTGGTGTGATTTGGTTTTGCAGGAGATAATGATGTAGAGACAAATCAAGGCCTTCACCTTGTTTACATGCATGCTGGAACCAATCCCTTTGAAGTAATCAACCAAGCTGTAAAGTAAGTCCTGAACTTCCTTGAATGATGTTCTTGTCTTGCATTTAGATTCTTCTTTTTCCCCTCTGAAATGCTGTAAGCTAATTCTTTTTAGGATTTTTCTGTATTTGATATTATCCATGGTTACAACAAAAATGGTAAAAATGGATTTTGAGTGAAGATATTGTTTTTGCTTCCTACTTTCCTGTGAATGAGTCATGACTCCTTAATTTCTATTTGTTAAACAGGGCTGTAGAAAAGCACATCCAAACTTTTCTTCATCGCGAGAAGAAAAAGGTAAGAACAGATCTCTTTGTTTGGTTCCAGTCAATTGGAAATGTGCAGAGCTTAAGAAGCACAGAAACTATTGAAATATAAAATAAATGTTAAATAGCATAGCAAGTTTGATCGGTTAATTTTATAAGACATGTCTGAATGCTTGTTATTCTCAAAATATGAAAAAAATGTTCAATAGCAAAGCAAGTTGATCAGTCAATTTCATAAGAAATATCTGAATGAATCTCACTTACTCTTTTGCTGTTTGTATTTAGTTGCCTTCTTTCCTTGACTGGTTTGGCTGGTGCACATGGGATGCTTTTTACACCGAGGTCACAGCTGAGGGTGTTGAACAAGGCCTTAAAAGGTAATTATAAGCTGATGGCACTGAGTTAGACAGCATCAGTACTTGGGTAATTTAAATTCCAAAAACAACAATAATAGATGCTTTGTCACTGATTTCTGTTCTGGAACCAGCTTATCTGATGGAGGGACACCACCAAAATTCCTTATCATAGATGATGGTTGGCAACAGATTGAAAATAAAGCCAAGGACACCAATTGTGTTGTACAAGAAGGAGCACAGTAAGATCTCTCTCTCATATACATGCACATTTCAAGCGATGTGCTATATACATTATGAATTTCCATTTTCTTTTAACCCCAATAAGGAATTCTTGATGCTGTGATTATTGTGCCATTCATTTAGTTGATTTCTTGTCATGTCATGCAACATGAGAGACCTGTGGCTGTGAGGAATTGCATGATTCAATTATTCATTTTGAGTCTCCTATTGGTATATTGGAAGAGGAACAAAGTTGCATTAGAAGACAGCTCATTTGAAGTTTCAAAGATATTTAGTTTCTAGTTTTATTTATGCAGAACCTCAAGGGACTATTGTGTGTCAGAATACTGTTTCTTCGTGTTTAAAATAAATTCCCTAAGTTATACTTAAAGTTAGGCTGGATTCAAGAGATGTAAAGAAGTAACCTAAGGAACAACCAAAGAGTGTTAACCCAGTGTTTGACCTGTCATTATCTAGCCTTGTTTTTCTGAGGAACTTTTGGAATATGAGCTTTGCACTTGTGGGTTGCTGACCTTATCAGCCCATGGGTGAGAATTTTGATGTGCCAATCTATAAGCAGAAACCAACAGAAAAATTTATCTTCAGTACTTTTGCTGTTATAATACCCATTGGAGGCAACTATTTGAATCACAGTATTTCCAGACAGATTGTATATTTTGGCCCTCATAGTAATGCATAGACATTGCAGGACACTGTCTAATGCCTGAATCTTTTCTTGATTTTTGGCCTTAGCTTAGTCTAGGTGCTGTCTCTTCATGTGCACAGCTTGGTAGAGGTCAAGTTGTGAGGATGGCCTCTATTGTCATCTTACTGAAGCACAACCAACCACCACCACATACACCCCCCCACCCCCCCCTGCAGGCGCGCGCGGCCCTCTGTTCTCTCCTTTCAAGTGCTCATTGTTCTGATTAAGGCATTTGGTTATTGATTTGTTGGCTAATTTATTTCTTGCAGGTTTGCAACCAGATTGACAGGAATAAAAGAGAATGAAAAATTCCAAAAGAACGGCCAGAAAAATGAACCTGGCTTGAAGCAAGTTGTGGATGAAGCCAAGCAACATCACAATGTGAAGTAAGTACTCCAAGTTGATCTTTTATTTACTCTTTTGGAATTCTACTGGGGTGTTGCATTTCAGGTGTGTATCCCAAAAAAACTGATAAGAACTGCAAAGTATTCTTCTTTCCTATGGCCTTGAATACTTTATACAATCTCTGTTTGCTATAATCTTCAGATGCCTTAGCTAAATTCGCAGAAGCGATATTTGTTTTTGTTTTTTTTTTTTGTTTTTACTATCTTTGGATCATGTTTGTTTTTTTTTTTTACTATCTTTGGATCTGTTCAGACATGATAGCCACTCAAACAAAATAGATGCTTTTTCTTTGCTTAATATCCTGTAATTGAGATCTGAAAATTGAATTGTAAAAAAAAAAAAAATGAAGATATGACCACAATTGCTCTTTTATTTCATGCTTTATGAGCATGCTATCTATAATCTAGTTTGTGCACAATTTTTTAGTCAAATCATGGACGAGTGGAAGAAATTTTATTAGTAGCATGATCAGAATGATGGCAAAAGTGACTATTGGGAATTTGGGAAAGCATATATGTGGTGGCAAGGGATATGAAGTAATATGTTCAAAAAGTGGTTCAACCTTGTGTTAAGAATAAATAAATAAATCAAGGAAAACACATTTCCAAGGAAATAACATATTTTACTCATGAAGTTCCATTTCTATTACTTGTTGTCACAGGTTTGTGTACGTATGGCATGCTTTAGCTGGCTACTGGGGTGGAGTGAAGCCAGCAGCTTCTGGTATGGAACACTATGACACTGCTCTTGCATACCCAGTGCAGTCCCCCGGTATAATGGGCAACCAACCAGACATTGTCATGGACAGCCTCGCCGTCCATGGCCTGGGTCTGGTGCATCCTAAGAAGGTCTTTGACTTCTACAATGAGCTTCACGCTTACTTAGCTTCATGTGGAGTAGATGGAGTAAAAGTTGACGTACAGAACATTATTGAGACTCTTGGTGCTGGCCATGGTGGTAGAGTTTCTCTCACACGTAGCTACAGCCAGGCCCTTGAGGCCTCAATTGCTCGAAACTTCTCTGATAATGGATGCATTGCTTGCATGTGTCACAACACTGATGGGATCTATAGTGCCAAGCAGACTGCTGTGGTCAGAGCTTCTGATGACTTTTACCCTCATGACCCTGCTTCCCACACCATCCATATTTCATCTGTGGCTTACAACTCTCTCTTCCTTGGAGAATTCATGCAACCTGACTGGGATATGTTCCATGTGAGTGGATATTAATCATCTTTTGCCATAATTTGCTTGTTCATCAAGCCTGAATCCAATTATTTGAGCCAGTGTTTGAAAAGGGCATTTTGAGAATTAATGAAGCATGTTCATTTCTCATAGATCTAGAAATGAATATTTGATCTTCACATGCTTATCAGTACTATAAGATAATTTAATAATTCTAGAAAACAACATGATTTGCATAAACCAAATTTTTATATTTGGTGAAGGCTTTGATGGGTCAAGTTTTATCTTGTTTTAAATACCCTCTTGCTAAGCAATTTACCATGATGTTATTATCATCTAGTTGGAAATGAAGGAATACAAACAATGATCTAAATTTATTATCATCACAAGAAACATTCTTGAATTTGCAGAGTCTACACCCAGCAGCAGATTATCATGGTGCCGCTCGTGCAATTGGTGGCTGTCCAATCTATGTTAGGTATTGTTTCAAGGAACTCTATAAATGAAAATAACTCAGTTACAATGTGAATTAGTTTTTGTGTTGTTTGTAACACATTATGATAGCTATATTTTAATGCAAATCTTTACTTCTTGTTAACAGTGATAAACCTGGCAATCACAATTTTGAACTTTTGAAGAAGCTGGTCCTCCCTGATGGATCAGTTCTCCGTGCGCAGCTACCTGGCAGACCCACTCGTGACTGTCTCTTTGCTGATCCAGCTAGAGATGGGACAAGGTTTGTTATTCTCTCTGTCATCTTCTTATTAACATGTTTGATTCTTTATCATAGAGCTCTCCTAGAGAACTTGTAGTGAACTTGTGTGAAAAATTATATTTGCAGCTTGCTCAAGTTATGGAATGTGAATAAATGCTCTGGAGTAGTTGGTGTGTTCAACTGCCAAGGTGCTGGATGGTGCAAGATTGAGAAGAAGACCCGCATCCATGATGCATCTCCTGGTACCCTTACTGGTTCAGTTCGAGTTGCTGATGTTGAACTCATTTCTCAAGTTGCCGGTGCAGATTGGAATGGAGAGACGATAGTTTATGCCTATAGATCAGGTAACTTTTCTTCTTTGAGGTGACCATTTGTGTGAAGAAAAATTGACCTGTAGGCGCTATTGTAAGCAAGCAACTGATGTAAATTTGTGGATGAAGAGTTTAACCAAATTAAGTTGAAGATCTGGTCCAAAATGAACCATTGTAGGGGATTTATTGAAACCATTGAATTTGGAATATGGTAAAGTAGCTCCAGCTTGGGGAACTACTCTTTGCAAAGGCTCTATTTGCGATATTCTTATGAAAGAGTTAATTAATTTATTAGAATCTTCAAGTGATACTAGAATTCATTAATTCAGTCTTATACATTTGCTCAAAATAAGGAATCTTGGTAAAACTTCTATTCTTATTCTTACAACATTCTGAAAAATTGAAATCAACCCTACCTTTATGGATTTCAGGGGAAGTGGTTTGGTTGCCAAAGGGTGCTTCACTGCCTGTGACACTAAAAGTTCTTGAGTACGAACTTTTCCATTTCTGTCCACTTAAGGTGAGTCTTTCTGGTTGCTCGTTTATGTCATTTTCTCTCAGGCTGCGCTTTTAATTAGAAATACTGAATTTGCTGATTCTCTGTGATGCAGGAAATAACATCCAGTATTTCATTTGCACCAATTGGCTTGCTCGACATGTTCAACACTGGTGGCGCTGTGGAGCAGGTTGAGATCCACATGGCTTCAGACAGGAAACCTGAGCACTTTGATGGTGAAATTTCCTCGGAACTGACTACTTGCCTCAGTGAGAACCGATCTCAAACCGCAACAATTACGCTCAAAGTTCGGGGATGTGGACGGTTTGGTGTTTACTCTTCCCAGCGCCCATTGAAGTGCAATGTGGGCGGTGCTGAGACCAGCTTCAACTATGACTCTGCCACTGGATTGGTTAATTTTGACATCCCTGTGGCAGAAGAGGAGATGTACAGATGGCCTATTGAAATCCAAGTTTAAGTAGTTCAATACAACGAACTTGTTGAGTAGCATGCTACCATTATTAGGGAGAGGTGATGCATGGCTTAGACTAGGTGACTAGGTGACAATGTGTACTACAAGGTGGAGTGAAGGAGAGCTTTACATTTGAATAACTGGGGCGAACCATGTCTTGTTGTTTCCATTTCTCTTTAATAAAAATGCTTATTTCTTTATGTGCTATAAATTTTTGGCCATGTTAAGCCAATTGAGTATGGTTCGCGGTTTGGTTGCAAAAGAGAATGAGGCAAAGAAGAAACCGGAAATATTTTGTGCCATGAAGAAACCGGAAATATTTTGCGCTATGGTTACTACAATTTTACTACATTGACCTTATAAAATAATGTGTCATCAATATAAATATTCATTTATGAAGTGGTTGAAGCCCACCAATCACATTTAGTACCACATCTATTTGTATGTTTAGTCATCAGTCATGGATACTGGGATCAAACTTACCTTATAGCTGTCTTGTAGCACTGATGCAACGAATGGAAGGAACAAGATAAATAAGAACAATATACATGTTCAGGAATTATTGAGTGCTCAAATTGTAAACTTGGGCAATAAAATAATCCGTGCTTGGAAATTTTAGTTTTTTTTTTTTTTTTTTAATTATTATTTTTTTAAATTTTAAATTTTTATGTTTCATTTACATCAAATAAATGAGGAGAAAAAGAAACCAACTATACCATGAGATTACTGATTGTCGGAAATTAGGAAACACTTTTGAGCACTCTGAAATATGATTTGTCAATGGATGCGGCTTACTTGATGCCAATCTAAAAATTACAACTTCTCTATACAAAATTGTTGATTAATTAATCTCTCTCCAGGTGTTTTCTGTCTATGCTTGCAAAGCAAGTTGGACCTCATACAAAAGTCTTGGCACATAATGGAGTGTTCTGCTTTTATAGAGGCCATAAATAAAATGATAAGTAGCTCAAAAAATGTAATAGATGTTCAAAATATTGATGTTCACCAGAAATCCCTACAAGAACAAGTTCCATTGATGAATTTATGGAATCGAATCCAGTCCCTAATATTGATTTCCCGATCATATATTTTGCTGATAATCGTTGTCACTTCATGGCAATCCCCACAAATTCTTAGATTCTTTACGGCCCTAATTGTAGCAGGTGCTTTACTCCTTAATAGCCCATAAGCAATGGCTAACCTCTCCCTATGCTCACCAAGGGCACTCTCCTTCTCTTCATGAACCACGTTGTGTAATACATCTGAAACACACGGTTTGTGCTCATATTCAAGTATCCATTCTGAAATCTCTCTCAAAACTTCTCTTAATTCCTTTGGTCTTAGGATGGGACCAGTCACCCATTGCAAACACATGAACTAATCCATCAACATCAATGGAGCTGCACCCTGCAACTGCCTTGATGCCTATCTCCTTCATCTTCTTTCTCAGGTGGCTCATCTTCTCCCACTGAGAGATTGATGCATACAAATTTGAGAGGAGTAAATAATTATCTGCATTTAGTGGTTTTATTTCAAGAAGTTACTCAGCTACAATTTCTCACCTCTACCTAACATCATATTCTTCTTGCAACCTACAAGCAATGTTCGCCTAACTACTGGATTTGGTGGAATGGCCAAGTCCTCAACAAGATTGCAAGCCTCATCAACAAGGATGGCTCGGCAGAGTAGATCAACCATGCAACCATAGTGTTCCATGAACGGTTCAATTCCATTTTCAAGCATGCTTGACCAAAATCTCCAACCCTCTGAAACTAGCCCACCATGTGCACATGCTGACAAAACACCAACGATTGTTACATGGTTAGGCTTCACCTGAAGAGAAATCAGCATGATCATTTACACTCAGAGAAATCAAACGTAATTTGAACCTTTCGCAAACAAATAATTATTTAATAAGCTCACAATTGCAGTAAACCTCTAATGCATAATGCATTAGCTAATTTGCATTTAAAGGATAAATCTAAAGCTACTCTTTTATGTCGTTACCTTGGCTTCTTCCATCTTAGAAAATGTCTCCAAAGCATCTTCCAAAAGCATATTACTTGCAAACCCCATAATCATTGTACTCCAAGTTTTTATATCTTTCACCAGTATTTCATGAAAAACCTTCTTTGCTCTTAAGTTCAAGATCAGTATCAATCATCTGCTTCTCCATATATTCATGAACTCACTTACCAATATCTAGAGGGAAAATTATTAGGTACTCTCGGAGTACCATAAATGCATACTCTCCCCTCTCACATGAATGATGGGTCCCACCATGAATTTAATTAGTGGGACCCACCATTTATGTGAGAGGAGGGAGTACGCATTTATGGTACTCTGAGAGTACACAATAATTTCTCTATCTATGGTAGTTACAATGGGGATTTGTAGAATTTCCCACCCCTTATTTATTAAATGCTATTTATTCCTCCTTTGGCTCTTATATATAGTTCCTTCTAAGTCTCTTCTTCACTTTTACATTTTTCATCCTTCAAACTCCCTCTCTACTGAGCATACTACTTTCGTGCGCTCATCTTCCAACCCAGAACACCATTCCTTCCTAGGGCCCCTAGTAAGTCCTCTCTGCCTTTCCTTTTACTCTCTCTTCTTCTTTCAGTTTTCCATTGTTCTTAGTTTAAGAACCTTTGTCTAGTAATGGGCTATTCCCACCTTCTATCTTCAGAAGCGTCCTTGGCTAGCTTTAGAGCAGCCTACAATGTCCCTGGAGATGTTGGCATCGCCTATTGTCACGTGAGCGATATCGATCTCCATAAGCATACTGGCCTAAACACAGTATTTTTCCCCCTTATGGCCATTCTCGAGGGTGGGGTTAGGTTCCTCGTTGACCCTCTCATCATAGGCACCCTTAGATTTTATGGCTTGTGTCCTGACCAACTCCCCCCCAATTTTTACCATGTGGTGAGTTGCGTTAATAGGTTAAACCAATTGTTTAATCTACAGTTAAACCACCATGATATTAATTTCATGTATAGTTTGTGTGGGAACATTAAGACTGGCTACTTCTTAAAAACTAGGCATATGCGAGTATGGCTGATATCATGCCTTCCTGATTCCAATAGAAATTCAGTTGGGGAATTTGTTCGGGTGAGCAGCAATTGGTTTGCCGATGAACTCCCTTATCCCTTCTCACCGCGTGATGTTGGTCAATACTGAGAACCTTTATTTGCTTTAAGTTTGATTCTCTTAGTTATTTGCATATAAACTAATCAGTCTTTTGTTGGTTTGTTGCAGAAGGAAGAAGGTTTCAACTAGATCTTCGAGTTGTACATGTGAGAGATCTCAACTTCGTCCTTAGGTCGGAGATTTTTGTGCACATAGACGGGCAACTCTGAGCATCCCACTTGATTCTCGGCGAAAGCATTCAGCCAAGCGTTGTTGGTAGATAGCCCTTTGCTCTCATACATAGACGTCTGGCACGCAAGTTTCCTCCCCTCCTTACTGACTACTGGTGAAGCTCGGGACCTTGGCCTTCGTTATACTATCGTGGAGGACCTTGCCCCAGTTAGAGACAAATCAGCCGAGCGCGTTTCTCGAAGTTGCAGGGAGCATATTCTCGTTGAAGGAAATGAAGGTCAAGTTCAAGCAGCCAAACCAGAAGTAGCCGAGGGCGAACAGGACAACCCCGATCATCAGCTCAACCCCAACAACCTCAAGGCCAGGACCATACTCCTCCCCTTTCTCCCCCCCCCATCTGGCCGTCCTAAGAAGAAGCAGCATGTGTTGGACCAAACACTTAAGGTCTCTAGTGACCTGCCCACAAAAACTCCCCCTCGGCCATCAGGCGGGATCACAATACGGGAATCGGTGAGTGGTCCCCGTCCTGCTACCTGGGGCGGCATTGAAGTGGCCTCATCTTCGCGGACTGTGCCCAACTGGCAGCCTACTTTCACACTCGGCAACGGGCCCCTGCCAGCCTTTGCGAGTATAAGAACCTGGGACAAAGGTGAAGGAGGGCAGGTGGCGCAGAGCCTGGTGCACGGAGTGTTGCTGTTTGAGGATGTCCAGTTCTTCTCGGACGGCTCCGAGGAATCCATTGCGTGGTAGCTCAATGGCACACCATCGCGGTAATTTCTTCTCATTCCTTTTCTCATTTATTTTGTTGCGCGAGTGATTTGATTCGATTTTTTTTTTTTTTTTACTCCTAAGTTTGTTATTGTGGTGTTATCAGGCCGCACAAATAACCTATATCCTTGGTGAAAGGATGAAGGAGCTTGTCGAGGAAGCTGAGCGGGAGAAGGCGTTGAAGGATGTTGCTAATGCCACGGCGCGGGACAAGGGCAAAGCCGTTGAGGTCGCCAAGAAGAAGGCCTAATCCTTGAAGAAGGCCCAGTTGTTGGCTGAGAGGAAACTGGCAAATATGGAGGCCAAGCTAGGGGAAATAGAGCTAAAGTTGGTGCAGGCGGAAAGCTTGAACTTGGCCTATGTTGATGAAGTGGCCGATCTGAAGGCGGCCCTTGAGGCCTGTGAGAACAAGTGGTACAATGAAGGCTTGACGGATGCTGAGAACTCCGTGGAGTCTATTGTCCATCAAGCTCGGGTCCAAGGGTTTGAGGAGGGGTGGTTGGCTGCCCTTCAGGCGTTGGGAGTACCTAAGGATTCCCCATTGAGGAATCCGAAACAAATCCCACACCCGGCTCTTGCTCCTCCTGTTCAAAGCCAGGCTGACACTGCTGATGATGAAGATCAACCCAGCATGGGGGAGCTGGTGCAAGCAATTGACATCCACGTGGAGACCGTTGATCTCGAGGTCACCAGCAACCTTAATGCCCCTGAAAATGAAGAAGCCCAACAACTGCCTGCCGAGGATGTTCCAGACCAGCACGCCAATGATGCAGCCCTTTTCTTTCCTACCAACCCTACTACTTAAGTTTTTAACTAGTTTCTATATTCATCACCTTTTTCTTTGCGTTTACTTTTCTTTTATCTATTCGGTTTGCCTAATCACCAGGATGTGGTGACAGAACACTAATTTAACTTCTGTTTTTCTAAGTCTTACTTTTCTATGCTTAAGTTTTATTTTCCTAGAGTTACTGGGCTGTGGTAACAAGACATTTGTTTAATTTTAATTGCCTTTTGCTTCAATTGCTTTATTACTCAGCTTTGGAGATTGAGCATTCTGTGAACGATTATTTTATCACTACTAGGCTATCTTTTTAACACGTTTAACTGTGGTTGTTTTTGTTTATCTTTTTTACTCATTATTCCAACTAGCAGGGCAGTTCAATCATAGTGTGCCCTTGACTTTTTATAGGATCAAGTATATCTTTACATATATAGTGGTTGGGATAGGCTTAAAGAAATATCCTACGATGGAAGAATAACTCTTTGCAAGTTGTAATTGCCGTGCTTTGCCCAATTTAGAAAAAACATTGACTAGATAATTATGCCGAACCGGGTACAAAGTTTACTAGGTACGGAGTCTTCCATTGTGAGGAGCCGTGTAAGGGGAACCGCGCAAGAGCCTTGTTAGAAACATTTAGCGCAAGGTTTTCACTTGCCCGGTGATGAAAATCGAACCGAGGTCAAGTTTCTATCCTTGAATACATCTAGTGCAAGGTTTCCATCTGCCCGGTGATGAAAATCGAATCGGGGACAGATTTCTTTCCTTGGATTATTTAATGTAAGGTTTCCACCTGACTGATAATGAAGATCAAACCAAGATTAGGGTTCTGCCCTTAGAATATTTTTGATGTAAGGTTTCCACCTGCTCGGTGATGAAGATTGAACCGAGGACAAGTTTCTGTCCTTAGGATATTTTTTATGTAAGGGTTCCACCTGCCCGGTGATGAAGATCGAACCGAGGACAGGTTTCTGTCCTTAGGATATTTTTGATGTAAGGTTTCCACCTGCCCGATGATGATGATCAGACCAGGAACAGGTTTCTGTCCTTAGAATAGAATAATTTGCCTTAGTCCTCCAAACTTTCCTTGTATTTACGAGCCGAGGTTAATGAGTTAACAATGATGGAATTAAATAGACCTGCATGAATAAACATCATCTTCATATTAATTAATAAAACATACATATGAGATTACATCTAATTTGTACCCCTGTATACGGATGATCAATGATAAAACTTCTTCAAATTGTGGACATTCCTTGGTCGGGGTAGCGATTTTTCTTCTAAATCTTCCAAATAGTATGCCCCTATGCCCGCGATGGCGGTGACTCTATATGGCCCCTCCTAGGTTGGCGCTAGCTTCCCTGCATTAATATCTCGTGTATTCCCCACCACCTTATGGAGTACTAGGTCCCCTGCTCCAAACTCCCTTTTCCTCACATCTCTGTTGTACCTCTGAGCAAGTTTCTACTGATACTCTGACAGCCAAATAGTCGTTGATTCTCGGCGTTCTTCCAACAAGTTCAGCTGTTTTAACATTAACTTAGAATTCTTGGTGGGGTTGAATCCTACAACCTGGGAACTGCACAGGTTTATCTCTGCCAGTATAACTGCTTCCGCTCCATATGTTAGAGAAAAAGGGGTTTCCCTTGTGGACCTCCTTGGGGTTGTTCGGTATGCCCACAAAACGTTAGGCAACTCCTCTGCCCACCTGCCTTTAGAACCTTTTAACCTCTTTTTTAACCCATTCACAATAGCTTTATTGGTAGCCTCCGCTTAGCCGTTGCTCTACGGATATGCCGGGGTGAAATACCGGTTTACAATGCCGAGATTGCTACAATACTCACGGAAAGCTCTGCTGTCGAACTGCAACTTGTTGTCCAACACTAGTGACTCTGGGACCTCGAACCTCGTCACTATGTTCCTCCATACAAACTTCTTAACATCTACATCCCGGATGTTTGCCAGTGCCTCCGCCTCCACCTACTTAGTGAAATAATCCACAGCTACTAGTCCAAATCTTCGATTTCCCGTAGCTCGGGAAAATGGACCAACGATATCCAGCCCTCACTGCGCAAAGTACCAAGGGCTAATAATGGGGTTTAAGCTTCCTGCCGGTTGGTGGATCATTAGGGTGTGCTTTTGACACTGCTCACATTTCTGCGCATACTCGGTAGCATCCCTTTGCATTCGCAGCCACCAAAATCCCTGAGTCATTGCTCAGTGGGCTAACGAATGTCCTCCCATATGATTGCCACACACTCCCTCATGTAGCTCGGTAAGGAGTTCTTCAACCTTGCTGGGGTGCAAGCACTATAGGTAGGGTCTGTCAAAAGATCTTTGATATAGCTTCCGATCAGCTGATAGCCAATATCGAGCTACTATCTGGCATACTTTTTTTGTTCAATTTCATCTGCTAGCACTCGGTTTTCGGCTAGAAAATCGATAATTGGGTCCATCCAACACAATCCAACCGTTATTACCATAGAAACATTAACCCCTACATTGATGCTTGGTTCTGCTACCACTTTCACCTTTATTAGTCAAGGAATTTCCTCGGCTATGATGACGCTAGGGTGGCCAAGGAATCAGCATGCCGGTTCTTTCCTCGGGCTACCTAAATCAATCTAACTTTCTAAAAACGGTCCACAATTTGTTTCACCAACTGTAAATACTCCATCATCCGGGGGTTTTTGGCCTCAAAGCTTCCCTGCATCTGATTGACTACTAATCGGGAGTCTGAGTAGTTCCACCTCCTTGGCAACTAGATCGGAAACAACTCTCAATCCAGCAAGCAGGGCTTCATATTTGGCTTCGTTATTAGAGGCCTTAAAGCCCAATCTAAAGGAATGCTCTAGTTTTATTCCTTCCGGTATGATAACTACGATTCCAACCCTAGCTCCTGATGCACTGTCCACGAACACCTTCCACGGGACCACCTCCACAGAGCAAACCATCTCATTCCCCCTCTTTGGGGAAAACTCTGCAACAAAATCGACGAGTATTTGACCCTTTATCGAGCTTTTAGCCCTATACCTAATATCAAAGGAGTCCAGCCGAGTCCCCCATTTAGCTATTCTCCCCGTGAAATCGGATCTCTTTAGTAACGACTATAGAGGATACTCGATTAATACGTAAACGGTATGAGCCTGGAAGTAATGGGGTAACTTCCTCATGGCATGAACTAACGCCAACACCAACTTCTCTAAAGGTAGATACCTCGTCTAGGCGTCAATCAAGGTTTTGCTGATATAGTATGTAGGCTGTTACACACCCTGGTCTCTCAACAGTATGGCATTCACAGCATGTTCGGACACCAAGAGGTACATGTATAAGTCTTCTCCAGGCTCTGGGGCCGTTAGCATAGGGGCCTACGTCAAATACTCTTTCAAATCCTGAAAAGCCCTTTCACACTCCTTGTCCCATTGAAATCCTTCCATTTCTTTAGAAGCTGGTTGAACGGACGACACCGATCAGCAAATTTGGAAATAAACCGGTTAAGGGCAGCTAACATACCAGTCAGTATTTGAACTTCCTTTGGATTGTTCGGTGGTTTAAGGCGTTTTACTTCTGCGATCTAATCGGGGTTAACTTCTATTCCTCGGTTTGTGATTAAATACCCTAGGAACTTGCCAACTCCCATTCCAAAAACACATTTATCAGCATTGAGGCGCAGCTTGTGTCTTCGGAGTATTTCAAACACCTCCTTGAGATCACCAACATGCTGCATCTCTTGTTTACTTTTTACCACCATATCATCATTGTATACCTCGACAGTGCGCTCGATCTAATCTCTGAACATTCTCGTCATCATACACTGATATGTGGCCCTGACATTCTTTAACCCAAATGGCATTACGGTATAATGATAGTTAGCGTCAGGGGATATAAACGCCGTCTTCTCCTGGTCTTCGGTAGTCAGGGCGATTTGGTGATAACCTTGAAAGACATCCAAAAAGCTCATCCTTGGGTGTCTATAGGTGGCATCTACTAGCTAATCAATCTTCAGCATGGTAAATGGATCTTTAGGGCATGCTCGGTTCAGGTCAGTGAAGTCGTCGCAAGCCCTCCACTTGTCATTCTTCTTTTTGACCACTACGATATTTGCAAGCCACTCTGGAAAGAATATCTCCAGTATTGCCCCAGCTTCCTTCAATTTCTTAACCTCTTCCTTAACAGTTTTGACGTGCTCCTTAGCCGATCTCCTCAACTTCTGCTTTTTGGGAAGGTATAATGGGTCTACATTAAGCTTGTAAACTATGAATCCAAGATCCACCTCGGGCACCTCATACGGGCTTTATGCAAATACATCTACATTCTGCATAGGAAAAGTAACACCTCCACCCTATCCTTATCCCCCATACTTGCCCCTACTTGAAAACACCTGTCAACATCCGGTAATATTCTTACTCTGACTAATTCCTTGGCACAGCTAGCCCTCATTCCCTTTTGGGGCTCCTGTAATTGCTATAAAGGGACCTCCTCGGATGTTTCCTTCTGCTTGGCTTGTTTATGCTTCCAATCAATTGCGGCCACTAAACACTATTTGGCCACTTGTTGGCTTCTCCTTACTACAACGATGCCCAGATCGATACGGAACTTAACCTTCATGTGCAGGGTGGATGGGACTGCCCCCATCGCATGGATCCATGGCCTTCCCAAGATTGCCGTATAAGGAGAGAATGAGACAACCACTATAAATGCTACTACTACTTCCTTTCCTGCCATATTCACGGGAAGGGAAATTTGCCCTTCGAGAATCACCACCTGGCCATCAAACCTGACCAGGGGCATATCGTATTTCGAGAGGTCTTTATCCTTCAACCCGAGCCCTTTGAATGGGTCTAGATACATCACATCGGCCCTACTCCTTAGGTCTATCATCACCCTCTTCACTATGAAACCATTTATTCTGGCCGTTACCACCAACACATCATCGTGCGGCTGAATTTTTCCTTCCAAGTCATTGTCGTTGATAGCAATGGGCTCTCGTGTGAACTTCATCTTCTTCTCAGATGGTTGCTTGCCCGAGTAGTCTTCTACTGGCACTACAGCCAACACACATTTCCTCCTAGTCACGGCAGCGCCCCTTGGGGCAGTGTGGATGACCTCGATCACTTCTAATGGGGTGGGAGAGGATTCCCCCTCTACTGTGTACCTTGCCCGGCACCTTGGTTCCCTGAATCCACCACAAACTCGAATCTTGGATGTTTCAATTAAAAAAGGGAAAATTACTCTTTGCCCACCTGTAGTTTGCTCGAAAAACACTTTGCTTAGCTGTGGTTTAAAAATTAACACTTTACCTACCTGAGATAAGCTCTATTTGTCTCCCGTTACCCACTTCTGTTAAAAATATTAGCAAATTTGTATTTTTACTGCCATTTTATGTCTCTATCCTCTCAAAACATAAAATAAAAAACTAAAAAATCAAAAGAAAAAAAAATATTTAAAAGCTAGGCTTTGTAAAAACAATTTTACATTGGGTCACTGTAACAGTTTATGATCACTTTTTTAATTTGCTATATGAATTTGTAAATGTAACGCGGTCATTCTATCTCTTATGTAAGTTTTACAGTTATTGTAGTTTGTTTAATTTCTGAATTTTGATACCAAAAGCCTCTTAATATTTTCCAAGTTAGATTACCGCTATATGGTTGGACTTTATTATTTTGGACTTTGAACGACAATATGTTTCCTAGCATTATTCTTAAAATAATAATAATTGGTTGAATGCTAACTTGTAGTGCAGCAGCCATACAATGTTTGAAGAGGAAGAGGCTATATGAACAGCAAATAGAGCAGCTTGGGAATTTCCAATCGCGAATTCATGATTATTCTAGCCCAAACCCCTCCTTTGCCTTTTCAACCTCTGCAGCTGCCTTATTCAATGATAAAAAGTATTTTCCTCTTTTTCACAATGAAAATATTATAATTAATATTTGGACTTACGCTTAGTAATCATATTTTATATCTACTGGTGTTTTATACTTTCTTTATAAAAAAAATAAAAATAAAAAAGTTGTTTCTGTTTTGTTGCTGCATGGAATGATTTTAATATCTAAAGTTTCTTGTATATCAATGTTGCAGATGATATTGTCAGAAGGTGCAAAAGCAACTACTGAAACTGTAGATACATTGAGAACTGGAGCTGCTGCGATGAAGGCAATGCAGAAAGCAACGTATGTGTACTTTCGGTTCTATCTTACATTGGTCTATCGAATTCAAATTGTCACGTTTCTGAAATTTTGTTTTTACATTATGATAATGTTATTTAATGAAGCAATTGATCATATTGGACAATCTTTTCTGATCTAAATTAAAAGCTAAGTTTTAATTTTTATAAAACTTAGTTTTTAAATCTTCTTTTCTCTTGATTTTTTAGTTTTGTATGTTTTGAAATGAGAGAGACATAAAATGGTAACAAAAATACAAATTTATTTTTGTTTTTAATAGAGGTGGGTAACAAGAGATAAACGGAGTATATCTCAAGTGGGTAAACTGCTAATTTTTAAATTACATATAAGTAAAGTGTTTTTTTAGTAAAATACAGGAGGAGAAAGTGTAATTTCTCCGTTAAAAATATTAAGAAATGTCAATTTAGTTGATCCATAGGAATCTTGGTAATTATTTATTTATTTTTTACTTTAGCTTGATGGCAAGAGAAGTTTTTTCCCATTTTGCCCAAAAATTATTTGGCAAATTGGTTTTTTCCAAAAAAAAAAAAAAAAAAAAAACAAGAAATAATATTTAAATGAAGTTGTAAAAAAAAAAAATAGAACTTTTGATGTTGGGTGTCTTGTAAAGTGTGATGTTAAAAGAGATATTAGATAAAGTAGCTTTTTGAATTGCTAAAAACTAAATTTTTTAGGACCATCAATGCAAATGCTATAAGGTTGCATATATGCAACCTTATTGTAGCAAGGCTGGAAAAAAATTTTAAGTTTCCATACCCCAATGTTGCATGATTTTAAGGGTCAAGGAGGTAAAATAGAAATTGGGGGTTTTTTACACCTCTCAATGCTAGTGCTCTAAGTCCTTATATTTATAACTAACTGTTCATGATATTGTAAACTCAAATACTATATTTTATTCTCTCTCTCATGGGTAGTTTTATATAGGAGTATATTTTATTGGTTAGTTTATATTATTTTATGAGTTGTATATAAAAATAAGAATGGAGATGTTGGGTGTATTGTAAAGTGTGTTGTTAAAATAGATAAATTAAAGTAGTATTTGAGGATGTAAAATAAGTCAACAAATGATCTCCTCATTCTCTTTTGAGGTACTAGCAAAAGCTAGAGTAGTAGTATTACATTTGATAAGAACACGAGCAAAAAAACTAAAACTAAAAAACTTTCATGGATTATAGAGATGTTCATAAGAATCCAAGCAACTTCACCTGTCTCATTAGGAGGTAACATGGTTTTTTTTTTTGAACCAGATACATCTTCTGTGTTAGTTGAAGAAGAAACAACTATAGATTCAAGTATGATTTTCTTTCTTTTTATCAAACCTTTGGCAATAGAAAATGGCCAAAATTTAGGCTGTGTTTGGTTCGTGTAAAAACATTTCCGGAAAATATTCCATTTTCCGGAAATGCTATTTTCTGGAAAGGAAAATATTTTCATGTGTTTGGTTGCATTTCAAAAAATGTTTCGGAAAATATTTTCTGGTGTTTGGTTGTGTTCTTGAAAATACCATAGAAAACACATTTTCTACTTGTTGCTCACATTTTCTCACATATTCTCGGTTGCCAAATGAATATATAATATCATTCATTCCTCAATACAAAAACACAAACAAAACCCAGAAAAAAAAAATCATCAAATCCGGTCACATTTTCTCACAGTTTCTCGGTTGCCAAACAAATATTACAATATCATTCATTCCTCAATACAGAAACACAGACAAAACCCAGAAAAAAAAAAAAAATCATCAAATCTAGTCAAATTGAGAGAAGAAGGAAGAGAGAGAGGCGACTGGGTTCGACGAGGGGTGAAATCGCGCGGCGGAGGCGAAAGCGAGATCGGCGCGGTGCTTCGCGAGATAGCGATCGGTGCGATGCTTCGCAAGATCGCGATCGACGCTTCACGAGATCGCGATTGACGCTTCGCGAGATCGCGATCGACGCTTCGCAAGATCACGATCGGCGTGGTGCTTCGCGAGATCGCGATCGGCGCGAAGGCAAGATCGCGATTGACGGCACGATCTTTCTCCCTTTGCGCGTTCGCGAGATCATTCTCTCTCTCTCTCTCTCTCTCTCTCTCTCTCTCTCTCTCTCTCTCTCTCTCTCTCTGTGCGCAGGCTCTTCTTCCTCTCTCTTCTTCCTCTCTCCCTCTTACTCAGCTCTCTCTTTGTTTTCCGGAAAATAGTATTTGAAGGTAAAATAAAAACAGAAATCAATTTACACCCCAACACAGGACAACTGAAATGCATTTCTGAAAAATGTATTTTCCATGCGCAACCAAACACCCGTAAATACGGAAAAGCATTTTCAAAAGTGATTTTCACTCAAAACAAACACAGCCTTAGATCATTTGCTTTACCTGAAAACTTTGAAAATTGATTATTATCAATTGCATACGTCACACAATCTTCATCTTCCATTTGGTCTCTACATGACAAAAAGATACATGATAAGCATAGGTAGTTATATATCCAATCAACATATGCTCCATACCTATATATGCTTTATCATGTACAGTATTTATATATATCCATCCAATCAACATTTGCTCCATACCTACGGAGAATTCAAATCGCCCAAGTACCATTTTCTAATATCATTGGTGGAACTTGCATACGTGGTGTCTAATGATCTTTTGCAAAGTTACGTTATACATGTGAAAAGGTGGTTTTAATTTTAAATCTTATCCATTTCGTTATCTCGTGGTTCAAATTAAATTTTAATCATAGCAGTTTATACACAGTTAGACTTAGAAAATAAAATTTCAAGTGTGAAATGGATAGAATTGATAGCATTTGAATTGGAAAGGATCCTAGATGGGATAATTTGTATACTATAAATGCAATTGTCTTCATTTATTCAGAAAAAAAAAAAAAAAAAAAAAAAAAAAAAAAAACAAAACAAAAACCGCTGTCTTAGAGCATTGATTTTAGTTCATACAAAAATTCCTATCTATTTTAATAACATAAGAACTTATTTTTTCTATTTCAAATACTTATTTTTCAAAACATCATACATCAAATTATCTATTTTTACACTATATTTCATTAAAATATCAATTTTTCTTGACTTTTTTAATTGTTTCTTTTTCTTTACACGCACACACAACAAGTGTCATTCACTTTCTTTTTTCATCCTTGAGATATGTAAAGAAAAAAAATAAGCAACTTATAAATACAAAATGAATAGTGTCAATGTAAATTTATATGACTATTATAGTAAATTTGTAAATTTACACAATTATATACAAACTAATGTTGGTCATTTTTAAACAAATATGTGTAAATTTTATATATATTTTTATATTATACATAAACCGGTATGAATGCATATAGTATGCCAAATTGTGCAAGTTAAAACTCCTGTTGTAAATAATCTTGCTCTTGATTCATTCAAATTCATATCAACTGTTATATAAGAAAAAGAAATTATTTCATGAGGTGCATTCTTGTTGTGAAAGTGAAATGCACTTGGAAACTTTTAAGTCATCATAGAAAAATGTCCTAATAAATAATAATACCTTTTTAAGTCATAAAATGGCCAACGCCATGCATGAGAGCCATCCCTCTTCAACTAAAACCAAATTTGCCCTACCTTCCCCATACCTCACAAACATATTACGGCAACTTCATTCCACAATTAACATATTCCACATTCACATTAAAATTCTTCGGTAACAACAGATCATGTGTTTCATTTCCTCACTCCTACTTGTTAATTGTTACCGTTAAAAAAAGAAAGTTCACTGCAACATTACCTAACTTGTATATTGGACCATATAATATTTTGTGATGTCATGATGATGATAATGATAATGAGGATATAACACTGTCGCAACCTCTTGCATGTCATGTCTTATGTGTATGCTCATCAATAAAATAATGGATAAATACCAATTTTAAGTGATACATTGGTTATTCAAAATATGTAATTATCAACGGAAAATAGTGGGGTTTTTTTTGGAAAAATAAAATTATTTATTAATAATTATTAAATTAGTACCGTTATGGAAAATTTATTTGAGAACTCTCCATGAATCTAAACATGATTTTTAGTGGTTAAATTGTGTTTCAAAATACCATTTAAAACAAAAATTGTCAACTTATCAAAAGCTGATGACATATAATGTACACTTGAAAATTATGTTTTAAAAACATGATATTGGTTATATCACTTTTTGCATTGAAATTGTGTCTAGAAAACTCACGTTTAGTGCAAATTTTTAAAATTTTGTGTTTTACAGTACTAAATTGTGTTTTTAAAACATTATTTTAATTTAAAACACAATTTTTTTTTTTCAAAGTTTACACCAAACTTGTGTTTTCTAAAACACAAATTTTCAAAATTATCCATCCTATAAAATCAAGAACAAAATTTTAGACATACCCAATCTCATTATTAGAGTTCTTGATAAGGCTTGCTTTTATAAATATAACTTTTTAATTAAAAAAATAAAACATTAAAGCAGCAAGCTCGTACTGACCGAAACACAGAGGCCTAAACAGATGAAGTAGACTAAATTAAGTAGATTCGGATTTTCAGCAAAATTGAGCATAAAACTGAGTGTGCCACCTTAGTCGTTGATAATATAAAATTTTGAAATTCTGCTGGAAGAGGATGGAATATATAACTTTGTCAAAAACTGCTATTTTGAAATTAACCTTGCATGCAACTGATTCATCGCTAAAAAATTAACCCTGTAAGACCTATATATATAACTGGTTTCAGATTGAACGAGGGTGTTAACTGGAACTTCCATTAACCTAGATTTGCTAACGATCATGATGCCCCTCTAATTAGCGAATTGTTGTGATTTGCATCCAAATGCTAAATAAATGAATCAAAAATCAATGTGATACAACAAATAAGATGTTAGTAGTAATAATACACTAAAATATAATTAAAATTAGATTGTAACCTTTATATATGCATGAAAACATTCAACAATGATGATGAGATGGTCTCTCTTTTTCATTTTGGTGCTTTGGTTGTACGTCTTGAATGCCTTTAGGTTTTTATTAAATTTTTGGTGGCCGTATTTAGGGTTATGAGAATAATTTTGGAGCTTGATTAGTGAAATGGTACTGCATGATGGTTTTGAAAGAATATTTTTTAAAAGGAATGTTAGAGTTATGCGGAGCTAAGTTTGAGGTTTCTTCTAAATTTCTTAAATATTTTCATTTGAAATTTGAGGTGTTTGAGCGCATAGTTTTTTCAGGTTTTGTGTTATTTTGATGGAAAATGTGGGTGTTTGTTCATGTCTTTTTTTAATAAAATAATTTGGTAAATTATTACATACACACCTAGTGGGTTTAGTTCGGATGATTTGGGGTTTTAAGGGACAATAGATTGATTGAGTTATAGGTTTAAAGAGTGCACATTCTATAGTAATGCCGTTGAATTTTAGTTATATTAGTTGAATGTATAGTATTATCTACGACATAGATTTTGTTGTCACGGTGTTAAATGAAGGGTTGTATTGGCTTTTAGGATGTGATTGTTAAAATGTTATCGTTTGTGGTATTTGTATGGAGTGAAAATGTCCTATAAAAAAAGTATTGAATACAAATGACGTTCTTTTTCATCACATACACAGACATATTTTTGGTATTAATCTTTCAAATAGGTTATCTTGATTTTTTATGTTTCATTAATATTAGATTAGATACGTTAGTCTTTGGCTCTTTGCATTGAATAATGTAGTGGGCTTCAATTAGCTCAATTGATTAAATTTTTTGTTATCAAATGAGATATTTGAGATTCAAACTCCACTTACATAAAAAAATCAATGAGTGTCTTGATCTGATTATAAAGAAAAATTATTGTGGTGCAGATGTCACATGTTAAAATAAAAATGTATTTATATTAAAAAACATATATAATATTAAATAATCTAACAATTTATTTATTAATTAATATTAAAATGCACTAACATAAAAAGATTAGAGGGTGATCATGTTTAGATTTCATAAATTGTAATTCCCTTTTCATGTAATTTTTTCTATTCAAGTTATAATATGTATGTATAGAATATTATGAAAAGTCAATTTATATTTAATAGATGCAGGAAAAAGCTTAAAAAAAATGAAAATGCAAAAGTTATAACAAATTCATTTTTTTAATTAGTGTGATACATTATTTTATAATTATTATTTTTTAAAATTTGTAGTATTTCTAGCATTCTAGACAAAATTTATCATCGTACGTATATGCTTGAAATCATATCTGTTAGCTGTTTTAGCCATGGATTTCCTAATTATTGGTTACTTTTTTTTTTTGGGGGGGGGGGGGGGGTGTAAAATTTAGCCATTGTGTAAACTAAAGGATACTGAAAGTGATAAAAAGTGATAAAAGAGGACCATTATCAACTATGAATTAAGACAAGACCCTCTAAACAAATTATATATAAGCCAACTTCTTTCTCCTGTGAAAATTGAAAAACGATAAAATAAAGTCAGAGTAAGGAGCTGATGTGTGAGGATTTTGCTTACTATATATGGTAAATGAATGTACGTATTATGAATAATGCAAGCAGTCATGGCATACAAGCGTGCACTAAGAAATCTTTTCGTCTCAGTCTCTTACATCTCAAACCATACCTCAAGAGCCAGCCAACATTATATTAATATAGACAACAATCTGAAAGCCGCCTTTCCCTCTCTAATCTCTATATAAATATGTTACGAACTATGCCATTTTTTCTCACTTCCTATAATCATCTTACCAAACATATTTACTCTACTTTTTAGAAGTACTCTATATATCTTTTCTCTCACACAAAAAAGGAAAAGGAAAGAATGGCCCAGCAAATAAGATATCTTCTTCCATTTTTCGTTTTCATGCTCTCTTTCATTTCATGTTATAGCACTTTGCAAAAGGACCCACGGTTTAAGGACGTGATCAAGCAAAGCACTCATGTCTTACGTTTGAAAAGGTTTGATAGAATATTGGGTACCATTTCTACCTCGGGTAAAACAATTAATGTCAATGACTATGGAGCTAAAGGTGATGGTACTGATGACACAGAGGTATACTCCTTTATCAGAGTAATGGTAGATTTAAACAGTGGTTTTTGGTTGAGTTGCTACGTACTAATCTTTTGTAATCTGATTCATCAGGGTTTCTTTTATGTAATTTAATTTCAATTGGATTACTTACAACCAATATGGCGCTATATAATTAATGCTATAATACATTTGGAAAATACTAAAACTACTACAACTTTTTTTTTCTTTTAAATTTCGAAAGCTACTACAAATTAATGGCGCAATTAATAATTATTTTAATTATTTCTTGTGTGATTGGTGACACATGTTTTAAAAAAATTTATGTATTAAAAATTGTAATATTATTAATATCATTCAACACATTTTGAGTTATTACATATGGAAAGTACTAAAAATATGATTTGTACCATTGTAATAAGATAATAAATGTGTATATATTTAGATTACTTTTTGTGTGATTAATGATATATCAATCTGTAAAACTTATGTAGTAAAATTTGTAGGGAAATGCTAACAGATGCCCTCAGGACAATGGTTAACAATCCATTTAAAGAAAATTTTTATAGGAAAAAAAAAAGTAATTAATATTTTGACAGTTTTTTCCATTTTTCATAAAAGTGACGTTAAAATTTTTCTAAAATAAATTGTTAACTATTGTCTTAAAGGCACTTATTAGTATGACCAAAATTTGTATCATAGAATATCACTCAATATATTTTGGGTCACGTGAGCAATTGTAATCCTGTAAATATAATGGTAACCATGAAATGACAGTTATTTTATTACTATTATTTGATAGCTTGGAATGACAGTTACTAGTTAATAGACTTTGAGATGTTCATTTTTCGTAAAGTATATTTTCTTTTCATTTAGGGATAATTTCTTCTTCTTCTTTTCTCCCCTTAATATATACTCCAAATCTTTACTAAATATATATATAGTTTAACTCACACTCAAAAAAAAAATATATATATATATATATATATATATAGTTTAACTCAAACGGTTCTTTCAGGCATTTAAGAAGGCTTGGGAGGTAGCTTGTTCAACCCAAGGAGCTATTCTCGTGGTGCCTCAGAAAACCTATCTTCTTAAGCCAATTAGATTCTTAGGTCCTTGTAAATCTGATCTTAAAGTGCAGGTAAATTAAATATAGTAGAGAAAGATGGTCTCCTATGTATATATATTTTTCAAAAGTTCATGCAATATATATTAAATAATAAAATTTATATTTATATATTTTTTAAATGATCAGATTTCTGGAACCTTGGAAGCATCTAATGATCGATCGGACTACAGCCAAGATGGTAGACACTGGCTACTCTTCGATAGTGTTCAAAATTTAATAGTTGACGGTGGTGGAACCATCAATGGTAACGGGAAGATATGGTGGCAAAACTCTTGCAAAGTCAATAAAGCTCTGGTAAGCCAATATTATAGGAACCATTAATT
This sequence comes from Quercus lobata, assembly GCF_001633185.2. NCBI lineage: Eukaryota > Viridiplantae > Streptophyta > Magnoliopsida > Fagales > Fagaceae > Quercus > Quercus lobata. The sequence goes on along the minus strand of NC_044910.1, from coordinate 20,854,158 downwards.
TTCAATGTTGTTTTGATTAATCTAACTCATACTTGCTTAATCAGAAGTGCTAACTATTCTTATCTCTTCATTGACTAACAGCCTTGCACGCATGCACCAACGGTATGTTTGTTTTCTTTTACCTTTTAAGAAAATGCTATTTACATGTCTTATTATATGCACATGCATCGCTTGTACACAACTCTAAATTAACAAAAAAAAATGTATTACTAATCTCTCAATTTTTGTTGAAACGAAGGAGATCCATTCGACAAAAAAGATTTGATTTTTAACCAATCTAAAGATATAAATAATATTACATATAACAGAAGATAGTTGATAGATATACAATTAGTGCTATCCTTATATGTAATGATTTTCTGTAGACAATTATGTTATGTTGAATTAGTGAGTGTCCATTTTGTGTGAAATTGTTGCACTAGTTCTTTTTTAGTGGCAAAAAGAAAAGAATGATGTTAATATATAGTGTTTTTCTTTTATATAATTGACATGACAATGATGTCATTTTTACCTTGAAATGACCTCATTATTTGTGTCAAGATAGGTTAACTCATTTTGATACGAATCTGTTTAACTTATATAAATAAATATAATTTTTTTTTTTTTTTTTAAATATGATGATATGAATACAACTAGAAAAAGAATATATCCTCTATCTAAAAAAAAAAAAATGTTTCCTCAATTTTATTATATGGAAACTATGTATCTTGGCAGGCTCTGACCTTCTATAAGTGTAAGTATTTGACCGTGAATAATTTGAAGATCCAAGAAGCGCAACAAATTCACACCTCTTTCGAAAAATGTATGAATGTTCAAGCTTCTTTGTTGACTATAACTGCTCCAAAGGATAGCCCCAACACTGATGGAATTCATGTCGCTGACACTCAAGACATCCAAATTTCAAGCTGTAATATAGGAACAGGTATACCAAAGGTCTCCTTCTTTTTCTTTTCTTTTTTAAATTATTTTTTTCGGTAAGTGAAATATTGTATAAGGGGAACCTAAACTATATAAAAGCACAGAAACATACTCCACAAAAAACAAAGTCACAGTAACTCTTGAGTTGGAGAGTCCACAACATAAGGAATGGTCTCAACTCTCAACACCAACTCGAAGTACAAAATGAGCAAGATGCTATATAAGCCTAAAAATTTCATCTGAAATACCCCATGGTTCTTGGATTGGCTAGAAACCATGGAGGGTACTAATTCTAGTTCTTAAACAAAATATAATTTCACTGATTCTCTTTTCCAAATAACTTAGATTGTTGTTGTTAGCTTGAGTTTGTAACTTATGGCTGGAAAAGATTTTCGTTTAAAGCATTGAAGTACGTATCTTATTGGATTGTTGTCCCTAACTTTTATTGTCCCAAAAGATTTCATTTTCACGTAAGACGTATCATATTCCTTAAAGAAAAGACATAAGAAGTAACTAAAAATTACTGAAATGCTTGTGCAACCACAAACTAGTTACTGTTCCTAATTTGTTTTTCGACGTACTGAAGGTGATGATTGTATTTCAATTGCAAGTGGATCCCAGAACGTGCAAGCCAGAGACATAACCTGTGGACCGGGTCATGGAATTAGGTCTCAAATTCTGAACTATAACCAGTTGCTCCAGACTCACCAATTTCAATTAGTATATATACATACCTGCTATTATTTTTGTTTTATGTCAATATTAAGACTTGTCCTTTTCTGCATGGTGAGCTCAGTATTGGAAGCTTAGGATCTGGAAATTCGGAATCTTATGTTTCTGGAGTAACCATAAACGGAGCTAAGTTGTATGGAACCACAAATGGTGTGAGGATTAAGACATGGCAGGTAATTGATACTAGTCTTTCAATCATATGAAATTAGATTACCCATACACCATACAGACACAAACAATGTATAATAATGCATGGACAATTGAATCATGCTACCAACACTAAGTCCATCTTTTGTAAATTCAGGGAGGGTCAGGAAGTGCAAGCAACATCAAATTTCAGAATGTTGAAATGCATAATGTTGCCAACCCTATAATAATAGACCAAAATTACTGTGACCAAGACAAACCATGCAGCGAACAGGTAAATAACTTAGTTCCATAAGCCATACAAAAGTAAGTATTGAACTCTCTGATTGACAAATTATCTTGTTGGTTTAAAATGTATTACAGAAATCTGCAGTTCAGGTGAAAAATGTGCTTTACCAAAACATTCATGGGATTAGCGCTTCTGATGTTGCCATTGAATTCAACTGCAGCAATAGCTTTCCATGTCAGGAGATTTTGTTGCAAAGCATTAACTTGGAAGCTGAAAAAGGGAAAAAAACCAAAGCTTTATGCAATAATGTGCAATCGACTGACACCGGAATTGTTTCCCCTCACTGCCCTTGAGAGGGGAACTTTACATTGACTTTGTAGTTATAAATACTCACGAATAATACCATACATACAAAAATGTCAATCATAGTGTGCGAATAATAAACATTGACTAGCACCAAGATTTGTTGTTTATATGACTAAGAATAAGATTAGTTCACCATAGAGTATAAATGTATAATATTGATTGTTAAAGGTTCGTGGTGATATTGTTGTATGATATGATCAGCTCTCATTATTCACATTAATTTAATAACATTCATATATGTGTTCTCTATGGATTTCTGCAATGTTGAATTCAGGGTGCCTAACAAAGTTCTTAGGAAAATGAAAATCTAAGGTGGGAAGAAAAGATAGATTTCAGTGATTGAACTATATATAGAACACTGTATGAAAGGCTCATATAAAAAAGTGAACGGAATAAGGGATTTGAGAATTTAAAGAAAGATTTTATAAACAAGGTGCAGGGGATTGAAATTCTTGGGTGTAATTTTATTATGGAGTTTTTAAAATCCTCACATTCATAGATAAATGGTGTCACATGATCAAAAAAAATTTAGAACGTTTTAAGCAAATGTTGACAAATTTTTATTTTTCCATCCAAAAAAGAATTAAGATATTGAAAGAGTCTGAATGAATCAATTTAAGAGATGGTTTTGGTCTTTTCCACTTTTCACTGTGCACTTTAATCATGCCAATCTACACGTGCCCAGCCTTGCTGGCTGTGGGATTTTGTTTGGTTGGGCCCAGATTTGGGTCATGGGTTGCCATGATGGGTCTTTATTTTTAATTTGTTTCATAAATTTTGCTCAGAATTTTTATATGAATTCCTTGAATGAATTTTTTTTCTTTTCTTCCAGTTTTATGAATTCCTAATGGTACTTCTTTTTTTTTTTTGAAATATTTGTAGTAAAGAGATTGAATCATAACAATAATTATCTTATGGGCCCTATAATGATGGAAATGATATTCTGAGGAATTTCTGTGTTCAAAGTGGCTTAAGAAATTTGATTTCAACACTCTTTAACTCAAAGTGGGGGTTTTCCTAAAGTGTTATAGATAATGTTACCGTAAATTTGTTTTAAAAATGAAACCAACCGATGCAATTTGGCCAAAGTTAAATAAAATTAATAATATATTTCATTCAAATTAAAATCACCTCAACCTAATCAGTTGAGTGAACGAAATTCAATCATACATTACAGTACCCGTCCCCCCCAAAAGATTGAAGAAAATAAGACAATTTCAAGAATTGGCAAAACTAGTGACAATGGGGATGACCACAACAAGAATGATCACAAGTAGAAGTATCACTGCCACACACATCCACTTCCTGCTGTTTCTCTTGTACTTGTTTGCAGTCTGGAGATCTTTGGTGGCATCCTTGACATAGTGAGAAGCATTCAATACATGCTGCTCAATGTTGTCCATTTGCTCTCCTTGTGCCTCCACCATTACAGCCATATCAAGAAACACTTGATGCAGCTCAAGCAGACTCTTCTCGATCTCCTTCGCGGCATCGTGCCTGTCCTGTATCTCCACCACCGTCTCTAGCACTTTCCCCCTTCCGTGCTCTTGTACTGCCCGTCCTAGAAACTCCTCGCCGCCATTGGAGATTATCTTATCTATGACCTCCTCATCAGGGTTCTCTCCCGTTACTGTGAAGTAGCGTCTACCCACGGTTTCCTTGTACTCTGTCATCATTCTCTGCCTCAGCCCCTGGAAGTCCATCATAAGCTCTTTGAGCTTCTTTCGCAGCCCATTAGTGACAGCAATCCTTGTCCTGTAAATTGGGGTGCCTTCTTTTTGGCCAGAGAGCCTCTTATTAGCCGCGTTGGCACGGTCCATTTGTTCCAGCTGAGACCGAATAGTCCTGGCCTTTTTGAGCACGGTGAGAATGTTGTCATTGATCTTGCTTCGCAAGGATTTCAAGGCCTCGGGCTTGTGGAGGGACTTGAATTCCTCGTTGGCTTGCTGTAGGCTACTCAGAATGTCGCGAAGCTCGGACATCTCCATCTTCACCTTCTCAGCCTCTTCTAGAAAGAGACCAAGGTCACTGTCCATGTGGGCTTTGGAAGATGCCATTTCTAAATTTCCAGCTTCCAGATCCGCATCTTTCATGGCTGCTTTCTTTAAATCCACATAGTTGGTGAACGATTTGGTCATGAGGTCATTCATCTTTTGTTATCTTTGAATTCCCGAATTGGGAATTAATTAAGAACCTGCATAAATCAGGAACAAAATTTGATTTTAGATTAGCTTTGCTTCCTAAATCTCTTGACCAACTAAAAACTTTCCCTCAATAAATTAAATTGTTCAAGAAACACTTCAACAGTAATCTAGACTGACATAAAATTAGCTTCTTTCCTTTTAGAAATAAATGTAGAAAATTCAGATGAGGGAATTAATGCATACCTTTCTCGAGTATTAGCAGCCCCTTGCTCTTAAGGATAGGATAGCTCTTCTTCTGCCCCTAGCTTCACTTCGCAGTTGGAGCTTTGAGAGAGGATTTGGCAACAAAATATAACGAAGGAGAATAGTGAGATGCTTTTCAGTCCAAATGCAAACTCAGCCAGTGACTTGTTTTATGCCACTGCTATGGGTTAACGGCTATATATTTTTAAAACTACATCGAAGGTAGCCGTTGTAGTTCTAACGGCTATTTTTCAAATACACGCGTTATTATTATTATTTTTTTCCTTTTGTCTTGTCGTGAATGCGTTATTATTATTATTTTTTTTTTCCTTTTGTCTTGTCGTGAATACTCGTTTGATAACTTTCATTGAGTAGAGTCGAAAATTGACATGTGCTCACTATTACAACCTCTAAATTTACTCAGCTGGAATAAGGAACGATAAGAAATCCCAACTCCGCACGAACCCCCTCCCCCAAAAAAAAGGTTCTACATCTATAATATTTTTACAATATTTTTATAACAAATCATAGATAGTTAGTTGTTATTAGTTCAAATTTAAACTTAACACTAAAATCACTTTTTTGTCCAATAATAACAACTAGTAACAAACTGTCACATATGATTTATTGTGAAAATGTTGTAAACATATTATTTCTAAAAGAAAAAAAGCACATACCAATTTATGTTATTTTATTTGTGATATATATATTTTCCTTCTTGCCCTTCACATTTTCAGATTTTCTTAGTCGTAAAAATATATATTGTTCCTTCCTCCAAAAAAAAAAAAATATATATATATATATATATATAAACCATAGTTGAAAGAAAATCCAATTACATGTTAAATTGAAGGCCTAATCTTGCGACACATGTCTTATCTAATTTTTAAAATTTTTGTACTTACATTAATACCTATTACAGAAGCTAAGAATGCCATAATATCAGCTCATTCACCAAAGCAAGAACACCTCACTTGCAAATAACGAATAGTCTAACATTATTTAACCATAATTTTTTTTTTTTAAATCATTAATCTAATGTATACCATCTATAATAATGGAGGCTTAATTTGTTTTTGGCCAAGCTTGCCTCCTATGATTTTTTTTTTTTTTTACAAAATAGAAAGTCTACTCTAACCTAATTTAAGTGTATATATATGTGAAACACTCTTCTGGAGACTTGAACCTCGGTCCTTGCCTCCCGACCCACACTCCAGAGGAACTTATAAGGGTGCGCAATGCTTTGCCTCCTATGATGTTAAGTAGAATAGAATGTAACATCCCCAACTCACCATCCATTGCAATAAAGGCATATCAAGTAAATTATGTCCCTATTCTTTATTATTCTCTTTTTAATTCATTTTACTTATTTTGTAAACTATATTTCTTTTTAATTTTCTATTTATCTTATGAATTAAAACTAAAGCTGATTAATAATTAATGTATCTTAAATTTGTTATAAAGCTCTTATTTCTTAGAAGAAAAAATGAAAAAGAAATGGGGTGTGGAAATATTTGAATTTATATCCGGGTGAATGATGACATATTTTTAATTTTGAGAAAATTAATGGACTGATTTTGTGAGATTTTTGACTTTATCAAGCATCGGTGACAAACTTAGTGGATAATAATCAGTCACCAATTATCCCTGGAAATCAATTGTTGGAGGCAGTTTTTCTGGTATGGATAAACTGTAAGATCGCTTAGACTTGAGCGTTTGTTTGTCAATGGTTGCATTTGTTATGGTTTCTGAATTTTATTTTTTATTTTTTCTTTTGCAATTGTTAGACTTAATGTGGTATACAAACCATGGAGAAGGGTAATGCTTTTCAATCTTTAAGGAATGGGGTTAATTCTTTATTCCTTATTTAGCATGTAGCTTGTGTTCATTAGCTTATATTCTGTTATCTGTCACAGGCATCTTTATATTTATTTTGTAGTTTTATTTTAATGTTTGAGAATTGAGACTACTTATACTTCTAATGCTTTCTTTCATCATTGTGAATCATCATTGTGATGCACAGGGATGTAGTCCGAGATAGTACAGGAATGTCATAGGGCATTTTAATTCCGTCTCTAAAGCCTCCTCCATAAGTTGGATCCTTCTTTAGTTCTCTTCCCTTTATAGATTGGGGATATGTTAAGGAAAGTATTTCCATTCATGACAGTGCTGATCTTGTGGGCAAGACAGCTAGCTCATTTCCTATTATAATCCCAACAGCTACTGCAGAAACTAAGTCAACAAGCACCTCTGTTATGGAAAGCTAAAACAGAGGAAATCAATCAAAGGAGCGTGACCCACGTGCAGACAAACTCCACTAATCTGTCACTGCCTTTCCTGTGCTAATACATTCCTTAATATATGTATATTCCTTGTATATGCATTGTAGTATATATATTCTGGTTGTATCTCATATCTTCAATATAGAGAAATAATTACCTCTTGTATCTTTGAGCTTTCACATGGTATCAGAGCTCTCTGGTTCACACCAAACTTCTCCAATGGCCGACTCAAACTCCTCTGCCAATCTTTTCCAAACACCCAATATAACTCCCTTGATTTCCATAAAATTAGATGGAACAAATTACCTGCAATGGGTTTCTCAATTCTTGCCCATCTTGAGAAGCTATGACCTGCTGAGCATTGTTGATGGCTCAGAGGTGTGTCCTGACAAGCACACAATTGCTGGGGAAAAACAAGTTAAGAACCCAGAATATGTGCTTTGGTACAAAAAGGACCAACTTGTCTTGAGTTGGATAATTGCAACTCTCACTCCTAATGTTCTTTCCACTGTTTATGGACTGAACACATCTTGCCAAGTCTGGAGTTCTTTGGCAACTAGATATGCTTCCCAATCAAAATCTCGCATTGCTCACTTAAAACGCCAATTGCAGACCCTGCGACAAGAATCTCGATCTTGCTCGGAGTATCTCCAATTGGCTAAGTCATGGGCAGATCAACTTGCTGCCGCAAATAAGCCAGTGGATGACGATGATCTGATTTCATACATAGTCAGTGGTCTAAATCCATCATTCAATGCCTTCATCACAACATTTCGCCTTGCAACCCGAGAAGCCTCCTGGACATATGTTGACTTTGAAGCTGAGTTGTTGAATCATGAAACTCTTCTCATAAATCAAGGCGTCATGACTTCGACAGACTCAAGTAGCTTTGCCTTGTATTCCAATAAACAACACAACAGAGATCGCAAACCAAAGTTCAACGGAGCACAGAAAACCAGTGGCCCATCTAAGTCCCAATTGCCATTTCAAAACCAGAAATCGCACCACACCAATCTTCCAAAGCAGAGGCCAAATCAACCTTCATCCTCACCCTTCAACTCCTCTCGGTCACCTTGCCAAATATGTGGTAAATCAAATCACCAAGCACTTGACTGTTATCATCGAATGGACTACTCTTACCAAGGTCGCCATCCTCCAACCCAATTGGCTGCTATGGTTGCTCAAAGCAACTCTCTATTTGCAGAAGAAGAAGAACAACCGTGGTATGCAGATAGTGGAGCCAATCAACACATCACTGCTGATTTGGAGAACCTCAATCTATCACGAGAACCATATCAAGGCAGTGCCGACGTGGCTGTGGGCAATGGTTCTGGTCTTCCAATAGCTAATACTGGTTCTACCACTCTCACTGCTCAAAATTCTACCTTTCAATTAAAAACTGTACTTCATTGTCCTGATGTACCTGTTAACTTGCTATCTATACAAAAGTTTTGTGCAGAAAATGATTGCTTCTTTATACTAACAGCAACTTATTTTTTGGTGAAGGAAATTCGGACAGGTCGAGTTCTCTTGCACGGGCACAGTAGAGATGGACTCTATCCCATTCCCTTGCACCGCCTCTCCTTCCATAAATTTCGTGGTCTCACTGCCTTCCTTGGAGTTCAAACCTCTACCTTGGTATGGCACCAACGGTTAGGCCATCCCACCATGTCTACAGTTCATCAAGTCATTCATAAAAATAAGCTTCCAATAAGTGACTCAAATAATAAACAATCTTTTTGTGACTCATGTCAACTAGCCAAATGCAAACGTTTACCTTTTTTCAATTCAGCTAGAGTGTCTAGTCTTCCCCTTCAATTAGTGCATTCAGATGTATGGCAGTCACCAGTTGTCTCTCTTAGTGGTTGTCGCTATTATGTAATTTTCATTGATGATTATTCAAGATTTTCTTGGTTATTTCCTTTAAAATCCAAATCTGATGTTTACACTTGCTTCATTAAGTTTAAATGTATGGTGGAAAACTTATTTTCTACAAAAATTAAGAGCCTACAATCTGATGGTGGTGGAGAGTATTCCTCCACTCACTTTAAAAAATTTTTGGCTCAAAGTGGCATTTTACATCGGATTTCCTGCCCACACACCTCTCAACAAAACGGTGTTGCCGAAAGAAAACATAGACATGTAATGGACACAGGTTTGGCCTTACTTGCACATTCGGGACTCCAAACAAAATATTGGGTTGATGCCTTTCTCACTGCCATATATCTTATCAATCGCCTACCCACTCCCACTTTGTCTAATCAAACACCCTATTTTAAATTGTTTAACCATGCCCCTGACTACAACTTCTTGCGCACCTTTGGATGTGCATGCTTCCCTTTGATGAGACCATACAATCCTCACAAACTCACCTTTAGGAGCAAAAAATGTATTTTTTTGGGTTATAGTTCAAATCACCATGGCTATCGATGTCTAGACCCCTCAACAAATAGAGTCTATATCTCTCGTGATGTGGTGTTTAATGAACAAGATTTTCCTGCCAAGAATGCGCCATCTCTTCGTCCTCATGCAGAGAACTCTCGCCTTGATGAATCACTTCCTCTACCTATGCCTCCACATCCAAGTATTTCTCTTTTTCCCTTGGACCCTCATTCCTCCTCATCTCCTATGGACACCTTAACCTACTCCCCATTACTATCTTCTTCATCTCCCTCTCCTCACCAACAATTGTCTCCACCTCAATCACCTTCTCCAAATTCCTTACCTTCCACATCTGACAACCCTTCCCAACCTAACCCGCCTGAGACTTCTCAACCACCTTTTCCCTCCACCCGAATGGTAACTCGTTCCATGACTGGTGCTTTTCGCCCTAAAAACTTCCCTGACCATAAGCTCTATTACTCCACATGCCACCCTCTTAAGGCCTTTCATGCCAACTCACTTCCTACCGAACCCACCACCTTTACCCAAGCTTTCAAACTCCCTGAATGGCGAGCAGCCATGGAGGTAGAATTTGGTGCCTTGTTAGCTAATGGAACCTGGTCCCTTTGTCCTCGACCACCCAACAGAAAAATTATTCGGAATAAATGGGTTTTCCGTCTTAAACAAAAGGCTGATGGTTCAATTGATCGTTATAAGGCAAGACTTGTTGCTAAAGGGTTTGATCAAGAGGATGGAGTTGATTACACTGAGACATTTAGCCCTGTTATCAAACCCACCACAATTCGTGTTATCCTTGCACTAGCTATGCATTTTAATTGGTCCATTCGCCAATTGGATGTCTCAAATGCTTTTTTGCATGGCTCTCTTCTTGAAGAAGTATATATGGAACAGCCAAGGGGATTTGTTGATCCTAAGCTTCCTCATCATGTCTGTCGGTTGCACAAGGCTTTATATGGGCTTAAGCAAGCCCCTCGTGCATGGTTCACTCGTCTTCGACAATCTCTTATCCATTTGGGGTTCCTTGAATCATTGGTTGATGCCTCATTATTTACCTTTCATCATTCTACTATTCACATTTATGTCCTTATTTATGTTGATGATATATTGGTCACTGGCACTCATACATCACATATGTTGCACTTGATTAAGCATCTTCAATCTGACTTTCCATTGAAAGACTTGGGTCAGCTATCTTATTTTTTAGGTGTTCATGCAGTCCGAGATTCCCATGGTCTCCACTTGTCGCAATCCAAGTACATTTCAGAGCTCCTCCATCGTGCTCGCATGGTTGGTGCTAAACCATCCTCCACCCCTACTGCCTCTGGTTCTAAACTCTCGCGTTTTGATGGTGCACCTTTACCCAATGGCACTGAGTACAGGCAAATTGTTGGTGCTCTCCAGTATTGCACTCTTACCTGTCCTGACATTGCATTCTCAGTAAATCAGTTATGTCAATTTATGCACTCACCTACATCTGATCACTGGACTGCTGCTAAACGGGTGTTGCGCTACTTAAAAGGGACCATAGATCATGGCTTGTCTTTCCCCAAAAGCTCACTTAAGCTTCATGCCTTTTGTGACTCTGATTGGGCTGGCAATCCTGATGACCGACGATCAACCACTGGATTTGGCATCTTTCTTGGCCCTTGTCTTGTTTCCTGGAGTGCCAAGAAGCAACCCGTTGTGGCTCGTTCAAGTACAGAAGCTGAATATCGGGCCATGGCTATTACCACTGCTGACTTATATTGGATACGAATGCTCCTCAAGGATCTCCATGTCCCTTTGGTCTCACCTCCCACTTTGTGGTGCGACAATGTTGGTGCGTTGGCTCTTGCTTCAAACCCAGTTTTTCATGCTAGAACCAAACATATCGAGGTCGATTACCACTTCATTCGTGAAAAAGTTGTTAATAAAGATATGGTGCTTCGTTTTATTTCGACTGGTGATCAAGTTGCTGATATTTTTACAAAGGGTCTATCTACTCCACGCTTCTCATTGTTACGGTCCAAGCTTCTGGTTACGCCTTGTCCCATCAGCTTGCGGGGGGATGTTAAGGAAAGTATTTCCATTCATGACAGTGCTGATCTTGTGGGCAAGACAGCTAGCTCATTTCCTATTATAATCCCAACAGCTACTGCAGAAACTAAGTCAACAAGCACCTCTGTTATGGAAAGCTAAAACAGAGGAAATCAATCAAAGGAGCGTGACCCACGTGCAGACAAACTCCACTAATCTGTCACTGCCTTTCCTGTGCTAATACATTCCTTAATATATGTATATTCCTTGTATATGCATTGTAGTATATATATTCTGGTTGTATCTCATATCTTCAATATAGAGAAATAATTACCTCTTGTATCTTTGAGCTTTCACAGGATAGACCTGCAACTTTATTTATGCTCCATTTGTCACATTTTTATCATGTTTATTTTGTTGTAAAATCTGGTCAATTGGAAAATATTTTCTAGTCAAACTGTAAAATTAAGGCAAGAAGAAGTAAAATATTTGGGGAGGGGGAGAGGCAGCTGAGCAGTGAGCGTGAAATGTAACTATAAATGTAAAACATTTTACATCTCATGCTAATATTGGTGATCTGAAGCAATTGAGTGCTTTTCAATTACAGAACAATAAGCTATCTGACTGAATCCTAGAGACAGTTAGTTCTTGTGATCTCTTGCTGATATAAATATTGCCAACAATTTGCTTTCCAGCGATATCCTATCTTCGTTGGGGTCTCTACTGACTCTTAACTCTCTTCAGCTAAGCCTTCTTGATATTTCTCACAAGAAGTTAACTGGTCTTGTACCACATATTCTTGATTCCATCAAGCAAGAGAATCTAATTAGAGAAGGTAGGTCGGGAAATGTGTACAAAGTTGTAGTCTCTTAATGGCACAAAAGTACTTGCAAATAAGCACATATGGAATACTGATGACAAAACCATAGAATCAAAATTAATAAACCTTAAAAAAATCACTATCATTGATTCATTTTTCTTATGGTATGATTATTATTATTATTATTATTATATACAAATAGTGGTTGGACAAATTAAAATTGAGAATTTCATTAATAACATTTTTTTTTTCATTTATTTCAGACAAACTTATATTTATTTTATTAGTGGGTTTTTTATATTTTTCATATATGTTGGGTTATAAATTGACCCCGTTAATTAATTTAATTACCCAAGTTGATTAATTATGTAAAATTACATACAAATCGTGGAGACACTAACAAATCACCAAATAAACTATTATGCAATGGAAATAAAATAGACACGGTAATTTGTTGACAAATGGAGAAAATCTCTAGCAAGGCAAAAACCCCTGAATTTCAAGTCAAATCTCCCAAGAATCCACTAATTAATAATCAAGCAATTACAAGTATGAGGTCTTACCACTACCTTGGCCTATCCCAAAATACCAACCTAGAGTTGAACTTTCGGTCTAATACCCAATTTGTCTCGATCTTGTAGTAGACTTCTTCACATGCACGGATCGTAGTACATGACTAACTCCAGCAACTTGATTGATTGTTGTTGGCTGCAAAATTCTTCACTTCAAATCACGTTGAAGATCAAGAAGCATTTGGTTACAAAACCCTAAAGCGCACAAAACGCAGTAGCTTCTCACAAAGTATATGAGTTCTCTAATTGAGTCTCTGTGTCACATTGATGACTTTAAAATAAGCCTTTTATATGGTCTAGGGTTGTAGAGAGAGAAACCCTAATCATCCAAGTCATCATGGGCCGAAATTCAGATTTGAGAATTCTAAATTTATAAATCTCAATAAATCGAGCTTGTGTCGAGCTTCTTCATTAATCCTCAATAGATGCTAGTGTCGAACTTTAATGAAACAGCTTTTCTTCACTTGTTTCTTGAATCAATTTTCATGTCTTTAATGATACCACTTGTAAAGTAAACTTCACACACTTGATGACACATTAAACCCAACTTAGATCTACCTAATTACAAGCTTGTGTCGAGCTATTTCATAAATCCTCGATAGATGCTAGTGTCGATCCTAGTATCGAGTTTTAATGAAACAGCTTTTTTCACTTGTTTCTTGGATCAATATCCATGTCTTTAATGATATCACTTGTAAAGTAAACTTCACACACTTGATGATACATTAAACCCAACTTAGATCTACAAATTACAAGTAAAGTGCATTTTGTCAAAAGATAAGCCAATACATAGAAAATATGACCCTAACAATCTCCCCCTTTGGCAATCCGTGACAAAACTACAAGCTTAATAATGAGAGAAGTATAAAATAACAGTCTCCCTAATTATTACACAAAAAAACACAAGTCTAACTAATACTATGAGCTCTTGAAAAACTTTTTATGAAAAGAGGTCATGGTATGAAAGACTTGCAACCTATCTTAGCTGGCATCAAGCTTCTTCATTAATCCTTGATAGATGCTAGTGTCGAGCTTTAATGAAGCAATTTTTCTTCACTTGTTTCTTGGATCAATCTTCATGTCTTTAATACCACTTGTAAAGTAAACTTCACACATTTGATGATACATTAAACCTAACTTAGATTTATCAAATTACTAGTAAAGTGTATTTTGTCCAAGGATAAGCCAATACATAGAAAATATGACCCTAACCTTGGGGTGGTCATTTTCCAATAATGTTGGGCAAGTTGGGCCCAGACCCCCGATTTACTTGTATTTTGGACTGGGCCTATCCCACAATGGGAGGTCCAAAGAAATGGTTAGTAGTATCATTAATGGTCTTACAATGGTGCTTCAGCACTGAACTACCTCAAGTTCAGCTCGGCCGTGAAGGTTATCACAAGCCGAGCCCATTTCTGAAGTCTGAGCAAGACTTCCTTTTCCCTAGAAAGGATGTTTCTCTTTTCTCTCGCATTTCTCTTCCAATTTTTGTTCCAACCCCTTACTTCCCCCACTCTTGTCCTATTTATACTCTTCTTTGAATAGGGGCGTCATGATAAGTGAATATTCCTTATGTCATTGGATCCACTACTCAAGTGGTACAAGTGGCTTCTTTAGTCTAGGGCATTGTTGGTCAATGTCAAATCTTAGGTCAGTGAGATGGTCCACCCTCTGAGGTTGAAGTGACCTTCTAGTAACTTATTCATAACACCGAACTCATGCTCGGCAAACGGATTTTCCCAAGGCATTATCTAGGATCCTCGACTATAAGAATTTGTGAAGGCACAAGCTGACAAGTCCTCATTCTCGACTCTTTCCCTTATAGTTTTCAACTATATGGACTATAACAGGGCCAGAATCATCATGACTAGGGCCCAAGCAACTCCAGGAAGTGGCCCACGGTTCTCGACACAATATATATATGTGCAAATAACTGGATTTCTTTGCAAGAAAATCATTAATACTTCTTCTATTAAACAAACAACACTTTTCATGAGTTCTTGAAATACAATATGTTTCCTTAATAGTTCTAGCACTAAACTGAGAATTGAAGGTAGATTGGACCCAACTAGTCCTATAGATAGATTTAGTATCAACTTTAGGAATACACCATTTCTTAAAAATCAATGAAATCAGTTTTTTCAACAAAGTAATCTTCTTCATTTATAATATCAAGAGGGACGCTAGATCTGGAGCTAATAGAGGAATTGGATCTAAATAATCTATCCATTCTATCTTAGGTTTAACACTCACTTGTTATGTTTATTCTAACAACCATTGCATTTCATAACACATACCCTGATCAATCCTCTACCACTTATGCCCTAACGCACTTCTAGCTAAACAGGCCTTACTTTTTGGTATAGGGAATTCACTTTCTGATAAGGGTGGCGACAACGGAGATAAGAAGAAAGACACGACAAAGGAAGTATCAAAAGTTTGGGTAGAAACAGACTGAGTACAAAGAACCCAATACCACTATTACCAGCTAGAAAAGAATGGCTCTAATACCATAAGGGCAGAAGTGCACAAGACATGAAATTGTTCATTGTCAAGTTGTTTATCAATTTTTAAAAGTAACATTTCTTGTTTTAAGTTAATGTTATCATTTTAAACATTTTTTA
This sequence comes from Quercus lobata, assembly GCF_001633185.2. Classification (NCBI taxonomy): domain Eukaryota; kingdom Viridiplantae; phylum Streptophyta; class Magnoliopsida; order Fagales; family Fagaceae; genus Quercus; species Quercus lobata. Next base: position 20,838,662 of record NC_044910.1, on the reverse strand, counting down.
AATCATTTTTTTAGTTCAATGATTTCTTTCTTAATAATAGTAATTTCATGTTGTAAATCATTAACAATTATCTCTTTGGACTTCTTTTTATTAAATCTTTCCAAAGTTATATATACATATATATATATATATATATATAAGGAAAAACTTAGATATAGTATCT